>NC_140004.1:10791348-11418961 GCF_964263955.1 Coregonus lavaretus
ACACACACCAAGAGCGATACAACACACATATCCCTTTGGCCAACTTTGTTGTTTAGCTCAGTGTGACAAGGTGAGTGACATCTCAATAACCCCGGCTTTGATTCCATCTCTTTCAGTGTGTACTGGGATTACGCTATGACCATCCGTCTGGAGGAGATTGTTTATTTGCACTGTCATCAGCAGGGTAGGTTCACAAGCAGAGGCTAGTGGAGGTAGACATTCAGAGCACAGGCTCATTGTAATGTCTGGAATGTAATTGCTGTGTCTTTTATGGAGCTAGTCTGCTAGCTACTGATATCAACAACAGCTAGTTCTGGTTCATTTATAGAGTTGTTCATATCCTTACAATGGATAATCAATTTGCACAGTTTTTTCATTATGATTTTACCATCAAAACTGTAATAATAGGTTTAAAAGGTCCATAAAAGGTATAATATTGTCTCTGCAGTGGACAGCGGGGGCACGGTGGTGCTGGTGAGCCAGGACGGCATCCAGAGACCCCCGCTGCACTTCCCCAGAGGGGGGCATCTGCTCCAGTTCCTCTCCTGCCTGGAGAACGGCCTCTTGCCCCATGGCCAGCTGGATCCTCCGCTCTGGTCCCAGAGAGGAAAGGTCAGCCCTGGATGTCTACTCACAAGGGACTATCTGAGGGGTGACACATGGGGGAATGCTCTGTTTAGTCATCCAACAGTTCAATACAACCATGTGAATGGGGGGTCCCTGACAGAGCCAAATATTATTTCATTTAATAGTTCGATTTTTGGGGGGCAGATATTGGATTATTTTGGAACCTGCACGTGTGTTAATATCAATGATGTATATGCACTGTATATACACTTGACCGATAGGGGGGCGCAGTGTTGAAGCCACCGTGACTCCATCTTTGCACTCTCCCACCATTGTAAAATATATTTTGGAAGCTATAGAAATGCATTTCTTAATGTCTACATTCGTTTTTGCAACATTTATTCTATTACAGAAAGAATCCTTAAAATATATATTTTTGGGATTTCTAATGTTACTGTCCTCACTAAAACAAAAAAGACATAAATACATGTAATTTTGTCCTTGAAACATTGAATTCCATTAATTCTTATTGAGGACTGCTCCTACTGGGGAGTGCCAATATGGCCGACCAGTGGCTTCAAAGCCTCTTAATGGCCAATGCATAGCATCAGCAATCCAGGGTTTAAACACCCCTTGCACAGATGTCACATTTTTGCTGCCTTAAAATTAAAACTAAAAAGGGATTACATTTGATATTTTGCCTACAGATCTACACAACCTGATCCACATTTTCAAAGTGAAAGAACAAGTATAGAAAATTATAGAAGTATAGAAAGGTTTTCCTCTACCTTTTTACCTGGGCTTTGCTCCTTTCATATTTATTTTGATCCTGACGAACTCCTCAGTCCCTGACAAACTCATGATGTCCCTTCCCGGTGAGAAGCGTACATATAACAAGATGCTGCCACCACAATACTTGAAAATACACACTGTGATGTGTTTTATTGGGTTTGTCCCAAACCTAAAGTTTTTATTTTAAGCCAAAAGGTTAATTTATTTGCCATGATGTCTTCCAGTATTACTTAAGGGCCTTCTTGCAAACCTAATGGATGACTTGACATTTATTTTTCTTAACACAGGCTTCCTTTGTTTCACTTTGTCAAAATGGCAGTAATGTAGTGTGAATGCAATGTTGTTGATCCTTTTTATATTTTCAAGTATTGTGGGGGCAGCATCATGTTATGGGTATGCTTGTAACTGGCAGGGGCTGGGGAGTTTGTCAGGATCAAAATAATGTGAAAGGAGCAAAGCCCAGGTTTAAAGCTAGAGGAAAACCTGCCTCAGTCTCCTGAATACATAACCCAGGGATGTAGCTCAGTTGGTAGAGCATGGCGTTTGCAACGCCAGGGTTGTGGGTTCGATTCCCATGGGGGGCCAGTATGAAAAAAATTAAAAATAATAATAATGTGTGCACTAACTGTAAGTCGCTCTGGATAAGAGCGTCTGCTAAAATGTAAATGTAATAGAATTACATTTTTCAGCAGGACAATTCCCTGCCAGATTATGCCAAAGACACCAGAATGGCTTTCCAAGAGGTGTTGAGTGTTCCTGAGGGGTCCAGTCTCAGTCCTGACATTTAAACTGCTTGAAAAACTGAGACAAGGTTTGAATATTGCTGTCCATTAATGATTCCCAACCAAATTTACAGCGCTTGAGCAATTTTTACAAAAACAATGGATATACAGTGCATTCGAAAAGTATTCAGACCACTTAACTATTTCCACATTTTGTTATGTTACAGCCTTATTCTAAAATGGATTCAATTGTTTTTTCCCCCTCATCTCAATCTACACACAATACCCCATAATAACAAAGACATTTTTGCAAAATATCACATTTTACATAAGTATTCAGACCCTTTACTCAATACTTTGTTGAAACAACTTTGGCAGCGATTACAGCCTCGAGTATTCTTGGGTATGACGCTACAAGCTTGGCACACCTGTATTTGGGGAGTTTCTCCCATTCTTCTCTGCAGATCCTCTCCAACTCCGTCAGGTTGATGGGGAGCGCTGCTCCACAGCTATTTTCAGGTCTCTCCAGAGATATTAGATCGGGTTCAAGTCCGGGCTCTGGCTGGGCCACTCAAGGACATTCAGAGACCACTCCTGAGTTTTCTTGGCTGTGTGCTTAGGGTCGTTGTCCTGTTGGAAGGTGAACCTTCTCCCCAGTCCGAGGTCCTGAGCGCTCTGGAGCAGGTTTTCATCAAGGATCTCTCTGTACTTTGCTCCGTTCATCTTTCCCTCGATCCTGACTAGTCTCCCAGTCCCTGCTGCTGAAAAACATGATACTGCCACCACCATGCTTCACTGTAGGGATGGTGCCAGGTTTCCTCCAGACGTGACACTTGGCATTCAGGCCAAAGAGATCAAGTTTAGTTTCATCAGACCAGAGAATCTTGTTTCTAATGGTCTGAGTCCTTTAGGTGCCATTTTTTCAAACTCCAAGTGGGCTGTCATGTGCCTTTTACTGAGGAGTGGCTTCCGTCTGGCCACTCTACCATAAAGGCCTGATTGGTGGAGTGCTGCAGAGATGGTTGCCCTTCTGGAAGGTTCTCAAATCTCCACATATGAGCTCTGTTAGAGTGACCATCGGGTTCTTGGTCACCTCCCTGACCAAAGCCCTTCTCCCCCGATTGCTCAGTTTGGCCAGGCGGCCAGCTCTAGAAAGAGTCTTGGTGGTTCCAAACTTTTTCCATTTAAGAATTATGGAGGCCATTGTGTTCTTGGGGATCTTCAATGCTGCAGAAATTTTTTTGGTACCTTTCCCCAGATCTGTGCCTCGACACAATCCTTTCTCTGAGCTCTACGGACAATTCCTTCGACCTCATGGCTTGGTTTTTGCTCTGACATGCACTGTCAACTATGGGACCTTATATAGACAGGTGTGTGCCTTTCCAAATCATGTCCAATCAATTCAATTTACCACAGGTGGACTCCAATCACATTGTAGAAACATCTCAAGGATGATCAATGGAAACAGGATGCACATGAGCTCAATTTCGAGTCTAATAGCAAATGTCTGAATACTTATGTAAATAAGGTATTTCTGTTTTTTAATCGTAATAAATTAGCAAACATTTCTAAAAACCTGTTTTCGCTTTGTCATTATGGGGAATTGTGTGTAGATTGAAGAGGATTTTTTTTTTTTTATCCATTTTAGAATATGGCTGTAACGTAACAAAATGTGGAAAAAGTCCAAGGGGTCTGAATACTTTCCGAATGCACTGTACACTACATGACCAAAGGTATGCAGACACCTGCTTGTCGATCATCTCGTTCCAAAATCATGAGCATTAATATGGAGTTTGTCCCCCTTTTGCTGCTAAAACAGCCTCCACTCTTCTGGGAAGGCTTTCCACTAGATGTTGGAACATTGCTGCAGGGACTTGCTGCCACAAGCATTAGTGAGTTCGGGCACTGATGTTGGGTGACTAAGCCTGGCTCACAGTCGGCGTTCCAATTAATCTCAAAGGTGTTTGATGGGGTTGAGGTCAGGGCTCTGTGCAGGCCAGTCAAGTTCTTCCACACCGATCTTGACAAACCATTTCTGTACGGACCTCGCTTTGTGCACGGGGGCATTGTCATGCTCAAACAGGAAAGGGCCTTCCCCAAACTGTTGCCACAAAGTTGGAAGCACAGAATCGTCTAGAATGTAATTGTATGCTGTAGCGTTAAGATTTCCCTTCACTGGAACTAAGGGGCCTAGCCCAAACCATGGAAAACAGCCCCAGACCATTATTCCTCCTCCACCAAACTTTACAGTTGGCACTATGCATTGGGGCGTGTAGAGTTCTCCTGGTATCCGCCAATCCCAGATTCGTCTATTGGACTGCCAGATGGGGAAGCGTGATTCATCACCGCAGAGAACGCGTTTCCACTGCTCCAGAGTCCAATGGCGGCGAGCTTTACACCACTCCAGCCGACGCTTCACATTGCGCATGGTGATCTTAGGCTTGTGTGCTGCTGCTTGGCCATGGAAACCCATTTCATTAAGTTCCTGAACAGTTCTTATGCTGGTCCCGTTCTGTGAGCTTGTGTGGCCTACCACATTGTGACTGAGCCGTTGTTGCTCCTAGATGTTTCCACTTCACAATAAAAGCACTTAGTTGACCAGGGCAGCTCTAGCAGGGCAGAAATTTGACGAACTGACTTGTTGGAAAGGTGGCATCCTATGACGGTGCCACGTTGAAAGTCATTCAGCTCTTCAGTAAGGCCATTCTACTGCCAATGTTTGTTTATGTAGATTCCATGGCAGTGTGCTACATTTTATAGACATATCCGCAACGGGTGTGGCTGAAATTTCCTTTTCACGCATTTCAAGGGGTGTCCACATACCTTTGTATATATAGTGTATGTTGCCCTAAGAGTTGTGCAGAGTAGAATATTATTCCAATAGAATTACATCTGTAAAAAAAAAATATATTGCTGCCAAAGTGGCTTACACCAAGTATTAACTCTTGGTGTGAATTTTTTATTAATTTAGAAAGTGTTCTTTACTGTTTCTTTTACTTGAAAATGTGGAGCAGGTTATGTAAATCTGTAGGAAAAATAATATAATTGAATCCCTTTTTTGACAATTGGGAAAGGGGTTTGTAGACTTTCACTAGGCACTGTATGTGTTAGACTGTAAAGACTACATCATGTCTACTGGGCAGAAGAAATGATAAAAACCACCCACACATGGCTGCTTTAAGCCAGACCTTATTAAGTATGGCTTATATAAGCAGTCCTTCGGTTTGGTGAAAGTGTGGATGTTTTCAAAATCTAGGCTATTTAAAGACCCTGTGCGATTTAAAATTGTCATTTTTTAAATTTATTATTAGTTTTGTCTAAACAAACAAAGAATGCTGTTAATCATTTTCGATCCTGAATAACAGTTTTGCTACAGTTTGTCACCTTCTTAAAAATTGTTTTGTTGGCATTTACTGTATCTACTATTCACCTATTTCTGATTACAGGGGAAGGTGTTCCCTAAACTGAGAAACAAGTGTTTACAGGGCTCCTCGGACTCAGTGTCCGATAAGGAGGAGGATGAAGCCACAGACTATGTCTTCCGCATCCTGTTCCCCAACAGCCAATCAGAGTTTGGTAAGTGACTTTGACCCCTCCTCCAGAGCACTGGTAATATCCTGGTTTTCATTTGCTCCATGACAACTATTATTCGTGTGGTAACTTCAGGTGGCCCCGGAATCATGTTTTTTGTTTATTTTTTGTCCAACTGTCCTCATTGTCCGTTCCAGTGACTATAACACACCCTCCCCGTGTTTCCCCGGGGGCTCCTCTCCAGTCCCACTCCTTCTCCCTCCACCTGAGAGGACAGCCCCCATCCAAATGGACCTTGGTGGTCCCCAAGCGCTCCTTCAGCTGTCCCAGAGACCCCTCCTCACACACCACAGGGAACAGCTGTAATGTTGCCACACCTCAGCTCCTCCGTCTGTCTGTCCGTCCACTTGCTTTGCTTCAATCACCGCCTCGCCCTCTGTCTCCTCCCTACAAACCTTACAAATGAGTCCCCTAATCAAGCACTCTCTGTCCCCTTTCCTTAACCTCAGTTCCTCTTGGACAATAGGTGGCTGACTATGGGTCTTCCAATCGAAAAATCAAAACGTTATGTCGAGGTAAATAGTGGTTTACAGTAGTAGCAAAAGAGCAAATGTTGAAATTGACATGTTAAGGGTTGAATCCTAAGTTCAGATGCACACACTTAACTCAGAATGTCATGCCTTGACGTCAATGGAAGATTTGCGTGAAAACTTCAGTATGTGCGCGTTAACAGAATAGAGAAAGTCCAATAAGAATGTGTCGTCATTACCATGCCGACAGACAGTTCTACACCCTCCACAGATTGAAATGTTTTGATTCCCCAAATGTCCTTGTTGATGTGCTTGATTTGTTCTCTAATGCCACCTAACCTCTATGGCAGCTATTAACCTATCCTCTAATCTAGTGACGGATCATGCTCAATCTAATTCAGCTGTGATCGTGTCTTGAGAATCATCTGCAGAGGTATCCAAATCATGATGGGGCAATGTGATTCTGTCTGAGAGTTTGAGCCTGTGCAGTGACAGTATAGCACAGAGTTTGACCATGGTCAAATACAGGTAACTGCCAAAATAAAGGAAAAACCAACATAAAGTGTCTTAATAGGGCGTTGGGCCACAATGAGCCGCCAGAACAGCTTCAACGCGCTTGGCATAGATTCTACAAGTGTTTGGAACTCTATTGGAGGGATGCAACCCTATTCTTCCATGATAAATTCCATAATTTGGTGTTTTGTTGATGGTGGTGGAAAACGCTGTCTCAGGTGCCGCTCCAGAATCTTCCATAAGTGTTCAATAGGGTTGCGATCTGGTGACTGAGACACACACACACACTTTTAAACCCCCTATGCTCCTTTGAGACCCCTCTTTTAAAGTCACTAACCACATTTCCATGCACAGTTTTTATGCGAGTAAAGTTATACCTTCATGAAAAACAAAATCCCAACAGCTGTGATGGAAACAGGAAGTTTCGGTTCAATTTTATAAATGCCGACACATTTTTTCGTTAAAACATGGTGGTATCTTTCTGTGTCTGTAAAATTAATTATGCGAGAAATGGCAATGGAAAGATCATATCAAAGTAAACTTGGAGTCACGCGATGATATGGCGTTAGGTCGTCCCACTACGACTCAATAAACCATGCAGTTTATTAGGCTACGGATTAAATAAATTATATGATGAGCTTCACAGGGTGGTGAAAGTGCACGGGGATGAGCTAATAAATATCGAGGGTCTTATTCTGGTGACATGATGATTGATACTTGTCTGCCGTTTTGACAACTAAAAATATTAATAATCTCATCATGTAGACTAGCCTACTTGCACGTGCCAAGACCAGAGTAAGCACATTTTCTATTTAACGCAACAGTTTTTGTGACAAAACTATAGGTAGAGTTGAAAATGCAGTGGAAACACATTTAACTTTAAAATTTTATTCGGTACATGAAAACTTAAGCAAAAAAGTACATTTTGTGTGCACTGTCATCACGCACTGATTTTTATATGCAACAAGTCAGTTTGGTGGAAACACACATATTTTCTTTATGCAGATTTTAGAATATTCGCATGAAACTATATCGCCAATTGGATGGAAACCTAGCTACTGAGATCTCTTCTAGCCATGGTAGACAAAATAATGGGCAACTGGGCATTTATATACATGACCCTAAGCATGATGGGATGTTTTAATTGCTTAATTAACTCAGGAACCACACCTGTGTGGAAGCACCTGCGTTCAATATACATTTCCTTTATTTTGGCAGTTTCCTGTACATATAAGTCAGATACTCTCATACGTGAGCTATGCTTGATATAGTTTGCCTAGTACAATGGCAACTCCAAGCTAAATCAGGTACACCTCAAATACTTTCAAGTATTTTATTTATGTATTTGACGTGGGTCTGATATGTTTCAAACCTCACACTGTGCGCTAACCATGATGTGTGTGTATGCTGTTCTGTGGTGTAGTGGCTCCAGAGCTGATGGACCAGGGGGCCAACATGTGGCAGCCCACCCCCAGGAAGTCCTCCTGCTCGTCCTGTACCCAGGTCAGCTTCTCACATGGAGGACCCCCCAACGGGTGCAACCATGAAAGGTCAGAGAAGGACACACACTGCTGGTTACCCAGACATCATCCCTGGCCTTTACTGATCCCACTGACCTGAGAAGGATACGAGATCCACAGACCCAGGTTCAAATACTCTTTGAAATCTTTCAAATACTTTGAGTGTTTGCTTTAGCCTGACTTGGAGTGCCAGGTGGGCGGGGTATGCACTTTCTAGACTTTTCTATTGGTTCCATTGCAATAGGCAAGCTCATTCAAGCACAAATAATTTCAAATAGTATTTGAACGCGGGTTTGTGGATCTCGTATCCTTCTCAGGTCAGTGGGATCGGTAAAGGCTGAAGAACAAACAGCTGAAGGCAGTATCGAGGACACTTAGATTTGTGTGCTGTTTCCCTCTGCAGAGCCCCTTTGAAGCTGCTGTGTGACCAAATGAAGAATCAGATCATCTCCCGGGCGTTCTACGGCTGTACGTGATTGTGAACACAACTCCTCTATCTTCTGTACCCCTAGATGATTTGCAACGCGTTGCAACGGATTTTAATTTCAAACAGTTCATCAATTAGTCTAGCGTCCAACTATTAATTAGGTGTCAGATGTATGATCGCCTTATTAGATACTTTATCACATAAAATCTCGGAAAGGAGGATCATTTGAAAGCAGTTATGTTTTTGTATTTCAGGGCTAGCTTATTGTCGTCAACTGTCCACTGTACGTACACACCTCTCGGCCCTGGTCAACCACACCATCGTGGCGCCCGATGTGCCCAGTGATGCCTTCACGGGCCTCACCGCCGAGGTGTGGCAGAGGTTCCTTCAGGACTGCACTGTAAGTATCACCATCACATTATTAGCATCATTGCTAACATCATCACAGACACACACTGTGCAGTACCAGCCAGCTCAAACCCCCTGGCGACAAGATGCGCGCGCACACACAGATGCACATACAGACACACGCACGCACATACACACACTCATCTATATTCACCCGTTAATCATCACATCACTCACACATTCTTACTCACACAACCAAACGTATGCAAGGGTGACTAATGCCCTGCCATTAAGCGTAACAGCAGACATTTTCATGGGAGGGACTCGGTTGACTAATAATCTATCTAGTTCATCCATGTGTGTCCAATCTGTGTTTGTACAGTTCTACTGTGTGTAGTCAATCTGGGCATTTAGCTAAAAGGGCTAGATTATGTATTATACATTATTTAACAGTGAATTAGGACCCCCACTGACATCCAGTGGTACACAACCATTCTGCAGAAGAATTGATGTACTGTAGATAAGCCACTGGCCTCCTTTTTTTGTTATGTGTTCTTGTGAATTGTTTTATGTCAGTGTATATGTAAATGTTAGTGTATTCATGTGTGGGTACGTCATTGTGTGTACTGTACAGTATATTCCGACCTGGGCTCACAAAATATTTGTTAGCTTTCAAATAGTTTAGTGGCGCTTAAATGAGCTCACCTGGCACAATGGAACCAATGGAATAGTCCTAAAAGTGAAACCCGCACTCCAGACAGGCTCGATCAAACTCTCAAAACGAGTAACTTAATGAAAGCGACTACTACTGGTATTTCAACCCAAGTCTGTACATACGCCTTTCTATATCTGTGTGTGTTGCGGTTCAATGACTGAGGCCTGTCCCCCTCTGCTCTCCAGGCCTATAAGGAGCAGGAGCTGCTGCGCCTGGTGTACTTCGGCGGTGTTGAACCTTCGCTGCGTAAGGAGGTGTGGCCCTTCCTCCTGGGCCACTACCAGTTTGGCATGTCTGAGTCTGACAGGGAAGAGGTTGGTGTCACCCTTGCCATTAGATATCACCACCAAAACCCTTTGACCTCCATCCCCTGATCCTTGCCCTGTGACACTGTGCAGGTGGATGAGCAGGTGCGGGCGTGCTACGAGCAGACCATGAGCGAGTGGCTGGGCTGCGAGGCCATCGTGCGGCAGCGGGAGAAGGAGCAGCATGCAGCGGCGCTGGCTAAGTGCTTGTCTGTCTCGGCCAGCGTGGATAATCCAAGCCCTGTTCAGAGGATGATGCACCGTGACTCCAGCATCAGTAATGAGGTGACGCACCCACGCCTGTCCACACGCACAGTCTTATGGAACACAGGATACCCGGTAGACCAATATGTTGTCTTGACCAACATGTTAGATCTCCAACGCCTCAATAATATGAAAGTACAAAGCATATAGTGAAATGTTAACTTGGGGCACTAATAATACACTGCCTTTACGACAGTTACATATCAATACATACAGGCCTACTGTCAAACGTGTCCACATTAGTATGTTGTGTTGTGCCAGGTTTTACTGACCTGTTTTCTCCCCTGCTGGTTCTCTGGTACTACCCATGCCAGTCCTCCCAGAGCTGCAGCTCAGACAGACAGAGCCTGGCTCGCCTGCAGAGTGGCTCCAGCAGCAGCACCCAGGTACCCCTCATGCACACTGAGATCCTATTAAATACTGGAGCTGAAATGTTACATTTGATTTTGTATGTCATTCTATGCTCTATGCTCACCTAATTAAAAGTATCTAATTATTCATAATAACTAACAATACAAATAATAACACACAGGGCTGAATACACACTTGCCTGTATACAGGTGATTCTACAGAAGTTTTGCAAATTACAGTCCCATCCCCAAAAACTTAGGACATTTATTTACATCATGATATGTTCTAATTCAATCCAAGGCAATAATAAACATATTGTTAAATTAATATAGTACAAAGGCATTGTTTACACACCTATATCTATTGAGAGGTAGTTGTCCCAAACCCTGACTCCTAAACTTCATGTTTGAAAATAAAGCAATTAATGATTTGAGTTATATTATTACATTGAAATATACGGATATAATTAGTCGTTTTGTTTATTTTTAAACCGCTTTCTCAAAAAAGTCTGTCCCACCTTTTGATGTCACCACATTAAAACTTTAAAATAAATGTGCCTTAAGTCACACCCCTACAGGTATCACCAGGTGATGGGATTGCACCCCTCTCCAGCATGGCGAATAGTCTGTCTGCAATCATTTTGGAGAAAATGAGTGAGCAAGTTGGTAAATCTTCATGTCTTTTTACGACGTGTCACTACTGAACATCTAATGTATCAAGAAATATAAGAAGTACGGATTTGTGACTAAAATATGTTTGCTGGGATGTACATCCATCCAAATGAAAGATAGCCAGCCATATGTTAACTATGGAGATTCTTTAAAATACAAAATAAGTCAAAATTGTCCAAACTGAAATGGTCACAACCGAAACAATTGAAACCATAGCGATATAGAGGTCTCATCTTTGTATCTGTGCCATTATGGCGTCTGTGACGGCACGGGCAGCGCCATAGAGGCTATCTCCATTTTAAAGTTGCATGCGCCATGCTCTACCAACTGAGCTACAGAGGACCACCATGTGGGTAGTGGACAAGTGCACGTCTTCAGGAAAAGGTATAGAGTATTGAAATGCATAGCCAGCAGGGGGGCTTCAACCCTCCAAGAGCCCAAACATTGACATCTATTTGGCCAAAACCTAGACGTCTATAATGTGCTCTACCGTACTGTTCTATACTGTACTCAAGTTTACTCTACTTGAGTTTCTTACAATTGAAGAAAGGGCCCATGGACTCTTGATTTCATGGTCTTGAGACATAACATAAATAAATTCAGTCTTTAATTTGTCATTTGTCTCAACTCACTGGGTCTGGATCTTGGGACCAATGTCCTGGTATAAATCTTGGTCTTAGCCTGGATATTACCTTAGTCTTTGGTTTACAAACCATAGGCAACCCAATCTGAAGAAGACAATGCTCTCTGATCATTGGCTGATCACTCCCAACCCATAGGAATCCCCACCCATTGGTCTACTTTTAAATGGTGGAAGCCCTCAATTGCAATGTCTATACTAAAAGGAGTTATATCCATCTAGAGTCCTCCATTTATCTCTATGATTTACACTTGACACCAAAATGCCTGTTATGCTGCCAAAATAAAGATTGCTAAAGTAATAATTTAAACGTCTACAGTGAAGGGAAAAAAGTATTTGATCCCATGCTGATTTTGTACGTTTGCCCACTGACAAATAAATTATCAGTCTATCATTTTTATGGTAGGTTTATTTGAACAGTGAGAGACAGAATAACAACAAAAAAATCCAGAAAAACGCATGTCAAAAATGTTATAAATGGATTTGCATTTTAATGAGGGAAATAAGTATTTGACCCCTCTGCAAAACATTACTTAGTACTTGGTGGCAAAACCCTTGTTGGCAATCAGAGGTCAGACGTTTCTTGTAGTTGGCCACCAGGTTTGCACACATCTCAGGAGGGATTTTGTCCCACTCCTCTTTGCAGATATTCTCCAAGTCATTAAGGTTTCGAGGCTGACGTTTGCCAACTCAAACCTTCAGCTCCCTCCACAGATTTTCTATGGGATTAAGGTCTGGAGACTGGCTAGGCCACTCCAGGACCTTAATGTGCTGCTTCTTGAGCCACTCCTTTGTTGCCTTGGCCGTGTGTTTTGGGTCATTGTCATGCTGGAATACCCATCCACGACCCATTTTCAATGCCCTGGCTGAGGGAAGGAGGTTCTCACCCAAGATTTGACGGTACATGGCCCCGTCCATCATCCCTTTGATGCGGTGAAGTTTTCCTGTCCCCTTAGCAGAAAAACACCCCCAAAGCATAATGTTTCCACCTCCATGTTTGACGTGGGGATGGTGTTCTTGGGGTCATAGGCAGCATTCCTCCTCCTCCAAACACGGCGAGTTGAGTTGATGCCAAAGAGCTCGATTTTGGTCTCATCTGATCACAACACTTTCACCCAGTTCTCCTCTGAATCATTCAGATGTTCATTGGCAAACTTCAGACGGGCATGTATATGTGCTTTCTTGAGCAGGGGGACCTTGCGGGCGCTGCAGGATTTCAGTCCTTCGCGGCGTGGTGTGTTACCAATTGTTTTCTTGGTGACTATGGTCCCAGCTGCCTTGAGATCATTGACAAGATCCTCCCGTGTAGTTCTGGGCTGATTCCTCACCGTTCTCATGATCATTGCAACTCCACGAGGTGAGATCTTGCATGGAGCCCCAGGCCGAGGGAGATTGACAGTTATTTTGTGTTTCTTCCATTTGCGAGTAATTGCACCAACTGTTGTCACCTTCTCACCAAGCTGCTTGGCGATGGTCTTGTAGCCCATTCCAGCCTTGTGTAGGTCTACAATCTTGTCCCTGACATCCTTGGAGAGCTCTTTCGTCTTGGCCATGGTGGAGAGTTTGGAATCTGATTGATTGCTTCTGTGGACAGGTGTCTTTTATACAGGTAACAAGCTGAGATTAGGAGCACTCCCTTTAAGAGTGTGCTCCTAATCTCAGCTCGTTACCTGTATAAAAGACACCTGGGAGCCAGAAATCTTTCTGATTGAGAGGGGGTAAAATACTTATTTCCCTCATTAAAATGCAAATCAATGTATAACATTTTTGACATACGTTTTTCTGGATTTTGTTGTTGTTATTCTGTCTCTCACTGTTCAAATAAACCTACCATTAAAATTAAACTGATCATTTCTTTGTCAGTGGGCAAACGTACAAAATCAGCAGGGGATCAAATACTTTTTTCCCTCACTGTAACAACATCATTAATTAGATGCGTAAGTAATTCAATCAATTAACAAGTTTCAGATTCATACAATCAACAGAGAACAATGGATATTATATTTCTCTAAATTCAATTTAAAAAATCTAGTTAAATCATGTTATTACTTTTTTGTTAATTTGGTATGCAAATAACATTTTATAAAATGTATCTGTAATAAAAAAGAATCACTACTGTTCTCCCTTTATTGCAACTGTTTTACTATGTTTCGGTAGTGACAAATGTAGTGGGGTGATAAGGAATTCGGGTAAATATTTCATATATGCAATACAAACAAAGTGTGTGACTAATATATACTCAATGTTGGAAGACTTATGAAAAATAGGATACACATTTCAATTTTTGTCCAACCCCCTATTTGCACCACTTCTGTAGAATGACCCATACACAAAAGCTGCTTAGTCCCACAGTACTGAAAAGTGAACTGTAGAACGATGTCCTGAGCTTACCCATGATGGTGTACAACGATTATGGTCTAGCAATCACTATTTTAATGGAAATATGTTGGATTATGGCTTCAAGGTCAAATTCTAAGAGTGCCTCCAAAAGCTAGAAATCGTTCCATGACACACGATACGTTGCATTTTTTATAAAATACAATCGTTCCATTTTTGTAATTCATACCAAAAACACCTTTCATATTAGAATTATAATATTCCTATTGTTTCAAACCTATTGAATTACTCTAGTCCAGGGTTTCCCAAACTCAGTCCTCAGGACCCCAAGGGATGCATGTTTTGGTTTTTGCCCTAGCACTACATTCAAATAATTAACTAATCATCAAGCTTTGATCAGCTGTGTAGTGAATCAGCTGTGTAGTGTTAGGGCAAAAACCAAAATGTGCACAGAGTTTGGGAATGGTGCGTTTTGGAAAATGTTTAAAAACATTATGGGGAAGGGTAAATATGCTGGAATTCCAGTGTTGGTAGAAACAAATGTCACCAACAAGAAAAGGAAAGAAAAGGCTAATGTCCTAGGTGGTGCATTTGCAGGTGAGAGTAAGAGGAGACGTAGGGAAAGGTTAAAGGAGAATGGAGATGTTTAAAGGAAAAAGGGGAGTCAGGAGAAGCTATGGATGCAGAGTTATCTATGTATGAGATGACAAGGGTGTTGGTGGGATGCGGGCGGACTGCTCCTGGAGAAGATAGGGTGTGTTACGTGATGTTTAAGCATGCACCGAACAGTGTGTTGGAAGCAGTGTAAGGTTGTATAATAAGGTGCTGGGTGGAAACGTGTGGTGGTGTTGCCGTTTGTAAAACCAGGTAAAGATCCTGCGAGGGCGGGCAGTTATAGGCCTATCGTGTTGACATCCAATATGTGTACATTCATGGAAAATATTATAGTGAGTAGGATGATGTATTGCTTGGAAGTTAGGGGTTTGTTGAGTGTAGCACAGAGTGGGTTCAGGAGAGGGAGGTCTGCCATGGATGCTCTGGTGACCATTAGTACAGAGATAGCCAAGGCCCTGTCAATAAAAGAGGTGATGAGTGTTGTGTATTTTGACATTGAGCAAGCTTACGATACCATGTGGAGGGATGGGTTGTTGATCAAGTTGAGTGCATTGGGGGACGTCTGTATAACTGGATCATGGACTTCCTGTTCGATCGGGTCATACGGTTGAGGGTGGGGTCAGAATTGTCAATGTGGTTTGAAGTGGACAATGGTACTCCTCAGGGAAGTGTGGTTAGTCCGGTGTCGTTCACCCTGATGATAGATTATATATTTAAAAAGGTGGGACAGGGAGTGGGTGTGGCCTTGAATGCTGATGATGGGGCTGTATGGAAGAGAGGTAGGAATGTGAAATGTGATGAGGAAGAAGCAAGAAGCTGTGGGAGTTGTGGAAGATTGGTCTCTAACATGGGGATTTAGGATGTCTGTGACCAAGTCCTGCTTTATGGTGTTTTCTAGGAGGAAGGTCAAAAGATGTTAGGCTGCAAATATACGTTCAGGATATAGGTAGGGTGTCTGAGTTTAAATATTTAGGTATGTGGTTTGATGAGAGGCTTACGTGGAAGAGACATGTTGAGTATATTGAAATTAAGTGTAGGAAGGTGCTGAACCTCATGAGGGCAGTGGAAGGATATGATTGGGGGTTGGATAGACAAACACTTGTGTATGTATCAGGCATTGATCAGGTCATCTTTGGATTATGGGTGCTTTGTATATGGATCGGCAACCAAAACGGTACTACAGCATCTGGATAGGATACAGTCAACGGCCTGAGATTGTGTATGGGTGCCTTCAGGACGACACCTGTTGAGGTATTGTAGGTGGATAGTGGGGAAGTGCCAGTGAGGATAAAGCGGGACAAACTTGCATTAGCATACTGGGCGAGGTTGAAAGGGAGTTCAGAAGGACATCCTGCGGTCATGGCAAATGGGGAATGTTGGGAGCGAGGAGTGGGTAAGCAGAAGGCGTACGGGTGGACAATTGGCCAGAAGGTGGTAGAATATGGACTAGGGTAGAGCGAGATGGGGCTGGCAATTGCATTGGGGAATGTTCCTCCGTGGTTGTTTCTGAAACCAAGTGTAGCTGTGGATATGATTGAGGGTAGGAGAGAATTGGGTGAGGACGTGAGATGGGGTGTGAAGATATATATTACACACTACCGGTCAAAAGTTTTAGAACACCTACTTATTCAAGGGTTTTTCTTTAATTTTTACTATTTTCTACATTGTAGAATAATAGTGAAGACATCAAAACTATGAAATAACACACATGTAGTAACCAAAAATGTGTTAAACAATTCAAATTATATTTTATATATTTGAGATTCTTCAAATAGCCACCCTTTGCTTTGATGACAGCTTTGCACACTCTTGGCATTCTCTCAACCAGCTTCACCTGGAATGCTTTTCCAACAGTCTTGAAGGAGTTCCCACATAAGCTGAGCACTTGTTGGCTGCTTTTCCTTCACTCTGCGGTCCGACTGAGCCCAAGCCATCTCAATTTGGTTGAGGTCGGGGGATTGTGGAGGCCAGGTCATCTGATGCAGCACTCCATCACTCACTTTCTTGGTTAAATAGCCCTTACACAGCCTGGAGGTGTGTTGGGTCATTGTCCTGTTGAAAAACAAATTATAGTCCCACTAAGCCCAAACCAGATGGGGTGGCGTATCGCTGCAGAATGCTGTGGTAGCCATGCTGGTTAAGTGTGCCTTGAATTCTAAATAAATTACAGACAGTGTGTCTAGGGCTCTATTTCACTTTCTTAGAGCAACAGGACTAATGAAGAATTTAATAAGGTAGGCTGTGACTGGCCTCACACTCCAGTACAGTAGGTGGCGGTGTATGCACCTTAAGTTGGATGCAATCCACCAACCCAATCTTTAAGAAGAGTTTGGGAAACGCTGCTCTAGTCTTTTACAGTTATATTGTTATATGTGTAAAGTGATCTTTTAGCTTTTTTGAACCAAAGTTCCTCAACCCCACACTCTCTCTCCTGCTAGTTCTTCAGTTCACATCCTCCCATTCCTTCGCCTAGACTAGCCTGCTTCCCTTTGGCTTGTTCTTTTAGGTGTTTGAGTCCGTGGAGGAGGTGGATCAGATTGAGACCGAGCCCAAGAGCGAAGAGGCCAAGCAGGTGCCCAAGATCCCCAATGGAGGAGCCCTGCCCAACGGGACCAGCTCCCCAGACTCGGGGCACCCCTCCTCTCGCAACTTCTCAGTCACCTCAGGCCTGTCAGAACGCTCTCTGAGCACAGAGGACAGCACTGCACCTGACACCACCCCTAAAAACACCACCAGCACTCCTCCACAGTTGGCCCCAGCCCCACAGAGCCCAGTCATAGCCCATGAGGAAGAGTTGGAGGCAGAGAGCCCAAACATCCAACCCCAGGCCCTGCAGGAGGAGAGGGACCTCCAGGCCATGGACCCACCAGAGAAGGAGGAAAAAGAGAAGGAAGAGAGTGTGACCGAAGTGACCCAAGAGACTGAGGGCAACGAGACAGAAGTGCCAGATATAGAAATAGACAAAAAGACAGTGACAAGGGGGGACAAGGCAACAGACGCAGGTGTGTTAGAGAGCCAGAAAATAGAGGAAGAAAATACTTCCGTGACTGAAACTGCCGAGACAGAAGAGGTAAGGACCTCTGAAAGGGAGGACATTGAGTTACCGAAAGCAGAAGTGGATGCTGTAGAAGAAACAGTGGAGTCCGAAACAGATGAGTTCAAAACAATGGATGCTAAAGAGCCTGAGACAGAAGTGGTGAAAATGTTGGATGGAGAGCCAGCCATGCTAGCAGACACAGAGGAGATGCAGTCACTGGAAACATTGAAAACTCGAGAGTCAAGAGAAACAGAGGACGAAGGATCAGAACCAGAATCTGTAGATCCAGAAGAGAATGAAACAAACCATAGAGAGCCAAAAGAGGAGAAGTCATTGATATCAACGGTGACTGCAGAAGCAATGGAGGACAAGACATCAGAACTGGAGGATGAGCGAACTTCAGAGGCTGGAGAAACAAAGAGTGCTGAAACATCGGAAGTAAAGGAAGCCGAAGAAAATACTATGGAAAAGACAGAAACTGAGAAAGAAGTAGGAGCCAATCAGACTTTAAAATCTGAGGTAGCCGAAACAAAGGTGGTTAAGACGGTGTCACACAAAGAAGTTGCAGAGGCAAAAGTGGAGGACATTACAAAATCTAAGGAAGTGGGAAAAAGAGAGGAGGAGGAGATCATACCATCTGAGGCCGAGCTCCCAGAGACCGAGAAGAATACAAGCCCCGTAGCAGAGACCAGGTTGGCAAGGGCAATGGAAGCATTTGGTTGCACCACCCAGAGTGAGGAGGCTCTGGCCACCACAGAATCTGACGAGTCTCCTTCAGCCATTGAGATGGAGGAGATCTCCTTGGCAAAAGTCTCCATGGCCCCACTGTGGGACAGGAAGGGTCCGTGCGACCGTTCCGGGGTCGGGGCTGCTCTCTCTGAGGGCTCAGTCCCCCATCTGGAGCTCCGACTGGAGGAGGAGGAACAGTGCAAGCCCAGCCCAGAGGGCACAGAGTCCAACTTGTCTGAGGAGCCTGAGATGGAGAGCATTTTCCCACAATTTGACTCCCTG
The DNA here is from genome assembly GCF_964263955.1 of Coregonus lavaretus. Lineage (NCBI taxonomy): Eukaryota > Metazoa > Chordata > Actinopteri > Salmoniformes > Salmonidae > Coregonus > Coregonus lavaretus. Next base: position 10,810,245 of record NC_140004.1, read on the forward strand.
GCCGTGGGCAGAGAGCTGAAAAACGAGGCCATCTCTCCAGTGTCATCCATCGGAACCACCTATTCTGTAGGCACTTGGCATTTTATTTTCGGAATATATTCTTCCCGAATAATCAAGATTTATTTAGGTTTTTGGTTTTACAGTTCCGAGTAAGTTATGCTTTAACATTTGTGTGTGGGGGGGTGTTGCGCCTTTTGTTGCAGCAGGAGCTTTTAGACATGTACACGATGAACCTGCACCGCATTGAGAAGGATGTCCAGCGATGTGACAGAAACTACTGGTACTTTACCCCTGCCAACCTGGAGAAACTGCGCAACATCATGTGCAGGTAAAATAAAAACAGTCATTCATGTTTCTCTAGTGCTCTTTTGCAGAAAGGTTTGGAAATAATCTTGACTCATTATGTTATGTGTGGAGCTCAATGTCAAATGGAAAATAGGAAGAATAAACGAGTTACACATGATGCTGACTTCTCTTCTCAGCTATATCTGGCAGCACCTGGAGATTGGCTATGTGCAGGGCATGTGTGACCTGCTGGCTCCCCTCCTTGTCATTCTGGATGATGGTGAGTTAACGCTGTTGAGTCAAGGCTGTGACTGTGTGTGTTCCCCCGTCACTCTCCTCCTTGGTAGTTGTGATATGGATTCTGCGATGGCAGCAAAATGTGTCAACCTTCAAGATTACTTTACCTTCTGAAATTTGATTTGATCAGTCCTTTTTTTAACACACATATACAGATGTAGGATCTTCATTTGATCACTCTTTTGTTGCTGAGAATTTTCCTGCACTGCAGGAAATGCTGATGAGCTTTGTGATTTACATAAATTCACTGAAAACCCACACTAACACACGTTTATATTAACGGTATTGCACTTCATGTAGCCTACTTTAGGCCAGCTAATAGCCTAACCACCGATCAACCAACGTAATGGACTAAACGTTAAAATCCCATTACTACAGAATTATTTTGCTGTGGCAAAAGGTCAAATTAAGATTCTACATAAGCTTAGTCAAATGACAGTCTGTCAATGAGACTCATCATAGATTATCACTATATCATACGGCAGTATTGGAATGTAAAGGAGGAGTACAATGAATATAATCTTATGAAACAGGACAGGGATATTGTTGTGCTTCAGGGAGGACAACAGAAATGGCGATGAAGCGGGCCGCTCAACATTTATCTGTCTTTCATCAATCTCTCTCCCGGTCTTTCCTCATCTCTCCCTGTCGGTCTTTTTTTCTCTCTCTCTCACGCTCTCTCACGCTCACTCACTCTCAGAGGCCATGGCCTTCAGCTGTTTCACTGAGCTCATGAAGCGGATGAATCAGAACTTCCCCCACGGCGGGGCCATGGACACTCACTTTTCCAACATGCGCTCTCTCATCCAGGTGAGGCCACAGAGGCACTTTAACTTCTATATATACATATATACAGTGCCTTCGGAAAGTATTCAGATCCCTTTACTTTTTCCATATTTTGTTACGTTACAGCCTTATTCTAAAATTGATTACATCGTTTTTTCCCCTCAATCTACACACAATACCCCATAATGATGAAGCAAAAACAGGTTTTTAGAAATCTTTGCTAATTTCTAAAAACAATTCAACAGAAATACCTTATTTACATAAGTATTGACCCTTTACTCAGTACTTTGTTGAAGCACCTTTGGCAGTGATTACAGCCTTGAGTCTTCTTGGGTATGACGCTACAAGCTTGGCACACCTGTATTTGGGGAGTTTCTCCCATTCTTCTCTGCAGATCCTCTCAAACTCTGTCAGGTTGGATGGGGAGCGTTGCTGCACATCTATTTTCAGGTCTCTCCAGGGATGTCTGGGCTCTGGCTGGTCCACTCAAGGACATTAAGAGACTTGTCACGAAGCCACTCCTGTGTTGTCTTGGCTGTGTGCTTAGGGTCGTTGTCCTGTTGGAAGGTGAACCTTCGCCCCAGTCTGAGGTCCTGAGAGCTCTGAAGTAGGTTTTCATCAAGGATCTCTCTGTACTTTGCCCCGTTCATCTTTCCCTCGATCCTGACTAGTCTCCCAGTCCCTGCCGCTGAAAAACATCCCCACAGCATGATGCTGCCACCACCATGCTTCACCGTAGGGATTGTGCCAGGTTTCCTCCAGACGTGACGCTTGGCATTCAGGCCAAAGAGTTCAATCTTGGTTTCATCAGACCAGAGAATCATGTTTCTCATGGTCTGAGAGTCCTTTAGGTGCCTTTTGGCAAATTCCAAGCAGGCTGTCATGTGCCTTTTACTGAGGAGTGGCTTCAGTCTGGCCACTCTACCATAAAGGTCTGATTTGGTGGAGTGCTGCAGAGATGGTTGTCCTTCTGGAAGGTTCTCCCATCTCCACAGAGGAACTCTGCCAGAGTGACCATCGGGTTCTTGGTCACCTCCCTGACCAAGGCCCTTTTCCCCCGATTGCTCAGTTGGGCCGGGTGGACAGCTCTAGGAAGAGTCTTGGTGGTTCCAAACTTCTTCCATTTAAGAATGATGGAGGCCACTGTGTTCTTGGGGACCTTCAATGCTGAAAAAAAAGGTACCTTTCCCCAGATCTGTGCTTCGACACAATCCTGTCTCGGAGCTCTACGGACAATTCCTTTAACCTCATGGCCTGGTTTTTGCTCTGACATGCACTGTCAACTGTGAGGCCTTATCTAGACTGGTGTGTGCCTTTCCAAATCATGTCCAATCAATTGAATTGACCACAGGTGGACTCCAGTCAAGTTGTAGAAACATCTCAAGGATGATCAATGGAAACAAGATGCACCTGAGCTCAATTTCGAGTCTGAGAGCAAAGGGTCTGAATACTTAGGTATTTCTGTTTTTTATTTTTAATACAATTGCAAAAATATCTAAAAACCTGTTTTCTTTGTTATTATGGGGTATTGTGAGTAAATTGATGAGGCAAAAAGTTTATTCAATCCATTTTAGAATAAGGCTGTAACGTAACAATGTGGAAAAAGGGAAGGGGTCTGAATACTTTCTGAATACACGGTACAAAAGTATGTGGACACACCTTCAAATTAGTGGATTTGGCTATTTCAGCCACACCCGTTGCTGACAGGTGTATAAAATCGAGCACACAGCCATGTAATCTCCATAGACAAACATTGGCAATAGAATGGCCTTACTGAAGAGCTCAGTGACTTTCAACGTGGCACCGTCATAGGATGCCACCTTTCCAACAAGTCAGTTTGTAAAATGTCTGCCCTGCTAGAGTTGCCCCGGTGAACTGTAAGTGCTGTTATTGTGGTTTGGGCTAGAGCATACAATGACATTCTAGACGATTCTGTACTTCCAACTTTGTGGCAACAGTTTGGGGAAGGCCCTTTCCGGTTTCAGCATGACAATGCCCCCATGCACAAGGCGAGGTCCATACAGAAATGGTTTGTCGAGATCTGTGTGGAAGAACTTGACTGGCCTGCACAGAGCCCTGACCTCCCTTTGGGATGAATTGGAACGCCGACTGTGAACCAGGCCAAATCGCCCAACATCAGTGCCCGACCTCACTAAAGCTCTTGTGGCTGAATGGAAGCAAGTCCCAGCAGCAATGGTACAACATCTAGTGGAAAGCTTTCCCAGAAGAATGTAGGCTGTTGCAGCAGCAAAGGGGGGACCAACTCCATATTAATGCCCATGATTTTAGAATGTTCGACGAGCAGGTGTCCACATACCTTTTGTCATGTTGTGTATATATTGGCATGCATCCAGTTGTTGTCATGAAAAGTAGGATACAGTGAATATAACACATCCAACTTTATGTTCTCCACTAACCTCTCCCTCCTCTCTTCCCCGACCCTTTTCCACTACTCAACCAAACCCATCTCTCTTCCTTCAACTGTCTGTGTGCCCTCTCTCCTCCTACTCCTGCCTACCCCTCTGTAGATCCTGGATTCTGAGCTATTTGAGCTAATGCACCAGAATGGCGACTACACCCACTTCTACTTCTGCTACCGATGGTTCCTCCTAGACTTAAAGCGTGGTAATGACATCCTGCTGTTAGGGGATTTTATACCGTAGCAAATACCAATTAAACTTAGGGGAGAGTGTTTTCATACCGTCAACTAAATGTCAAACAGCAAAGAAGAAGGCTAACAAGACCTAGTTCTAATGAGCCGTTTCCATATGAAGGATATGGCAGGCAGTAAGATCACTCAGGAAAAACAGGCCAACATGGGTAACTAAAGGGCCCTGCCGTGGTTGGGTAACTGATTCAGGGCCGGCCCTAGCCTTTTGGGGGTCCTAAGCAAGATTTGGTGGCGGGCCCCCCCACCTCGCGGGCAAAACACTTTAGTTTCCCCCCTTTTGACTGCAGAGAGACAGTTAGTTTTCTGCAATTCTACACGTTTTGCCATGGGGTTGAGTCAATTTTTCAGTTTCAAAGCTAATTAGCTGAAATTCTTCACATTTTGCCATGACTTATTCCATTTTAATATGCCATACCCCAACCACACCTGACTTCTGCATCCCCTGTACCTTTTTCTTTCTCAGAGCTGGTGTATGACGATGTGTTTGCGGTGTGGGAAACCATCTGGGCAGCGAAGTACGCCTCCTCTGGCCACTTTGTCCTCTTCATCGCGCTGGCACTGGTTGAGGTCTACCGGGACATCATTCTGGAGAACAACATGGACTTCACCGACATCATTAAGTTTTTCAACGGTACACTTTCTAACAATGAATCAACATTCATTCAATTGTTTGTGGAGCATTAGAGGTCTGGAGTCTTTCTTCATACAGTTGCGCTAGTTTAAAAGTTACCCTTCACCCGCAACGCAGGTGGTTAAGAAAATCTAACTTAAATTGAGCTTGCTGCCACAGTGATCTCTACACAGTGTGACGCTAACAAAAAAATTAAATAAATGTAGATATAACTTTATAGTCCCAAGCTCTCAAAATATGTATTTACACTGATTTTTTCCCCTGCACTTGGACATACGATAAGTATGTGCATACACAGCAAATGTGCAAGTGTTAAATCTCTGTGTTAAGGTAAAAAGTGTTTTGAGTGTTATACCCGAGTGTTGACTCTAGTGGGGTTAACACCAGTAGGACTGAAATTGACACCACATGCGGTGAATAAATGAGGTGTTATTTGAATCACAGTGCAATCAACACTGCATGTTGTTGTTACTCAACTGTGTTAAATTCATTTCCGTTAAATCTATGAGTGAAAAAGACGTGGGCAGGGCCTCATTATCATTCTTCCCAGAATGCTTTGTTGCAGGTATTTTTTTTTTTTAATAGTTTGTTTTAATATCTATGTTTCTGCATGCTCATTGATTGATGAATTGCTCTTATACTATACAAAGATAAATAACTTACATTTTTCTAAACCAATCCAATCTGTAAGGGGTTGGATTTGGTGGTCCTCTGTAGCTCAGCTGGTAGAGCACGGCGCTTGTAACGCCAAGGTAGTGGGTTCGATCCCCGGGACCACCCATACACAAAAATGTATGCACGCATGACTGTAAGTCGCTTTGGATAAAAGCGTCTGCTAAATGGCTTATTATTATTATTATTGCACCTGTTACTGAAATGGGTGTTCCAGTTTAGGTGGTTTAGGTAGTCTTGTTTATCAAGTCCTTCACCATAGCAGTCATTCTGAGTGCAGGTTGTGGGTGATAAAATATTCAAATTGTTGGATATCCTCCCTCTGGCTGGATTCCAATAGGAATTACTAATCACTTCACAAACCAGTTTATTGTGACTTGCAGGTCTAATGTGGCCCCATGGGCCAAGATTTTCAGACCACAATGTTGGGGATAACTAGGCCATAACTAAAGGCCTTATGAAATGTATAATATATGGTCATAAAGGGTTTACTTTTTTATTCAAACACATTCACTTAGGCAGCCACTTGGTTAAGGCTTCAGGACTAGTTATTGAATGCAACAACCATGCCTCTGTCACTAACAAACACAGTCATAGGTGGATATCTCTCACATTCACTTGAAAGGCATGCTGGGAAATATGCAAATAAGGCTTTACAACCTACAATGTTAAAGCAACCCCCCAATATACTGTAACACTACATTTTACCTAAAACAAAAAAACGTGTAATGGCATCTATTAAAGTGTTAATTTAAATCGGAATTTACAACACCCATGGTTTTAGGGACCAACACAAGTGTTCGTTTGTGAACACTTTGAAAAGTGTTAGTTTAACACTATTTCAGTGGGTCACTAGGGGTGTAAAGGTAGGCCTACATGTATTCCCATTCAGTACGGGGTCTTCGGTTCGGTCCGCACTGTGAACCAGAATGAGTACATTAAAAAATATATAATTCAAAATAAAAACACTAGGACTATAGGCTATGCATGCCTATGCTGCGTTGTTGGCCTATGCCACGAATGGAACAATGAGCCAGACATTTCACTGGATGTACTGTATAAATGTGAAGTATCCAGTTGGCGTTTCCACTCACTACCAAATATGGTGATGAGAGGAAGCCTAGTGGCCGGCAGTGGGAGAAGGAGCCAGATGGATTTGGGCCGAACTTCTGTTAATTTTCTCATGATGAAATATTTCATCTCCATACAGTTTTCTGTTTCCAAAACTAGACTCTGTATCAGAGTGGACTGCATTTTGTAGACTTTACCCTTTGCCAAAGTTTCAAAAAATTGCGTTGTTTAGGAGTGCAAGGGCGAATTCTGTTATTGCACAAGTGCACTTCACAGAGTAGGCGTTCCCTAATGGAAATATGATCTCACTAACTCATGCTTGGCTCTGCCCATCTTCTTGTTTGTTCTGCCCACTATGATTAATTTGCTCCCATTTGAATCTATCTTGGGTTAGTTATAAAATAAATATTTGCCTGTCTCTTGAGTAAATCTGAGCTATTCCATTAAAACAACCACAGCCTATGCGCGCATTGTAATCAAAATTCAAATCTTAAATTGGCCATTTCAAACTGTCCTTTTGTGAGGCGCAGCCGGGAACTAGTTCTGTACGATTGCGAATGATGGGGTCAATAAACCAGAATTGGAGCATCGTCCATCATCATTTTAAATCTCCAGTTTGGGAAAATGTTGGCTTCCCAGTAGATTACAACGGCGAGAGAGTTGTGGATAAAACGTTAACAGTATGTCGCCACGCTCAACGAGAATAACCTATGCAGCTGCCAATACCTCAAATATGGTTTACACATTTACACCGACATATTCCCAGTATACCAGAACAAGACAGAAACGCGAAGAAACAACACAACATCGCCTCCCCTCTGCATTCAAGCAGCCCTTGGCAGCTGACAGGGCCAAAGAAATTACAAGCGCGATAGGTAGGCTATGTTTATATTTTTTTACAGTCTTTGGTTTATATCTGCGGATATGCGCCCATTCTCGGTGGTTGAGAATAGGCGGTTTCAGCACCTCGTGAAAGTGCTCGAGCAAAGTTACGAATTTCCCTCTTGTACTCATTTCAGCAAACGGGTGTACCCGCTCTATATATGCAAACCAAAGCTGAAGTTTTCAATGAATTGGCCAATGCACCCTGTATTGTGCTTACTTAACAATGACAGCCATGGTTGGCAGGTCAAACAAAAATGTATAGCCCGATGACCACTCAAAACCCACCCAAAAGGCCTGAAAACGAGCCCAATTTTTTTTCCATAAGAGAGGAGTTGCCATAATCCTGGATGCTGATTGGTTAAAACCCCATTCCAGTCGGTGTCTATTCAACAAGTCATCACCAGCTAAAACTATGATGTTGAAATGCCTATTTACTCTGTTCCATCTCACTGCGCAATCCACTGTCTCATCAGCCCAGCCAGGCAATTTGTAAACTTCATCTCCACTGTAAAAAGCATCTAGACATTATCTCCCATTTATTTTAGACTAACATTTGGTTTTCAACAGCGGAGATTTGTATAAATCTTGCTGTCTGTCTCTCCGACATTTGCAACATTGTTTCAATATTGAAATTCGATCTCCAGCTGTCGGGACGAGACAGACAGCTTTTCTCAGCCAGTCGAAATCATGAATCAGCTGGCATAATTTTTATGGATATATACAAAGGAATGTTAATAGAAAACAGGTAAAACTAAACGAAATGCAGCTAGTTTGCAGTCTGTCCAGCTTCAGTTTGAAGTGATTGTGTTAGATGTGTTGTTGGCTAGCTCCTCTGAACAACAGTGTCCTGATGAGAGAGGACATTTTCCATGCCAGGTGAAATCGTGCATCATTAGCTCATTGTTATGGATGTATCCAAATAATTGTCAGCTTAAACAAACGCAAATGCAGCTACTTTGCTGTTATTCTGGCTGCACTGTTTGATGTGACTGCAAGTTAGCTGTAGTTGGCTAGCTAGCAAGCAAGGGATAGGAACGTTGCCAGCCAGTATGGCAATGGAACATTTAGAACGAACCATAGATGCAGAACAAAAATACTTAACTGGGTCGCGTATCGGGCAACCGAACCAATAGAACAAACGACCACCCGGCTTTGGGTAGCAACCTTTAGATTTGTGTTGGAACTGTAGCTCATGGAAGGATGAAATAGTATGAGTAAATTCATCAAAATAATGTTTTTTATGAAAATATGTAAATTATTATTTGAATATGTTGATAACTCATTGTATAAAAGTGATAATGCCAGAGAAGCCGGTGTTTGGAGGATATATTGGCACGGTTTGCCAGCCCTTGACTTTGTCTCAAGCCTAACAACACCCGTGCCAATATATCCTCCAAACACCGGCTTCTCTGGCATTATCACTTAAATATACCACGGCTAAGGGCTGTTCTTAAGCATGACGCAACACGTAGTGCCTGGATACAGCTGTTAGCCGTGGTATATTGGCCATATACCACAAACCCCCGGGAAGCCTTATTGCTATTATAAACTGGTTACCAACGTAATTAGTATTTTTTTGTCATACCCGTGGTATATGGTCTGATATACCACGGCTTTCAGCATTCAAGGCTCGAACGAGGTTTGCGAATGTGCAGAACTATAATAAATCCAACAGGAGAGTTTTGAGTTATGAAAGTTGGACAGAGGCTTGGACGAAGATTTTAAAAAAACTATGTGCCAGATGTTAAGACCACAAACCATTATAAATGGCCCATTTGCGAGATTGACTTGTAATTTCAATAGGCATAGACTACAGACCAGTGGTGGTCGGTGCCGTTTAAATGATGCGTGGCCTTATTTCTATTACAGCATATTGGATGACTGTCATTCATATTCCATTCACACAGCTCAATGTAACAGTGATAGGTTTAGGCTACTACATGATGCTCGAAATGTCCCTGTACCCATCATGAGGTTGCTACAACCTATCCTATGAATGAAAGTTTACAACGTAGGTGCACAGGTCGAGAGAATTGAGTAATCAAGGTGACAGTGACACATTCAATACCGCCTTGCACACGCTTTCCTGCATCTAGCTGATCTAGGATGTAATCATTAATCCAACAGTTACAAATGAGAGTTTCTATTGGACAAATTCAGCTATGTTTATCCCCATTTCGTTGACCTTTTCCCTTCGCTTGTGCACTTAAGTGCACAACAAATTAGCTATCTGTGACCAGGCAAAAAAATCTTTCCAAGCCAAACCTTCAAATCATGACTTCTAACTATCATTGTCACTTCATAGTCAACAAACACTACATTACCAAAAGTATGTGGACACCTGCTCGTCGAACATCTCATTCCAAAATCATGGGCATTAATATGGAGTTGGTCCCTCCCTTTGCTGCTATAACAGCCTCCACTCTTCTGGGAAGGCTTTCCACTAGATGTTGTAACATTGCTGCGGGGACTTGCTTCCATTCAGCCACGAGCATTAGTGAGGGTGGGCACTGATGTTGGGCGATTTGGCCTGGCTCGCAGTCTGCGTTCCAATTCATCCCAAAGGTGTACGATGGGGTTGAGGTCAGGGCTCTGTGCAGGCCAGTCATGTTCTTCCACACCGAGCTCGACAAACCATTTCTGTATGGACCTCACTTTGTGCATGGGGGCATTGTCATGCTGAAACAGCAAAGGGCCTTCCCCAAACTGTTGCCACAAAGTTGGAAGCACAGAATCGTCTAGAATGTCATTGTATGAGAACTTGAGAACTTGTTCTCAACTGGCCTACCTGGTTAAATAAAGGTGAAATAAATAAAATAAAATAAAATAAAATGTATGCTGTAGCGTTAAGATTTCCCTTCACTGGAACTAAGGGGCCTATCCCGAACCATGAAAATCAGCTCCACACCATTATTCCTCCTCCACCAAACTTTACAGTTGGCACTATGCATTCGGGCAGGTAGCGTTCTCTTGGCATCCGCAAACCCAGATTAGTCCGTTGGACTGCCAGATGGTGATTCATCACTCCAGAGAATGCGTTTCAACTGCTCCAGATTTTTACGCACTTCAGCACACGTCGATCCCGTTCCGTGAGCTTGTGTGGCCTACCACTTCGCGAGTGAGCCGTTGTTGCTCCTAGACCTTTCCACTTTGATAACTTCCAATTTAATTAACTAAACATGACTATTAATAATAGCATAATAACATAATGCTACAAAACAATAAACTGAAGTTATAGGCTATTAAATTGGTTTGCCAGCTCCAGGTAGGCTACACAAGTGAAACAAATATATTTGCAATATATATTCCAGTGATAGTCATTTCAACATATTTATTGTATCAAATGGTAGGCTACAATAGCATATAAATGAATAGGATACTTGATGGCCAACAGATACAAATGTATCATTCTCCACATTTTAATGTCAGTTTCATTGAGGACTTTTCCACATTTTTAAAAAGAACCACGTGAGGCAGTTCCAAAACTTCAATTTCAAATTTCCATTCAGGCAGGCCCCGAGACTCAAGAACTGAGAATGCATAAAACACATAGCTTGATACCATTTTTCTTTAAGCAAAGTCAACATTAGAATGCCGTTTAAACCACCTCCGATCATGTGCGCCCAAAGTCATTTTACACTGCTTAGTGTCTACTAAGTGCGCGCGTGCTGCTCCCTCTCCTCTCGCTCAAGTGACTCAGCCAATAGCTGTAGTGCTCTCTCAACACACACATACACACGGCCCTCCCCACAACTCACTCACTCAGCAACAGCATGCCTCACTCCCTGACAGTCAACAGCAGGTGAAATGGAAATATATATTTTTAAGGAGAAATGCCATGGCGGCCGCGGTGCAACTTAGAAATAGGCCAAAAACCCGCAACCAAAAAACAATGCATGCGCGACATCGTTTTCAAAGTAGCCCAATTTGGCCGGAAAACTGCGACCATGGCAACACTGGTGACAGCCCATCACTTTACCCCAGAGTGGGAAATGTACCGCGCTACAGACACGTCCCCTTTATGAATCTCAAGTGCGCATCTGGCACTGAAGGAGGCAGTGTCATAGTGCTTTCGTAACCAAGATGGAAGTGGGAATTCCTCAAAAGAATAGTTGACCGGCCTCTAAATGGTACATCACTGGGGCCAAGCTTCCTGCCATCCAGGACCTCTATACCAGGCGGTGTCAGAGGAAAGCCCTCAAAATTGTCAAAGACTCCAGCCACCCTAGTCATAGACTGTTCTCTCTGCTACCGCACGGCAAGCGGTACCGGAGTGCCAAGTCTAGGTCCAAAAGACTTCTCAACAGCTTCTACCCCCAAGCCATAAGACTCCTGAACAGCTAATCATGGCTACCACCCCACCCCATCCTTTTACGCTGCTGCTACTCTGTTAATTATTTATGCATAGTCACTTTAACTCTGCCCACATGTACATATTACTTCAACTACCTCAACTAGCCGGTGCCCCCGCACATTGACTCTGCACCGGTACCCCCCTGTATATATAGCCTCCCTACTGTTATTTTATTTTACTTCTGCTCTTTTTTTCTCAACACTTTTTTTGTTGTTGTTTTATTTTTACTTTTTAGTTAAAAATAAATGCACTGTTGGTTAAGGGCTGTAAGTAAGCATTTCACTGTAATGTCTGCACCTGTTGTATTCGGCGCATGTGGCCAATACAATTTGATTTGATAATTACTAGTGAGAAAACTCATCTATCATCCTGAGCTCCCACATGGTAACCTCTGACGTCACCTACTAAGGAAATGGCCTCTATAACAGCATTATCGGCAGTTACGTCCTCTGTAGCTCAGCTGGTAGAGCACGGCGCTTATAACGTCAGGGTAGTGGGTTCGATTCCCGGGACCACTCATACACAAAAATGTATGCACGCATGACTGTAAGTCGCTTTGGATAAAAGCGTCTGCTAAATGGCTTATTATTATTATTATTATTATTATTATTAAATGCAACAACAAAACATTTTGTAAAAAGCAATCCATTCATGTGTTTTTTTTAACTATAATTTGTTTACGATCATGATAGCTGTACTTTTAGTTTATGGTTGACGCAGCTTGTTGGGCATTAGCCAATCGGTGTTTCTCAACTAGTTCAAATCACATGAATGCATCCAACTGGTATTTACGAATTCACAACTGGTAAATTCCCACCTCCCACATGGTTACAAATGCAGCATCAGAGTGGAAACTTGAGAGGCCCAACATAACAATCTGGTCACAACAGACAATGCCATGAACATTGTGAATGCTGAACATTGTGAATGGCATTACATTTTCCCACTGTACCAAAACCCGAATTGAACCGTCACCCCAAAACCGCACTACCTTCCGAACCGTGGGTTTGGTGAACCATTACACCCCTATGGGTCACATGTAATTTCTAAGAACATTTTACATTTAACACTGTGGGCGTTAAAATTCTGATCTCAAGTATGAAAAAAGTATGAAAAAAAGTATGAAAAATGTATGCACTCACTAACTGTAAGTCGCTCTGGATAAGAGCGTCTGCTAAATGACTAAAATGTAAATGTACATTTGTGTACAGTACTATACCTTTTTTATGGTAAACTGTCTACCACCTTGCAGCAGTTTATATGAAACACTCGACTAGGGCACAAGCTGTAGATTACAGATACATTTTCAATGTGGAGCATGCCATTGCTTTAATTGCCTAGAGAAATCTAAAGGTGTTTTTTTGTTCATGTCCCACTGTCAATAGTTGAAAGGGTAATAATAATGTTGAATGGGTACCTGTGCTGAGCAAATGAATGGTTCAATGAATAACACGCATACACAAAATAAAAATGGTGTTATTGCCTTGTGTATCGATGTTGGAAGTGGTCCAGCGGGAATTAAATCTTCTCTCTTCTCCTTTCAGAAATGGCTGAGCATCACAACAGCAAGCAGATCCTGACACTGGCCCGGGAACTGGTGTGCAAGGTGCAGACGCTCATTGAGAACAAGTGATCTCCAGGAGCCGTCCACTTCTCTTCATTCTTCCTCTTCCTGTTTCCCATCAGTCTTTCTCAAACATAGAGATAGATAGAGGACTCATCTTTGTATCTGTGCCATTACAGCGTCTGTGACAGCATGGGCAGTGCCATTGAGGCTATCTCCATTTCGAAGTAGTACATTTTCACGATTGGCTGATCCCTCCTGATGACCCTGCGCTGCACATGCTAATACAGCCTTTTGGCTACTAGAGGCCTCTATCATTCTCTATGGTCAGTTTGAACAGCTGCAACAGAACAGAGAGATCAGGGTTCAGATCATTAGGCACCAAATGGAATAAAACAGACATAGGGAGGCACTACTTAGACTAGTCCTATAAGAAACTGTCACAAAAGGTTTTAAAACGTTTAAAATTGCGTGCCTTAATGAACATGACTGAGATGTGCTCCACTGTTCACTACCTTCTCCTTATTTATGTAATACCAGCCAGGGTATGCCATATCATGTTATACCATTACTCTGTCATTTCAGGTTATGTCATGGAACACCAAAGGAATGGTGATTTACCTCCAGTTATTCTGTCAGTGAAACAGTTTGATTTATTTTTTATTGTTAACTGTGACATATATTTAGTCATCATAGGATGTGTATGTGGTATGCCTTGTAGACAGTGGCCTGTCTTGATTGAAGTGGGGTTTGAATATACGTACACAAGGCTGGTTTCACAGACCCAGATCAAATGAATATAGATTATTTTTTCTGCCGTAGTTACTCAAGAACTGAATATCAGTTAACTATTTTATTTTTTTCAAAATAAGATGAACAATTAGTCCTGGAATATTTTAAGATGTGATAGTTACCATGAATCTTTATTAAAGTGCAATTCAGTACAGGAGTAGGCTTAACCTGGTCAAGCGAAATGTCCATAATGTTAGAGTTTAAACTCATTAACAGACTCCGTCTGGAGCAGTAGTTTAAATTAGGTGACAGGTAGGGTACCTACCAGATGTGCCAAAGGACAGCATTAGGGAGCAAATTAGATTAGCTTAAATTTTCCACTGTGTTGAATAAGTAGACTACCTCGCAAGTAACCTTGTCCCAAGTAAGTTGTTACTGCATGTAGTTTGGTAGGTAGGTGTTATATCACAATATATTTTAGAATTTCTTTCAACTGAAATCAAGGAACATCATTAATTGGGTTGCTTAAAGCTGCAATCAGCAGTAGAAACAATAACAAAGCAATTTCCCCGCCTCTGTTTCGGTAAAAAGCTGAGGGATGGGGCTGGAGAAATATAGACAGAGCTATGGATCCATCCATGATATCAACATTATAGTTTGAACCCTGTTTTGATGCTATATAGTGTTTTCTTACATTTAATTTGTTTACAAACATTGGAGTAAAACAAGCTTATATTTTGGGTTCTGATGGGTACAACTGTTGAACTAAGAATCTAAAATCAATGGGTACATATAACTGGTATGAGTCATGAATCAGTTGAAACCATGTCAGTAATTTAGTAATGGGCAAAGTTTTGATTATTTCTCACTCTGCCTTGTTTGTCTATTCTATATTATGTCTCTGTATATTGTTGTGTATGAATTGTACTTTTAAGGTGAACTAAACCGAGGCAATTTTAAACCTTCAAAACATATATTTATGATACATACGTATATGATCATACATGTGACTTATAGTTGTCTGAGCAGAAATGGATACAAAATAATCCCAGAGTTGACTATTTAAGTGGTCTTATTTCTTTTTTCAATTATTGATATACTCCAGTGAGCCACTCTATATTATGTCAATTGTGTTGCTTTCTCAGTACCTCGTATTGTCTTTTGGCATTTCATGTTCTTCTGTTCTTTTAATCAAATTCTTAATGTTTTTTGTTTTTGTTTTGGAGAAGTGGTTGGCCACAAATGTCTGTATTTGCAGAGAGAGTGGAAATAGGATTCCAAATAATTACGTATTCAGTTTTGCTTTAAAAGTTGGAACATAATGGTGAATGGGGAATATCTTATTAGATAGCCAAGCTATTGTGCTCTGTGACAATTGCCAATCATGGTTGCCAATTTAAAGGTTGGGGGATGCTTAGATCCCTGGCCAGCAAGATCAAGACGGATATGGATATTAATTTTGGCCCTAGGAATCCATCTAAAACGGGTGGATCTAGGAAACAGATGAAGGATTAGGGGTGTGTTACTATATCTTGAAGGAGCCTAGCTAGTTAAGATTTTTGTGGGGGAATATGTGTGTGCTTTCATTCCCTTAAATTAATGCTAATTGTAAATGTAATATATTTCTTGAACCACCATTCCTGTTTTCTATTGCCGAGGTAGAACATCACTTCAGTTCTACCAGTGTTGTTTCATGAATGTGTTGACACCTATTGCATTGAGCATTGATGGTTCTCTGTGAATGCAAACTGCTGTATGTTACACCAGAATAAGAAAACCTAACAATTGTATTATCTTGTAACATCTATTTATTAGTTAACATATTTATTTATTTATGAAGTTTCTGCTTTTGTATGTAAAGGTTATATACTTGTTACTTTGAAGTCAGTAAAACTAAATTGAAAACAATCCAATTCTAAATATAGATATTAAATGGTATATGTATTTGTAAAAAAATGTCATGTAATGATTCTTATTTTTCCAATTGCCTTTCTAACTTAGATTTATTTCCTCATCTCATATCATGAGCACTACATTACACAAGCATGAATGACATTTAGAATTTTAACGTTTTTGTTTTGCAACAAAAACATTTCAGGGGTGGTGGTGGATGACTAGACTTGTGTGTCAGCCAGGCTACCAGGCATCAGACTAACATTTTTGGCTTTATGATATTAGAGGCATGTATTAGTTATACTGTAAGTTTTATTATTCAAGAATCAATGGGTATATCAATTGTTGAAATGACCATTAAACCATGCAACAATGACCATTGCAGATTGCACTTGCATTAACCAGTAGTCTGCAAAAAAATGTACGGCCAATTATTGAACTACTGCAAATTAAGAGGTTTGATCCAATTAATTTGATGTCAACAGTTGTGCAACACTAAAATAACCAAACCACACCTACGGAAGCAGGGGAAGGTACATTGTATTGCATGAATGACCAATGGCTTGATTAGTGTTAGTGGTCTGAGGGTCTAGAACGCCGCAAACACACTACTGTATAAAACACACTTTAAACAAAGGCAAAAAACCGAATGATTTTAAATCATCTTTAAAAGTTAAAAAAGGAACATTTAAACAACTCATTTATAATACACATGATTGTGATATCATTTAGCTGTGTGCTCATCTGATCTCTGAGTAACCGATGAGTGAAGTTTGAAGTGCTATTCAGTCTGCTTTAAGTGTTGCAAAGTGCACAGGGCTTTCACTCTGTGCTTGGGATCAGTCTACGTGTGTCTCAATAGTTTCACAGTTGGTGGCTTCCATTCCTTGCCGCCTCTCCTTCATCCATATTGATCTCAATCACACTGCATGAGTGAGAACAACAAATAGGAGTCCTATTTGACTTGGGCCTAGATTCAATCAGATCAACCATTTAACGGGTGATAGCAGACACCCGCATAGCAGATGTTTTGGTGGCGTCAGAGGTGTAACTGCGTTGGAGCCGTCAAATCGGTGAGCAGCTGCTCTTGTGATCATTGTCATGAAGCCACACCAGCCCAACTCGGTTAGAAGGTCAAAATGAGAAAGAGTAGGCTATATATAAATACACTACATGACCAAAAGTATGTGGACACCTGCCCGTCGAACATCTCATTCCAGAATCAAGGCCATTAATATGGAGTTGGTCCCCCCTTTGCTGCTATAACAGGGACTTGCTGCAGGGACTTTCTTCCATTCAGCCACGAGCATTAGTGAGGTCGGGCACTGATGTTGGGCGATTTGGCCTGGCTCGCAGTCGGCGTTCCAATTCACCCCAAAGGTGTTAGATGGGATCTCGACAAAACATTTCTGTATGGACCTCGCTTTGTGCACGGGGTATTGTCATGCTGAAACAGGAAAGGGCCTTCCCCAGACTATTGCCACAAAGTTGGAAGCACAGAATCGTCTAGAATGTCATTGTATGCTGTAGCGTTAAGATTTTCCTTCACTGGAACTAAGGGGGCCTAGCCCGAACAGTGAAAAACAGCCCCGCACCATTACTCCAGTTGGCACTATGCACTGTTCTCCTGGCATCCGCCAAACCCAGATTTGTCAGTCGGACTGCCAGATGGTGAAGCATAATTCATCACTCCAGAGAACGTGTTTCCACTGCTCCAGAGTCCAATGGTGGCAAGCTTTACACCACTCCAGCCGACGGTTGGCATTGCGCATGGTGATCTTAGGCTTGTGTGCGGCTGCTCAGTAATGGAAACACATTTCATGAATCTCCCGACGAACAGTTCTTGTGCCGACGTTGCTTCCAGAAACAGTTTGGAACTGGGTAGTTAGTGTTGCAACCGAGGACAGATTATTTTTACGCGCTTCAGCACTCGGTGGTCCCGTTCTGTGAGCTTGTGTGGCCTACCACTTCGTGGCTGAGCCATTGTTGCTCCTAGACGTTTCCACTTCACAATAACAGCACTAACAGTTGACCGGGGCAGCTCTAGCAGGCAGAAATTTGACATACTGACTTGTTGGAAAGGTGGCATCCTATGACGGTGCAATGTTGAAAGTTACTGAGCTCTTCAGTAAGGCCATTCTACTGATTGTATACACCTGTCAGCAACCGGTGTTGCTGAAATAGCCGAATCCACTAATTTGAAGGGGTGTCCACATACCTTTGTATATACATTGTAATTACGCTCAAATTGAAAAATCATTCAACTAAATCATGAGGATTTCTATCATCCTAATCGAAGTGTAGATTACATCTCACATTCCAGTGTTTGAACTTGACTGCATGGGATGACTTAATGTGACTACGTGCAGCTAATGGCAATGTCCAGCTTTAGGTAGAATGTCCTGAGCCACTTTTGGATTTGACAGCTCTAACACAGTTCCACCTCTGCCAAAACAACCGCTATGCGGATGTTGGCTAAAGCGGATCTGATTGAATAGAGCCCTTAGTTTCACCTAACCTGTTCTTCTAGATTAGTGTGGACGGAGGAAAGAAATGGTCAGTATGTGCTCGAGCCTCGTGGTCAGTCAGTGTTTCTGGGCACTTCGATGGAGTCCTCCTGGAATGAGCCTCTGCTGGCCTTCAAGGCAGAGTGCCCCCTAGTGCTGCAGAAGTCAGAGGGTGAGCTCTGCCTCAGCTCTCTACAGGACAGACGGACAGGGGCCAGCTCCACTCTGGGAGTCTGCAGGCTGGGGCTGTCCCCTGCTCCGTCACTGGCCTCCTTACTGCCCTGCAGGTCTGGAGCCTGGGGGGGGAGGGAGTCTGTGACCAGCTCTCTGAGCTTCCTCTTCAGCTCACGGCTGGAGCTCTTATAGAAGAACAGGTCTCTCTCCAGCTGCTGCAGCCTAGCCTGGACCGCCTGATCACTGTCCCCTAAGCCACCCTCTACACACACACAAAATGAGCAGTGAGAACACTGTAAAACAGACAGAAACATCATGAAGGGGCAGGAATACCACACACTTGATGCATACATACACACACTGACCTCGGACCTGCTGCATTAGTAGCTGTATGCTGTGTTGGTGCTCTTGATGCTGCTCAGTGAGCCGGCGGTCTGTGTCCAGAGTGAGGCGATGTAGAGCTGCCTCCAACTCCCTGGTCGCCGCCTCCTGCTCTCCACTCTGCAGCTGCAGCTCCTCACAGCGCAGCTGCAGCTGCCGCTCCGACTCCCGCAGACACAGCACCTGGAGGGGCCATGGGAACGCTTTCAACTATCTGCTCAGTTATTGGTTCAACTGGCAGTTTAGCAGGAGGGTAATGGAAGGTTAGGAGTGCGGTGAACCATCTCTTTTATGTCTGCCTCTTTTATTTTCGACCCCCTAATCTCAATCCCAGCCCCCCAGCCTTTCCTCAAATGAGGGTTCTAATGCAGAGTGTACCGTCGTCTAGAGATACTACTTTGTTGTAGGCATCACCTAGTTCGCCCATTGTGGGTGTTTATTCCAAACAGCATGCAAAATATCATGTTCACCATCAAGCATAGTGTCAAAGCTGGCTAGACTAGTAAGAGCCTCCCTCCCCAGATTGGTTATCACGCAGCCAAATCTCTGATGATGATTTGCATAGAGTTTCACTTTGCACAACTCTGGTCGTATCGCTCGCCAATGGTCAAATAATTCTCCTCATGTCGCCTCCTTCATCGAAAATAACTGAATTACGGTAGTTTGGTTGCTCAAAGTAGTTTGTGGTGAGTGTGTGTGTGTGTGTGTGTGTTGGGACTCTGACCTTGTTGAAGTATTTCACCAACAGCGCCGAGGCCTCTGGAAGTGACAGCTCTCTCAGCGCCCTCATGACATCATTGTCGTCGTCTCCGTGGGCGGAGTTAGAAGTGTCCCTGAGGTCTCTCTGTCTCTCCTGGATGGAACGGTTCTTAAACTCTACTGCAGCATCCAGCGCCTCCAAGGCCTCCTCCAACTGCAGCAGAGCATGCTCCTCCTATACACACACACACAAGAACACACACACGAGAACACACACACCATGTATTTCCACATCAGCCCCCCGTAGTCAGAGTGACATCCAGGCTGAAGGAAAATAGTGAATGTTAAGGAGCTCACCTCTTGCGTGAGCACCCTGCCGTCCCTCAGCTGTGTGTCCAGCGTGTCCCTCCTCTGACACAGGCTCTCTCTCTCCTTCAGCAGCTCCTCCATGGACGCTCCACACAGCCCCGCTGCAGAGGAGGACCGTCGCCTCTCTACCCCTCCTCTCTCCTCAAGCTCCTGATCCAGATCTCCCAGACGAGCCGACACTCGCAGCAAGTCCTGACTCAGAGCCTGAGGAACACACGTGAACATACGCACAATCACTTTCAATTGCAGATAATAACATTGGAATGCCGTAAATTACACACACAAAAAATAAATATACGGTTCTTCTTTTTTTTCTTCCATAGAGCCCCACTCTGTGTTTACCTGGCTGGAGCGAAGCCTCTTGATCTGCAGCTGGTTCCTCTCCTGGACACAGGCCTCTCGGTGCTGCAGCACCTCTTCTCTGCGCCTCAGCTCCTCCTCCAGCTCTTGCAGGCCCCTTCTCCTCTGCAGAGCACGCTCCTCCTCTTGCTCCAGCCACGCACGTCTCTCAGACAGCTGGGCATCATACAGTGGCAAAACGAACACATCAACACTTCAAAACACACACAGTTTGCCTATTTTCAACTATGTTGAATATCCAAATGAGATCTAAGGAATCACCATGACTGCATGGTGAACATTGAAATATACTTTTTTGCCATAACAAACTCATCCTGCAGGGAGGGGCACCCCAAACCTGTGATCCTTTACAGATGTAATGTGGGCACACTTTTAATTCTGGAACGTCATTCTACCTTTTCCTCTGAGTCTTTGCAGTCTCCATTTTGAAAGACAGCCTTGTTGTCTGTCCTCAGGTCCTGCAACACAGCAGCAGCAAACCCTTTAGCATGCTGTTCACAGGATGAATTCTCTTTAATGAAAGGCCCACTCCTACATTTGAAAAACAACAAAATGGCAGCCCCACCACTTGGTTTGCTATGATGCTGAAGGATGGGACTGGAGAAATGTAACCACATCCACTGATGGAGCTATATGGATGCAAGGACTGACAGTCGTGAAGGTCAACAGGAGTTCTGTATTAATGCTCCTTCAATACTCTATTAGTGCTTAATAAATGCTTTATGACTCTGAGTGCTGTATAAATGCTCTCTGAATGCGCTGAGAGCTTTATGAATGCTATATGAATACTCTGAGTGCTATATGAGTGCTGTAGGAATGCTCTATGAATGCTCTATGAGAGCGTTTATGAATGCTAAATGAATACTCTAAGTGCTCTATGAATGCTATACGAGTGCTGTATAAATGCACCATAAATGCTCTATGAATGCTATATAAATGCTCTATGAGGTCTGTATAAATGCTCTATGAATGTTCTCTGAATGCTGTATTGTTAGCACTGACCTTGGTCCTGTGCAGATTCCTGGAGCCACTGGTCTGCAGGCTAGCCCTGCTCTGTGTCTCCGCCGTCTTTAAGCGCTGCAGGTTCACCGTCTGCCTCCGCCTCACTCTGCGCTCCTTGCACCATATAGAAGGCACAGGCCGGTCTTGGCAATGAAACAGAAAATACAGGTAATATTCCCCCTAAGACTCATATAGTGTAATATAAACTGTATTTACCTGTAGGGCGTTCTGACGGGTGAAGTAACTGGAGCCCGTCCTGAATCTGGTCCAAACTAGTATTTTGTGCCTGGTTCTGGCTAAAGCAGGCTGGAATCTGTCTGATTGTCCATGTGTGGTTCATAGAGCGCCTGCAATACAGTACCAGTCAACAGTTTGGACACACCTACTCATTCATTCAAGGTTTTTCTTTATTTTTTACTATTTTCTACATTGTAGAATAATACTGAAGAAATCAAAACTATGAAACAACATATATGGAATCATGTAGTAACCAAAAAAGTGTTAAACAAATAAAACATATTTTATATTTGAGATTCTTCAAAGCAGCCACCCTTTGCCTTGATGACAGTTTTGCACACTCGTCGCATTCTCTCAACCAGCTTCATGAGGTAGTCACCTGGAATGCATTTCAATTAACAGGTGTGCCTTGTTAAAAGTTAATTTGTAGAATGTATTTCCTTATTCATGCGCTTGAGCCAATCAGTTGTGTTGTGACAAGGTAGGGGTGGTATACAGAAGATAGCCCTATTTGGTAAAAGACCAAGTCCATATTATGGCAAGAACAGCTCAAATAAGCAAAGAGAAACAACAGTCCATCATTACTTTAAGACATGAAGGTCAGTCAATCCGGAAGATTTCAAGAACTTGGAAAGTTTCTTCAAGTGCAGTCGCAAAAACCATCAAGTGCTATGATGAAACTGGCTCTCATGAGGACCGCCACAGGGATGGAAGACCCAGAGTTACCTCTGCTGCAGAGGACAAGTTCATTAGAGTTACCAGCCTCAAAAATTGCAGCCCAAATAAATGCTTCACAGAGTTCAAGTAACAGACACATCTCAACATCAACTGTTCAGAGGGGACTGTGTGAATCAGGCCTTCATGGTCGAATTGCTGTTAAGAAACCGCTACTAAAGGACACCAATAATAAGAAGAGACCTGCTTGGGCCAAGAAACACGAGCAATGGACATTCGACCGGTGGAAATGTGTCCTTTGGTCTGATGAGTCTCTTCTTATTATTCTTATTTTTGGTTCCAACCGCCGTGTCTTTGTGAGACGCAGAGTAGGTGAACGGATGATCTCCACATGTGTGGTTCCCACCGTGAAGCATGGAGGAGGAGGTGTGATGGTGTGGTGGTGCTTTGCTGGTGACACTGTCGGTGATGTATTTACAATTCAAGGCACACTTAACCAGTATGGCTACCACAGCATTCTGCAGCAATACGCCATCCCATCTGGTTTGCACTTAGTGGGACTGTCATTTGTTTTTCAATAGGACAATGACCCAACACACCTCCAGGCTGTGTAAGGGCTATTTTACCAAGAAGGAGAGTGATGGAGTGCTGAATCAGATGACCTGGCCTCCACAATCACCCGACCTCAACCCAATTGAGATGGTTTGGGACGAGTTGGACTGCAGAGTGAAAGAAAAGCAGCCAACAAGTGCTTAGCATATGTGGGAAGTCCTTCAAGACGGTTGGAAAAGCATTCCAGGTGAAGCTGGTTGAGAGAATGCCAAGAGTGTGCAAAGCTGTCATCAAGGCAAAGGGTGGCTACTTTGAAGAATCTCAAATCTCAAATATATTTTGATTTGTTTAACACTTTTTTGTTATTTTATAGTTTTGATGTCTTCCCTATTATTCTACAATGTAGAAAATAGTAAAAATAAAGAAAAACCCTTGAATGAGTAGGTGTGTCCAAACTTTTGACTGGTACTATATATCCATCTGATTAAAGAACTAGTCTGTTCTGAGCAAGCAGAACAATTACATAGCTCTGAAGCAGGATGTTACAGTATTACAGTCTTGCTCACCTGAATACCCTTCTCCCCCCCAGCTCCTCCTCCTCTTCCTCATCTTCCCTCCTTTCCTTCTGTGTTTTTTGAGGGCAGAGGACCTCGTCTCTCTCCTCTATCTGAGTCAGCAGCAGCTGACTGCGGGTCTTAAAGGCAGCCATTACCCTCTCCAATGAACAGGCCGGAGGACTAGTATGGATCTACATAAGAGACACAGAAAAATAAACTCCATTGTTGCACACACACACACACACACACACACACACACACACACACACACAGTTGCTCTGGACACGTACCTTCCTCGTACCACCATTGCCTTGGCCCTGGCTGATCAGGGGAACACTGTGAGGTCTCCTCGCTGACTTCCTAGAAGCTCCAGTGTCCAGCGAGGCTCTCAAGGATCCCATCCTGGAGGTCAGGAGATCACCACGGAGACGATCTATTAATAGCTGCTGCTCCACCAGCTACCCAACCAACGGAAAAAAACATCAGTCATCAACCAATGTAGAAATGCCCCATTCAAACATTGCATATACTGTTTCTCAATTTCTCGCTATCCTGTCTCTCTCTTTACCTGTATGCGTCTGTGCTCCCTCTCCTCCTGTAAGGACTGGAGGTGTGTCTGTTTCTCCTGTAGCAGTGTCTGCACCTGCCTCTGCACCTGCTGCAGCTCAGATGCCCTCTGGTCAAACACCTGCTTGTCTATAGCCAGAGTATCCTGATGGAGAGTGGGAGAGAGAGTGAGTAAAATAGAGTTGGGGGGGGGGGGGGGGGGAAGAGAGACAATTACAATTCATACCTATGTTTAGAATATGTTTGTAACAGATCATATTGAGCAAACAAAGCTGAGAAACTGAGCCCACTACATACACTACCTGGCAGTTCTTGAGCTCACGTCTGAGCTGGAGGATGGTGATCTGGTGAGGCTCATCCCCTGCATCCCCCACAGGTTGTTGATAGTCAGTGTGGCCGGAGTGGCTAAGCTCCCTGTGTCTCTCCAGCCATTCCTGCAAACGCTGCTGCAGAACAGGACTCTGGGTGGAACTCTGGAGCTCCTCCAATAGGAAGGCAGCGTCCTGTGCAAGGCAGCGGTACTGGGACTCCTCCACTAGGTCCATCCCCCTGTCATCACGCTCCTCCTGAGTGGCCTGTTTGGTGCTGTCAGTCAAAGCAATCCCTCCCCCTGTCTTATCCTTCTCTCTCAGTGCGTCTCTCAGAGTCTGGACCTCCTGCTCCAGCTCCCCCACACGAGCCTCTTCAGGGTGCCAGCCCGGACACGCCCTGGCAGGACACAACCCAGGCTGGTTCTTCACGTGGCGTGCCCGTGAGGCAAACTGCAGCACACTCAGTGTCTCTGTGACACTGTGGTGAGAAGGGCTGACGCAGGCCACCATCAGTGTGTGGGCGGAGCCACCCAGTGAGTCCCGGAGGATGCGCGTGATCTTGGCGTCGCGGTATGGCACATGGTTGCGGCGGCGATGGGGGTTGGAGAGTGCGCGGATGACGTTGCCCAGCGCCAGCAGGCCGGTGTTGATGTGGACGGACTCTTTGAGGCGCAGGCCTGTGTTCCCGGTGCGTGCAGCCCGCTCTGACCCGGACAGATCCACCAAGTGGAGTTTAGAGGAGCGGACGGAGCCATTGTCGTGGTGATGCTGCATCAGCTGTAGGGTAACGATGGCGTGAGAGCGGCTGGAGCGCTCGTTCATCTGAGTGTGGCCAGTGTGCCTCATGGCATTGCCAGCCTCAAGGACGCTCAGCAACTCCTCAGCTGAGGTAATCACAGCCTCTCTGGCCCCAACTACCACTGAAACACACCCACACACTACAGTCAGATTCCATACAGCATGACAGCACCAGTCGAAAGCTTGGACACACCTACTCTTTCAAGGGTTTTTCTTTATTTTTACTATTTTCTACATTGTAGAAAAATAGTGAAGACATCAAAACTATGAAATAACACATATGGAATCATGTAGTAACTAAGAAAGTGCTAAACAAATCTAAATATATTTCATATTTGAGATTCTTCAATGTAGCCACCCTTTGACTTGATGACAGCTTTGCACACTCTTGGCACTCTCCCAACCAGCTTCACCTGGAATGCTTTTCCAACGGTCTTGAAGGAGTTCCCACATATGCTGAGCACTTGTTGGCTGCTTTTTCTTCACTCTGCGGTCCAACTCATCCCAAACCATCTCAATTGGGTTGAGGTCGGGTGATTGTGGAGGCCAGGGCATCTGATGCAGCACTCCATCACTCTGCTTCTTGGTCAAATAGCCCTTACACAGCCTGGAGATGTGTTTGGTCATTGTGCTGTTGAAAAACAAATGATAGTCCCACTAAGCGCAAACCAGATGGGATGGCGTATCGCTGCAGAATGCTGTGGTAGCCATGCTGTTTAAGTGTGCCTTGAATTCTAAATAAATCACAGACAGTGTCACCAGCAAAGCACCACCACACCATCACACCTCCTCCTCCATGCTTCACGGTGGGAACCACAAATGCGGAGATCATCCGTTCACCTACTCTGCGTCTCACAAAGACACGGCGGTTGGAACCAAAAATCTCACATTTGGACTCATCAGACCAAAGGACATATTTCCACCGATCTAATGTCCATTGCTTGTGTTTCTTGGCCCAAGAAAGTCTCTTCTTCTTATTGGTGTCCTTTAGTAGTGGTTTCTTTGCAGCAATTCGACCATGAAGGCCTGATTTACGCAGTCTCCTCTGAACAGTTGATGTTGAGATGTGTCTGTTACTTGAATTCTGTGAAGCATATATTTGGGCTGCAATCTGAGGTGCAGTTAAATCTAATGAACTTATCCTCTGCAGCAGAGGTAACTCTGGGTCTTCCTTTCCTGTGGCAGTCCTCATGAGAGCCAGTTTCATCATAGCGCTTGATGGTTTTTACGACTGTACTTAAAGAAACTTTCAAAGTTCTTGACATTTTCCGGATTGACTGACCTTCATGTCTTCAAGTAATGATGGACTGTCGTTTCTCTTTGCTTATTTGAGCTGTTCTTGCCATAATATGGACTTGGTCTTTTACCAAATAGGGCTATCTTCTGTACACCACCCCTACCTTGTCACAACACAACTGAATGGCTCAAACGCATTAAGGAAAGAAATTCGACAAATTAACTTTTAACAAGCCACACCTGTTAATTGAAATGCATTCCATGAAGCTGGTTTAACCCATCAGAGTCTAAGCCTTGTCTAAAGCTATATATATATATATATATATATATATATATATCTACTAAGCTTTATGGAATTGTTTTAAGGTCATACCAAGGATCATTTAGCTATTTGATTTAGAATTTAAGGACCCCTTGAACTACCCAAAAAATTATTAGATGAAAAAAATGTTTTGGCCTTACTGCTATTAGCCCATACAAACGCATTGAATAACAGATTCACTACATGGAACAACAGATAGTCCCAAAAAAATATCAAAAGGAAGTTTGTTCTGAAGTGTCTCTCCTATATCTGAGAGATATAAGAAAGATCAGGAAACATTTGTTAGTTTTTTTGACATGTATTTAACCCCATATTTTTGACATTAAACAGTCTCCATATATACAGTGCATTCGGAAAGTATTATTCTAAAATGGATTAAATAAAATGTCCTCAACAATCTACACACAATACCCCATAATGACAAAGCGAAAACAGGTTTTTAGAAATGTTTTCAAATGTATTACAAATAAAAAACATACCTTATTTACATAAATATTCAGACCCTTTCCTATGAGACTCGAAATTGAGATCAGGTGCATTCTGTTTCCATTGATCATCCTTGAGATGTTTCTACAACTTGATTGGGTTCCACCGGTTGTAAATTCAATTGATTGGACATGATTAAATAAAATTTTGGAAAGGCACACACCTGTTTATATAAGATCCCACAGTTGACAGTGCATATCAGAGCAAAAACTAAGCCTTGAGGTCGAAGGAATTGTCCGTAGAGCTCTGAGTCACGATTGTGTCGAGGCACAGATCTGGGGAAGTGTACCAAAATATTTCTGCAGCATTGAAGGTCCCCAAGAACACAGTCGCCGCCATCATTCTTAAATGGAAGAAGTTTGGAACCACCAAGACTCTTCCTAGAGCTGGCCGCCCGGCCAAACTGAGCAATCGGGGAGAAGGGCCTTGGTCAGGGAGGTGACCAAGAACCCGATGGTCACTCTGACAGAGCTCCAGAGTTCCTCTGTGGTAATGGGAGAACCTTCCAGAAGGACAACCATCTCTGCAGCACTCCACCAATCTGGCCTTTATGGTAGAGTGGCCAGACGGAAGCCACTCCTCAGTAAAATACACATGATAGCCCGCTTGGAGTTTGCCAAAAGGCACCTAAAGGACTCTCAGACCATGAGAAAAGATTATCTGGTCTGATGAAACCAAGATTGAACTCTTTGGCCTGAATGCCAAGCGTCACGTCTGGAGGAAACCTGAAACCATCCCCACGGTGAAGCATGGTGGTGGCAGCATCATGCTGTGGGGATGTTTTTCAGCGGCAGGGACTGGGAGACTAGTGAGGATCGAGGGAAAGATGAACGGAGCAAAGTACAGAGAGATCCTTGATGAAAACCTGCTCCAGAGCGCTCAGGACCTCAGACTGGGGCGAAGGTTCACGTTACAACAGGACAACAACCCTAAGAACATAGGCAAGAAAACGCAGGAGTGGCTTCAGGACAAATCTCTGAATGTCCATGAGTGGCCCAGCCAGAGCCCGGACTTGAACCCGATCGAACATCTCTGGAGAGACCTGAAAATAGCTGTGCAGAGACTCTCCCCATCCAACCTGACAGAGCTTGAGAGGATCTGCAGAGAAGAATGGGAGAAACTCCCCAAATACAGGTGTGTAGCATCATACCCAAGAAGACTTGAGGCTGTAATCGCTGCCAAAGGTGCTTCAACAAAGTACTGAGTAAAAGGTCTGAATAGTTATGTGATATTTCCATTTTTTATTTTTAATACATTTGCCAAAATTTCTAAAAACCAGTTTTTGCTTTGTCATTCTGGGGTATTATGTGTAGATTGATGAGGGGAAAAAACAATTTAATCAATTTCTAAAATGGATTAAATAGTTTTTTTTCCCTCATCAATATACACACAATACCCCATAATGACAAAGCAAAAACTGTAAGGCTGTAATGTAACAAAATGTGGAAAATTAAAGGGGTCTGAATACTTTCCGAATGCACTGTACTTCCATTCATTTTTTAAACTGCTACCGGGGGACCTTCAGACGAGTCTTGTGAGGCCTGTGGGCGTCCTAGAGCAAAACATGTTCGTGAGAGTCTCACCTTTGCACAGAGGGGTCATATTAGTGTGTAGCCCAAACAGTTCAGACAGAAGTTGGCAGATCAGTTGTACTGACTTCAGACGAGTCTCCTGACACTTGTGGAGGTCGTAGAGCAAACCGGAGAACACCATCGTGTTCGTGAGGGCGGCAGGTAGCTTAGTGGTTAAGAGCGTTGTGCCAGTAACCGAAAGGTCGCTGGTTCTAATCCCAGAGCCGACTAGGTGAAAAATCTGTTGATGTGCCCTTGAGCAAGGCACTTAACCCTAATTGCTCCTGTAAGTCGCTCTGGATAAGAGCGTTGCTAAATGACTAAAATGTAATGTAAAAATGTGAGTCTCATCTTTCCATAGTTTGTAGGCCAAACCGTTCAGACGATTTTGTGAGAAGACCGAGTTTCGGGATGTCTCATGGTCTGACAAATGACGCTCTAGCTCTGTCACCTTTCACCAGCGATGTGGAAGTGTGACAAATTGAGACACATCCAATGCAAAAAAACAGATACTGTATCTCTAGCTTAAACGGACAGATTTCTATTATGTCAATTTGCTAATTTGATTTCCGCGGGGGGGCGGACATCAACCATAAGGGGTTAAACACACACACTCGACACATCACACACACACCCTAGCACAGACAGAGTGAGTGGTGTTACCAGTGTTGCCCCTGTCATCCTCTCTGATGTGCAGCTCCTTGTGTGCAGTGTGGAGCTCCAGCAGGTCCCTGAGCTCCTCCTGGTACAGTTCCATGTAGGACACCCTAACGTCTACTGCAGCCCTGGCGTCCGCAGCCCTCCTCTCCCCCAGGAGCACAAACAGATCCGCTGCAACCCGACCAATGATCCCACTCTCCTCCACCGACAGAGATGCTATCAAGGGTACAAGTACAGAGGGAGAGCAACTTCCTTGGTGAAAACACAAAAGCAGAGTTGTCTGATGATAATATAATCATATTACATTTAGATTTTAGTCATTTAGCAGATGCTCTTATCCAGAGCGACTTACAGTTAGTGAGTGCATACATTTTCATACTGGCCCCCCGTGGGAATCGAACCCACAACCCTGGCGTTGCAAACGCCATGCTCTACCAACTGAACTTGCGCGTGCAAGAACTGCCTGGAGAGGAGGGTCAGGTTAAAGGTGTTTATCCTCTCACTAGAGAATAATCGTATAATCATAACATTCTCTGCATTTGCCTCAAGTGACAGCTCAGGGTAGAATCATAGTAGATAGATTATTCAAGGATTCATGTCAGAACAGAACATCATCATCCCTCAATGCACTTGGTGTCGGCATGATGTCAAAGAGTACACTTGAGCTCACACTTTTAAAGGCCCAGTGCAGTCAAAAAATAGATTTTCCTGTGTTTTATATATATATTTCCACACTATGATGTTGGAATAATACTGTGAAATTGTGAAAATGATGACAATGCCCTTTTAGTGTAAGAGCTGTTTGAAAAGCAGCTGAAATCTCAGCCTATTTGGTGGGATGGAGTTTTAGCCTTCCATGGTGACATCAACCACATTTTCAGGTTTCCCCTTCCCACTCAGACCCCTCCCAGACAGTCAAGCAGAATTGTTTTTGACCATTTTAATTTAAAACAATCACAGTAAGGTACTTAATTGTTACCCAGAAATGATTTTATATTGAGATAAAAACGGCTGCACTGGACCAATAACTTACCTACATGTCCCCCACCAAGAGTGTATGTCTTTCCAGACCCGGTTTGTCCATAGGCGAACACTGTAGCATTGTTGCCGTCAACTAGAGATGCCACCAGAGGTTTGACACAGGACTTGTAAATCTGACCGTGCTGTGCGGTCGGTCCAAAGGCGTGGTCAAAAGAAAAGATTCGGTCGCTACCCAGCATCACCTGGGCGGTGTCGGGCACCACGCGCACACACAGCTGGTGGTTGTGGAGCACCTCTTTGGGAAGCAGCGGTCTGACCCGAACCACAACCCGCACACACACTTCTCCCATTACCAAACCGGTCACTGAACGTTAGATACTAAATGAGTCACTCTGTCTACCTCTATGGCGTTTCACGCAGACACCCACTTCGTTTTACAGATAAAGGCACAGTAACTTGCTCACTTCAGAAACCACAACTTTTTCGCACTTTGGACGGTGAATCGAAAAGTTGCCATATCTGGCGTAGTTGATTTGAAACAACAAAGTTAAACTTCAACTTTTTAACTTCAACTGTTCAAGCTGACCGTTGATTGCTGGGTTCGCTAATTAGCTAGCTAGCTAGCTAACGTTTAATTTTCCATTATCTTATCGTCCGTCTCCATTGTTGTTACTTCTTGTCTGACTACTTCTGCCCGTTTTTGTTGTCTATCTCTAGTTGCCATGGATATCACCGATAAGTCAAGGAAAGCTCATGCTTTTCTATCCAAGATAAGAGACTCGCTGTAAAAGACACAATCTGATGCTACAGCGCCGCCCTATGGCGTGGTTGTGCTACTGCAGGCAAATTCAAAGTGATCAAATACACATTTCAGACACCGGTATTACCGGTTTTTAAAACATAAGGCAACCCCCTTCCAAACAGCCCTTTATTTAACACTTTCTTGCAGGTATACCCCTTTTATACATATCAGTGGGTAACTGGCAAATTGGGAGGTGTTGTTAACACCAGATGGGCTGTTTGCATTTCAAATTAGGAAGGTGTTAAAGGCCCAGTGCAGTCAAAAACTGGATTTTTCTGTGTTTTATATATATTTCCACTCTGAGGTTGTAATAATACTGTGAAATTGTGAAAATTATAATAATGCCTTTTTAGTGTAAGAGCTGTTTTAAAATACCGCCTGAAATTTCAGCCTGTTTTGGTGAGATGGTGTTTTGGCCTGCCTGGTGACATCCCCAAGTGGTAAATTAGTTAATAGACCAAATAAGACAGAGTTCCAAACCTCTCTGCCAATAACAGCTAATTTTCAGTCTCCCCCTCGCCACTCAGACCACTCCCAGACAGTCTTATCAAAATTATTGCTTGAGAAATTGCTCTTGCTAAGAAGCTCTTTTTTTCCTTTTTGACCATTTTGTTTGAAAACAATCACAGTAAGGTGTTACCCAGAAATGATTTGATGTTGAGATAAAAATGGCTGCATTGGGCCTTAAGCAATGGAACCATTTACAAACCCGATACCTGTATTTAGGTTGCAGGGTCTGTGAAAATGCAGGAATCATGACTAGGTCTTTAGTACCCATTTCAGACAGAAGATGTGGTATATTACCTGTAAAAAAATATATAAGACAAGGTTTACAGTGCTTTCAGAAAGTATTCATACCCCTTGACTTATTTCACATTTTGTTGTGTTACAGCCAGAATTCAAAATTGATTAATATACGTTTTTTTAATCTCACCCATTTACACACAATACACCATAATGACAAAGTGAAAACATGTTTGTTTTTTTGTGCGAATTTATTGAAAATTAAATACAGAAATATCTAATTTACATAAGTAAGCTATTCCCACCCCTGAGTCAATACTTTGTAGAAGCGCCTTTGGCAGCGATTACAGCTGTGAGTCTTTCTGGGTAAGTCTCTAAGAGCTTTGCACACCTGGATTTTGCAACACTTGACCATTATTTTCCAAATTCTTCAAGCTCTGTAAAGTTGGTTATTGATCATTGCTAGACAACCATTTTCAGGTCTTGCCATAGATTTTCAAGCAGATTTAAGTCAAAACTGGGTCCCGCTTTAAATGAAGTGCAGCTTATAAAGGCTCATAAAGCCTTCATAAACACTACATAAATGTGTTACAAATCATCTATAACTGTATGTCATGCTTTATAAAAGGTTAATAAATGTGGCATAACTTTGTGCCATAACCAACAATGTCAAACGTGACATAACCCACTATGTCAAATATGACATAAGCCCGAGGCTTCACAAAGCATTTATAACCCTGTCATGCATCTTGGGATTCCCGGGACAACCCATACGTAAAAATGTATTCACGCATGACTGTAAGTCGTTTTGGTTAAAAGTGTCTGCTAAATTGTATATATATTATATTACTCTAAATGGATGGCCCAACCTAGGATGGCCCAACCTCTTTACCTCTTGGGTGCATAGTCAATATTGGACCTGACCTCAACCTTCTCCAAAATGCTGTGCTGCAAGATGACACACACTCTAAAGTGCAGTCATGCACAGCAAAAAAATTGTTGGTAGGGCCTTTTAAAATCAGTGAATTTGTTTGCCTATTTCAGTTTTTCTTCTTCAAAATTTTGTTTTCTCTGTTTTGTTTTTCCAGGTTTCGGATTTCCCCCATTTGTTCAGTTTTTCCTATTTTTTCACACTTTTTTAATAGAAAAACAACTACATTTGATTTTCTGTGTTCACAACAATGCTTAAACCACATCGGGATGACTTTTAGGTCTGGGAAAATTTTTAAAAACTACTTTTTGAGTGTAGTTGCCCTTTAATTCAGTGAGCATGCCCTGCAGTGTTGTTTGGTTAGCGGGTTTTCTGTAGCTCAGTAAGCGCACATGATGATCATGTATTCCAGATACAGTGATTTGAATTGTGGCCTCCAATGGAATGGGTGGAGTAGAAGGCCAGCAACACTCCGTATTATTCAGAGCCCCATGAAATGGCACCATATATACATTCTACGGACCCTACTGAGTATTCCCTACAATACTTTTACTGCTGCACCCAGAATAGTTCTTGCTCTAAGCCAATATGTATTCCATATACAGTGATTAGCATTGGGGGAATATATCAAATAAAATAAAATGTTATTGGTCGCATACACATATTTAGCTGATGTTATTGCGGGTGTTGCGAAATGCTTGTATTTGACCTTGGAACATGTAAAACCCAAATGTAATGCAAATGTCAATTAAATATGAACAAATATGAGTCAATGTTCATGTTTAGACAATTATTTTTCATATATCATGAATAAATACAGGTTATTGAAACGTTTCTACAATTACGTGGGGCACTTTTATTTTGAAAATTCCTTGACCCCAAAGTACTTTTTTAGTGTTGTTGATAATGTGAAAAACAACTAACTTAGCCTTTATTTATTGTAACTTAAATTAGTTAACTTTAATACATACTGTAGCTACCTTGATTGTTATTTCAAATGATTTTGGTGACTTCACAGCAATTGCTAGCTAGCCAACATTTTGCTAGCTAGCAGAATCAGCTAAATAATAAAAAGCCCCCTAGATACAGCCACGTCTCATAGTCACGTCATGAGCAGTAGCGGTGCGTGGGTAAAAAAAAAAAGCCATAGTGCAACCTACACTACCAGTCAAAAGTTTGGACACACCTACTCATTCAAGGGTATTTCTTTATTCATACTATTTTCTACATTGTAGAATAATAGGGAAGACATCAAAACTATGAAATAACACATATGGAATCATGTAGTAACCAAAAAAGTGTTAAACAAATCAAAATATATTTTCTATTTGAGATTCGTCAAATAGCCACCCTTTGCCTTGATGACAGCTTTGCACATTCTTGCCATTCTCTCAACCAGCTTCATGAGGTAGTCACCTGGAATGCATTTCAACTAACAGGTGTGCCTTGTTAAAAGTTAATTTGTGGAATTTCTTTCCTTCTTAATACGTTTGAGCCAATCAGTTGTGTTGTGACAAGGTGGGGGGGGGGGGTATATTATTATTAAGTCCACATTAACTCAAGAACAGCTCAAATAAGCAAAGAGAAACAACAGCCTATCATTACTTTAAGACATGAAGGTCAGTCAATATGGAACATTTCAAGAACTTTGAACGTTTCTTCAAGTGCAGTCACAAAAACCATCAAGCGCTATGATGAAACTGGCTCTCATGAGGACCGCCACAGGAATGGAAGACCCAGAGTTACCTCTGCTGCAGAGGATAAGTTAATTAGAGTTACTAGCCTCAGAAATAAAGGCTTCACAGAGTTCAAGTAACAGACACATCTCAACATCAACTGTTCAGAGGAGTCTGTGTAAATCAGGCCTTCATGGTTGAATTGCTGCAATGAAACCACTACTAAAGGACATCAATAAGAAGAAGAGACTTGCTTGGGCCAAGAAACACGAGCAATGAACATTAGACCGGTGGAAATTTGTCCTTTGGTCTGGAGTCGAAATTGGAGATTTTTGGATCCAACCGCCGTGGCTTCGTGAGATGCGGTGTGGGTGAACGGATGATCTCTGCATGTGTATTTCCCACCATGAAGCATGGAGGAGGAGGTGTTATGGTGTGGGGGTGCTTTGCTGGTGACACTGTCTGTGATTTATTTACAATTCAAGGCACACTTAACCAGCATGGCTACCACAGCGTTCTGCAGCGATACGCCATCCCATCTGGTTTGGGCTTAGTGGTTCTATCATTTGTTTTTCAACAGGACAATGACCGAACACACCTCCAGGCTGTGTAAGGGTTATTTTTACCAAGAAGGAGAGTGATGGAGTGCTGCATCAGATGACCTGGCCTCCACAATCACCCGACCTCAACCCAATTGAGATGGTTTTGGATGAGTTGGACTGCAGAGTGAAGGAAAAGCAGCCAACAAGTGCTCAGCATATGTGGGAACTCCTTCAAGACTGTTGGAAAAGCATTCCAGGTGAAGCTGGTTGAGAGAGTGCCAAGAGTGTGCAAAGCTGTAATCAAGGCAAATGGTGGCTATTTGAAGAATCTCAAATATGAAATATATTTTGATTTGTTTAACACTTTTTTGGTTACTACATGATTCCATATGTGTTATTTCATAGTTTTGATGTCTTCACTATTATTCTACAATGTAGAAAATAGTAAAAAATAAAGAAAAACCCTTGAATGAGTAGGTGTGTCCAAACTTTTGACAGGTACTGTATGTGTTGTTATAATTGCGTTGTTTGTTCTAATTGCGTCCGTGATATATATAGTGCATTTGGAAAGTATTCAGACCACATCCCTTTTTCCACATTTTGTTACGTTACAGCCTTATTCTAAAATGTATTAAATTACTTTTTTTCCTCATCAATCTACCCACAATACCCCATAATGACAAAGCAAAAACAGGTTTTTAGACATTTTTGCAAATGTATAAAAAAAAAAAACAGAAATACTTTATTTACGTAAGTATTCAGACCCTTTGCTATGAGACTCGAAATTGAGCTCAGGTGCATCCTGTTTCCATTGATCATCCTTGAGATGTTTCGACAACTTGAGTCCACATGTGGTAAATTAAATTGATTGGAAATGATTTGGAAAGGCACACACCTGTCTATATAAGGTCCCATGGTTGACAGTGCATGTCAGTGCTAAAACCAAGCCATGAGGTTGAAGGAATTGTCCGTAGTGCTCCGACACAATATTATGTAGAGGCACTTATCTGGGGAAGGGTACCAAAACATTTCTGCAGCATTGACGGTCCCCAAAGACACAGTGGCCTCCATCATTCTTAAATGGAAGAAGTTTGGAACAACCAAGATTCTTCCTAGAGCTGGCCGCCCGGCCAAACTGAGCAATCCGGGGAGAAGGGCCTTGGTCAGGGAGGTAACCAAGAACCCGATTGTCACTCTGACAGAGCTCCAGAGTTTCTCTGTGGAGATGGGAGAATCTTCCAGAAGGACAACCATCTCTGCAGCACTCCACCAATCAGGCCTTTATGGTAGAGTGGCCAGACGGTCTGATGAAACCAAGATTGAACTCTTTGGCCTGAATGCCAAGCATCACATCTGGAGGAAACCTGGAACCATCCCCACGGTGAAGCATGGTGGTGGCAGCATCATGCTGTGGGGATGTTTATTACATTTACATTTTAGACATTTAGCAGACGCTCTTATCCAGAGCGACTTACAGGAGCAATTAGGGTTAAGTGCCTTGCTCAAGGGCACATCGACAGATTTTTCACCTAGTCGGCTCGGGGATTAGAACCAGCGACCTTTCGGTTACTGGCACAACGCTCTTAACCACTAAGCTACCTGCAGGGACTGGGAGACTAGTCAGGATAGGTGAACGGAGCAAAGTACAGAGAGATCCTTCATGAAAACCTGCTCCAGAGCGCTCAGGACCTCAGACTGGGGTGAAGGTTCACCTTCCAACAGGACAATGACCCTAAGCCCACAGCCAAGAAAACGCAGGAGTGGCTACGGGACAAGTTTCTGAATGTCCTTGAGTGGCCCAGCCAGAGCCTGGACTTGAAACCGATCGAACATCTCTGGAGAGACCTGAAAATAGCTGCGCAGCGACGCTCCCCATCCAACCTGACCGAGCTTGAGAGGATCTGCAGAGAAGAATGGGAAAAACTCTCCAAATACATGTGTGCCAAGCTTGTAGCGTCATACCCAAGAAGACTCAAGGCTGTAATCGCTGCCAAAGGTGCTTCAACAAAGTACTGAGAAAAGGGTCTGAATACTTATATACTTATAAATTTGCTAAAATCTCTACAAACCTGTTTTTGCTTTGTCATTATGGGGTATTGTGTGTAGATTGATGAGGGAAAAACAAAACAATTTAATCCGTTTTAGAATAATGCTGTAACGTAACAAAATGTGGAAAAAGTAAAGGGGTCTGAATACTTTCCGAATGCACTGTAGGCCTAAAGGCAGAGACAATAAGAAGACTCAGCGGCAGAATAAATTCAACCACAACTTTGTTTTATCACAAAACTTGATAGCAACCTCTGTCCAGTGAAGTCCACAAAGCATATTGCATGTACAGTAACGGACAGTTACATTACCTACAGCATGGTCAAGCAAGTGAATGTTTGACATTTTCGGACCACTAAACAACTATTGATTTAGAACCACAGAGAGTTACCGCAAGTGTTACATTCATTCATGCGCAACATTAGCTAGTGTCGTAGAAATTCACCACTGAGGACTCATACTCAATGTAAATGAATCAATCTTTATTATCATGGCCGGAGAGGTTCACAAACTCAATCCAAGCTTGACGTAAACTCTGAAAAGGGCCTTCCCTCTCAGTTCTTATATACTGCTACACAAGCAAGTCATATAAGCATGATGTACATTATTCATTATTCATTATTAACATTGGTTCCTGCACGTGACTGACTGACACCTCACGAGGCTTCTTCTCTCAAAGCTGGGACCTTGAAACTGAGATACTACTCTTGATTCCCAGAACAATGTTCTGGGCATACTGCCAATTGGACTGAGGAGGAGGTCACTGTCACCTGCACGAACCAAGATAGACTGAGAGGAGATGCTGTGTTCAATTCAATGCTATCTCTTCAGACAACAACATCTTCCCTCACATTCCCTCCTTTAATCACTCTGTGATAATTATTGTTACATTTTAAGGTAAGCATTAGATTATGGCTTAAACTAGTAAAAAGGAGGTTCTATACTTCTATTAAAGTAAGCGAAATCAACACATAAAACCAGACATTTATCCCTTCAAACCCTTCACTCTGGGTTGTACAATCTAAAATACACACACATACACAAGGGATCTGTAGAGTCAGAGGTAAACAAATCTCTCAATGTTTAACCATTGTTTCCATGGCTCTTACCTCAATCGGGTTGCAGTGACATCTGTTCTGCACTAACTTTCCCTGGGACATCAACTAGTCAAAATATAAAACCTGTTGTTTAGCAAATCTGCTAGGGCCTTCAAAAAGTTGCTACTGACTTATCAGCTCAATATTCAGTACTAAAAACATTTACTTGGATCTACTTCAATTCTGGACAGTGTTCCATGTAATGGAAACAGATTATTGTTTTAGATGACATTACCTCCTTATTTAATCACTGGTATATTCAAACTATCGAATTGAGAAATAATAATTGGAAATTGTCAAAAACGTATCTTATTCAATTATTCATAACTCTGTCCCAAATTTCCCCACTGTGTCCCTTACAGCCTGTTTTCAGTGAGTAACACTCACTTTCACTGGTGGCTTATCTATTGGTCCACAGGAAGCTTATCTTTAAACTAAACACCAGATGGCAGCCTCTAATATTATATCAGTCCCAAGGCTCAATCCCTCTGTTAGTCATGTGACCTTGTATTGAAACATTTACTTCTTCAAATTACTAAGACACTGCATTATTAGAGTGCTATCGGAAAGTCACTAATATTACCATTCACATAC
This sequence comes from Coregonus lavaretus, assembly GCF_964263955.1. Taxonomy (NCBI): domain Eukaryota; kingdom Metazoa; phylum Chordata; class Actinopteri; order Salmoniformes; family Salmonidae; genus Coregonus; species Coregonus lavaretus. The sequence continues at coordinate 10,848,963 of NC_140004.1, forward strand.
TGTCAACACTCATTAAATTTGACATCAACTGATAGATCATGAGTACCATGAATCTTTCCATTTTACTGTCTTTATCACTGTCTTTGCTTACTTTCACTAGTCGTCATATCAGTTTCCTTCAACTAGGATCCCTCTGCTCTTCCCAATAGGAAAAACCCTCTCAATCACTACTGCTAATGCACACGGATCACTCTCAAACTATGTTCTGCTTTTACCCCTACTGTAAGGTTTAAAAACAAACAAAACAAACATGATAACTTTCTCCTTATTGGAAGGCATTGTTTGCATTAACCCTAACAATGTTACTCTATATTTATTACCAATTTATGTTGAATATTCACTTTATGCTTCGCACTCATTAAATGTCTATTATTTTGAGATTCATATGTAATGCGCCAAAATTATAAAATACATTGGCCAGTTCAGAAGTGGAGAGATAAACTTTGGAGGGAGCCTCCTTTTTAAGGTAGCTCTCGAGACTAGAGTTTCTTTCTGGGATCAACAGTTATTATAACTGGGCTAGCACTGCCTATCAGTCCACTGTGATTGGAGTGCTCTGTCCATAATGAGTCTGGCATCTGAGACAGGATAGACTGGTAAACAGTGTCAGACTCCCACTCCTCCTGGGGGAGTGGTTCAATTTGCCTGCTTACTCATTGGTTTAATATCCATTGTTTGGGATATTTAAAAAAATATCCATCTGGAGTACAATCAATTGTAGCCGTAAGTTTAGTTAACAAGTCTCTACCTAGCAAGTTAAACGATTGAGTGGGTGAATAAAGAAAATCATTTTCAACATTAATTGGTCCTATTGAACAGGGCATGGGTTTTGTTTCAAAATGTATTACCGGGTGGAGGAAATCCCATACGCGTTTATAGTTTTATAGGTTAGGGGTAGGTCAAGTCCCGTACCTTTACCAAAAGTGGAGGTAGTAGCATCCATATCCACCAACATAGGAATTTCTTTCCCTTGTATTTTTACCATAATGTTTGGGCCAGATTGGTCTACTTTTATCTGTGGGTATTGCTGTTGTGGGTATTGCTGTATTAAATATGTTGTCTCTCCTGAGGGGCGTCCCTATTGTGGCTGGTTAATTTAATTTAATTATTGACGAAGCCTCTGATTTAACATGGCGATAATATTTTGCGTTGGAAGCTGTTTTAAAAGTATAGAAAATGTACCAATCTTTGTCTGAGGCTTTATTTCCCAGAACCTTTAGACAGTCATACTCATCAGAAAACTTGGTAGTGGCCATTCCATCAGTCCTCTTGGTTATGAGGGCCCAGCAGGGCTCTCCTTCTACGATGACCATCTACTTTTGGGCCACTACTCCGTGCCTGCGTTGGTCCCTTTGGCTCAGGACTCATCTCACCCTCTTCTGGGCCACTACTCCGGGCCTGCGTTGGTCCCTTTGGCTCAGGACTCATCTCACCCTCTGTCAGGTTTCCACAGTGGGGATGGTCAGAAGAACTTGGTACGGCCTTCTCAATGGGGGTCCTTCCAACTCTTTCTCCTGAAGTCTTTGACCACCACGAAATCACCTGGGTTCAAATAGTGCTCAGCTCCACCTGCCAAGTTTGGCAAAGACGCCACCCGGGGTAAAAGAGTCTTAAGAACACTGTTAAGGGTGACACAATACTCAACCATGTCTTTCTCCATTCTGTGATGCGTGTGATAGAAGGAGTCAGGTGCAGGAGAGTAATACGCATCCAAAGAGTTTATTCCGTCGATAAAGAGTTGCGCAAGCATGCGACAACAAAACTCAGGCACAGGGGAAATATCTACCCTGGCAACAACCAGGTAAGGGTAGCTCAACCGAGCTACACACAGCTCACTACAAACAATCACCCACACAGACAAGGAAGCAGAGGGAACACTTATACAATGACTAATTGGAGATAAGGACCAGGTGTGTGTGATTAATTAGACAAGACAAGTGGAGTGATGATAAATGGATCGGCAGCAGCTAGTAAGCCGGTGACGACGAACGCTGAAACCTGCCTGAACAAGGAGGGGAGGCATTCACTACTAAAAGACCAAAACATATTACTTTTGCAACGAACTGTCAAAATGAAGACCAGAATTGACGTGTTTCACTATAACTAAGCCCCCCCCCCAAAAAAAACATGAAAGTTACTCTTTTTTTTTGGAACGACCGAGCGAACAGACGCGAACTGGCTGAGTCAATTCAGTGGCTAGCTTTGCACTTGGCTAGCTAACAGTAGCTGCTAGGGGTAAGTCATAACCTACACTTGTGTTTTGTTTTTTACATATTGATAGCCCAAGTCGTTCAAGGAATTCGGGACATGGGTGACTAGTTAACGTTAGTTTGGCTCTCTCTGTGTGTTCGTGCCGTGAAAGGAGGGGTTCTTCTTTGTCTGAAAGCAATGGCTAGCTAGTTTGCTAACTATTCTAGCTAACTAACTGGCTGAATAAGTTGACGACGGACTCGCTCAAGCTGTCGGGACTAACCCACAACCTTAGACACGGACACGTTTTTCACGGAATAATACTGCACCTAGTTAGCTAGCTGAATAAACTAAGTTAGTCTATTCCTAGAAAACATTGAACCGCTGTAGTTTACAACAATTATAGTTTCTGAGGTGGAAGTTGGGAGAGTTATATTTGGGAGTTGTGGTGAGGGAGGCCCCGCTCTCTCCTTTCCCAGATGTTTAGTTCATTTCATTCCGATCTCCTCTGCATTATTGTAGCCATCTGCTGCAGCCTGTCAACTATGCCTCTGCCTATCCCTGTTCTCTCCTCTCCGCACAGGCTACACAAACGCCTCACACCGCGTGGCTGCTGCCTCTCTAACCTGGTGGTCCCTGCACGCACGACCCACGTGGAGTTCCAGGTCTCAGGCAGCCTCTGGAACTGCCGTTCTGCTGCCAACAAGGCAGAGTTCATCTCAGCCTATGCTACCCTCCAGTCCCTCGACTTCTTGAAGCTGACGGAAACATGGATTACCACTGAAAACACTGCTACTCCTGCTGCTCTCTCCTCGTCTGACCATGTGTTCTCGCATACCCCGAGAGCATCTGGTCAGCGGGGTGGTGGCACAGGAATCCTCATCTCTCCTAAGTGGACATTCTCAATTTTTCCCCTGACCCATCTGTCTATCTCCTCATTTGAATGCCATGCTGTCACAGTCACTAGCCCATTTAAGCTTAATATCCTTGTCATCTATCGCCCTCCAGGTTCCCTTGGAGAGTTCATCAATGAGCTTGACGCATTGATAAGTTCCTTTCCTGAGGATGGCTCACCCCTCACAGTTCTGGGGGATTTCAACCTCCCTACGTCTACATTTGACTAATTTCTCTCTGCCTCCTTCTTTCCACTCCTCTCCTCTTTTGACCTCACCCTCTCACCGTCCCCCCCTACTCACAAGGCAGGCAATACGCTTGACCTCATCTTTACTAGATGCTGTTGTTCTACTAATCTCACTGCAACTCCCCTCCAAGTCTCCGACCACTACATGGTATCCTTTTCTCTCTCCCTCTCCTCCAACACTACTCACTCTGCCCCTACACAGATGGTAATGCGCCGTCGCAACCTTCGCTCTCTCTCTCCCGCTACTCTCTCCTCTTCCATCCTATCATCTCTTCCCTCTGCTCAATCCTTCTCCCTCCAATCTCCTGATTCTGCCTCCTCAACCCTCCTCTCCTCCCTTTCTGCATCCTTTGACTCTCTATGTCCCCTATCCTCCCGGCCGGCTCGGTCCTCCCCTCCAGCTCCGTGGCTTGATGACTCATTGCGAGCTCACAGAACAGAGCTCCGGGCAGCTGAGCGGAAATGGAAGAAAACTAGACTCCCTGCGGACCTGGCATCTTTTCACTCCCTCCTCTCTACATTTTCTTCATCTGTTTCTGCTGCTAAGGCCACTTTCTACCACTCTAAATTCCAAGCATCTGCCTCTAACCCTAGGAAGCTCTTTGCCACATTCTCCTCCCTGCTGAATCCCCCCCCCCCTCTCTGTGGATGACTTCGTCAACCATTTTGAAAAGAAGGTTGACGACATCCGATCCTCGTTTGTTAAGTCAAATGACACTGCTGGTCCTGCTCACACTGCCCTACCCTATGCTTTGACTTCTTTCTCCCCTCTCTCTCCAGATAAAATCTTGCGACTTGTGACGGCAGGCCGCCCAACAACCTGCCCGCTTGACCCTATCCCCTCCTCTCTTCTCCAGACCATCTCCGGTGACCTTCTCCCTTACCTCACCTCGCTGATCAACTCATCCTTGACTGCTGGCTATGTCCCTTCTGTCTTCAAGAGAGCGAGAGTTGCACCCCTTCTCAAAAAACCAACACTCGATCCCTCTGATGTCAACAACTACAGACCAGTATCCCTTCTTTCTTTTCTCTCCAAAACTATTGAGCGTGCCGACTTTAGCCAACTCTCTTGCTATCTCTCTCAGAATGACCTTCTTGATCCAAACCAGTCAGGTTTCAAGACTGGTCATTCAACTGAGACTGCTCTTCTCTGTGTCACGGAGGCTCTCCGCACTGCTAAAGCTAACTCTCTCTCCTCTGCTCTTGTCCTTCTAGACCTGTCTGCTGCCTTTGATACTGTGAACCATCAGATCCTCCTCTCCACCCTCTCCGAGCTGGGCATCTCCGGCGCGGCTCACTCTTGGATTGCGTCCTACCTGACCGGTCGCTCCTACCAAGTGGCGTGGCGAGAAGCTGTCTCCGCACCACGTGCTCTCACCACTGGTGTCCCCCAGGGCTCAGTTCTAGGCCCTCTCCTATTCTCGCTATACACCAAGTCACTTGGCTCTGTCATATCCTCACATGGCCTCTCCTATCATTGCTACGCTGACGACACACAACTAATCTTCTCCTTTCCCCCTTCTGATAACCAGGTGGCGAATCGCATCTCTGCATGTCTGGCAGACATATCAGTATGGATGACGGATCACCACCTCAAGCTGAACCTTGGCAAGACGGAGCTGCTCTTCCTCCCGGGGAAGGACTGCCTGTTCCATGATCTCGCCATCACGGTTGACAACTCCGTTGTGTCCTCCTCCCAGAGTGCGAAGAGCCTTGGCGTGACCCTGGACAACACCCTGTCGTTCTCCGCTAACATCAAGGCGGTGACCCGATCCTGTAGGTTCATGCTCTACAACATTCGGAGAGTACGACCCTGCCTTACACAGGAAGCGGCACAGGTCCTAATCCAGGCACTTGTCATCTCCCGTCTGGATTACTGCAACTCGCTGTTGGCTGGGCTCCCTGCCTGTGCCATTAAACCCCTACAACTCATCCAGAATGTCGCAGGCCGTCTGGTGTTCAACCTTCCCAAGTTCTCTCACGTCACCCCGCTCCTCCGCACACTCCACTGGCTTCCAGTTGAAGCTCGCATCTGCTACAAGACCATGGTGCTTGCCTACGGAGCTGTGAGGGGAAAGGCACCTCTGTACTTTCAGGCTCTGATCAGTCCCTACACCCAAACGAGGGCACTGCGTTCATCCACCTCTGGCCTGCTGGCTCCCCTACCTCTGCGGAAGCATAGTTCCCGCTCAGCCCAGTCAAAACTGTTCGCTGCTCTGGCACCCCAATGGTGGAACAAGCTCCCTCACGACGCCAGGACAGCGGAGTCACTGACCACCTTCCGGAGACATTTGAAACCCCACCTCTTTAAGGAATACCTGGGATAGGATAAAGTAATCCTTCTACCCCCCCCCCCCCCTTACTCCAACCCCCCCCCCCCCCCCCCCCCAAAAAAAATAACATTGTAAAGTGGTTATCCCACTGGCTATAAGGTGAATGCACCTATTTGTAAGTCGCTCTGGATAAGAGCGTCTGCTAAATGACGTAAATGTAATGTAATGAGGCAGCCTCGGCGGAAGTCGTGACACATTCCTTGCAGGGACAACCTGTTCTGGGGAAATTCTCATCAATGCCAATGGAATCACCTTTACCCATGTCAGGCTTATTTCACCAATTAATTTGTTTAATCAATTTTGTTTTCAGAGTTTGGTTCAACGGGGCATGGCTGGTCTGCTCTACTCGTCCAGACATACACCTGAGGCGTCCTTCTCTGATGCATCTGCATTTGCCTGCAAAGCAATGATGTCATTAGTGGAAGCAGGAACTGCTGCCATCTGTGTGTGTGTGTGGGGGGGGGGGGGGCAGAAGATGAAGCAGCCAATTTAGAAATGTTATCTTCAGAGGAAGTATGTCCCTAACACAGCCTGTAACAGAGACGAAACAAGATTACTGTCTGCAATCTGTTTTCCAGACGAGGTCAAAAACCCTCTATTCTTCCACAATGTTCCAAAATCATGCACTATACCAAACACATATCTACTGTCAGTGTAAATGTTAACAGAGCTGTCCTTTGCCAAAATACAAGCTCTAGTCAAGCCAAATAGTTGTACAAAACTCAAAGTCCGGGGTCTCTAATGGGGTGTCTCTCAAGTCCAATCTAGGGCTACAGTCTGCTTCAATAGCTAAATCACAGTCATGGTCTTCACCGGCATCTGCTGTAGGGAGAAGAGTTGAAGGGTTAAGAATTGTACATCGTTTCAGAGTAACATGGGACATTGTCAACAGAATGTTCTGATAGTCTAGCAGTCTCAGAGGCGGCAAATGAGCTGTTCTTGCCTGTGTAATAATTGCGTGCACAGCATGGGGCACATGTATGGTTAGAGAAGACATTGCCACAATATCAGAACATGTCAAAACAGCCTCAGTAGCAGCCGCTACCGATCTCAACTTCACTCGCCTCCATCTTTGTCCCATAAATACAATCCTGCACTGGTTTAACTCATGAATTGCCTCTAATATATCTCTGGAGAGGGCATAACAGGTTTAGGCAAAGCTTTAATTGCCTTTAATCTATCTTTGGAGCGGGTGCAACCCTCAGAATTAATGTCATGACCCAAATATTTAATGGCGTTCCGGCATAATTGCATCTGACTGGAGAAAACTTTATGACCATTTTCTGCCAAAACAAAACAAAAAATCAACAATGCCAGAGTGTCCTCGTGACATATCTCCTCTGATTGTGAGCAAACCAACAAATTGTCAACATACTGAACCAAAATACTCCCTCCAGGAGCAACAAAAGAAGAGAAGAGAAAAAGAAAGCATGAGCTAAATCAATTACTGAAAAACAACAACTACCTGGAGGCACCTGGGATAAAATGGTAACAGTGTTAGGCACCAGGCGTGCTCTAGCATGTACGGCATCGTTTACTATTCTTTTTTTTTTATACTTTGTTTATTGAATTTTCAGTACCAGCATTTAGTAAATAATTGCACTTGAAAGTTATTTGGTATGAATATGGAACAACAATTTGAAGACAACGATACAGCAAAACATAGAGAGACAGACATGAAAGAAAAAATAGACATTAAACACATAAATAAGATAAAACACAAAAAAAAAAAAAAAAAAAAAAGGAAAAATATCTGTTTTGATCCAGTTGTTATAGGTCAGCTAGCACAGTTATTACCGTCCTTAACATCCGAGATGTCGTATATGCACATCCCAGGCTTCTTACATCACCAATATATAAATACACATCACTCTGGAACTGCAGGGAAATGTATTCTTTTAACATAAGAAAAGAAGGGAGCCCACTTTGCATAGAATTTGTCTACAGACCCATTGAGTGTCTGTTTTATTTTCTCCAACTTTATGCAATTCAAAATAGATTTAATCCAAAGAGCATGAGAAGGGGCTGCAGGGGATTTCCATCTAAGTAAAATTAATCGTCTCGCTAACAACGTGACAAAGGCAATTACATCCTTATTCATTTTGGTCAATTGTATTGTGGGTAAGGAAACTCCAAATAATGCAATGAGAGGGTCTGGCTCGATCTGTGTGCCGCTTAATTCTGAGAGTGTGTTAAAGATGTCTTTCCAGAAACCAACAAGAGATGGGCAGCACCAAAACATGTGCACATGATTAGCAGGGGACTGGTTACATCGAACACAATTAGGGTTCACATCCTTGTAAATTTTTGATAGTCTTGCTTTGGTCCAGTGGGCCCTATGAATGAGTTTGCATTGGATGAGGCCGTGTCGAGCGCGAATAGAAGAGCTATGTACCCTTTTGAGTGCCCCTTCCCATAGTTCATCAGATATTTCCTCACCCAGTTCCTCCTCCCAAGAGGATTTGATATTGTTTAATGAGATGGCTTGTAGTGAGCAAATTTGACTATAGATTATTGACAATGTGCCTTTCTGATTAGGAAGTGGGGTGAGAAATGTGTCGAACTGTGTTCCACCAGAAAGGTTGGGGAATCCTGGATCTATGCTGCGGACATAACTCCGGACTTGTAAGAACCTAAAAAAATGATGTCTGGGGAGACCAAATTTAGCTGATAATTGTTGAAACGTACTAAATGTATTGTTAGTATACAGATCTCTGAATCTTTTAATACCGAGATTAGACCATGTTGAGAAAGCACCATCAATCATAGATAAAAGCTGGGTTTGAGGCTACCGGAGCCAAGGAAGAGGTTGTTTGAAACCCAAAGTGGCGCCTAAATTGATTCCAGATCTTCAATGTTGTTTTGACACATATATTATTGGTGAAGGAGGAGTAAGGGCCTGTAACAGAGGAGTGAGCGAGGGAAGACAATGATGCCGGTGTAGACGAGGCAGCCTCCATCTCCAGCCAAGTTGGGGGTGGGAATATCACTCTGCTCTGCAACCAGTACTGAATGATCCTAAGGTTAGCGGCCCAATAATAGAATCTGAAATCTGGTAGAGCTAGACCGCCGTCTGGTTTGGGCCTCTGCAAGAGCTGTTTTCGCATCCTAGGAGGCTTTTTGTCCCATATAAAGGGTAGAATTAGGCCGTCGATCTTTTTGAAAAATGTATTGGGTAGAAATATTGGAAGGCACTGATAGAGGTATAAGAATTTAGGGAGAGTATTCATTTTAATAGAGTTAATTCTAGCAACTAAGGAGAGGTGTAGCAAAGACCACCGTTCCAAATCGTCCTTAGTACGGGTTAAGAGAGGAGCAAAGTTGGCTTGAAAAAGGTTTTCAAACCTAATTGTGACATGTACCCCGAGATAAATAAAACTACTGTGAGCTATTTTAAATGGCAAGTTATGTAAAGGGGATTTTTTTGCAGCCATGTTAAGTGGCATCAATTCACTTTTACTGAGATTTAGTTTATACCCTGATAAGTGACCGAAGGATGCGAAAGTAGCAAGGGCAGCAGGGACAGAGACAGAAAGATTGGATGTGTATATTAATAAATCATCTGCATATAAAGACAGTTTGTGTTCGTGTCCGTATCTGACTATGCCTTTGATGAGGGGGTTGGAGCGAAGTGCTATTGCAAGTGGCTCTATGGCGAGGGCAAACAGTAAGGGACTTAAAGGGCAACCCTGACGTGTCGATCTTTGCAAAGGGAAGCGATCTGATTGAGTGTTATTAGTCCTGACAGAGGCTTGGGGGGATGAGTACAGAAGTTTTATCCAGGTCATGAATTTGGAGCCAAAGCCAAATTTATTTAGAGTGTAAAAAAGGTATTTCCATTCCACCCGATCAAACGCTTTCTCCGCGTCCAGGGATATAATGGCTTCAGAGGTATTGTCGACAGAAGGATTGTATATAATATTAAATAATCTTCGGAGATTGAAGAATGAGTGTCTATTTTTTATAAATCCTGTTTGATCCGGAGAGATAATTGATGGGAGGACTGTTTCTAGCCGCGTTGCCAGAATTTTGGCTAGAATTTTATAGTCCACATTTAGCAGGCTAATTGGACGGTATGATGCACAGTCAAGAGGGTCTTTGTTTTTTTTAAGAATAACACAAATGGTTGCTTGAGTGAGAGTATGTGGGAGAGCACCATTTACAAATGCATCATTGTACATTTCAATTAGAATAGGGGCTATTTTGGAGATAAACTTTTTATAAAACTCTGTCGAGTAGCCATCAGGCCCTGGGCTTCTCCCAGATTGAAGGGATTTGACAGCGTTAGACAGTTCTTCAACAGTGATCGGCTGCTCTAATTTTTTAACCAAATCCCGGCCGACCGAAGGCACAGAAAGTGAGTGGAAGAAATCATCCAATTCCAGTGTATCCGCTTTACTTTCAGAGGTATATAGAGACTGGTAATATCTCTTGAACTCCTCATTGATCCCCCCAGGATCTAATGATATCCCAGATGATGTACGAATTTTTGTAATCTGAGATGATGATGATAGTTGACGTAACTTGTGAGCTAATAATTTACTGGCTTTATCTCCTTGTTCATAGTAAGTGCTCCTAGACTTGACAAGCATTTCAGTAACCTGGTCTGTTAATAGTGTGTCAAATTCTGCTTGCAGAGTTAAACGTTCCTTATAAATATCCGGGGATGGTGAAACGGCATAAATGTCATCTAATTGGGCAATACAGCGTGTTAACATAGATAACCTATGCCTTTTCAATTTGTTCTCATGTGCGGTGTAGGAGATAATTTCACCTCTGATATAAGCTTTCAAAGTTTCCCAGAGAGTAGACGCAGAGATGTTTGGGGTTCTATTTGTAATCATGAAAAAGTCGATTTGACTCAAAACAAAATTGACAAAGTGTTCATTACTGAGCAGTTGAGTTTTTAGTCGCCAAGGCGGTCGCTGATTGTCAACATTTTGAAAAGCTACTTCCATAGTAACAGGGGCGTGGTCAGATACAACAATTGGGTTATATGAACATGAAGATATGGAGTGGAGGAGCCGGTCATCAACAAGGAAGTAGTCTATGCGCGTAAAAGTGTGGTGAACCGATGAGAAAAAAGAGTATGCTTTCCCAGCTGGATTAACCATTCTCCAAGGATCTGAGACTGCGAATTCAGACATAAAGGTTCGAACAACTCTAGCTGAGGTTGATAAGGTGGTAGGTTTAGTGGAGGATCGATCCAATTGTGGGTCTAACCAACAGTTAAAGTCACCTCCTAAAATCAACATATGGGTGGACATATCTGGGAGTGTAGAGAAAACCGATTTGAAAAAATCACCATTGTCCCAATTAGGAGCATAGATATTAACAAGAAGAACCTTTGTATTGAGCAGCCTACCACTGACAATTATATATCTACCATGGGGATCTGCGATCACCTTAGAACATGTAAAAGGTACCGATCTGTGAAGTAAAATAGCCACCCCTCTCGCCTTACTCTGAAATGAGGAATGGAACACCTGACCCACCCATCTGCACCTAAGACTTGAGTGTTGTGATACCTTCAGATGAGTTTCTTGGAGAAAGATGATGTGAGCTTTCAAATGATGAAGATGGTGTAGCACCTTACTACGTTTAACTGGGTTATTTATGCCCCTGCAGTTCCAAGTAAGAAAATTAAAGCCATTCCCTCCAGCAGTATGGGCTACACTAGGCTGAGTCATATCTTAAGAGAGAGAGAGGATGTGTAAAGGACAAGGTACAATGTAAACTGAAGATCTTAGTTGAACCTAAAAGCGCAAATGTAAAAAACAAAGACAAGCGAAGAGGCACAAAAAACATATACAAACTATATACAAATAGAGAGTGAACAAACCCTTCCCTCACACCCGCCCTTGCCGAAGCATCTCCCCAAATGAGATGCAAGCAAAACCCTAAATACAAAGAAAGTTTAGAGCTAAGCATGATAACTCTTACTCTGTGCTACCTAAGATTAGTGACCATTTAACTAGAGTAAGCCAAACATGGATAGAATGGTCCCCAACAGAGTCTAAGGAAAACTATCCTCGATTAAGAGAGGTTTAACCTCGACGCAGATGGTAAATGATCAAACTGAAACAGCCATGCAGACCCCCAGATATTGGCATTAGAGGCGGCAAACCTGGGCTGGAAATAAAGAGATAAAAAAGAGAATGACCTTCATATGTCGATGAACCCAGCAAAGATGGCTTCGTTAGTCACCCATTCGGCCTGCTAACTAGCCTGCTAGGAAGACCAGCCAGCCAACCATTTGTTACACACCATGCGGTACAACAGCCGCTTTCACGTTCTTGTTGATGAAATCTGCCGCTATAGCCGGGTCCTCGAATCTGTGCATGGAGCCGTCCGGTAAAGTCAGTCTCAAAACCGCAGGGTAGATGAGGCCGAACTTCACGCCCGGGCAGGCGTGTAGTTGGCGTTTCACAGCTCCAAAGCTAGCCCGCCTCTTAGCCACAGCTGTTGTGTAGTCCGCAAATATCGAGACTCTTTTACCCTTATGTAGAAGAGGGGATGCTTCTCCCGATCTTCTCAGTATGTCGTTGCGGACGTGAAAGAAATGCACCCTGATGACAAATGGTCGCGGGGGTTCTCCATCCCTGGGTCGGCTACGCAGAGTGCGGTGAGCCCGGTCTAGCAATGGCTTCTCCTCTAGCCCGAGCAGCTCCTGAAGTAGCTGGGCCATGTACTCCGTGGGCCTTGGGCCCTCCACTCCCTCCGGTATTCCCAGTAGACGAATGTTGTTCCTCCGCATTCTACTTTCCATATCTTCGCATCTATTATCGAGGAATGCCACCCTAGTTGTCAATGAGCCGACGTTAGCCTCTAGCTCGCTAATGCGAGTGCTGTGGTCTGTAGCACCTCGCTCCAAATCCGATAAAGTCACCCCATGTGCGTCGAGCTTATTCTGTATACTCTCGATAGATTTTTTAAGCTCGTCTTTGATCGTTGATATCTCTGACCTGAGATTGGTAGAGAGACAGTCAATTTTTCCGAAAATGTCGGTTTTGAGGGTGCCTATCACGGATTGCAGCATCTCCACAGTCAGTGTTTCCGTGGGGCCGGCATTGGCAGCGTTCGGTGGCGGGGGTGAGTCGGGAGAAGTTGCAGGCTTGCTGCGGCCTGCTCTTGCAGACTCTGTTTTTGGCCGGGTTGATGTCATTACGAATTTAAATTTATTAAACTTGAACTGAGTTGTTTATGGGTCTCTTCAGACGCCTGGGCAAACAGAAATGTATGCAATTTTGCAAAGTTAAATATATAAATTTGGTCACTAATTCAGGAGCGATAGGGAGACGCGTGCTACATCCTTGGCTTCCAACAGCGCCCCCGGCATCGTTTACTATTCTAAGGTCTTGCACAAAACGATAATCACCAGATGGTTTCCTAACAGATAAAATTGGTGTGTTACAGGGCGAATTCGTGCAGGGAACCAGACTGCCTCTTTCAATTAATGCACTATACCCTTTTCGGCTTCTTTGCTAAGAGGGTACTGAGCTTTGTAAGGTCTGTGTGTGCTTTTTGGAACGACCACAACTGGCGCCGCTCCTTTCATGCGCCCAATGTCGGTCTTTGATTTAGCCCACAGTTCTTTAGGTATATCATTTAGCCAATAAATGTGTGAGTTGCTGTTGAAGCTTACCACTTTCCCTCTCCCTCACAGGCCACCCAATCAGTTGCTGCCATCACTTTCTTCATCCAAACACCCACATCTTTCCATTGTGTTCCAGAAGCTTTTGATAAGCTACAGTGGGGAACAGAGCCAGGGACTTCATACAGACTTAGTCAGCAACACTCCAACTGCTACGAAGTCTTCTCAACTTTCTCTTTTTGTTTTGACCATCTCTGTTGGTGTTCAGGGTCCTCTTCGGGAACAGCAAAAGTACAATGTAGGTGTTCAGACACTTCCCAGTTAGCATTCAACGGGGAAGAGAAAGATTTCTCTCTCAGCTGTCCCTCAACATGTTGATTATTCAGGTGCCAAGCATAGGGTTCCCCTTGGAGAAAGGCCAGCCAGGCTTCTTCTTTTTTAGGAAGGACGACTGTATCTTTGTAGTGACTGGGTGTATTGATACACTATCCAAAGTGTAATTAATAACTTCATCATGTTCAAAGGAATATTCAATATCAGTATTTTTATTTTTTTTACCGATCTACCAATAGGTGCCTTTCTTTGTGAGGCATTGGAAAACGTCTCTGGTCTTTGTGGTTGAATCTGTTTGAAATTCACTGCTCGACTGGGCGACCTTACAGATAATTGGGTAACACTTTACTTGACACCCAGCGCCATAACATGTTATGACACGGTCAAATCCATGACATATGTCATAACAGCTGACATAACATGTCATAACCTGTCATAATATGGTCATAACACTGTCATGACCCATATATTTACACCTGTTGTGACATATATTGTGTTATTTTATGGCTGGTTACAGTCATACAGTACGAGTCAGAAGTTTGGACACACCTACTCATTCAAGGGTTTTTCTTAATTTTTACTATTTTCTACATTGTAGAATAATAGTGAAGACATTAAAAATATGAAATAACACATATGGAATCATGTAGTAACCAAAAAAGTGTTAAACAAATCAAAACATATTTTATATTTGAGATTCTTCAAATAGCCACCCTTTGCCTTGATGACAGCTTTGCACACTCTTTGTCACGATCGCTGACTGATGAAGCGGACCAAGGCGCAGCGTGATAAGCGTACATATTTTATTGCGTACACAACACGAACCAAAACAATAAACAAACGATACGTGAAGTCCTAGGTTACAACACAAACCTTCCGGAACAAGATCCCACACCAAACTAGTGAAAACAGGCTGCCTAAGTATGGTCCCCAATCAGAGACAACGAGCTACAGCTGCCTCTGATTGGGAACCACCCTGGCCAACATAGATCTAAACGATCTAGAACACAACATAGAAAATAACACATAGAAAATCCACACCCTGGCTCAACATATAAGAGTCCCCAGAGCCAGGGCGTGACACTCTTGGCATTCTCTCAACCAGCTTCATGAGGTAGTCAAGGGGTGTGAATACTTTCTGAAGGCACTGTACCACTTTCTTGCAGGTAAAATATATATATTTGTACATTTCCCATATCCATCTGTGATTAACCTTGTCCCCAGGCTAAATTGCTACCACATATAGAGCCTACAGACACTGTCCAACAAAGTGCAGAAAATCGGCAATGTTCTATCACAGCGACCATGTTTTTGGAGAGCCCAATTATTTCTGAGTTCAGGCATATATAGTTCATATGTGAAAACTATTTATTTGATGCATACTTTCTGATTTCCCGAACTAATTTCCTTGCTTATCCTTGCTGACTTGTGCTGCTCGCGCTTTGAAATCCACAATGTAGAGGCGAGGTTCTAAGGGTTATGCTAGATGGTGATGGATTGAGAGATCAGCCAATGAAAATCCAGCGGTTGTTTCGTCCGGTCCTGCCATAGGCCTCCAGTCAAGTCCCGTTTTGAGGCACTCGGAAACCAGATGTCTCCACAGAGAGAGAGAGTGGGCTGGTGGGCGAGATTAATCTGTGGTTAAATTAACATGTGTAAAGAAAGTGATGTGATAGTCTTGATATTGTCTAAAGGTATATTTCATTCTTAGTATGGTCAGCCTCAGCCAGAGATCCAAAGCTGCAGTTCTTTGCAAAAAGTGACACAATAATAGATAGATAATGGCGCCGGAGGGGATGGCTGTCGTTTAATGGACTCTTAACCAACCGTGCTATTTTGTGTGTTTTTTCGCATTGTTTGTAACTTATTTTGTACATAATGTTGCTGCTCCCGTCTCTTATGACCGAAAAGAGCTTCTGGACATCAGAACAGCGATTACTCACCTTGAACTGGATGAATACATTTTCTCCAGACTCCAGACACCCGACAGGGCCCTCATCCCCGTCATTCGCAGTAGAAAGAAAAGGAGATATCGCGGAAGGAGATCGGGGTGCCTGGTAAGGAGTCGGCGACGAGTGGCTAATCTGCCTTTGCCATCGATACTATTGGCCAACTTACAATCGCTTGATAATAAAGTGGCCGAACTACAAGCACGTATATCCTACCAACGGTACATTAAAAACTGTAATATCTTATGTTTCACCGAGTCGTGGCTGAACGACGACATGAATAACATTCAGCTGGTGGGTTATGCACTGTATCGGCAGGATAGAACAGCAGCCTCTGGTAAGACAAGAGGTGGCGGTCTATGTATATTTGTAAACAACAGCTGGTGCACGATATCTAAGGAAGTCTTGAGGTTTTGCTCGCCTGAGGTAGAGTATCTCATGATAAACTGTAGACCACACTATCTACCAAGAGAGTTTTCATCTATATTCTTCGTAGCTGTCTATTTACCACCACAAACCGATGCTGGCACTAAGACCGCACTCAATGAACTGTATACGGCCTTAAGAAAACTGGAAAACGCTCATCCAGATGCGGGTCTCCTAGTGGCCGGGGACTTTAATGCAGGGAAACTTAAATCTGTTTAACCTCATTTCTACCAGCATGTTAAATGTGCAACCAGAGGGAAAACAACTCTTGACCACCTTTACTCCACACACAGAGATGCGTACAAAGCTCTTCCTCGCCCTCCATTTGGCAAATCTGAACATAATTCTATCCTCCTGATTCCTGCTTACAAGCAAAAACTAAAGCAGGAAGCACCAGTGATTTGGTCAATAAAACAGTGGTCAGATGAAGCAGATGCTAAGCTACAGGACTGTTTTGCTAGCACAGACTGGAATATGTTCCGGGATTCTTCTGATGGCATTGAGGAGTACACCACATCAGTCACTGGCTTCATCAATAAGTGCATCGATGATGTCGTCCCCACAATGACCGTACGTACATACCCCAACCAGAAGCCATAGATTACAGGCAACATCCGCACTGAGCTAAAGGGTAGAGCTGCCGCTTTCAAGGAGCGGGACTCTAACCCGGAAGTTTATAATAAATCCCGCTATGCCCTCCGACGAACCATCAAACAGGCAAAACGTCAATACAGGACTAAGATCGAATTCTACTACACCGGCTCCGACGCTCGACGGATGTGGCAGGGCTTGCAAACTATTACAGACTACAAAGGGAAGCACAGCCGCGAGCTGCCCAGTGACACAAGCCTACCAGACTAGCTAAATTACTTCTATGCTCGCTTCGAGGCAAGTAACACTGTTCCGGAAGACTGTGTGATCACGCTCTCCGTAGCTGATGTGAGTAAGACCTTTAAACAGGTCAACATTCACAAGGTCGCAGGGCCAGACGGATTACCAGGACGTGTACTCTGAGCATGCGCTGACCAACTGGCAGGTGTCTTCACTGACACTTTTAACCTCTCCCTGTCTGAGTCTGTAATACCAACATGTTTCAAGTAGACCACCATAGTCCCTGTGCCCAAGAACACTAAGGTAACCTGCCTAAATGACTACCGACCCATAGCACTCACGTCTGTAGCCATGAAGTGCTTTGAAAGGCTGGTCATGGCTCACATCAACACCATTATCCCAGAAACCCTAGACCCACTCCAATTTGCATACCGCCCCAACAGATTCACAGATGATGCAATCTCTATTGCGCTCCACACAGCTCAGCGTTCAACACCATAGTGCCCTCAAATCTCATCACTAAGCTAAGGACCCTGGGACTAAACACCTCCCTCTGCAACTGGATCCTGGATTTCCTGACGGGCCACCCACAGGTGGTAAGGGTAGGTAACAACACATCTGCCTTCACTATTCCACCACCATTTCAACTTCAATATTTCAACCTCATCAAATCACCTATGCTTAGTCTAATACAGTGACAACTAAGATACCAAAAACAATTTAGTCCAATCAACGAAAGCTAAATATGATATGGCTGTCCATGGTACTGATTTCTGTGTGCGTGTGTGCGTGAAAATAAAAAAAAGAACAAGTTGACTCACCCAGAAACGCCAATGCCATCCTCCTCTCTTTCATGACTCAGTAAACGCTTGTAGTTTTTGTTGTCCTAGGCTACCTGGCTAAAATACTTGCTCGCCTAACTTCCTTTCATGGGCAACAATGCACCAGGCCACCTATTTAACATTAGCCTACTACATCAAGCTACATATTGAACTTTCATCCTCTCAGGCCAGGGGCACAATTCACCAGTATGGAGAACTAAGTAAAACCACAAGTCCAAATCCCTATCTCCATCCATGGCTAATTTAGGAAAGGGACCATTTTAGCTAGCTAGCCACCGGAGGACAACGACACAAAGAGACGCAACAATTCAAGTTTTTTCTGTAAATTACATTTGGCTTGTGATTGGTGTGAAGCCAAATCCAAACTGGCTTCCTTTGACACTTTTTTATGGTGCGCCAGGACCATTCATAGTTGAGCACACTGTCAGTGGGTGCTGTAGATGGGTGTGGTGCAGGAATCAGGCGCAGGACGCAGAAAATTAGTCCAAAAGACTTTAGTGAATGCTCACTTAATACACGAGCCAAAAAGCCCGGAGGCGAGAAAATACGCACACAGGCGTAAACCAAAATGCGCACTAACATGCGCGATAACCCTCCTAAACAGAGGAGGAAAACAACGAAGAGCAGACGAGCAACAGTAGCGCACAATCCCGACAGCAAGAACAATCACACACAACACCTGACAAACACAACGAGAACTTATAGGACACTAATGAGCGCTAAACGAAAACAGGTGTACAACATAAAGACAAAACCAAACGAACATCGAAACATACAACGGTGGCAGCTAGTACTCCGGAGACGACGACCGCCGAAGCCTGCCCGAGCAAGGAAGAGAGGCAGCCTCGGCCGAAACCGTGACAGTACCCCCCCTTGACGCGCGGCTCCAGACGTGCGCCGACTCCGGCCTCGGGGACGACCAGGAGGACGCGGAGCAGGGCGCGTCGGGTGACTACGGTGGAATTCTGTCAGGAGAGACGGGTCCAAAATGTCTCTCCTCGGCACCCAGCACCGTTCCTCCGGGCCGTACCCCTCCCACTCCACGAGATATTGGAGACCCCCCATCCGACGTCTCAAATCCAAGATGGACCGCACGGAGTACGCCGGTGCCCCCTCGATGTCCAATGGGGGCGGAGGAGTCTCCCTGATTTCATCTTCCTGGAGTGGACCAGCTACCACCGGCCTGAGAAGAGACACATGGAACGAGGGGTTAATATTCTTATACTCAATAGGCAGTTGTAATCTGTAACACACCTCGTTCAATCTTCTCAGGACTTTAAATGGCCCCACAAACCGCCGACCCAGTTTCCGACAGGGCAGGCGGAGGGGCAGGTTTCTGGTAGAGAGCCAGACTCGATCACCAGGTGCGTACACCGGCCCCTCACTGCGGTGGAGATCGGCGCTCGCCTTCTGACGACGGAGGGCCCGCTGCAGGTGGACGTGTGCAGCGTTCCACGTCTCCTCCGAGCGCCGCACCCACTCATCCACCGCAGGAGCCTCGATCTGGCTCTGCTGCCAAGGTGCCAGAACCGGCTGGTAACCTAACACACATTGGAAAGGGGTTAGGTTAGTTGAGGAATGGCGTAGGGAATTCTGGGCCATTTCTGCCCAGGGAACGTACCGTGCCTACTCCTCCGGCTGGTCCTGGCAGTATGATCTAAGAAACCTACCCACATCCTGGTTCACACGTTCCACCTGCCCATTACTCTCAGGATGGTAACCAGAGGTGAGGCTCACCGAGACCCCCAAACGCTCCATAAAAGCTCTCCAGACTCTGGAGGTGAACTGGGGACCTCGATCAGACACAATATCCTCGGGTACCCCGTAGTGCCGGAAAACATGGGTGAATAGAGCTTCGGCGGTCTGTAGGGCAGTAGGAAGGCCCGGCATACGGAGCAAACGACAGGCCTTAGAGAACCGGTCCACAACGACCAGTATAGTAGTATTCCCCTGCGAGGAGGGAAGGTCAGTGATGAAGTCCACCGAGAGGTGAGACCATGGTCATTGTGGAACGGGCAGGGGTTGTAACTTACCCCTAGGCAGATGTCTAGGCGCCTTACACTGGGCGCACACCGAGCAGGAGGAGACATAAACCCTCACATCCCTCGCTAACGTGGGCCACCAGTACTTAGCACTAAGGCAGTGCACTGTCCGGCCAATACCAGGATGTCCAGAGGAGGGTGACGTGTGAGCCCAATAGATCAATCGATCCCGAACCTCGAGCGGGACGTACGTCCGACCCTCCGGGCACTGAGGAGGACTAGGGTCAGTGCGCAACGCCCGCTCGATCTCAGCATCGACCTCCCACACTACCGGTGCCACCAGACAAGACTCCGGCAGTATGGGAGTGGGCTCCACGGACCTCTCCTCCGTGTCATACCGCCGAGACAGTGCGTCTGCCTTACCGTTCTGTGACCCAGGGATGTACGTGATCTTAAATACGAACCGGGCCAAAAACATGTTCCACCGCGCCTGGCGAGGGTTCAGTCTCCTAGCTGCCCGGATGTACTCCAGGTTACGGTGGTCAGTCAAAATGAGAAAAGGGTGTTGAGCCCCCTCAAGCCAATGCCTCCACACCTTTAGGGCCTGTACCACGGCTAACAGCTCCCTGTCCCCTACGTCATAATTTCGCTCCGCCGGACTGAGCTTTTTGGAATAAAAAGCAAAGGGGCGGAGTTTAGGTGGCGTGCCGGACCGTTGCGAAAGCACGGCTCCTATACCGGCCTCTGACGCGTCCACCTCTACCTGAAATGGTAAAGAGGGATCCGGATGCGCCAGCACCGGAGCCGAAGTAAAAAGGTCCTTCAGCCTCCCAAAAGCCCTGTCCGCCTCGGCTGACCACTGCAAACGTACCGGACCCCCCTTCAAAAGAGACGTTATGGGAGCTGCCACCTGTCCAAAACCCCGGATAAACCTCCGGTAGTAATTTGCAAACCCCAAAAACTGCTGCACCTCTTTAACAGTGGTTGGAGTTTGCCAATTACGCACGGCTGACACCCGGTCAACCTCCATCTTCACCCCTGACGCAGACAACTGATAACCCAAAAAGGAGATCGACTCCTGGAAAAACAGACATTTCTCTGCCTTGACATACAGGTCGTGCTCCAACAGCCTCCTCAACACTCGGCGCACCAGGGCCACATGCTCGACTCGGGTAGACGAGTACACGAGAATGTCATCTATGTACACGACCACCCCCTGCCCCTGCATGTCCCTGAATATCTCATCCACGAATGATTGAAAAACTGAAGGAGCGTTCATCAACCCGTATGGCATGACAAGATACTCGTAATGCCCCGAGGTGGTACTAAACGCTGTCTTCCATTCATCGCCCTCCCTAATGCGCACCAAGTTGTAAGCGCTCCTGAGATCTAATTTTGTGAAAAAACGCGCCCCGTGCAATGACTCCGTCATAGTCGCAATCAGAGGAAGTGGATAACTGTACTTCACCGTGATCTGATTGAGACTACGGTAATCAATGCACGGGCGTAACCCTCCATCCTTCTTCTTCACAAAAAAGAAACTCGAGGACGCAGGGGAAGTGGATGGCCGTATGTATCCTTGTCTCAGAGATTCGTCTATGTAAGTCTCCATAGCTCTCTTCTCCTCTTGAGACAGAGGATACACATGGCTCCGTGGGAGCGCAGCTCCTGCCTGGAGGTCTATCGCACAATCTCCCTGCCTATGAGGAGGTAACTGCGTCGCCCTCGACTTACTGAACACAATAGCCAAATCCTCATACTCGGGGGGAATGTGCAATGCGGGCACCTAGTTTGGACTCTCCACCGAGGTAGCCCCCACGGAAACGCCTAAACATCGACCCACACACTGGGCAGACCACTCCATCAGAGCCCTCTCCTGCCACGAAATAGACGGGTTATGGATACTCAACCAGGGCATGCCCAGCACCACCGGATACGCAGGCGAGTCGATCAGAAATAGCTGGATAATCTCCTCATGACCCCCCTGCGTACACATCCTAAGTGGTGCCGTGACTTCCCTGATCAAGCCCGATCCCAACGGACGGATACCTAGGGCATGAACGGGGAATGGGACGTCAACAGGAAGAAGGGGAATCCCTAATTCTAAACAAAATTTTCTATCAACAAAATTCCCAGCCGCGCCTGAATCTACCAGCGCCTTATGCTGGGAATGAGGTGCAACCTGTGGAAATCGCACAGGTATACAGAAGTGCGCAACAGAGAGCTCTGGGTAAGTGGGGCGCCTACTCACCTGGAAGGACTCCCCAGTGCGGAGCCTGTCGTCTTCTCCCCTAGGAGACCCTCCCCAGCACCTAGCCGCGGTGTGTCCTCCACGGCCACAGTTGGTGCAGAGGACGGCCCCCCTCGTACTCCGACCCCTCCTCTCTCTAGCGCCAGCACCCCCAAGCTCCATAGGGCTCGGCTCGGAGGCGCTGGAGGATGGAATGGACGGACCCCCCTCGGAACGTCCGCGGGTAGCCAGCAGGGTGTCCAGCCTGATGGACATGTCCACTAACTGATCGAAAGAGAGGCTGGTATCCCTGCAGGCCAGCTCCCGACGGACGTCCTCTCGTAGACTACAGCGGTAGTGATCGATGAGGGCCCGCTCATTCCACCCTGCATCCGCCGCTAGAGTACGGAATTCTAAAGCGAACTCCTGGGCGCTCCTCCTCCCCTGCCGGAGGTAGAACAGACGCTCCCCCGCCGCTTTCCCCTCAGGTGGATGGTCAAACACAGCCCTGAAGCGGCGGGAGAACTCAGAGTAGGTGATGGTGGTGGCGTCTATTCTCCTCCACTCGGCGTTGGCCCATTCCAACGCCTTGCCGGTAAGACAGGAGATGAGGGCGGACACGCTCTCGTGTCCAGAGGGCGCCGGGTGTACGGTGGCCAGGTATAGCTCCACCTGTAGAAGGAAGCCCTGACACCCGGCAGCGGTCCCATCATAGGCCCTCGGGAGCGAGAGCCGAATTCCCCTGGGTTCCGGAGCTTGAATGGGCTGACTGGCCGATGGTGATGGCAGGGGAGGTGGAGTTGGGGGTGTCTCTCTGGTCTCCCAGCGTTGAAGGGTGTTAATAACGTCCTGCAGGGCGGTCCCGATACGAAGGATCTGATCGTTCTGCTCACGGACCCGATCCTCCAGAGACTCATGTGCTGCTGCGGCTCCTGCTGATTCCATCCTTAGGGTGTGTGATTCTGTCAGTGGGTGCTGTAGATGGGTGTGGTGCAGGAATCAGGCGCAGGACGCAGAAAATTAGTCCAAAAGACTTTGGTGAATGCTCACTTAATACACGAGCCAAAAAGCCCGGAGGCGAGAAAATACGCACACAGGCGTAAACCAAAATGCGCACTAACATGTGCGATAACCCTCCTAAACAGAGGAGGAAAACAACGAAGAGCAGACGAGCAACAGTAGCGCACAATCACGACAGCAAGAACAATCACACACAACACCTGACAAACACAACGAGAACTTATAGGACACTAATGAGCGCTAAACGAAAACAGGTGTACAACATAAAGACAAAACCAAACGAACATCGAAACATACAACGGTGGCAGCTAGTACTCCGGAGACGACGACCGCCGAAGCCTGCCCGAGCAAGGAAGAGAGGCAGCCTCGGCCGAAACCGTGACACACACTCAGTTTAGCTCAATGCTGATTGGCTATTATGTCATACTATTTTTGACCAGACAGCATCAGATAGGATGTCGCATAAAAAAAATATCTATATAGAAGAGAAATAAAAAACATTGGCATGTCCAATAAAGTGCTCTCTGATTGAATCAAGTTTTGGTGAATGACAATATGCCACTGTTCAGTATTATTAGGGGCGCTGTTTTGCTCGCTCGGATGCTTTCTCCGGTGAGATACATTCAGCCTTTTGCGAATTAAAGGAAAATTCTGAAACACAGACACAAAATAAATAATTGTATTTTTTTCTCGGTCAATTTTTGGGGGAAGCCTGGCTTCCCTTGGCATCCATGAATACACACCACTGGTTGTGTGTATGACCTTGTATGTAGCCTCGTCCATGTATGAGGGCAGCTTGTCTACGATGAGCTCCACCGTCTTCTGGGTGTTGCTACCGGCTGGGCTTATGAAGCTCCGGAAGCTTCCTCCGTGCTGCAGGAGCACGTGCTGGACCTCTCTGTGAGGACCTGGTGACGCTCCTCAAGCATGAGCATGGGTGTGTTGTTATCAGAGCGCAAGACACGGCCTAACTCCTCAACAGTCATCTGGGAGAAATAGGACGGCTCGGTAATGGGAACACCTATAGAAGGCATGGCATCTTGATTAGCTGCATTCAGATGGATGATAGGTAATTGGAAATGTTACTGAAAAATGTGTTGAGACTGAACAGTAATTCTTAGAACAGGCAAGAAGAGTGTAATTTACTTCCAAGGTTTGATCATGCATGTCTTTGCAAACGAAAGTAGTGTAAAGCTAAAGATACTGCATGTACAAGCAAACAGCAAAGAGCACTGTGTGTACGGGAGGACAGGCAGCCCCACATGGAACTAAGGGCTGTAGTGCTCACCCTCTTCCATTGCTCTGGTGATGGCAGCACAGAGGGTCATGTAACCGTGGTAGGCCTGAATGCAAAGCGCTATGTCTGGAGAAAACCAGGCACAGCTCATCACCCATCTAATACCATCCCTACCGTGGCATGGTGGTGGCAGCATCATGCTATGGAGATGCTATTCAGCGGCATGGACTGGGAGACTGGTAAGGATAGAGGGAACAATGAATGGAGCCAAATACAGGCAAATCCTTGATGAGAACCTGCTTCAGAGTGCAAACAACCTTAGACTGGGGTGAAGATTTATATTCCAACAGGACAATGACCCCAAGTTTACAGCCAAATCAACGCAGGAATGGCTTCAGAACAAGAATGTGAAAGTCATTGAGTGGCCCAGCCAAAGCCCAGACTTGAATTCCATTGAAAATCTGTGTAAAGACTTGAAGATTGCTGTTCACTACCGCTCCCCATCTAACTTAACAGAGCTTGAGAAAATCTGCAAGGAAGATTGGGTGAAAATCCCCAAATACAGATGGCAAAGCTGATACAGACATACCCAAGACGACTCAAAGCTGTATTCACCGTCAAAGGTGCTTCTACAAAGTATTGACTCAGGGGTGTGAATACTTGTAAATGAGATGTAAATGAGATATTTATCTTCAGAGGAGCAGTGGGTCTCGCCAGCTGCAAACTGGAGAGCATCCAATCAACTAATGTACAGTGCAATGCTGTCCAGAGAAAATGGACAGAACAGAGAGCTGGTGTTCCGGCTCAGAGAAAACAAACCTCCTGCTTTAATTGTGGTGAGGTTGGCCAAACACAGTGGAGATGCAGCAGTGCATCCAATGCTGAATAGGTTCAGCAGAAACTGAAGAATATATGGGAAAAGAAAGGTGATAAGCACAAAGCAGCTCAGGACAACACTGCACCTTTAATCTGAGTCAGTACCTTTGTGAGGGACAAACAGAGGTACAGCGTTCCACCATTAACTGTCCCAAAATGTCACACTCCCATAGTATGAGTTCACAAGAGCTAAAAGGCCTACCTGTTAGTTTAGTAGGAGACCCATGATACTTAGTAGCTTATTTAGGTGGAATGCAGTGCTGCTGTTTAGTTGATACCGGATCTCAGGTGACGTGCATTGCAGAGTCATTCTATCATGCTGAGTTGTCACAGTTAGAACTAAATTCTCTAAATGACCTACTACATGTCGTTGGTGCATGGGGTCAAACTGTTCCTTACCTTGGTTACATAGAGGTAGGAATCTGATTTCCCAAAGATGTCTGATGTACTGACACAGAGTTTCCTGTGCTAGCTCTCATTTTTCCTGATAATGAATGCAATGAGACAGCACCCCTCTTAGTGGCAACTAATGTGTTGCGACATCTCCGACAGGACTGTGAAGAGAAAGCAAGGTTGAGGTTTCTGAAGAGACTGCCTTTTCATCATGTTTGAATTGCTGCATATCAAGCTACTTCCTCTTAAATCACCTGAAACAAGCCCAAATGTGGTGGAAATAAGATCAGCCAATAAAAGTCCAGTGGTGATACCTAAGGGTGAATCTGTGGATCTGAAGTGTATGCTGAACAAAGCCATCTTGGAAGAGGGTTTATTGGCGCACATTGGAGATCCTGGGGAGAGTCCTGCCAGGGGGGCTCGTCGTACACAGCCAGCTGATAGAAGTAGGCAAGAAGCCACATGTAAGAGTGACAGTGAAGAACTGACACCATACAGCCAGAGCTGTTGTAGCAGAAGGGGAATCTCTCCAATGGGCTAAGTCAGTGGATGTGGACAAACTGACCGCAAATCAAGCAATGTGTCACAGTACAACTGCTGCCACGACAGGTGCAGACCAAGAAACGGATGCTAAGGAACACAAGTTTGACTTGTGTTCAAAAAGCTTGAAGAGACCTTTGCGCTGCTCTCAGGATCCAAATGGTTCTCAGTGTCAGATTTGAAGAGTGGATACTATCAAATTGAACTCGAAAAGGCATATCGTGCTAAAACAGCCTTCACAACACCATTTGGAAACTGGCAGTTCAAGAAGATGCCTCAAGGTCTAACAAATGCACCGGCAACATTTCAGAGGACTATGGAGAAGGTTATGGCTGGCATCAACCTGAAAGAAGTGGTGGCCTTCCTCGACGATTTGATAATCTCCGAAACACTGTCTTGAACCGCATTTCCGAGTATGGATTGAAACCATCTCCTGCTAAATGCAAGTTCTTCCAAAAGAATGAATGGCCGGTCCCTACCACCGTTAATGAAGTGGGGTCTTTTCTTGGTATTACCAGCGCTTTGTAGAAAAGTATTCCAGTCTTGCAAGGCCCATTAATGATCTGCTCAAAGGAGAGTTCTCTACACAAGCAAAGTCGACAGCAGTCAAAACGAAGACCAGACAGCACCTTGGACCCAGCTGGAAAGAAGAGTGTCAGCAAGCTTTTGAATGCCTGAAAGAAAAAACTGATGTTTTGGGATTTGCTGACTAGAAACTTCCATACATCCTTCACACTGACGCCAGCATGACAGGACTCGGTGCATTTGAATCAGAACTGATTTCAGAATTGTGCAAGATATCAATATCTAAGTCTCACACTACACCATACCATCCTAGGGGCAATTCAGTGGAGAGATTTAACAGAGCTCTGTTAGATATGTTAGGCACTCTTGGATCAAAGAAAGGAAAACTGGAGGAAGTATGTTCACCCCCTTGTCCCTTGTCCACGTAATGACACCACAGGTCAAACACCTTTCTTTTTTATGTTTGGGAGGCAGCCTCCCGATCGATCTTTGCTTCTGCATAGATCCAGTGGGACACAATCACAAGACCCATCAGAAGTATGTACGGGGTCTCTGTCAAAGACTGAAACATGCGTACAAGTGTGCCATGGAGGAAACCAAGAAGTCACAATCTGCTAACAGAAGAGGGATGAGAATGTTGTGGCATCATCACTGAAAGGAGATCACATGCTGATACGAAATGTCAATCTATGTGGGAAGCACAAGCTGGCGAACCGGTGGGAGACCACAGTTCATATTGTAAGACAGGTCGGAGAAGATCTTCCTGTGTATGTGGTCCTCCCTGAAGATGATGATAGCGGACCAGAGAGGACTCTTCATCATGACTTACTCCGGCCTTGTGGTTTTATTTCCAGACAGGCAGATGATGCTGCTCCAGACAGGCGGATGATGCTGCTCTAGCACAGCTAGAGAGAATGAGTACAAGACAGTCAGCAAATGAGGAGAGCAAAGCGGAGGATGGTCAACTAGACTCTGTTGGTGATGTGGAAGATGGTGACGACCATGGGGTACACTGAGAACCGAACCCAGACACTGATGAGTTTACTCACCATAGAGAATCCGAAGATTCCATACTTCCACAGCCATTGTCTGGAGATAACACCACGGAAAGTCCAGTGAGTGACACTGAAGAAGCTGCAATAGAAATGAACCAAATAAACGCTGTTGAAGAGAGAGAGGTGACACCAGCTCCTCCAGTATGTCGAAGGTCAATGACAGTGAGGAAACAACCTACTCACCTGAAGGATTTCCATGTATTCTCTCAGATGGTCTCCAGAGAAGGCACAAGTAACTGCAGTTCTTGTGATGAAATGAGAACACGCATTCAGCAACTACTTAATGCAATAACAACAAGCTGTGAATACTCAGGATGTGGCATGTTTTTCAAGGACAAAACATTTTAAGAAGAGGAGAATATAACCCTTACTAAATGAGCAGTCCAGTATATCACAGGCAGTGGGGTCTCGGAAAGTCATGTGACCAGTTCTTTGATCTTACCGTAGCATGCAGGCATTATACTAATGAGATTTGTGACAGTCACCTCTCCTGCATCCTGCTCACTAAACTGCCTTTGCAACTCTTTGCTAGGTAAGAAAAGGTATTAAATAACTAGGGCTGTCAAATGATTAAAATTTTTAATCAAATTAATCAGAATTTTCAGTGGATTAATCATGATTAATCACTATTTGCAATTACACCTGAATCCTAACCATTTTTTTTCTGAAATGCATACCAAAAGATAAATAACAGGACACAGATACATAATTTTCATATTATGTCTGTTTATTAACACAGCCAAATAATGGTGTTTTAAATCAAGCTGAAACATACTACACACCATAATATTTGTCTTTGGCTGTGGCTCTTGACGGTGGCTTATAGAATGAGTCTTGAGACGCCACTTGCAAAACATCAAGGAAACCTGAGTCTTCTACAATGCTAATGGGTCTACAATCCTTTGCAATCCATTTTGCTATTGTGTTGGTCAAATTATCTGAGGTTGATTTTGTTAATTGCCTGCAAACATTCAGCGTGGTCTGGCGCAAACCACTTGCTGAATCTGACGGCCCAGCAAACGCATGTTTGGCGTTGACATGGTACTTCAAGCTTGAACAGCTCCGGTGAAATTGAAACTCCTTCTTACAAATCTTGCAAATAACCTTGTACTTGTTAACTGTACCATCATCATTCTTTTTATATTTGAATCCGTCAATAGGCCCACTTTGCTCACCTTGCTCCATCTCGCCTCTAGCTCCCAACCACTTTCCTGACCTGAATAATTTGTCACACTGCGCATGCGTGAAATGCGTTAAAAAAATTGACGTAATTAACAGCAAACAACTAATTAACGTCGTTAACGCGCTATTTTTGACAGCCCTAGAAATAACACAAACTATATGTTGGATGTTCACATAATCATTATGCCACAGACATTTAGGGCATATGAGAATTGTATACAAAGGGATATCAACTTTTGTGTGTGCAGCTAGCTTGCACAGTGTAGCTAGCTAGCTATAGAGGGCAGGTATTATTCACATGTCCTGAGGGATGCTGCTCCGTGATGGGCAGCTGTAATATTATTACGGTTCATTCATGAGCAAACAAATTAAGTTAAGTCAAGTACAGTTTGATATTGATGTTTATAGAGATTATGCTAATGAGATCTGCAAACGCTGTTGAGCCAGACAGCCACCTCTCCTGCATCCAGCTCACTAGTGCCTTCGCAACTCTTTGCTCGTTTCTGCATGCAAGCTGTGTGACGTCCTCACGTGGACACTGCCTGGGCACCTGTGTTGGAGCTCCCGTTATGGGATTCGATTGGTTTACTCATCTACCGCTCAGTGGACATCAAGGACCACAATAGACTGCAATAATTCCTTTCATTCATCAGCACTGAACTGTTTCTTGCAAGTAAAACCCTCTGGAGGTTTTAGGTTGGACCAATTAGTGGTTGTGCTCAACTTTGGACTTGGGGTTTTGCTTTGTTTCATTGATTTCAATTGTTGATTCATGATCTGTATTGTTAAATTGAGGTACTGTATTTTACACCATAAAGTGGTTATTGAAATAATTTGACTCCTGAAAGAAAATACAAAAGGATAATTTATACTATTTCATGAGTGTTGTTACTATAGTAATACATTTGAAGACATTGAGGTTATTAGGAGTACACAGCCCATTTAAAATAAACGTTTAATTATTTGAAATACAAAGAGTTGTTACGCCCTGGCTCTGGGGACACTTGTATGTTGAGCCAGGGTGTGAGTTTCCTTGTTTCTAGTTGTTGAGTTTCTATGTTGGCCAGAGTGGTTCTCAATCAGAGGCAACGAGTGTCAGCTGTTGCTGGTTGTCTCTGATTGGGAACCACATTTAGACAGGCTGTTTTCCCACAGTGGGTGTGGGATCTTGTTCCGTGTTTGTTGTGTTTAAACCTAGGACGTCACGTTATCGTTTGTTGTTTTGTTCGTGGAATCACTAAATAAAGAGTATGTTTGCCTTCAACGCTGCGCCTTGGTCCTCCTCTGTTCCCGACGATCGTGACAGAAGATCCCACCAGAACTGGACCAAGCAGCGGGTTCAGGAGCCATCGCCAGGGAAATCTCTAGCGGATATCCAGCGCCTCTTCGACTGGGTCAAGCCGGGTGAGCAAGAGAGGGGCTTGACGTGGAAGCAGAAGGGCGAAAGGCTGGCGAAAAGTATGGAGACCTGGTCCACGGGTAGGAGAGAAGCCCAGAAATGTTTTAGGGGGGGGCTAACGCCGTGGACGACGGGGCAGCAGGAGACCGCGATAGAGCGGCCCAGCGGGTTGGCAGAGGAGGCCGCCAGGTTACGGGGGCCACTGGTCAAAGAGGGGAAGGAAGGTGTAGAGGCACGGCGAGAGGTACTGGGGTGTGTTACCAGTCCGGCCCATTCCAGATCCCTGCGTAGGGCCAGTGGTGTGTGTCCCCAGTCCGGTCTGTTCCTGCTCCCCGCACCAAGCCAATGGTGCGCGTCGCCAGCCCGGCCCGTCCTGTTCCTGCTCCCCGCACCAAGCCAATGGTGCGCGTCGCCAGCTCGGCCCGGCCTGTTCCTGCTCCCCGCACCAAGCCTATGGTGCGCGTCGCCAGCCCGGCCCGGCCTGTTCCTGCTCCCCGCACCAGGCCAATGGTGCGCGTCGCCAGCCCGGTCCGGCCCGCTCCTGCTCCCCGCACCAAGCCAATGGTGCGCGTTGCCAGCCCGGCCCGGCCTGTTCCTGCTCCCCGCACCAGGCCAATAGTGCGCGTCGCCAGCCCGGTCTGGCCCGCTCCTGCTCCCCGCA
Source organism: Coregonus lavaretus (assembly GCF_964263955.1). Lineage (NCBI taxonomy): Eukaryota > Metazoa > Chordata > Actinopteri > Salmoniformes > Salmonidae > Coregonus > Coregonus lavaretus. Next base: position 10,879,702 of record NC_140004.1, read on the forward strand.
CCAAGCCAATGGTGCGCGTTGCCAGCCCGGTCCGGCCCGCTCCTGCTCCCCGCACCAAGCCAATGGTGCGCGTCGCCAGCCCGGTCCGGCCCGCTCCTGCTCCCCGCACCAAGCCAATGGTGCGCGTCGCCAGCCCGGTCCGGCCCGCTCCTGCTCCCCGCACCAAGCCAATGGTGCGCGTCGCCAGCCCGGTCCGGCCCGCTCCTGCTCCCCACACCAAGCCAGTGGTGTGCGTCGTCAGTCCGGCACGGCCCGTGCCTGTTCCACCGGTGCCTGGTCCGGCACCGGTCAGCTGCTTCACGCCGGAGCTAGAGCAATCCGCTCCACCAGTGTGCAGTCCAGCTCCGGCCAGCGGGGCCAGACCAGACCAGGGGTACTTTGGGGGGTTGGAGAGGGAGTGGGGATCAGGCCCGGAGCCGGATCCGCCGCCAAGGCGGAGTGCCCACCCGGTCCCTCCCCTGTGGTATTTAGTTGGCGCGGTCGGAGTCCGCGCCTTTATGGGGGGTACTGTCACGCCCTGGCTCTGGGGACACTTGTATGTTGAGCCAGGGTGTGAGTTTCCTTGTTTCTAGTTGTTGAGTTTCTATGTTGGCCAGAGTGGTTCTCAATCAGAGGCAACGAGTGTCAGCTGTTGCTGGTTGTCTCTGATTGGGAACCACATTTAGACAGGCTGTTTTCCCACAGTGGGTGTGGGATCTTGTTCCGTGTTGGTTGTGTTTAAACCTAGGACGTCACGTTATCGTTTGTTGTTTTGTTCGTGGAATCACTAAATAAAGAGTATGTTTGCCTTCAACGCTGCGCCTTGGTCCTCCTCTGTTCCCGACGATCGTGACAAGAGTAAACAAATGTTCATATTTTATGGAAAAGCACCCTGAATGTCATATGCTATATTTAGCCCAGTATAGACTTATAAAACGGAGTCCACAGTGACAGGACATCTATTACTAACTTTATAATCAGACTTGATACATAATTTCCCCCATCATGTGAAATGAGTCATGACTATCCATTCTACATTCAACATTTCTACGTTCTGCAGTGCGTAGCCGAGTTTCTCAACTCTGCGATGTACATCACATTGAGCGGAGATGACTGTGGGCGTACTGAAGCTCCGACTACATTGAGTCGCTGTTAGTCGATACTTGTAAAAATTTACATTCTTAAAAACATACCGTGTACCTACAGTACCAGTCAAAAGTTTGGACACACCTACTCATTCCAGGGTCTTTCTTTATTTTTACTATTTTCTGCATTGTAGAATAATAGTGAAGATATCTAAACTATGAAATAACACATATGGAATCATGTAGTAACCAAAAAAGTGTTAAACAAATCAAAATATATAAATAGCCACACTTTGCCTTGATGACAGCTTTGCACACTCTTGGCATTCTCTCAACCAGCTTCACCTGGAATGCTTTTCCAACAGTCTTGAAGGAGTTCCCACATATGCTGAGCACTTGTTGGCTGCTTTTCCTTCACTCTGCGGTCCGACTCATCCCAAACCATCTCAATTGGGTTGAGGTCGGGGGATTGTGGAGGCCAGGTCATCTGATGCAGCACTCCATCACTCTCCTTCTTGGTAAAAATAGACCTTACACAGCCTGGAGGTGTGTTGGGTCATTGTCCTTTTGAAAAACAAATGATAGTCCCACTAAGCCCAAACCAGATGGGATGGCGTATCGCTGCAGAATGCTGTGGTAGCCATGCTGGTTAAGTGTGCCTTGAATTCTAAATAAATCACAGTGTCAACAGCAAAGCACCCCCACACCATAACACCTGCTCCTTCATGCTTTACGGTGGGGAAATACACATGAGGAGATTATCCGTTCACCCACACCGCAACTCACAAAGCCACGGCGATCTCAAATTTGGACTCCAGACCAAAGGACAAATTTCCACCGGTCTCATGTCCATTGCTCGTGTTTCTTGGCCCAAACAAGTCTCTTCTTATTATTGGTGTCCTTTAGTAGTGGTTTCTTTGCAGAAATTCGACCATGAAGGCCTGATTCACACAGTCTCCTCTGAACAGTTGATGTTGAGATGTGTCTGTTACTTGAACTCTGTGAAGCATTTATTTGGGCTGCAATTTCTGAGGCTGGTAACTCTAATGAACTTATCCTCTGCAGCAGAGGTATCTGGGTCTTCCGTTCCTGTGGCGGTCCTCATGAGAGCCAGTTTCATCATAGCGCTTTATGGTTTTTACGACTGCACTTGAAGAAACTTTCAGTTCTTAAAATGTTCCGTATTGACTGACCTTCATGTCTTCAAGTAATGTTGGACTGTCGTTTCTCTTTGCTTATTTGAGCTGTTCTTGCCATAATATGGACTTGGTCTTTTACCAAATAGGGCTATCTTCTGTATACCACCCCTTCCTTGTCACAACACAACTGATTGGCTCAAACGCATTAAGAAGGAAAGAAATTCCACAAATTAACTTTTAAGAAGGCACACCTGTTAATTGAAATGCATTCCAGGTGACTACCTCATGAAGCTGGTTAAGAGAATGCCAAGAGTGTGCAAAGCTGTCATCAAGGCAAAGGGTGGCTATTTGAAGAAATCTGGAATATTTTTTATTTGTTTAACTCTTTTTTGGATACTACATGATTCCATATGTGTTTTTCATAGTTTTGATTCTACAATGTAAAAAATAGTAAAAATAAAGAAAAACCCTTGAATGAGTAGGTGTGTCCAAACTTTTGACTGGTAGTGTATGTTTGTAGCTGCGTGCCTGTCTTTGTTTGCTGAAATCCATACTTTTACTAGTGCCGTTATAATCATTGGCCATTACGAAGAATTAAGTCAAACCAAATCCCCATCTCCACTCATGGCTAATTTAGGAAAGGGCCAACTTTAGCTAGCTAGCCTCCGGAGGACAACAACACAACGAGATGCAACAATTCAAGTTTTTTTCTGTCAATGACGTTTGGCTTTTGGCTTCACACCAATCGCATCAAATCTAAACTGGCTTCCCTTGACACTTTTTTTTTGATGCGCCAGGACCATTCACATTTGAGATCACTCAGTTTAGCTCAATGCTGATTGGCTGTTATTGTATAAAAATATATATAAAGGGAGGCCAATGACTGTATGAGGGAGGCCAAATGCTCGCTGGCTTCCCTTGCATTCAATGCTACAGGAGGCAACAATATCATACTATTTTTGACCATACAGCATCAGATAGATGGGCTAAATACAGAGACAGAGGGGCGCTGTTTCGCTCGCTTGGATGCTTTCTCCGGTGAGATATCGCCTACAAGTGTGATCGGGATTTCTATTGGAGAAGCAGTTTAAGCCTATCTTCATACTGTACTGTCTTTGGTTATAGGTTCCTCCATTAATTGCCTTTTGGCATCCACGAGTTGGCTACTGTATGGCTAGTGTGAGCCAGCACGCTATCTAGCCAGCTACATTTCAGTCAGTAGCAATTTTGCAAGCAATTTTGGAAGTCCTAAGGAAGTCTCAACTCTTAACCTTTGAGCTCATGTCAAGTCCCAAGTAATAATGGGCAAGTCTCAAGTAAAGTCCCAAGTCCCTAATTTGGGTTTTGATTCCTCAAATCAATGGTGAAGTGTTTTATGCCAATTTCATTGCAGTGGCAATGCATCAGTGATTTTGGACCCACATATTTTACAAACTGGATCCCTTTTTTCCCCCACTACCACATCTCGTCTTGGAAACTGAATGCAACGATTTTTGGGATCGATGATGCCCTGATGCAGAAATGGCACCATACAGTGAGGGGAAAAAGTATTTGATCCCCTGCTGATTTTGTACGTTTGCCCACTGAAAAAGAAATGATCAGTCTATAATTTTAATGGTAGGTTTATTTGAACAGTGAGAGACAGAATAACAACAAAAAAATCAAGAAAAATGCATGTCAAAAATGTTATAAATTGATTTGCATTACTGGAACCATGTCGTCCAAAAAGTTATACTTTTGAATAATCTGTCCATAGAACGTTCTTCCAAGAGTCTTGATGATCATCTAGGAGCCTTTTGGCAAACTTGAGTCAACTTCTTGGACGAGATGGGTCCCATTATGCCTGGCGAAAACCAAACACTGCATTCCACAGTAAGAACATCATACCAAAGGTCAAGCATGGTGGTGGTGGTGTGATGGTTTGGGGATGCTTTGCTGCCTCAGGACCTGGACGACTTGCCTTAATAGAAGGAACCATGAATTCTGCTCTGTATCAGAGAATTCTACAGGAGAATGTCAGACCATCCGTCTGTGAGCTGAAGCTGAAGCGCAGCTGGGTAATGCAGCAAGACAATGATCCAAAACACACAATCAAGTCTACATGAAAATTGCTAAAAAGCAACAAATTGGAAGTTTTGGAATGGCCTAGTCAAAGTCCAGACCTAATCCCAATTGAGATGTTGTGGCAGGACTTGAAACGAGCAGTTCATGCTTGAAAACCCACACGTCACTGAGTTAAAGCAGTTCTGCATGGAAGAGTGGGCCAAAATTCCTCCACAGCGACGTGAGAAACTGATCAACAACTACAGGAAGCATTTGGTTGGAGTCATTGCAGCTAAAGGTGGCACAACCAGTTATTGAGTGTAAGGGGGCAATTACTTTTTCACACAGGGGAATTGGGTGTTGCATAACTTTGTTTATGAAATAAATATGTAATTGTTGTGTTATTTGTTCACTTATGTTCCCTTTATCTAATATTAGGTTTTGGTTGAAGATCTGATAACATTCAGTATCACAAATATGCAAAAGCAGAGAAAATTAGAAAGGGGGCAAATACTTTTTCATAGCACTGTACATGCCCGTCTGAAGTTTGCCAATGAACATCTGAATGATTCAGAGGAGAACTGGGTGAAAGTGTTGTGTTCAGATGAGACCAAAATGGAGCTCTTTGGCATCAACTCAACTCGCCGTGTTTGAGGAGGAGGAATGCTGCCTATGACCCCAAGAACACCATCCCCACCGTCAAACATGGAGGTGGAAACATTATGCTTTGGGGGTGTTTTTCTGCTAAGGGGACAGGACAACTTCACCGCATCAAAGAGACGATGGACGGGGCCAAATCTTGGGTGAGAACCTCCTTCCCTCAGCCAGGGCATTGAAAATGGGTCGTGGATGGGTATTCCAGCATGACAATGACCCAAAACACACGGCCAAGGCAACAAAGGAGTGGCTCAAGAAGAAGCACATTAAGGTCCTGGAGTGGCCTAGCCAGTCTCCAGACATTAATCACATAGAAAATCTGTGGAGGGAGCTGAAGGTTTGAGATGCCAAACGTCAGCCTCGAAACCTTAATGACTTGGAGAAGATCTGCAAAGAGGAGTGGGACAAAATCCCTCCTGAGATGTGTGCAAACCTGGTGGCCAACTACAAGAAACGTCTGACCTCTGTGATTGCCAACAAGGGTTTTGCCACCAAGTACTAAGTCATGTTTTGCAGAGGGGTCAAATACTTATTTCCCTCATTAAAATGCAAATCAATTTATAACATTTTTGACATGCGTTTTCTGTTTTTTTTTGTTGTTATTCTGTCTCTCACTGTTCAAATAAACCTACCATTAAATTTAGACTGATCATGTCTTTGTCAGTGGGCAAACGTACAAAATCAGCAGGGGATCAAACACTTTTTTCCCTCACTGTAGGTCCCAGAATGGTGGGCTAATTGTTTTCCCTGGGGCCTGGAGCTTTTCCTAATCTAGTAACCTAACCAGGTATAAATCAGGACCCTATAGTCTGACAGTGATTAATTAGTTGTAAAAAGGGAGTGGAACCAGATTTACATTTTAGTCATTTAGCAGACACTTATCCAGAGCGACTTACAGGAGCAATTAGGGTTAAGTGCCTTGCTCAAGGATACACAGACATATTTTTCAACCATCTGCTCAGGGATTCAAACCATTAACCTTCCGGTTACTGAACCAACACTCTTAACCACTAGGCTACCTGCCACCTAGATATACACATACTTTCTAAACAGGTCACATACTTTTAAACACATGGTTTTAAAGAAATTCTGGAAAACTCCTGGCCCTAAGGAGGATACAAACCCTGTCAAACTGCAGCAACCTTGTTCATATTAATTATATGTTAAAACTTTCCTTTAGACACAACCACTGCAATTGGACAATAGAACTCACAGGGCTGAGCTTGCTTTATGCTGGTTTGCATCGCATAGCCTATGCAACTGCAATAAAAAAGTAACAGTCTATTTATGTAAATCAGTATTGTGTTTGATTAATTTAAGTTAATCATTTTGAATTAAAAAGGTCAAGGTATCCTAGCCAGCCAGCCCAAGTTTGGATATAGTCTAAACCAAATTTGATCACATTCACATTTTCTCCTACCACAAATGAATTGGGCTATAAATAGGGTACATAACATTACCACGGCCAGAGGACAAGACGGGACATTGGCTGTAGCCTATGCAGCTACGGTTATCAGAAGCCTAGTTGATCAGACTGAGAAATCGTCTCGTTTTCTTCCCAAACAGTTTAAGTGTAGGCTGCTGTAACATTTCTGTGAAGAGTTCTTTGATTGTGTCTGTCGGGAGTGATGCGTTATCACGTTTGCTAAGGAAATACCACAGGACAGAGCGGCGCACGCTTTGCTAGATAACGTGTTGTGTCCGGCCTACGCAACCTGTGATTTCCGTGAATCTGATTGGTCAAGACACAGAACCTGCAGCACGCCCGATATCAAATCTAGTCTCTTGAGTCATACAGCTGAAGTCCAAGTTAACTCACGAGTCATCGATGCTCTACTGACCAGAGATGTGGACTCAAGTTGCAAAATATGCTCAAGCAGTACTCGAATCCAAGGCACGTGACTCGAGTCCACATCTCTGGTCAGTAGCTATCCTTCTAAATGCTATGTACACTGGATAAACTAGCTATGATTTGAATGCATTTGTCTGAAAACGAACTAGTAGCCAGCATATATCGAAATTCAAACAGAATAAATATTATTACTTTTTTTCCCTCACCAAATTAGTGCACTAGGCCTTTATTAATCCTGTAGGCTCAGAGAAAAACAAGTGTCAGACAAATGTTTCGCAAGCGTTCCCCGAAGTCTCGCAATGGTGCGTCTGGGTTTAGAAGCTGACTTTACAGTACCAAAGGATATGCTGTTTCAGGTTGTTGCTTCTAATCCAAACTGAGTCGCTCCGTTATCCTATTAGTAAAGTGTAGCTAAATTGAGCTATTAAGTTTGGATTCCCATGCCATATTGCACCCTATATTATATCCATTATAAAGCAGAGGAACATTGTTTGGACATTGAACCCTTTGTTGCTTGGCCATGACTCTGCAACAGTGCAATTAGCATTAACATAAAGTTGAATGTCTGTCAAAACACTAGATGAGTGTTGTGATCATATTGATTTGATTTGATCATGAGAATTTTTCTCATGTCCCTCTGACATTCCATATATATATATATATATATATATATATATATATATATATATATATATATACACACACACACACACAATAGGTTGTGTACTGCACATAACCAGTGGCATAAACATTATTTTCATAAGACAGTCATTTTCTCCACAGCAGGGCAAGGTTCAGGCTAGGTTGAAGTATTTCTTAGACCTAGGGGTCAGGCACAGGAATGTCAGAGGGACATTGGCCACATTAAGAAAATCATTAAGCAGGATCTCCATATGGCTTAGCCAGGGATCTGCAGAATGTACAGATGTTTCAATCTTTATAAAAATCCAAAAAGGATTCTAGAAGAAAAGCCTAACCCTAGGAGATACACACCAAGCATTGCTTGTAAAACCGTATGATCATGTCCCATGCCACAATAAGGACTGTTTAGCATTAACATGGCTAATAGAGCAGGCTTCATGGCATGTCAATATCACCAAGATTCAAAAACAGTCCTACAAAAGTGTACAGCCAGGAAATATGATGAATAATAAGTATACTTGTGTATAACCCCCCCATGTCACCCAGATACATCCTCAAACATTTAATTAAATGAAAAACATGACCAAAAAAAGTACAATTTCCTACATTTATTTGTTTTAAATCATAAAAATGTTCCTTACAAAAAAAGCGTACATTCTGCACGTTGCACTGAGTGGTGGTAATGAGTGTGTGAGAAACTCCAATACCGACAGAAAGAGAACACACACACACACACGGGACAGGCTTACTATACTGACAAACACACCATAGAAATCAACCCATCCAAAAATAAAGATAATGTTCACTTGTCTGTCAGGAGACTCCAAATATTTTGACAAATGTGTGTATTTATTTAAAATAAAAAAACAAGAGATGGAGTAGAGAACTACACACAAAAATGCAGAACGTCTACATTTAGCACAGGAATGTTGGACCTTAAAATACAAAATAAACAAAATGCCCACAAACCGGGACAATAAGATGGGGGATGGGAGGGATTTGCTTCAATCTGAGTCTCCTGGTTTAGACGAACTGACCAGAGTACTGATTCACACTGAAAGAGTAAAAAGAAAGAGAATAAAAACAGAATTCACAGGAGTCAATAAAGACATATAGAGGGGTTGGGGGTGGGAGAGGGGGATGATGGAGTCAGAGACAGGGAACGAGCACGTGATGCGGGCCTTGTCGGAGGCGAGGGTTAGTCCTGGTGTCCGAGCAGGTGCAGTGCGCTGGGGGAGGAATAAGGGAGACAAGTTTAGTCACCATGGCTACGAGGCAGCATCAGCATTTCAGCATCTGCGCAATGAGACATGCTGCCGGTTGCCGGGGAGACAGAAGAGGAGGAGCCTGTGCCGTTTGGCAGACTGTGATTTGTTGTCAATTCATCTAACTAAAAACAACAAAATCACTAGTCTTCCACACAGCAACAGGCAGGGAAGAAGTCCACTCCCTGCTTCACACTGAAAAGGCTCTTAGGTCATAAAATCACACATTTCACCAATCATATTCTTCAAAAATCTGACATTTTATGATTAACGCATCAAACAAATATTGACCTCCAGTTTTGTATCAATATAAGAATACTTGTTTTTAATACAGCCATCTCACAAAAGAGGAAGCTCAAACTACTTTCACATTGCATGGGAGGAGAGAGGTTAGTCAACATCAGCAGACAGAGACAATAATAAGAGATTAAAAGGAGGTAGAAAAATATATATCTACACATATATATTTTGAGATCAAAAGGTGGATACAAAAACAGGAAGGTATAGAAAAGGTAGACATGAAACTATTCACTCAGAGGGCATCCAGAACTTGCCTATTCTGCAATAGGTACTGAGCGTTTTGGATCTGGTCCTGGGTGCCGCTAATGGTGATGATGCGGTCCTCGGAACCCTCCAGTGGCTCATCGATCTTAATGGAGGCACCAGACTCATGCCGGATCTGCTTGATCCTCTGGCCTCCCTTACCGATGATGGAGCCGGCCAGCTGTAGAAAACACCAGGGTCAACTGAATGTCATGCACAATAGTGTGAAAATACAGGATAAGTGTGTTCTGTGTGTGCGTGTGAATGTTGCATAAGGGTTTCACAGGCCATGGTGGGCGAGACAGGCCGAGCCATTGCTCTGTATGTGAACATAGTGTGTGTGTGTGTGAGAGCGTTAATTGGGAGTTCCCCCTCTTCTGGTTATACACACATCTTTGGGGATCGTCACTTGTGTGGTGATGACTGGCCCTCCCATATCGTTATAGGAACTGCGTCCACCTAACACACACATACACATGGAGCATAAAGTAACATACACACAAGGAGAGATCATAGAAACAGCTTCAGGAAGTATGGAGGCTCTATTAACAAAACCATAATCTAACAACATATTGAATACCAAGCTGCTGGGACGTGCTTCTATAGACTCACCAGACTGATAGGAGTCCCAGGATGAGTTGTTATCTGTTTGAAAGGCGAGAGAGAAAATAGATCTACAGTTAGGGAAATTGGCCTTATTAGAAAATATGCTCAAATGTACACATCCACAGCAGACTGGTACCATAAACAAACAAGTATTTACCAACCTGATACAGAGCAGGCCAACACCTTTGAAATGACAAAACAAAGATAGTCGACAAGAACCCTGGTGTAAAACAATACACTCAAGGCTGTTGAGTGTATTATTTCCTATGCTCCCTTGATTGTGCAATTGTCGGTCATGCAGGGCTCCCTTGTAAAAGAGACTCCATCCTGCCTAAATAAAAAGAATAACAAAAATGTGTAGCCTTATACAGCAGACCAGCTGAAATCCTGTTCTATAACATACACTGGAGAACCACTAGCCCTCTACGTTCTATGAAAGCTGCTGGGCGTAAAACTGGAAAGAAGTTGGAAGAAAACAAACCTAACTGTGCATGCCCAGGCATATCATCAGACTGCATACAAAGAGGCACTGAACACGTGCACGCAAGTCGGACTATACCAGTCTCATTGCAAATTGTGAGGGGAAACCCCAGAATGCTATTTTCTGTCATAAAATAAGTTAAACCCCCAGATAACTCCTCCTTTACCCCCTCCATTGAGCAATGCAACAGTTTTCTTGATTTCTTCCCCAATCCAAAATCAAGTATTGCACTGTACAAACTACCCCTTGCTTGGGATGTGCCCCTCTGCTTCATACTGAGGCTCCTAGTTGCAGTTTCAACAAATTCTCATGGACAACCCCAAAATCTGTCTCTGAAATTGTCTAAAATATGAGGTCAACTACCTTGGACCCTCTTCCCACAGCAAAATCCAGCCTCACTCTTCTCAGTCCAACTATAACCAAAATCATAAATTACTTGTTTCAGGCACTGTGCCTAATTCCCTGAAAACTTCCTCCATTATACAAACCTTGAAAAAACCTGGACTGGACCCAACACCCTAAGCAATTACAGACCAATTTCCAACCTACCCTTTTCTATCAAAGGTCCTTGAACGTGTGGTCTCAATACAGCTACAGAACTACCTTTCAACCAACAATCTCAATGAACCCTTCCAGTCCGGCTTCTGTGTATAGCACAGTACAGAGACAGCCGTGGTAAAAGTAACACATTACTTGTTGATGACAGCTGATGGAGACACTAGCATCCTTTCACTTTTGGACATCACAGCAGCCTTTGTCACAGAGAATCATGAGATTATCATCAGCAGACTTAAGAACTTGCTTGGATTCTCTGTCACAGCACTCCTGTGGTTTAGCTCCTATCTGACTTACAGACAAGAATTTGTGACTCTTGGAAATTATAAATCCAACCCTGCCAGTCACTCAAGGGGTCCCACAGGGCTCTGTTCTAGGGCCACTCTATATACACACACACGCTGCCACTTGATATACTAATACGAAGATTTGGACTAAACTTGAATTTTTATACTGATAACACATATGTGAGGACAAGACAGACTAACAACCAAACCAACAGACTGTCTAGATAAAATCAAGAGACCGGATGCAGTTGAACTTCCTAAAACTTAATTGCAGCAAAACAGAGCTTGTGTTTATTGGCTCTAAGAGTACACAGAGCAAAATGAGCACATCATCGCTTTCTCTGGATGATGACACCAGCACAGCTTCCCCGACTGCTAGAAACCTTGCTGTCATTTTTGCCTCTAGCCTCTCATTTGAAGCACACATCCGCAACATCAAGAAAGTGTCATTTTTCCACCTGCGTAACATCGCTTGAATCAGGTCGTTCTTGTCCACTGTGGATCCTAAGAAGCTTGTGCACGCCCTGGTAACTTCTCAGCTTGACATCTCGGCACTGCTGACAGGAATCACAGTAAGGGTCCTGTCTCAACTCCAGATGATCCAGAACGCAGCTGCCAAGATGCGCTCACAAACTACACAAAAAAAAAAACTCACATCACCCCTGTTTTACTCAACTTCCATTTGCTTCCTGTTCGATACAGGATACAATTTAAGATTCTGCTGCTCACCTTGAAAGCCCTCAAGGGTGATGCATATGCCAACTTCTAAATACATATGCCAACTTCTAGAGAACTATTCCCCAGCACACCGATAATCAGACTCAAACTGCTTGGTCACACCAGTCACAAACCTGTGCAGCATGGGTGATAGGGCCTTCTCACGTGGCCCCTCAGCTCTGGAATGCTCTACCTACACGTCAAGGAGGCAGCTTCCATTTCCTTGTTTAAAACACAACTAAAGACCTACATTTTCAAGCTAGCTTTTAATGTTTGATATCTTAATCTGTTTACAGTCTATATTTTGTATTAGCAGGTAATGGTTTAATGTATTGAGATTTGTTATCCCACTTTTTCATGTTTTGTTGCTGAATTTTGTTTGTGTTTTGTTTTCTACCTTATGCGCATTGAGCATGGGAAATGCGCTTGACAAATTAAATATTGTGCCACTTGAGACAGCATGACAAACTGAACTTCTAGACAGAACCACATAGGAAGAATGGAACAACTCACCATATCCACCCCCACCCTGGAGAAAGAGAAAAGAGAAGGGGGAACAGGTTTAAACACACATTTCCTTGTGATCTGTTGTATACACTCATGGATGGTCAGGATTAGGGTTGGGACCTCAAGATACGATATTATCTCGATACTTAGGTGCCGATACAATATGTATTGATTCTCACAATTCTATATGAATTGCGATTCGATACTGCGATTTGATGTCCAAACTTATTGCTCACTATAAGTCTGCTGCAGAGAGACCACAGAGCATTAGAAAATACGTTTTGATCAGTCATGGAAATAAGTGCTGAAAACATATTGACTCACTATTTAAAAAGAAGATGGAGAACATGTTATAGAAGAAAAAAATTGTGGAGTTTAGCAACAAGGTAGCGTAAAATAAAATAACGATACTTGGAGTCAAAGTATCAATATAATATTGTCCAAAATAATATTGCGATATGTAACTATGGATTCTCCCCCCCATCAATAGTCAGGATGAGGCCAGTTTGTCCAAAAGCCCCTATTTGATGCTGAGACCCCTGCCCCATTCTCTGCTTGCATCCATCAGCCACTCATTCCACAGCTTTCACCTGCTATTCAGCGGCTCAGTCACCAGGGCAACAAGCGATTCAAAAATCAGTTGCCGAGCAACCGGAGGCAGTATCCTGCCAGCTCTCAAAGAGAACCCACCAGTCTGTCAACAAAGCGTTATTATTAACACCTAGCAACCACAGCACAGTCCCGCCGCACCATCAACCACAGCCAGCCCGTGATTGCATAGATGGTAGTGGTCATGGTGGTATGGGTAATTATTACTGTGAAGTTACTCATTTCCTGTGTTCACGGTTATGGTTTACTGTGGTAAAGTCATGTTTTATTACATGTTTCATGTTAGTGTTAAAGGTGTTGTGGGGTTTTATAGTGGGGTTAGCTGTGGCCATGGTGAATAGGTTATTATCAGGCAATTACAATCATTGTCTAGGAAAGACCATGATGATGCTTTCAGACAATAAATGCCAAGACGACTGTGGCATGCATTTAGTTAAGGGTCACTAACCATGTTATCGCCATAGCGATCTCCTGGTCTCCCTCTTCTGTCACTGCTAAAAGAAAAGACGGAGAAAATGAAAGTCTGACTTGAGGAAAATATTGACATAGCAGAGGGCTTTTCAGCAGCTCTCTGATGCAAGTCAAACCACACACATTCACAGATCCAGGCAGAACACACACAGTCAGAGAAAAACACAGCATTCACACAAAAGTAAGCGGTGATGACAGACTAATGACAGAGCTGAAACACCGATGAGGCCAGTAATCAGAGGACCAGTCTCAGGCTAGACAGACTGACTACAGCACCGACTGACTACGTTTACATGCACAGTAATAATTTGATATTAAACTGATTATGGCAGTAGGCAGATTATGCAATAATCATGTAAACACCTTACTCTGCTTATCTTAATTGGCGTAAAGTCAAAATCGAAGTAAGCATACGGCGATTAAACACCTGGTTTTCTGAGCAATCTTTAAAATTATTAGGACATGTAAAGACCTTTAAATCGGCGTTCCAGCTGTGTATTTTATCTGAACATGTGCCAGCACCAGCCGAGTGAGCCTCCATCTTTAGAGCGAGTGAAGTGAGTTCGGAACAACTGAATGTATGGGTCTTAGAAGTAGTTCACATACAAGCGTTATATGTCCGAACTCTTAATCAAATATGCGTCACAAAAATAACATGGTAGAACATTTATTTTGGATTGCTGGTTTTCTGCATTTATCAGAGTGCCATCAAGTAGCCTGATTTCAGATGTGTCCATGTAAACAGGGTTATTAGGGAAACCATTATTCTTGCAAAGTATGTAAAAGTTTTAATCGAAATATTATAGGAATCTGACTATCCACAATAACGGCATTATTGTTTGCTTGTAACCGTACTCACAGACTCCAGACCAGTGGTCTACAAGGCTGGAAAAGGACTTACTTGGGTCTGGCATCTGCACTGCCCCGATAGGAGTCATAGGAGTACTGGTCATCTCTGCAAACATGGAAATGGAACACACACACACGAGCCCACACACACTATGAATGAAATACCATATATATCTCCTGTACTTTTGAGCGCAAACTGATGTAGACAAAGCAAAATGGATAGCAAGAGATGTAGGGAAATTAGAAATGAAGATGAGCGATGGTGAAGCTCTCTTACCCTCCTCCTCTGTGTGGTGGGGCCAGGTTGCGGCCACGGCTCACTCCCCTCCCCCCTCTCACTGGGTGGGGTGGTGGGGGTCCACGGCGGGGGCTCATCTCCTCGTAGTCCCTGCGGGCGGGGGGCATGGGCCCCCCTCGACCCCCTCGTCCAGAGGGCCCTCGGTCATAACCTCCGCCACCTCGTCCCCCTCGCATGTGGAAGCCCCCCATTGGGCGCCGGCCGCCGCCACCCCCACGCTCCTCAAACATCATGGTGAAGCCGCCGTAGTCGTACGTCTCGTCGTAGAAGTTGGGGTCATAGGGCTGGGCGCGCCCTTTTATGGGAGCCTGAGGGGGACAGGATCACGCATCATTTCTACAGACGGCTGGCTGTAGTATTTACACTGGTATGTGGTCCAACTTAACCAGCTCAGTCAATGGTTCAACAAGAGAACCAACAGTTTAATAAGAGCACCAACCTCAGCGATGAGCTCCAGCATGATCTTGATGCACTCAACGACGCGCTCAGACTTGCCGCCGACCAGAACCACGCGGTCCGTGGACTGGGGACAGCATTCCTGGAACAGCTTGATGCTGGTCTGGGTGTTCTACAACGATCAGAGTCAACACAGGTCAAATTAGACAAAGCAAGGCCATAGGACTGAGAAGAACACACAGAAAAAGATTGAATCAGGGTCACCTTCAATAAGCTCTCAAGTATTTTAAAATGTTATCCCATATTTGTACGTACTGGACATGACCCAGGTGAGGAGATAAGAGTGCGAGTAGTTCAGAGAGCATAACTGTACCTCTCGCAGCTCTTTGATCTTGGCTCCCTTCACACCAATGATGCTGCCTGCCAGGCTCTGGTGGATCAGTAGCCTCAGCTCACAGTCAAAGTCCATCCCATTGTACTGTTGGTACTGGGGGGGGGGGGGGGGGTAAAATTTTAGCATCACCATATACAGATCTGTGCATTTTATATCTATATCCCATTGGATTATTTTTTTATCTGCACAAACAATATCTGGCTGTACCACACAGGACTATAATTGAACATTATAGGCAGCCATAACGCTCATCTCATTCATCTCCAACCCCAGGCTCACCTCTTCCAGTGTAGGGATGATCTTGAGCAGGATCTCTCCCACTGTCTCGATTTCCGCACTGATGCTCAGAATGCTTTAGACCCAACAATCACAGCGCAGGACATTCCCAGGGGGACCAATCAAATGGTGACCAGGGGTTAGAGAGGAAAGAAACTGTATTTCAAAACCAAGGTCAACTCTCCCTCAGCAGAACTTCAACCATAACATCTGATAATAAATGAAGACCCCCTTTCATCCGTTCCCAGCCGTGGGGATTAACCGGGTAGCTGTTGTGGTACACTCCCATAGAAATAGAATTACTAGAATGGACATTCCCATTCAAGTCAATGTTCTGTGATGAGTGGACCAGCGGCCATATCTAGTAATTCTGGTTCTACGTGCACACCCCCTTCAAATCACAATAGAGGAATAAAAGTGGACAGAATACCCCATAAACAATGTCTATCTATAACATATCAGCAGGTATCCATAAATAATAAATACACAAATAAAGAAAATTAACCCCCTCAGTGCGTTTGACAAAGAAAACCACCCCAAAAAAAAAAAACAGGTAAAAGGAACCCAAAGAAAGCAGGTGTGTTTTAGTGACCACTGGAAGAAGGAGGGGGGAGGGAAGGTTGGTGGGCAGTGGCGGTTTGCACCGATGGGGCCTGCTGCCAGAGCACTAAAGGAATTGTACTGTAGCACAACAAAAAAATTAACAAAAAAAGAATGAAAGGTCAATAAAAACAAGATGACAGAGTAGTACGCTATGCTAATCAAAATAAGGAACATTTTAAAGTAAACTTATAGATGGGTGAGAGTTGGCAGGGTCACAGTGAGTTATGCTCCCACCATTGGACAGGAGGATGTTGAGGGAAGGCAAGGAGGAGCGACATGGACTACAGGGATGAGGTGACAAATAAGTTAACTTTCAACAGTTCCAACAACGGCAAAAGCAATATGAAGAGTAAAGAAGAGAAAAAGACACAACACTTGAACCCTAGCTGCTCTGCCTGGAATAACAGTCTTACGTTATTACAGTGGTCCAACCCCCCCAAAATATATATATATGGGAACAAGGAAGAGGAAGATGGTAGGAGGGCAATGTGAGAAACTAAAACAGACTAGTACACCGATTCTGAGAGGGGAAGGAGGGAGGTGAGGAACGTTGAAGGGAGAGATACTGTCATTGAAATCAAATATAGAATGTTGAAATACCGTCACTAGAACAGAGGCAGGTTTAAAGTATTTGTTGAAACCCTCACTGAAAACAGAGGCTTATAATGCTGTCACTGAACAAAAGTGTACATGTTTGTCACAGGAACAGAGGCAGATTTTGATATTGTCACTAGAACAGAGGCAGGTTTGTTTGTTTATTTTCTGAAGTCAGGCAGTGAGAGGGAGGAGCTTAGGGACATACCGCTCAGGCCCACTGCTGTCTGGGACTGACACACTGGCATTGAACTGCAAGGGCGGTGGGCGTGGCATGGGCAGGGGCCATTCGAGCACACAGATGTCAATGAAGTAAGGCGCCCATTTAGGGAGGGGCACGATTATGGGCAGGGCCAGCCAGGGTGTCAGGTGGGCGGGCGCAGGAGGGGCGATCCAGAACATGGGCAACAGAGGAAGTGGGCAAAAATAAACAAAAATAAAAAACAGGAGGGGGAAGAGGGAGGGGGAAGAGGAATACATTTTAATACAGGCTAATATTCTTCATTGTGATATTCTCTCAGATTTTTTTTTTTTTTTTTTTAAGAGAGCAGAAGTGGAGATAGTAAAGGAGACAAAGGTATTCAGGTAGAGAAATAGTCAGGGGTAGAATGGGGTCAGAAAATGAGGGGGAGATGTAGAGAGGGAGATGAGAAAGAGGGATAGCGGTAGAGGAGAGAGGGAGAAGAGTGGAGAGTGATGGAAGGTAGAGAAAGAGAGAGAGGTAATGACATTAAATGAGTTGAGAATTGGCCAGACTGTTTATATACACAAGACATTTCCTATAGGATTAATTGATGTTGGGTGCTATGTTAGCTCTACCCTAAAATTCACTGGGCCCACTCAAGTATTAATGAATGTCTTAGCGGTGCTGATGCCTGGTAGTAATAGCACTATTCATTACGGAAATGGATTCACAAAAATACATTTTAGCTAAAAAGGCTATGCGTTTCATATTGATTAGCGGGCGGCCATTTTGATTACAATTACATTACACTTTGGCTTGATGATACCACAACAGGGGTGTAAAGCAGGTCTCAATACACATCATATCCCAGCATTAACAGTTACCCAAAAACCTCACAGCTTTACTTCCCCAACCATAGTTAACAGACCCATTTTCTTAAGCCCAACCAACCAATTTAGGTTGCCTTAACTTTTGCATATAAACTAGTCAAATCAGACACTCCCAAAGTACAACCATGTAAGGGGGGGGGGCAGGTACTGTAAATTCCCAGATAAAAAGAGTGGTGTAAATGTACTCACGTCTGTGCGCAGGGATTTGATGTTTTTACCACCCTTCCCAATCACTGCTCCTGCATTCTGAACCGAGAAAAGACAAGTCAGATGATACTTAACTTACTGTGATATAACAACGTTAAAAATCCTCAGACATCATCTCCATACTACATCATCGAAACAGATTTTGACGGCATTAAATAAGACATGGAACCACGGGGCAGAAAAAGAAAACGTTCTTAACCCCCATAGATCTGGTCAAATAAAGGTTAAATAAACAATTAGGGAGGAAAGAAGATAGGCTACAAAGCAGCATAAGTCATGGAGGTGTTGAAGGTAGGCAGGGGATTGTGAATGAGGAAGAGAAAGCGGACTGACTTTGCTCTGCAGGAGTATGCGGAGCTCCACCATGTCGTCTGTGTTCCTGGAGCGCTTAAAGGACTGCTCTTCATCCGTGTCCTCTGCGGGACGCTTACCTGAGAAAGAAAAACAGAGTTTAATCTCTCTCTCACACACACCAGGGCTCCTGAATGCGACCATTTAGTCGCATTTTGCGACCTTTTGACTCGGCGAGTTACATTTTTAATTGGTCGCATCGGAGCGAGCTGAACATTCATTACATGGTTACTTCACTAAAAAGTTTCAAAACGTCCTATCTTTTCAGCGGCTAAAACCACAATTTGGTCAAACAGTAAAGTGCATTATCCTCATGATTCCCGTAATGCAAGTTTCGTAGTAACTGTTTCACTGGACCCTGATGCTGTGATGAGTGAGCCAATCTCTTGTCCCTGATGTGCGCTCCCCCCAACAAAAAGGGTTCTGATTGTATAACATTTCAAAATCCAATTGCGGGGAAAACACAGCTTTGGAAGCAACTACTGTTGATACTGTTGAAAAGAGGATGTTTTCATCTTTATGTGAGTATAATTTGTATTTCTCAACACTTTATATTGAGCTCAATAGTCGCCAGCAGATTGCGACCCTACCATTACGCTTGCTTACACTGAGCTGCACTGGGGTTGGAACCCAATCATGGTTAGATTAAGACACCGCAGAGCCGGCGCGAGACATGGGTCAGAAAAGTACCTCAATGCATGGGATGTGCCTCTGTACTTTACCTACATCCAAGCTGATACGTTAAGATTGAAATACTGCTAGTTTTTCCGGAAAACATCCCTTTTCGTTCTCATGCTATCAGTAGCCACCGCCACCATTTTGGAATGGCAGTGTCAGCCAATCAGCTCCTTTGTTGTTCAGCACAACGTGCCATTCCATAATGGTCGCTGTGGCTACTACTACAAAGCATGAGGACGAAAAGTGACATTTTCCAGAAGAATTTGCAGTATTTCAATCTTCTCTGTGTATAAAATGTGGAGTTACGGGACATTTAAAACTGTAATATCTTATGTTTCACCGAGTCGTGGCTGAACGACGGCATGGATTACATACAGCTGGCGGGATATACGCTACATCGACAGGAGAGAACGGCTGACTCCGGTAAGACAAGGGGTGGCGGTCTGTGTATCTTTGTAAACAACAGCTGGTGCATAAAATCTAATACTAAGGAAGTCTCGAGATTTTGCTCGCCTGAGGTAGAGTATCTCATGATAAACTGTAGACCACACTATTTACCAAGAGAGTTTTCATCTATATTTTTCGTAGCTGTCTATTTACCACCACAAACCGATACTGGCACTAAGATTGCACTCAATGAGCTGTATAAGGCCATAAGTAAACAGGAAAACGCTCATCCAGAGGCAGCGCTCCTAGTGGCCGGGGACTTTAATGCAGGGAAACTTAAATCTGTTCTACCTCATTTCTACCAGCATATTAAATGTACAACCAGAGGAAAAATAAAACTCTAGACCACCTTTACTCCACACACAGAGACGCAGCGCCATCCAATCACAACACACATCAATCCATACAGACATATACATGCGCACGTGGTGAGGTGCGAGGGTCAGGAACAGTAACAACATGTACAAAGCTCTCCCTCGCCCTCCATTTGGCAAATCTGACCATAACTCTATCCTCCTGATTCCTGCTTATAATCAAAAACTAAAGCAGGAAGCACCAGTGACTCGTTTAATAAGGAAGTGGTCAGATGAAACAGATGCTAAGCTACAGGACTGTTTTGCTAGCACAGACTGGAATATGTTCCGGGATTCTTCCGATAGCATTGAGGAGTACACCACATCAGTCACTGGCTTCATCAATAAGTGCATCGATGACGTCGTCCCCACAGTGACCGTACGTACATACCCCAACCAGAAGCCATGGACTACAAGCAACATCTGCACTGAGCTAAAGGGTTGAGCTGCCGCTTTCAAGGAGCGGGACTCTAACCTGGATGCTTATAAGAAATCCCGCTATGCCCTCCGACGAACCATCAAAACATGCAAAGAATCAATACAGGACTAAGATTGAATCGTACTACACCGGCTCTGACGCTCGTCGGATGTGGCAGGGCTTGAAAACGATAACAGACTACAAAGGGAAGCACAGCCGCGAGCTGCCCAGTGACACGAGCCTACCAGACTAGCTAAATTACTTATATGCTCGCTTTAAGGCAAGCAACACTGAAGCATGCATGAGAGCATCAGCTGTTCCGGATGACTACGTGATCACGCTCTCCGTAGCCGATATGAGTAAGACTTTTAAGCAGGTCAACATTCACAAGGCCGCAGGGCCAGACGGATTACAAGGACGTGTACTCCGAGCATGCGCTGACCAACTGGCAAGTGTCTTCACTGACATTTTCAACCTCTCCCTGACTGAGTCTGTAATACCAACATGTTTCAAGCAGACCACCATAGTCCCTGTGCCCAAGAACACTAAGATAACCTGCCTAAATGACTACCGACCCGTAGCACTCACGTCTGTAGCCATAAAGTTCTTTGAAAGGCTGGTCATGGCTCACATCAACACCATTATCCCAGAAACCCTAGACCCACTCCAATTTGCATACCGCCCCAACAGATCCACAGATTATGCAATCTCTATTGCACTCCACACTGCCCTTTCCCACCTGGACAAGAGGAACACCTACATGAGAATGCTATTCATTGACTATAGCTCAGTGTTCAACACCATAGTGACCTCAAAGCTCATCACTAAGGTAAGGACCCTGGGACTAAACACCTGGACTTCCTGACGGGCCGCCCCCAGGTGGTAAGGGTAGGTAACAACACATATGCCACGCTGATTCTCAACACAGAGGCTCCTCATGGGTGCGTGCTCAGTCCCCTCCTGTACTCCCTGTTCACCCATGACTGCATGGACAGGCACGACTCCAACACCATCATTAAGTTTGCTGATGACACAACAGTGGTAGGCCTGATCACCGACAACGATGAGACAGCCTATAGGGAGGAGGTCAGAGACCTGGCCGTGTGGTGCCAGGATAACAACCTCTCCCTCAACGTGATCAAGACAAAGGAGATGATTGTGGACTACAGGGGAAAAAAATAGGACTGAGCACGCCCCCATTCTCATCGACGGGGTTGTAGTGGAACAGGTTGAGAGCTTCAAGTTCCTTGGTGTCCACCAGCAAACTATCATTGTCCAAACACACCAAGACAGTCGTGAAGAGGGCACGACAAAGCCTATTCCACCTCAGATCCTCAAAAAGTTCTACAGCTGCACCATCGAGAGCATCCTAACTGGTTGCATCACCGCCTGGTATGGCAACTGCTCGCCATCCGACCGCAAGGCACTACAGAGGTTAGTGCGTACGGCCCAGTACATCACTGGGGCCAAGCTTCCTGCCATCCAGGACCTCTATACCAGGCGGTGTCAGAGGGAGGTCCCCTAGTCATAGACTGTTCTCTCTGCTACCGCACGGCAAGCGGTACCGGAGCGCCAAGTCTAGGTCTAAAAGGCTTCTTAACAGCTTCTACCCCCAAGCAATAAGACTCCTGAACAGCTAATCATGACTACCCAGACTATTTGCATTGCCCACCCACTTCACCCCCCTCTTTTACGCTGCTGCTACTCTGTTTATTATTTATGTATAGTCACTTTAACTCTACCCACATGTACATATTACCTCAATTACCTAGAATAACCAGTGCCCCCGCACATTGACTATGTACCGATACCCCCTGTATATAACCTCCCTACTGTTATTTTATTTTACTGCTGCTCTTTAATTATATGCAATTTTTTACTTAACACTTTTTTTCTTTTCTAAACTGCATTGTTGGTTAAGCGCTTGTAAGTAAGCATTTCACTGTAATGTCTACACCTGTTGTATTCGGCGCATGTGGCAAATAACATTTGATTTGAGTACAGTGGCACATCCCATCCCTGCATTGAAGTACGTTTTCCGACCCATATCTCACACTGTCGTATTCATCTAACCATGATTGCGTTCCGACCCTAGTGCAGCTCAATGTAAACAAGCGTAACGGTAGGGTCGGAATCTGCTGGCTAGCTCAATAGCAACTATTTTACAACGAAGATATTTGATATGGCTTTGAGATAAGGAGTGTGTGAAACGTGCATCGGTCAATGCGCTTGCGCAGGGTAGTAGGCTACAACGGCATAGTTTTTTTTAGGACATTACATTTACTGTTAGATTAATACAACTACTAGCAGTGCGTATTATATTTAGTGTTAATGATCTATACCGAACAAAAATATAAACGCAACATGCAACAATTTCAAAGATTTTACTGAGTTACAGTTCACAGAAGGAAATCAGTCAATTGAAATAAATTCCTTAGGCCCTAATCTATGGATATCACATGACTGGGCAGGGTCGCAGCCATGGGTGGGCCTAGGAGGGCATAGGCCCACCCACTTGGAAGCCAGGTCCACCCAAGGGGGAGCCAGGCCCAGCCAATCAGAATGAGTTTTTCCAACAAAAGGGCTTTATTACAGACAGAAATCCCCCCCCTCTTCAGACGATCCCGCAGGTGAAGAAGACGGATGTGGAGGTCCTGGGCTGGCGTGGTTACACTTGGTCTGCGGTTGTGAGGCCGGTTGTATGTACTGCCAAATTCTCTAAAACGACATTGAAGGCGGCGTTTGGTAGAGAAATGAACATTCTATTCTCTGGCAACAGCTCTGGTGGACATTCCTGCAGTCAGCATGCCAATTGCGCACTCCCTCAAAACTTTAGACATCTGTGGCATTTTGTTGTGTGACAAATCTGCACATTATAGAGTGGCCTTTTATTGTCCCCAGCACAAGGTGCACCTGTGTATTGATCATGCTGTTTAATCAGCTTCTTGATATGCCATATCTGTCAGGTGGTAGGATTATCTTGGCAAAGGAGAAACGCTCACTAACTGGGATGTAAACAAATGTGTGCACAAAATTTGAGCTAAATAAGTTTGTGTGCATTTGGAACATTTCTGGGATCTTTATTTCAGCTCATGAGAAATTGGACCAACACTTTATATGTTGCGTTTATATTTTTGCTCAGTATAGCCTGTGTTTTGAGTTCACTTCCTCATGTGGTGAATTATCCCAAAATAAATTAGTGGACATAAACACGTAGACAAATTCATCTCTATTGAACAACAACATTCAGACAATTCTGGAGCCCTATTTTAACAGTAAAATATAACAATACATGACAATCACTGGATTAGGTTGCACATCAAAATATATTGTATCATGCATTCCTGCTTGGACATGTTAGATAGACAACTTGTTTCTTGAATAGCCTACCAGCTCTGTAGTCTATTACACTGTCTAAAGCACTGTGAATGACTTTAAGGTGATTATGACTATGTTTTTCTATTGCAAAAAAACTATGGCGCAACCAAATCATGGGTTGGTGCCACCAACTGAAAAAGTTATGGGGAAATTTGTCTGGAGCCCTGCACACACACACTGACTGGTTCTCTGGATCTGCATTCAGTTGATGTAGAAACGATACACATTTAATACTAATAACCACTAATTGTCCTTACATATTAAAACAGTATAGATGCAATAGATATGGCTACTTCACTACACCGTCTGCTCTGCACTTTTTGGCACATATCTGGCAACTATAATTTAGGAATAGAAATGTTTATATTTTTGACCAGACATTGATTATTAGTAAGTCTTGAACACAGGAGAGGGCATAAACCTTGCACCACACCGCTTTCAATTTTTTAACATAACTACACTGTTCTTATTCATTTTCTAGATGAGTAACAATTATTTTATGAATACACAAAAGGATTACAACTCACCGTTTGTCTCTGTGTTACTGAACGAGGTCTCTTCTTCTTGTTGCTCAATTTCTGTCTCCATTGTCGGCTAACACCGGGCAGGGTAGGGCGGGCACCTCGGTCCTGGCAGCAGGTAACAGCGGGGAGAGAGGAGCGGCCAACTCGGTCTGACTGGCTGTGGATGGACATGATTGATGGAACGAGATGAGAGCAGGGTTTGGGGTTTCAGAACTGACTAGACAAAGTACGACAGAGGAGAGAGACTAGACTGGTGACCAACACTTACCACTATTTATTGTGAGAAGATGGGCGTGTTATGGGCGGAACGAAACAAAGTCTCAGAGCAGCTGTGAACCTACTGAAAAAAGGCAAAGGTTGGTTAGTGGCATAAAAAAAAAACCTGGCCAAGAATAATCTTACAACACACTGATACAATTACAAAACTGTAATAAAAGGTGGATAAACGTTGGGCAATGAATGACATTGATAAAATTAAACATTGCTGGTGTGATGAGGAGTAGCATTTGGAACAGCATTCATTCAAATTAATGGTTGAACTGGAGCATATTCATTACGAAAACCATTTAAGAAGCAAACAGAGCAAAATGAGAATTTCTATTGGACACATTTAGGTAGGTCCCCAACCCGTTACGTTACGTTTAAGAAACATTTTGCAGCAGAATTAGCGTAATGAATACGCCCCTGCGCTTTAATACAATTCTGAAGGCGACCAGATGACACATACTGAACATACTGATGCGAAATGAAATGATACACATTTAATTTATTAATTTAAAGAAGGTCAATGCATGAGAAGTTACAATGCAGTTTTACTTGACAACACGACCTGACACAACGATATCTGAGTCGGGACAAAATGACAATGTCAATGCAAAGAGGGCTCATCTCAGAATCATCTCGCACCGATAATTATCTTCATCGTAATTGCACAGTGCTGGACACATGTTGAGCTAAAAACCTAGCTACAAGCATGCATTTGCTCATCGGGCATTATTTTGGATTGATGATGTGAGCTAGCCTACAGCGTTAATCTAATGATCGTCTAGGATTTATGTGCATTCCCGGTAATACACTCTGACCCCCGTGGACCGGTTCGTACATAAAGCATCCTCCATTCAGGCTGCAAGGCATCACTTCCCTCCTTACCATATTTAATAGCGAGCCGCCGGAAAAAATATCTATACCGTCTTAATCAAAAAAGTTTGGGTTAGGATGTTGCACACCGCCTTCAGACAAGGGTGTACCACATCCTAAACTGTCAGAAAATGGTGGAAAATCGAGTTATTAAGAGAGTACACATTTTTCCAGGCAGCTCTCCTAGTTAAGGAGGAAAATTATGCCATTGCAGCCTGAATGGAGGATGCTTTGTGTACGAAATGGTCCACGGGGGACTATATAGCCTCGCTATTGTTATTTTTACTGCTGCTCTTTCTTAAAACTGCATTGTTGGTTAAGGGATTGTAAGTAACCTTAGGTCTACACCTGTTGTATTCCGCGCATGTGACAAATACAATTTGATTTGACACGAGCATATTACAGGGAATGCACATCAATCTTAGACGACAGTGCCGTGGCAGATCTAGCGCCTAGGTTAGATGTGCGCATACGGTTTGAGAAAACAACTAGCTTGCTAGCTCTCGTCTAGACGACAATTAGCTCGATAGCAGCTAGCTAGTATGCATATTGGGATCTAGTTCGTTCATTCAGTTGGTTAAAGTATTTAGTAAAGATGGCTAGCTAGCTAAGGAAGGTAACTAGCTTGTTGTTTAGGTAGCTAACGTAACCAATTACCTAACGACGTTAGCCGTTGGACTGCTACAGTAATATGTAGCTAGTTTAGTAGTTATGGACAACAAACACAATCGTATACCTTTAGAATAAAGCTCTGAAAGCCATATCTACACTTAACGACACATTTCTAAATTTAGCCGTGTAAGCTATGCTAGCTAGCTACACCGGATAACTAGCTACAATAATTAACCAGCTAACGTTACTTTAGTTGTCTTAGTTAATTGGACATGATGTAGTTAGATACGCGAATGCTGTCAAATGTTTTTGCTTATACCATCGCATCAACATGTAATGACTGATTTATTCGTTGCAGAGATAAATCGAAATGTGTGTAAAACAGACCTGCTCTACACCGTGTATAGTTGCTACTCCTTTTCGACCCTTCTCTGAGGAAGAACGCAATCACAAAAAATGGCTGAGAAAAAAGAATGTGCTGTGAAGAAATAGATAGCTGCTTCGATTGGTGGAAATAGACCTTGAATTGTAAATAAGTAGCAATCATTCGATAGCTCATCTGTCACTCACATTATGGAGGCGTGTCTGAAGGAAATGTTGTTGGTGTCCCCACCAATGTTCCATACCGAGAAGTTTGGTTGACTTGCAGAAGTCCTTTGCTTTCAGTCTTGCTCGAAATGTAAATACTTACTAGCTATGTTCATATAGGGATGTAGCTAGCTAATGCTATCATCTTATTAACATGTAGATATCACATATTTAGTGTGTTTCGCGCGAAGTCTAAAAATTATTATGGGAACCTTAGCACCTCACAGACATTTGGACTCTCCATGCCTCCAACTTTTGGCGCCTTGGCGATTCGCTCAGCGAAAAGCAGCTGTACTTGGCCAGGTAGTTACTTTGGGGGATATAGCTAGCTACAATTCTCATACAGAACGAATCCAAACC
Organism: Coregonus lavaretus; assembly: GCF_964263955.1. Lineage (NCBI taxonomy): Eukaryota > Metazoa > Chordata > Actinopteri > Salmoniformes > Salmonidae > Coregonus > Coregonus lavaretus. The sequence goes on from NC_140004.1 coordinate 10,906,677, forward strand.
ATTGTAACGTAAATGAAGAAAGCCACCAATGAAAATAAACGTTCTACCACAGCGACCGTGTTATCTTTGGGAAGCATATTTTATTCTGAGTTCGGACTTTTAAAGTTTGTATGTGAAAACTACTTCTAAGCAGTGGCGTGTATTCATGGATACCAAGGGAAGCCAGGCTTCTCCAAAAAAAGGAGGAAAAAAACGTATAAAATAATTTATCTTCCGTCTCTGCGTTTTCATAATTTCCTTCAATTCGCAAGAGGCTGAATGTATATCACCGGAGCGAAACAGCGTCGCTCTGTCTCTGTCAATGACATTGTTGCTGCCCGTAGCATTGCATGCAAGGGAAGCCAGCTAGCATTTGGCCTCCCTTGATTAAAAAAAAAGTATAAAATAATAGCCAATCAGCGTTGCCCTAAACTGAGGGAGCTCAACTGTGAATGGTCTGGGAGCACCCCAAAACATTGTCAAGGGAAGCCAGTTTGGATTTGGCATCACTCCTATCACATCAAGCGAAATACATAATTGAAACAACTTGAATTGTTGCATCTTGTTGTGTTGTTGTCCTCCGATGGCTAGCTAGCTAGCTAAAATTGTCCCTTTCCTAAATTAGCCATGGATGGAGATAGGGATTTGGACTTGTGGTTTTACTTAATTCTCCGTACTGGCCAATGATTATATGACGATTCTGATCCCACCATAAATTCATACAGTACAGTGTGCCCCTGGACTATGAGGATGAAAGTTCAATATGTAGCTAGATGTAGAAGGCTAATGTTAACTAGCTAACGTTGCCCATCAAATAAGTTAGGCTAGCGAGCAAGCATTTTAGCCAGGTTGCAAAAAATACAAGCTTGTACTGTATGAGTCATAGACCAACATGAAAGAGAGGAGGATGGCATTAGTGTTTCTCTACAAGTAGTGTAAGTCAACATGTTTTTTCTACTTGCACGAACACACACACACATAAATCAGAACCATGGACAGCATAGGTGATTTGATGATGTTGAAATTGAAATGGTGCTGAAATAGTGGAGGCAGCTCCTGTTTTCTTTGCGACTTGCGGTAACTCTCCGTGGTTCTAAATCAATAGTTGTTTAGTAGTCCAAAAATGTCGGAAACATTAACTTGCTTGACCATGTTGTAGGTTATGTAACTGTTTGTTACATGCAATATGCTTTGTGGACTTCACCGGACAGAGGTTGCTCTCTGGTTTTGTGATGAAACAAAGGTGTGGTTGAATTTATTCTGCAAATGTGCTTTACGGTGCCTCTGTTGTTAAGTTAATTCATGCAGCCATTAGGCTACTCTTGATTAAAACATTTTTGTTGGAATGTTAAACAAAACAATAATTTTTTGTTAAAATTATTCTGAATTCTGAAATTAGTTTTTGTGTGTGTAAAGAAACATGAGCTTATTACAGTATGTTTAAGAAGTAAGCCTTCAATATTTGATATTAGGTCTACTGCTGTATAATGTCTCTCATTGATGATTGATTAGAATAACTGTTGCTAATGTATGACAGTATTTTATTCTACACTTTTTATGTATACAAATCTGAATGAATTATTTTATTTTTATCCTCTGTACTCAGAATTACTTTTCACAGTCCGGCCCTTGCTACAGTTTAGTCCATGTAGGCTACTACACAATGACACATTTTCGGTCATTTACCTCTGAAGAGTTCCTGCATTTTTCTGTGAGTAGTGGTGTGATGCTCAGGCCATGGGGAATCCGCTCTGTTCCCCCGTAAAGAAACGGAGTAATAGTCGACCATTGCTTATTGCTATTCTGTGTTGTGCACACGCATCCAGATCTTTCATCTGACTTCATTAAGCCCTAATCAGGTTCAACATCGAAATTAGGAGCCTGCAATGCATGTCATTAGCCTGTTATGCGTTAATGACTGTGCCGACTGCGGAGAGCGTGTAGTGCGGGGTAGTGAGAACCCATAGGCCTGGTGAATTATCTGTAAAAGTAGGAGACGGGCTTGGTTGGGTGGGTGGATTAGAGGGAAGCCACACATGGTACACTGTTCATACACATATTTCTTATTCATATTGTTACATGGCTGAAATTGGAGGCTGAAAATTGGATACATATATGTGGATACATACTGTAAAGTGGATACATAGATGATTACAAAGGCTCAGATGGTTGGCGTGTGGAGCTTGCAAGAACAGGGTGGTGGGTTTGAATATTGCACGAGCCTCGTCTAGGCTATACTATGTGTTGACTGTAAGTAGCTTTAATAAAGATGTCTGCTAAATACCAATGGTGTATTAATGCATAAATACCTTGATCTACAGAGCTTGTTCATGCCCTACACTCTTCTTATTCATAATACATAAACTAAATGGTACTATAACAGGTCATATTCGATAAATAGTCTGAACTTCAGAAAATAAAGACTTGTGTCCTAGCAAGGCATATTTCCCCTGTTTTAGTAAAAGTGTATGAATTATTTGAGAAGAAACATGAGAAAATGTTGGACTGTGCTAATAGAGGCCATTTGCAATGTTCTTTCCTTGATTTTATACCACCCCCTGCCCCACCCCCTCTTTCTGTTGCAGTCTGAAGGGGAAAATCAAAGTAGGAGATAAAAGTGCCTTTTCGTTCTCCAGCGAGTTTGTATGTTCCCAAATTACAGGTGAGTGGTGGTGGGCGCATGGGGAGACAATGTGCTAATTTCTCTAATGCTCGTACCACATGTGTAGTGTACCCTTTTGGTCCTTTCGTTTTAGAGGAAAAATGTACATCAGCAAACCAAACTAATACCCGCAGCTGTAATTTTCCTTCCCTTATTAGACATGGGTAATGAACAATCCACTTAGCTTTGTCTGAGTTCCATGAAGATCGGCAAATGGGTTTTTCTGCCCGAGCTAGCCCTGTTTGTGTTTTGTGTGTTCCCAAGTTAAAGATGCGGGCCATTAGGGATTAGAAACAAGAAAATTGGTCTCACGAAACATTTGGTACATTATTTTATCCAGAGGTTGAATGGGATTGGTATTATTAGAATCTAGCGGAGAGTGGGTTCAAGCAGAGCCAGAGCCATATCTCTCTATATGACTGTCTCTGTCTCTGTCTGTTCAAGAGGTCAAGTTCTGTGATGTTTGTTCCGGGCCTCCCTCGGTCACATAGTACAGTATTATTCATGCTAATGATTAGGCCATCATGGGATTAGTTGTTAGTTACACAAAAAATATATATAATGTTTTATATAATTGAAGACAGAGAGCTTTGAGTTTGGTTTTGGCCCTCATTACTAATTTTGTCATGTTCTATGAACGTCGGTATTTATGCTTGTTTACTATCATTGGACCTGAATATTTTTTTTGTATTTACTAGTTAAAGCTCAATGCAAACAGCTGATGACTCACAAATGTAGGACCAAAGGACACTTCCCACTGGCACACATTGGTTGAATCAACGTTGTGTCCACATAATTTCAAATAGATTACGTTGAACCAGGGACGGCTTGTTCAATAGGGCGATATGGGCGACGCACTGCCAAACGGGAAAAGGAAGGGATTTTTTTTCTAATCAATTATAAAAAATAAAAAAATAAAAAATTATAATTTTTTTTTATAAATGTATATAAAATTATATCACGGCAACAGCAGTTATCAGTGTTCACGTCTGATCTGCCAGCCACTAAATGTCAAATCAGGCTAAAGTCGTGCTTCAAATGGCCCCGCCCGTTTTTTGGGCGATTTCAGTCAGGTTGAACATCGCCCAGAAGTCTGTCATAGACTCCCATGTAAAATCTATTTTTTTCACATTTCAAAGCTTTCAATACATTCTCTATGGGTGTCTGTGGGCATGCACTTACGCGCTTTCGTCATACATAACGTAACCACGAATGAACGTAACTAAGAAAAGACCAGGTAGCAGCCTCAATCAATTCACTACTACTATCAAAATGGCTAGGCTTCAGTCCAACTCGATTGTGTCTTTGAAATAAGTTCCTTTTTGTCGGCGAACAAATGAAGATAAATTGGCAACGAAACAATTAGGACCTCCCAGACCAAATTTAATAATTCAACAGGTGTCTACTAAAGGGGGAAAGTCCTACACCCGAGGATTTTCCAAAAATTGGTATGAACGGAAAACCTGGCTAGCAGGCTGCGATGTAGCTAATGCAGTTTTTTGCTACCCCTGCTTACTCTTCCACCCTGAAGGCGGCACAGCAGACAGCACCGCTTGGACAGCGACTGGTGTAACCGACATGCACCATCTTTCAGAAAAGATAAAGAAACATGAGCTGTCAAAGACCCACATGGATAGCTGTTTGAGATTGTCATCTTTGGGAAGAGTGAATATTGCCACTCAACTGGATGAGGGATACAGGCTAGCTGTCCGCCGCCACAACGATGAGGTTAGCAAGAACCGCCATATCCTCAGCCGGCTAATCCAGTGTGTTAAGTTTTGCGGAGTGTTTGAGTTAGCTTTGCGAGGCAAAGATGAAACTGAGGGCTCCACCAACCCTGGTATTTTTCTTGGACTTGTCAACTTTGTGGCACAATTAGATGAGGTGTTTGATGACCATCTTAAAAATGCTAAAGTTTTCAAGGGCACATCAAAGACCATTCAAAACGAGCTACTGGAGTGTATGCTAGCGGTCACGAGGGAACATATTGTGGAGGAGGTGAAGTCTGCGAACTTCGTAGCTATCCAAGCTGACGAGACCACGGATGTTTCTACGCAGACACAGTTGGTGCTTGTGCTGAGGTACATAGATAGCAAGCACAAAGTGCAGGAGCGCTTTTTTGAGTTCCATCTCGGAATCAACCTCAGCCTCAATCGCCAGTGTACTTTTGGAGAGACTGAACGGTCTTTTTGCCGATGACGAGAAAGTCAAACTCATTGCGCAAGCTTACGATGGAGCCAGTGTGATGAGGGGAGAGAAGGCAGGTGTGCAGCAGAAGGTGCGTGAGCATTTCAAGAATGCCCATTACGTGCATTGCTATGCGCATCAGCTGAATTTGATCATGCATCAAGCTACTTCTCGCATCAAAAAAGTGAACATTTTCTTTTCCGATCTGAGCGGGATTACAACGTTTTTTTCCCGGTCACCCAAACGCACCAGCATTCTTGACCAGACTGTTGCACGAAGACTGCCCAGACCTTCATCCACACGGTGGAACTTCAACAGCAGAGTCGTGAACACTGTCTACGAGAATCGAGACGACCTCATAGAATGTTTTGAAGCCATCCGGACGGGTTCATTGGGTTCATTTGACCAGCTTACTGTGAGAGAGGCATCTGGTTACGTGAGGATGCTACATGATGAAGATTTTATTTTTTTCCTGCGGCTTTTTCACAAAATCATGCCCCACGTCGACATTCTGTACCAGAAGCTACAGAAGAAGGACATCGATGCTGTCTTTATCAAACGTGCCCTCGACAGCTTCACAAGCAGTGTGCAGGCCATAAGGTAAGATTAAACAATATCATTCGATCTTTCTCAAAGCAGAGCTTTATTTGAAAATGTATGCATGAAAGGAGACTGCATTTGTGTTTGAAATCACATTATTCTCATTATATATGGCCAGTGGTGTAATCTATCTTATTTGATATACTATGTGTACTGTGCAGTGGTGCTCATAAGCTTATGATCCCATGCTAAAGTTGACTAAAAAGAGGAATAAAAAAATAAAAAAATCATCTTTTGGAAATTGATCTTAATGACTTAATTAAAAAAGTTGGAAAATCCAACCTTTAAGGACACCAATTTTATTTTATTTTTTATTCCTCTTTTTAGTCAACTTTAGCATGGGATCATAAGCTTATGAGCACCACTGTATACTGTGCTGAACATCCAGGCTATGTGAGACACAAAGGCTAACTTAAACACTAAAGACTTTATGCATCCCTGCCCATTTTAAGTGGAACTTAAGTATTTGTACTATACATGGATACATTGCATATACCTGTGCATCACATAGACAACAATACTGTACAAAGCCAACAAACACATTGGTCTGTTTGCCTTCAGGGACTCCTCTCAACAGCAGCTGCAAGAAGCAACAGGAGCCAAAAGACCCAGAACAGCTTTGAGAGAAGAGGAGAAGCAGAGGCTGTCTGAAGAGGTCTGCAACACCATCCTGGATCACACCAAAGAAAGGTTCTCTTTCTCTGGCCACCTTGTGAGTGCTACCTTACTGCAAGCAGACATGTTTGAAAGGTACTGCCATTCATTTCCTGATGAGGCTCTGAATGCCACTGTGAATGCATACCCCATGCTGAGCAAGGCAAAGCTCAAGACAGAACTATCTCTGATCTATGAGAATCCTGAATTCAAGGGAGGCTGTGGTGCACTGGCACTGTACCAGGTTCTCATGAGCTACAACCTCCAGGAGACGTTCTCTGAGACTGTGACTCTGTTGAACATCCTCATAACTACTCCCATGACAACAGCTGAAGCTGAGAGATGTTTCTCAACTTTGACACGAGTTAAGACATTCCTGCGAAATTCAATGGGCCAGGAACGTCTGAATGCACTGGCCATGCTTTCCATGGAGAGGGAACTAGTCCTCAGCATGCCTGATTTCAATGAGAAAGTCATTGAACGCTTTGCTGTATTGAAACAGAGAAGAGAACAGTTTCAGTACAAGTAATGTAGCCTCTCTCTCTCTTTGTCCCTCCCTGTCTGTCTCTTTAACACACACACGCCCAAATCAGTTCACAGTTGATGTTGTTTAAAATAGTTTTTTTTCATTTTAAAAAAAGTAATAAAAATAAAAATCTGTTCATGTTCATTTTTACAAATCTATACAATTGGCCAGAATATGGTTGTTCATATTTACAAATCTATACAATTGGCCAGAATATGGTTGTTCATTTTTACAAAGCCATACAGATAGCTGTGTTTACCTTTTCTAGAAATTACTTTCAAATTCTGTTTTCATTCTTATTTCATTTGTTTATGGAAATGCATATTGTTTATGCAGTGTTGAGGAATGTGAAAGAACACCCTTGATTATTTTTACTGTGATAACTTATTTTGATTTTGTAAGCCAACACTTTTGAGATCAGTCAATAAATGCTTCTGGTATTGACTTATATGCTGCCCCTGTCTTCATGTTGTTGCTGGACATATCTTTTTTAAAATGTGTGTAGGTCACCTAAATCATCAGAAAAATTGCCCCTCCTGAGAATTTTTTCAGGAGCCGCCACTGCGTTGAACCAACATGGAACATTTTTATCATGTTGTGTCATGATAAAAATATTATTGGCAAGGGCAGAGCTTATTTGTTGCAATAAAGCACAGTAGGATGAAGTATATTGTATGTGTAGTATTGCCATAGAATAGTGTACATGGAAAACTTCTGACATGAAGTCTGACGTTTTGAGGTAGCCCTCTACACTGTACATTTTTTGGGGGGGGATTCAACATACAATTGTAAGGCAAACAGCTGTAAAGGATGGTTCGTACTTTACAGAATTGTTACCTGGAGGAAAATGGGAGAGGGTAATGCTTTTTCAATTTCAGTCTAGGGGAGGGTTTAGTGTTTTGTATATCTGGTCCATGGAAGGGTCATGTAATTTGTAATTGATGAAATTTCAATATTTCACTGTTTTATAATTAGTTGCTTATAAAGCTATACAGAGCATTCGGAAAGTATTCAGACCCCTTGACTTTTTCCACATTTTGTTACAGCCTTATTCTAAAATGGATTAAATAAAACATTTTCCTCATCAATCTACACACAATACCCCATAATGACAAAGCGAAAACTGGTTTTTATAATTTTTTGCAAATTGATTAAAAATAAAAACAAGAAATACCTTATTAACATAAGTATTCAGACCCTTTGCTATGACACTCGAAATTGAGCTCAGGTGCATCCTGCTTCCATTGATCATCCTTGAGATGTTTCTAAAACTTGATTGGAGTCCACCTGTGGTAAATTAAATTGATTGAACATGATTTGGAAAGGCACACACCTGTCTATATAAGGTCCCACTGTTGACAGTGCATGTCAGAGCAAAAACCAAGTCATGAGGTCTAAGGAATTATCCGTAGAGCTCCGAGACAGGATTGTGTCCAGGCACAGATCTGGGGAAGGGTACCAAAACATTTCTGCAGCGTTGAAGGTCCCCAAGAACACAGTGGCCTCCATCATTTTTAAACTGAAGAAGTTTGGAACCACCAAGACTCTTCCTAGAGCTGGCCACCTGGCAAAATTGAGCAATCGGGGGAGAAGGGCCTTGGTCAGGGAGGTGACCAAGAACCCGATGGTCACTCTGACAGAGCTTCAGAGTTCCTCTGTGGAGATGGGATAACCTTCCAGAAGGACAATCATCTCTGCAGCACTCCACCAATCAGGCCTTTATGTAGAGTGGCCAGACGGAAGCCACTCCTCAGTAAAAGGCACATGACAGACCGCTTGGAGTTTGCCAAAAGGCACCTAAAGAACTCTCAGACCATGAGAAACAACATTCTCTGGTCTGATGAAACCAAGATTGAACTCTGGCCTGAATGCCAAGCGTCTGGAAGAAACCTGGCACCATCCCTACGGCAGTGGCGGCTCCTGAAAAAATTCTCAGGAGGGGCAATTTTTCTGATGATTTAGGTGACCTACACACGTGCACGAGTCCGTGCACGCGATTCCAGATATCTTTACCTCTGAATAAACTGCCTTTATTATACCATATCCACCCTGTCCAAAGTCTCTACTTGGTCTCAGTTCTCCAGTAAACTTGTGATTATCAACAGTACACAACGGTAACAAACAATTGGGGGAACTCACGGGGCAGATAGTAACCACTTAAAAGGAAGCGATTCCCAAACCTTCCATAACAAAGCCATCACCTACAGAGAGATGAACTTGGAGAAGAGTCCCCTAAGTAAGCTTGTCCTGGGCCTCTGTTCACAAACACAAACAGACCCCACACAGCCCCAGGACAACAACAACAAGAACAACAACAACACAATTAGACCCAACCAAATCATGAGAAAACAAAAAGAGAATTACTTGACACATTGGAAAGAACAAACAAAAAAACAGAGCAAACTAGAATGCTATTTGGCCCTAAACAGAGAGTACACAGTGGCAGAATACCTGACCACTGTGACTGACCCAAACTTAATGAAAGCTTTGACTATGTACAGACTCAGTGACCATAGCCTTGCTATTGAGAAAGGCCGCCGTAGGCAGACCTGGCTCTCAAGAGAAGACAGGCTATGTGCACACTGCCCACAAAATGAGGTGGAAACTGAGCTGCACTTCCTAACCTCCTGCCAAATGTATGACCATATTAGAGACACATATTTCCCTCAGATTACAGCGATCCACAAAGAATTCGAAAACAAACCCAATTTTGATAAACTCCCTTATCTACTGGGTGAAAAACCACAGTGTGCCATCACAGCTGCAAGATTTGTGACCTGTTGCCACAAGAAAAGGGCAACCAGTGAAGAACAAACACCATTGTAAATACAACCCATATTTATGTTTATTTATTTTCCCATTTGTACTTTAACTATTTGCACATTGTAACAACACTGTATATATACATAATATGACATTTGAAATGTCTTTATTATTTTGAAACTTCTGAGTGTAATGTTTACTGTTAATATTTATTGTTTATTTCACTTTTGTTTACTATCTACTTCCCTTGCTTTGGCAATGTTAACACACGTTTCCCATGCCAATAAAGCCCTTAAATTGAATTGAATTGATAGTAAGGTCGCAATGACACAGAAAGCAGTTCAATGTCGGGGTACAGAGTCGCTCTCTTACCAGGATCGCGGTCCGCTCTGACCAGGGTGAAGGTGGCCGGCTCCACTTCTCTGTCCGGGACTCATCCAGCCAAGTCTCCCAGCTGTATTGGGATTCAGCTGCCAGCAGCGTTTTCATTATTTAGTCCGTTCGTAGCGGGTATGTACACGATCAACAAGATCAGTCCAAAACCAACCACTGGAAATCCATGGTTGGCAGAATGTTTGTAAACTAAGTCTACAAATTAAAAACATAAAATAACGCCGCACTGCAGGTCGCAACAGAGACGCTTCTAGCCGCCATTGTCTTAGTTACGTTCAACGTTACGTCACGTATGACGAAAGCGCGTAAGTGCAAGCCCACAGACACCCATAGAGAATGTATTGAAAGCTTTGAAATGTGAAAAAAATAGATTTTACATGACAGGCTATGAGAGACTTCTGGGCGATTTTCAACTTGACTGAAATCGCCCCAAAAACGGGCGGGGCCATTTGAAGCACGACTTTAGCCTGATTTGACATTTAGTGGCTGGCAGATCAGACGTGAACACTGATAACTGCTGTTGCCGTGATATAATTGATTAGAAAAAAAATCCCTTCCTTTTCCCGTTTGGCAGTGCGTCGCCCATATCGCCCTATTGAACAAGCCGTCCCTGCCCTACGGTGAAGCATGGTGGTGGCAGCATCATGCTGTGGGGATGTTTTTCAGCAGCAGGGACTGGGAGACTAGTCAGGATCGAGGGAAAGATGAACAGAGCAAAGTACAGAGAGATCCTTGATGAAAACCTGCTCCAGAGCGCTCAGGACCTCAGACTGGGGCGAAGGTTCTCCTTCCAACAGAACAACGACCCTAAGCACACAGCCAATTCAATGCAGGAGTGGCTTCGGGACAAGTCTCTGAATGTCCTTGAGTGGCCCAGCCAGAGCCTGGACTTGAACCCGATCGAACATCTCTGGAGAGACCTGAAAATAGCTGTGCAGCGACACTCCCCATCCAACCTGACAGAGCTTGAGAGGATCAGCAGATAAGAATGGGAGAAACTCCCCAAATACAGGTGTGCCAAGCTTGTAGTGTCATACCGAAGAAGACTAGAGGCTGTAATCGCTGCCAAAGGTGCTTCAACAAAGTACTGAATAAAGGGTCTGAATACATATGTAAATGTATAATTCCGTTTTTTATTTGTTATAAATGTGCAAACATTTCTAAAAACCTGGTTTTGCTTTGTCATTATGGGGTATTGTGTGTAGATTCATGAGGGAAAACACCAATTTAATCAATTTTAGAATAAGGCTGTAACATAATTTGTTTAGAGAAAAAAGTGAAGGGATCTGAATACTTTCCGAATGCTCTGTATATCGACGTGTGCCCGATGCCGCCCCTCATCTCTGATTCTCCGCTGGCCGTGCAATTTTAAGTGCTCCTATAGGCTATTTAGTGTGGTCTCAATCAAATGAATCATAGCCGATAGGCTACGAAGTGCATGCTCGGAGAAACACAGAGCAAAGTTATATTTCTAACATACAGTAGCTGCTGGGATGGTGTAAATAAAACTAGGCTGCATTACACACTGCAATGGATATTCCAACCATGAGCCCTGGCCTGCTCTGCTCTTGCTGATCAGAACATTTTTTGTGTGCTGCCTATCCAATGGCTGTGCTGTGTAGGTGTACGGTGGCAGTTCAGGAGGAGAGTCAAAGGTTTGTTTCAATTTTTTTGTTGTTGATTAGGTCTTAGTCCAAGAAATCTTGCGTGTGGACTAGCCTATAGCCTAAGTGTTCTGTTTAGTTTGAGGAGAGCGTGAAGATGAGAAGGAGGACTGGAGGTCAACGTTGATAGCTTGCTACTACTATAATTGATTTGATTAAAAACAATATGTTTCTTGCCCATGATGTAGCCTATTTATCAGAGTTATTGACCTCACAATAAGCCAGATTCAAGTAATTCTTGTGGTGTTGAAACTTGAAGTGGCAGCCGCGGCACAATTAGTCAGAAATGGAAATGCTGCTAAAAGTAAGCAAATTCGAGTAGGCATAATTCATTTAAACCGTCTTCATTTTAATTAGACTTTAATAACAAAAGGAGGGCTTTGTGTTGGAGTCTATTTCTTCCTATTTAATAAATAAGAGATAGGCCTTCCTGTTTGACAGACTAAATTAGGCTGTAGGCTGCTATATCCATAGATTTGTCAGTCAATTCCTCCACCCACCAAGCACTCTTTAAATAGCCTACCTCCATGTCAGTGAAGGGCTGTTAAGTTAAAACCAAGACTCGCATTGAGGGGTATGAGAGGGTATTCCATAGGCCTACCTTTTATTAAAGAAAATGGCAAAAAGCACAGGCCTACCCATTGTTAGCTTTATCCGATTATATAAAGTGATCTATAACAGCGCTTTGTTCCGCGATGCTTTATGCTAGAAACAAGGTGTAAAATACCCGGGAACGACGTGACTCCGATGCATATTATCACGATTCAGGATAAGACCCAGATGCAGACAAAGGAGGCGAACAGTTCGAATCTCAGATATTTATTATAAAACGGGGCTGGCAAACGGCAGGTCAAGGGCAGGCAGAGGTCAGTAATCCAAGGCAGAGTCAAGCAGGGACAGAACGGCAGGCAGGCTCAGGGTAGGCAGAATGGTCAGAACAAAACTTGAGAAATAGGAAACCGGGAAACACGCTGGTACGAACTGACACAGACAAACAGAAAACGCAGGTATAAATACACAGGAGATAATGGGGAAAAATGGGAGACACCTGGTGGGGGGGACAAGCACAAGACAGGTGAAACAGATCAGGGTGTGACACATATGGGAATATCATTGTTTAGTTTCTTTGACATTCAGAGGCTGAGCCGAGGAGACAAAAAATTGACTTTGCTTGGGAAGTCATCTAATTCTGTCACTATCAATTGATTAAGCTATTCATTTCAAATAAAATAAAATCACTTTCTGTACAATAGAAGATGTTTTAACACATACAGCTTTTAGGAAAACACTTGTGACCTTCTCTCATTGGGTTAAGCCACGGAAGAAGAGTAGCCAGCAGTTAAAGCTTACATTTTTCTGCGTCGGTAGGCCTACTCTGTCTGGGGTGGAAAGGTAGGCCTAACTTTTGAAAGTATCATGCTCAGATTCCTAATGATGTCTCAGATTTAATTATTTGCAAACAGGGACAGTTTCGTTGCAGACAAGACACACTGATTTGGCATTGGAGAAATATGATACGATGAACACATAAGCCTATCTCTCTGTCCATTCTCAGCCTGTCATTTCGGTAATTGGTGTGGTATTAAAAGAGATTCTGCTAATGCTGTATGTAAAATTACGTAGAATTGCATGAAATGTTTATAAAATACACTTTTTTCTCGGACCTGCAAATATGATGATAGATGCATGCAATGCTTTTACTATAAAGGAGATCTTTCCAGCCCTACTCTTGTCCATGTTTCTGGGATAATGGTGTTGATGTGAGCCATGACCAGCCTTTCAAAGCACTTCATGGCTACAGACGTCAGTGCTACGGGTCGGTAGTCATTTAGGCAGGTTATCTTAGTGTCCTTGGGCACGGGGACTATGGTGGTCTGCTTGAAACATGTTGGTATTTTTAAGAGACAATTGAGACATGGATTGTGTATGTGTGCCATTCAGAGGGTGAATGGGGAAGACACAATATTTAAGTGCCTTTGAACGGGGTATGGTAGTAGGTGCCAGGCGCATTGGTTTGTGTCAAGAGCTGCAATGCTGCTGGGGTTTTCACACTCAACAGTTTCCTGTGTGCATCAAGAATGGTCCACCACCCAAAGGACATCCAGCCAACTTGACACAACTGTGGGAAGCATTGGAGTCAACATGGGCCAGCATCCTTGTGGAATGCTTTCGACACTTTGTAGAGTCCATGCCCCGACGAATTGAGGCTGTTCTGAGGGCAAAAGGGGGTGCAACTCAATATTAGGAAGGTTTTCTTAATGTTTTGTACACTCAGTGTATATCATAAGGCCTTTCTTTGAGAGCATAGTTACACACTAACACAGTGGTCTGAAAACTCCTGGTTTACAGGCCACATCAAGCCTGCAAGTCACATTATGTTGGCTTACAAAGTGGTGTGTAATTGCTATTGGAATCCAGCTAGAGTGAGGATACCCAACCATTGGAATTTTTAATCACCCGCAACCTGCATTGAGAATTACTGCCGGGGTGGGGAAGATTGATTATTGAGACTACCTAAATCATATAAACTGGAACAGCCATCTCAGTAACGGGTGCAATAAGTCCGACTACTAACATATTGGATTAGTTTAGAAAAATGTATGTTATTTATGTGTGTGTAGCATAAGATTAATCAACCAATCAATGTACATGCAAAAACACAGGTATTGAAACAAACAATTCTGAAAATCAACCTACAATAGAGCAAGCTGGGAAATATGATAATGATGGGTGTGGTTTTGAGCAAACATGAATTTGTCATTTTACTCAACAAGTTTATTAAAATTCAGCTCACTTCAAGCTGAGTTTGAGTAAACAAACATGAACACATTAGCTCAAATTCTTGTCCTTCTGAAGTCCACTCAACTCACAGAATAACGCTGATCAAGCAATTGGTTAAGTTGGCTTTTTTACAGTGTAGTAACTAAGGCTTCAACCCAAACCGCCATACAATCCACAAATATTGTTTTCACCCACAATCTGAATTTCAGTCTTGAAACTCACTGGAATATAGCAGTCCAAACCAAACAATCCTACCTTAATATCTCTCTCTCTCTCTCTCTCTCTCTCTCTCTCTCTCTCTCTCTCTCTCTCTCTCTCTCTCTCTCTCTCTCTCTCTCTCTCTCTCTCTCTCTCTCTCTCTCTCTCTCTCTCTCTCTCTCTCTCTCTCTCTCTCTCTCTCTCTCTCTCTCTCTCTCTCATGGAAACAAGAAACAATAAGAGAGGAGTGTGAGTGAGGGGGGATAAAACTTCTATTACTGAACTACATTAATTTGGTATTTTTCCTCCATTCAGTGCTGCAGCGATGCATCGTTAACCTTACCCGACTAATGGGAAAGCCTATTAGCCTGGGCGCGCTGAAAGAGCTACTATGACAGAGCCATGACAGCGCTACAATACAGAGAGACAAAAAACGTCTTCTTCTCCCTGACCCACTTTCAAGGCACAGTCAGTCCATTCTTTCACCATATAAAATAATTACATCCATTTGAATATGTGCTATATGGAAGAGAAAGAAAAGATTGAGAGAATGGGTGATTAAGCATAAAAAAAGACACAGAGAATACGTTGGCCTCCACTTGTCCTTTCTTTAAATAGGAGAGCGGTCTGTCAAGCTCATTAATTGGAGGGTAATGAAAATGGTATAAATCATGTTCATGTTAAATGACTAAAATATAAATGTAATGTTGACCTGACACCACCTCAACCCCCCTTACCTTCCCCATTCTGAATACCTGGAAGCCCAGGGTCATGTTCATTAGGCACCAAATGGAAGAAACGCACTGGACTGAAACAACCATTTTTGTGATTTGTTGCAAAATGTTTTAAAACGTTATCAGCTGCATGCCCTAATGAACACAAACCTGTTCTCATGTGTTTGGGAGGAGAAGATGATGTGATGGAGAAAAGGTGAGGTTAAAAATACCTATGCCAAGGGTCATTTATATGCCTCCTTTAGGGAGTTGACACAGACCCTCTCACACCACCTACTGAACTGTCCATGTAGATATTGCTCTAATCTCTGAACAAAGAACCACATTTCACATGAGCTAGCCAGCTACTTGTTTTGTTTCTGGGGGCTGAGGTGTTCGCTTTGTCATTATGGGGTATTGTGTGTAGATTGATGAGGGGAAAAAATTATTTAATCCATTTTAGAACAAGGTTGTAATATAATAAAATTTGGAAAAAGTCAAGGGGTCTGAATACTTTCCGAATGCACTGTATGTGTGTTTATTGGTACCTTTTGGTGTTTATTGGTTTAGATATTGCCTTTTATTTATGAGGTAGGATATGAATGAAAAGGTCATCACCAAGAAACCATTGAGAAAAGGATGAATTAAGGGAAATGAGACCTCAAAATGAATAGTGTGTGTGCATGTGCGTGTGTGTGTGTGTTAAAGAGAGAGGAGATGGAGAAATAAAGGTCACATAAAGGTTGAGGCGACAGAGCTCAAATCAGCGTCAATCAAGATGTCTTCCCATCTCTGACTTGCTGTACCCGAAACAATTAATGAAAGGTTGTTTGGCTGTTTTTTTCTGTTGCCACAGTGATTAAATGAAGGCAGCAGAGGATTAGGACAGATGTTCTCTAAATTGAAGGATATTTTTTGCTCACATCTTACCCCTTCACAATAACACGTTGCCCATCTTTAAGAGCTCTCAGAGTGACCGAAGTATGGCTGTGAAATTAAACAGTTTTTGACGTTAATTTTGGGATACTTTGTTGCCCACGACATCCATACCTGTGTGTGGGTGTCAGTGTGTTAAACTGCATCAGTGTGCTTGTAACGTTTTTCTGCTCACTCTAGCTGTTAAACCGCTTCATCTTCACCTGCAACTTTAACAATTGTAGATTGGTGATCTTCGGGTAGCTGGAAAAAGTATTATTGATGGTATTTACACAAAAATATATTTGCATAAAATGTCAATGGTCATTTCACTGATAAAAATAAATTAGGCGGACTACTGCTCTTGAACAATTTAAGCTAGACACACCAAACCAACTTTAAATGTGCACTGACTAAACTTTTATAATAACACTGCTGTTACTACTACAATAACGTTTTCCACTACCATCCACAAACTAGTTAGACTATCTGAGGCCTAGCGATATCTTCTCCTTTGACCTTGAGTAGCCTACCATAAACATGCCATTTCCATAGTCTGTTCCCAGCAGAATAGGTCAACAAGGCTTTGCTGTGTCTCTGCTGATTTACACTACTTACTACAGAGCTCTAGTTATTATGCTTCCATGTGCTGTATTGTAATGCTACCAATGTGCATAAACCTTCAAAAAGACACCGGATGGTTGATCTCATCTCTTGATTATGGACTGAAAAGGAAAACCTGCACAGTGTGCAAGTGCTTGAATCTCCTGAATTGATGGAATTGACTCCTAGCCTCTTCTAATTCAGTCACCTTTCCCCCCCATGATCCCTATATCTATGGTCCTTCCAGTCTGGACTATAGCAGGTGTGGTTGTTAACAATGTTCTTAACAGCGGGGCACCAGGAGCAAGAACATCATGTCTACGAGTGTCGCACAGCTGGAACGACACGAGCCACCAGAGAGCCCGCTGCTAATCACTAAATTGTCACCACACACCAGCACTCTGTAAACAACTAGCACTCCGGCAACAGGGGTTAAGCTAGAGAGGCTAAATTATACCAACATAATTATGATCATCAGCGTCTCCCTCTGTCAGAAACACAGTCACTCTGTCTTATTAATCTATTAAATCGAAAATGTAACAGCTGGCAGCCAATAGTCTGTTATCAATTAGAAGTTATTATCATACGCTCGCAAGTAAACTACCTGTGTTTTTTGTATTAATAGGAAACGTTGGCACATCTTGTTTAGAAAGTAGTCCCTTCTGCTGCGACTACCTTTGTATTTATGAAACCATTTAACCCCACTTTTTAATTACATATAGGGGTGGCTTCCCGGACACAAGGCAAGCCTTGACATGGAATCCACAGGGGAAAAGGAAGGGAGGACGACCAAAAACACATGGAGACGTGACATCGAAGTAGAGCAGAAAGATGGGCTCCTCCTGGAATGAGATGGAGAAGACTGCCCCAAGTCGAGTTCGCTGATGGCCTATGCTCCTCATGTGGAGATGGACCTTATAGTAAAAGTTCCTGGACAAAGATTAAATGTAGTACTGGACAAACAATTATTTTCAATGGATATTCTCTATTGAACTTCCTTTTTAATCCAGGACTGTGCCCTGTATGAATTTATATGCATTGTACCAAAACGGAATATATTTACTTACAAGTGATAGGTGAAAATAGCTTAAAGTACCTAATTTACATATAAGCAACAGTATTTAACCTTATATTTGGGGTTATGACAGGGTAAGACAGTCAGTTATACTGAGCTCATACAAGCTAAGTTATTCAAGAATCAATGGGGATTTAATTACCATTTTGAAGAACTGAAAATATCCCATATTGTGCCTTTAAATGACAAGTTTACATCCCTTACCTTCAGATGTGAGGCAGCAGGAGACGCTCGGACTCCCGAGTGGCGCAGCGGTCTAAGGCACTGCATCTCAGTGCTAGAGGCGTCACTACAGACCCTGGTTCCAGGCTGTATCACAATCCAGCTGTGATTGGGAGTCCCTTAGGACGGCGCACAGTTGACACAGTCGTCCATTGTAAATAAGAATTTGTTCTTAACTGACTTGCCTAGTTAAATAAAGGTAAAACAAATCAATAGTAGAGCTGGATGGTGCATTGACTTGGTTAGAGCATGCAGGAGGATTTTTGAAACAAGCAAACAAGCAAGAGCACATGTCCTTCCAGAGGCACCAGATGCTCTTTACCAAGGCCTCGGAAACTAACATCTCTGATTTGAGGGAAAACTTTTTGAGAAATGTTCCTTTGCCGTAATTGAGATGCCTTTCAGACTGAAATTAATAAACCCGCCCAAAATACCACCTCACAGTCATAGAGGAAGTAATTATAATTAATTATATAATATAATATAATATGCCATTTAGCAGACGCTTTTATCCAAAGCGACTTACAGTCATGCGTGCATACATTTTTTGTGTATGGGTGGTCCTGGGGATCGAACCCACTACCTTGGCATTACAAGCGCTGTGCTCTACCAGCTGAGCTACAGAGAGCCACATAATTGAATGGTTCTCTGCACGTGTTCCCTGGAAATAGCATGTCTGTGTATGAGCTCAATGTAAAGTAGAGTGCCCACCCCCCCATACACGCACAAAGAAACACACACATGGCCAGGCTTTGTACCTGCGTCAAAGAGCCTTCTACTATTGCAATACTCCCGAAAACGATTAGTTTCCCCTCTCATAGTTGTGTAGTGTGGAGGAAGGACAGGCCACATTAACCTCCATCACTTCCTGGAGTTTGTGTGTGTGTGTGTGTATAAGTACACACACTAAGGTGACTTTGTCCTAGGGCTGAGTGGAGGCACAGGCAGAACAAGGCCGGAAGTAGTGGCTGCTGTATAACACCAGATTCAATAAGGAGTCTGAATTGATAATCAAATGCAAAAACGTTGAGAATGACGCACAAAATGGAGATGCATCTGTCATGAGTAAAAACAAGAACAACAGTACATTCTGTTGGTACTTTACTTGCACATAGACCCGGTGGCCCAACCTTAACCCCAGACCTTTTTAGGGGTTTTAATATCCAAGCTCTAATAAGATGTGCATTGAACAGGACGGATACAGTAGATTGTTATTAGGTCCTAGACGCACATCCCCTCTCAAGTAAAACATTGTTCTCCCTAGCGAAAGCATCCTAATGCATCCTCAAGGGCTCTTGTCTCTCTGTTATGGACACCAGTTGCCATGGTGACATTAGTAATTCAGCAGGAATACGGTTATATAGGTGAATATCCACATTTACTACCAAAAAGCCCTGTGAACACATGGAAACATCTGGAAGTACAGAATGCACTCCTTGTGTGCTTTGAAATGCTTTTAAAAACATTACACTGACGTTTCTCCAACCAATACCTTATAGCCTAAAGGAAATTATATTTTTAGACCAACTTGACCCCTTGTAAAAATTTTAACAAAAAACACAAAAACAACAACCAGAGGCGTCCATAGGGGGAACAGGGGCACGTGCCCCCTCAGATTTGTCCTGTTGACATTTCTTTTAATTCTTTTAATTTTTTTAAAGTATTATTTCTATGTAGTACTACTAGCCACTTAGCAATTTTATGAAGTTGGCTTTAGCTAGCCCAGATAGGTTCCCAATATCCCAACCTCATAACTAGCTACCAAGAAGCCTTTTCAGGCTATCAATCGAGTTAGAGTATTTTACATTTACATTTTAGTCATTTAGCAGACGCTCTTATCCAGAGCGACTTACAGTTAGTGAGTGCATACATTATTTTTTTCATACTGGCCCCCCGTGGGAAACGAACCCACAAACGCCATGCTCTACCAACATCCCTGCCGGCCATTCCCTCCCCTACCCTGGACGACGCTGGGCCAATTGTGCGCCGCCCCATGGGTCTCCCGGTCACGGCCGGCTACGACAGAGCCTGGATACGAACCAGGATCTCTAGTGGCACAGCTAGCACTGCGATGCAGTGCCTTAGACCACTGCGCCACTCGGTAGCTAGCTTGTCTAAGAGTAGCTAGCTTGTCTAACTCAAGGCTCTCCAACCCTGTTCCTGGAGAGCTACCGTCCTGTAGGTTTTCGCTCCAACCATAATGTAGTGCCCCTGATTCAAATAAATAGCTGGTTGATAGGCTGAATCAGGTTAGTTACAACTGGGGTTGGATTGAAAACCTACAGGAACAGGGTTGGAGAGCCCTGGTCTAACTATTTTAGCTGGCATGCCTGCAGGCAAGGTTTGTAGACTTGGTAGAAAAGGAAGCAATAACTAAATGTACTGAGGAAGACTCAAATTCCTTTCAGTCTTTTACACAGATGTTAGCAGACATGCAGAAAGCATATTTAGTTTCTTTAAAAAAATAACCACCAGTCAGGAGGATACAGACAGCTCAAGAGGTATGCTTTGATATGCAGAAAAATATACATATTTTTTAAATATAATTAAGCATAATGATTATGGCTCTAGATTACAGGAAAAAGCTAATTCAGGTGTTTCAAAAATGTGAAATTCTCAAATTTACGGACAGGGGGGCCTTGCCTAACCTCACAGTGGAAAGCTGTGCATTTATATAGGCAGTCAAACACTCGCCAGAACCCGGGCTTTGGAATACACACATCTAATCTAAGGTGATACAGGGAATTGCAAGTGCCATGCGGTTCGCAGAACAAACACGCAACACTATGTACATGGGGCAAAATAAATGAAAATAATTAAAATTGTACATGTATTTTTATGCAGCTATATTGGCTGTCCAATGCATTTCCCCATTGGGGACAATAAAGTTGATCTTATCTTAAAATTAGAATGAATAAAAAAATACATTTGTCTGAAATATGCCATAGATAGATAGATAATCTTGACACTGAACAAACTAGACTCTGTGTTTTGCATTACATCTATCCTTCTGTTAAGGCACATTGGATTCTCCGATATAGTTTTGCATTATGCTCCAATGCCACTGAACACAGCCATGCAATTAAGTGTCAACAACCTCTTATACATCAATTAAGGATGGTTAACCACTCAAAGCAATCATGACGTAATAGGCACTACACAAATCATTGTGTTGTTTATCAATATTTTAATTATCTTTTCGACAAATACAAAAAAAAGTGAATAGAACTAAAAAAGGTATTTCGCCTACAATATGGTGCATAAATGTATCTTTGCATTTGTCACCTTACCTGCATACAGTGCCTTGCAAAAGGATTCATCCCCCTTGGCGTTTTTCCTATTTTGTTGCATTACAACCTGTAATTTAAATGTATTTTTATTTGGATTTCATGTAATGGACATACACAAAATAGTCCAAATTGGTTAAGTGAAATGGAAAAAATTACTTCTTCGAAAAAATTCAAAAAAAGTAATAATGGAAAAGTGGTGTGTGCATATGTATTCACCCCCTTTGCTATGAAGCCCCTAAATAAGATCCGGTGCAACCAATTACCTTCAGAAGTCACATAATTAGTTAAATAAAGTCCACCTGTGTGCAATCTAAGTGTCACATGATATGTCACATGATCTCAGTATATATACACCTGTTCTGAAAGGCACCAGAGTCTGCAACACCACTAAGCAAGGGGCACCACCAAGCAAGCGGCACCATGAAGACCAAGGAGCTCTCCAAACAGGTCAGGGACAAAGTTGTGGAGAAGTACAGATCAGGGTTGGGTTATAAAAAAATATCAGAAACTTTGAACATCCCACAGAGCACCATTAAATCCATTATTAAAAAATGGAAAGAATATGGTACCACAACAAACCTGCCAAGAGAGGGCCGCCCACTAAAACTCACGGACCAGGCAAGGAGGGCATTAATCAGAGAGGCAACAAAGAGACCAAAGATAACCCTGAAGGAGCTGCAAAGCTCCACAGCGGAGATTGGAGTATCTGTCCATAGGACCACTTTAAGCTATACACTCCACAGAGCTGGGCTTTACGGAAGAGTGGCCAGAAAAAAGCCATTGCTTAAAGAATAAAATAAGCAAACACGTTTGGTGTTCGCCAAAAGGCATGTGGGAGACTCCCCAAACATATGGAAGAAGGTGCTCTGGTCAGATGAGACTAAAATTGAGCTTTTTGGCCATCAAGGAAAACGCTATGTCTGGCGCAAACCCAACACCTCTCATCACCCCGAGAACACCATCAGTGAAGCATGGTGGTGGCAGGATCATGCTGTGGGGATGTTTTTCCATCGGCAGGGACTGGGAAACTGGTCAGAATTGAAGGAATGATGGATGGCGCTAAATACAGGGAAATTCTTGAGGGAAACCTGTTTCAGTCTTCCAGAGATTTGAGACTGGGACGGAGGTTCACCTTCCAGCAGGAGAATGACCCTAAGCATACTGCTAAAGCAACACTCTAGTGGTTTAAGGGGAAACATTTAAATGTCTTGGAATGGCCTAGTCAAAGCCCAGACCTCAATCCAATTGAGAATCTGTGGTATGACTTAAAGATTGCTGTACACCAGCGGAACCCATCCAACTTGAAGGAGCTTGAGCAGTTTTGCCTTGAAGAATGGGCAAAAATCCCCAAGAGACTTGTTTGTTTCACAAGAAAAAATACTTTGCATCTTCAAAGTGGTAGGCATGTTGTGTAAATCAAATGATACAAACCCCCACAAAATCAATTTTAATTCCAGGTTGTAAGGCAACAAAATAGGAAAAATGCCAAGGGGGGTGAATACTTTCGCAAGCCACTCTATATCACTTTGTATTGTAGCATTGCAGCAGTATTAAAGGCCCAGTGCAGTCAAAATTCTGTTTTTCGTGTGTCTTGTATCATATTGTACAACATCGGATAAAACTAACACTGTAAAAGTGTGAAAGGAATGAAACTAGTGTTATTTCCTGATAGTTGCTGCTGGTTGAAAATACAATCTACATAGGACCTTCTAATAAGCAGGTTTGCATGGGCAGGGGTTTCTGAGGTAAATTGGTTAATAGAACAATAACAAAGAGAGTTCCAAATCTCTCTGCCAAAAATAGCTCGTTTTCAGTGTTCCCCTCCCCACTCAGACCACTCCCAGACAGTCCTAGCAAAATTCTTGCTTGAGAAATATTTTTGCTAAAAAGCTTTTTTTGCAATTTTAATGGAAATCTATTACAGTAAGGTACTTAATTGTTACCCAGAAATGATTTGATAGTGATATATAAAATGGCTGCATTGGGCCTTTAACAAAGAAAAAAAACAGTATACTCGTTTAACCACATGCTGCATTTGTAATAATAGGTAACACCAATCAGTCAAAATGTTTGGTAAAACATTGAAATGGTAGGCCACCCATGGCTTTACACTTTGCAATAATGGCACCAAGAGCTTAATTTGCTTAGTTATACACTTATTATAATCAAGAAAATTCAACCCCAGATACTTTGAGGCAAGCAACACTGAAGCATGCATGAGAGCACAAGCTGTTCCGGACGACTGTGTGATCACACTCTCCGTAGCCGATGTGAGCAAGACCTTTAAACAGGTCAACATTCACAAGGCCGCGGGGCCAGACGGATTACCAGGGCGTGTACTCAGAACATGCGCAGATCAACTGGCAAGTGTCTTCACTGACATTTTCAACCTCTCCCTGTCCGAGTCTGTAATACCCACAAGTTTCAAGCAGACCACCATAGTCCCTGTGCCCAAAAATGCGAGGTAACCTGCCTAAATGACTATCGCCCCATAGCACTCACGTCGGTAGCCATGAAGTGCTTTGAAAGGCTGGTCATGGCTCACATCAACACCATCATCCCGGAAACCCTAGACCCACTCCAATTTGCATACTGCCCCAACAGATCCACAAATGACGCAATTCCAATCGCAATCCACACTGCCCTTTTCCACCTGGACAAAAGGAACACCTATGTGAGAATGCTGTTAATTGACTACAGCTCAGCATTCAACACCATAGTGCCCACAAAGCTCATCACTAAGCTAAGGACCCTGGGACTAAACACCTCCCTCTGCAACTGGATCCTGGACTTCCTGACGGGCCGCCCCCCAGGTGGTAAGGGAAGGCAACAACACATCTGCAACGCTGATCCTCAACACCTGGGCCCCTCAGGGGTGCGTGCTTATTCCCCCCCTGTACTCCCTGTTCACCCACAACTGCGTGGCCAAGTACGACTCCAACACCATCATTAAGTTTGCTGACGACACAACAGTGGTAGGCCTGATCACCGACAACAATGAGACAGCCTATAGGGAGGAGGTCAGAGACCTGGCAGGGTGGTGCCAGGACAACAACCTCTCCCTCAACGTGAGCAAGACAAAGGAAATTATCGTGGACTACAGGAAAAGAAGGGCCGAACAGACCCCCATTAACATCGATGGGGCTGTAGTGGAGCGGGTTGAGAGTTTCAAGTTCCTTGGTGTCCACATCACCAACAAACTATCATGGTCCAAACACACCAAGACAGTCGTGAAGAGGGCACAACAACACCTTTTCCCCCTCAGCAGACTGAAAAGATTTGGCATGGGTCCCCAGATCCTCAAAAAGTTATACAGCTGCACCATCGAGAGCATCCTGACCGGTTGCATCACTACCTGGTATGGCAACTGCTTGGCATCCGACCGTAAGGCGCTACGGAGGGCAATGCGTACGGCCCAATACATCACTGGGGCCAAGCTTCCTGCCATCCAGGACCTATATACTAGGCGGTGTCAGAGGAAGGCCCAAACAATTGTCAAAGACTCCAGTCACCCAAGTCATAGACTGTTCTCTCTGCTACCGCACAGCAAGTGGTACCGGAGCGCCAAGTCTAGGTCCAAAAGGCTCCTTAACAGCTTCTACCCCCAAGTTATAAGACTGCTGAACAATTAATCAAATGGCCACCCGTTTGGTGCCCCCCCCCCCCTCCCCCTTTGTTTTTACACTGATGCTACTCGCTGTTTATTATCTATGCATAGTCACTTTACCCCAACCTACATGTACAAACTACCTTGACTAACCTGTACCCCTGCACATTGACTCGGTACCTGTACCCCCTGTATATAGCCTCATTATGTTATGTAATTTTATTGTGTTACGTTTTATTTTTTACTTTAGTCTATTTAGTAAATATTTTCTTAACTCTATTTCTTGAGCTGCATTGTTGGTTAAGGGCTTGTAGGTAAGCATTTCATGGTAAGGTCTACACCTGTCGTATTCGGCGCATGTGACAAATAAAATAAAATTTGATTTTATTAGACAACAACTAATGTGGCAGGTCGCAAGTGAACTTAAAAAATCATGTTAAACAGTACACAACAAAATAGCCTATACAGCAGAGGTCGGGGTGATACCATGATAATGTAGTGTAACTACTGTCCTACCTAGACTGTACGTTTGTGCACACATTTATTTACATCCCTGTTTGTGAGCATTTCTCCTTTGCCAAGATAATCCATCCACCTGACAGGTTTGCCATATCAAGAAGCTGATTAAACAGCATGATCATTACACAGGTGCACCTTGTACTGGGGACAATAAAAGACCACTCTAAAAAGCAGTTTTGTCACACAACACAATGCTACAGCATGCCAATTGCGTGTGCAATTGGCATGCTGACTGCAGGAATGTCCACCAGAGCTGTTGCCAGAGAATTTAATGTTCATTTCTCTACCATAAGCTGCCTCCAAAGTCGTTTTAGAGAATTTGGCAGTACGTCCAACCGGCCGCACAACCACAGACCACGTGTAACCACACCAGCCTAGGACCTCCACATCCGGCTTCTTCACCTGCGGGTCGTCTGAGACCAGCCATCTGAACAGCTGATGAAACTGTGGGTTTGCACAACCAAAGAATTTCGGCACCATCTGTCAGAAACCGTCTCAGGGAAGCTCGCCTGCATGCTTGTCTTCCTCACCAGGGTCTTGACCTGACTGCAGTTCGGCATCGTAACCGACTTTGGTGGGAAAATGCTCACCTTCAATGGCCACTGTCATGCTGGAGAAGTGTGCTCTTCACGGATTAATCCTGGTTTCAACTGTACCTGGCAGATAGTGTGTATGGTGTTGTGTGGGCGAGCAGTTTGATGATGTCAATGTTGTGAACAGAGTGCACCATGGTGGGGTTATGGTATGGGCAGGCATAAACTACGGACAACAAACACAATTGCACTTCCATCAATGTAATTGTCTGCATCACTTCCAATCCCCCATGTTTTTTTTTCTCGCAAATATATACTGTATATACACACACATACATACATATGACCTTTTAGTTATCTTGCTGTTATTAGTTGTTGTTAGTTGTTATTAGTCCTGTCCTTCAGCTCCATTCAACACCTCGCATCTATCTCTTAACACCATCCATATTGGATTTCTATTTGCCATATATTTTTCAACTGTACTGTGATGTTTCACAAAAGTTCTGAACCCTTCTATTCTCATTGTTTCTACAGATTGTAAATTGAAAATAAACATTTTTGCTAAAAGTATTATTATATTATTGATCGATTGACTATAACTTTTCAGATCACCCAGTAGTGCTATCTGCAGGGTTAGCTCCAGGTAAATATTGCAATCCTTCAGCCATTCCTGGACTTGTGACCAAAAACAAGCCACAAATGGACAGTACTAAAACAAATGAACTAATGATTCTGTCACTTCGCAGCAAAATCTGCAGAGCTGGTAAGATTGTATCCTCCATATAAATAACATTATATTGGTAGTAAGTATTTTGTATAATAATTTTAAATGAAAAATTATATGTTTTGAATCCGGCGTCGTTTTGCGTATCAGTTCATAAACACTCTGCCATGGAATCGGTACGTCAAAAATCTCTTCCCAACTATCTATATGGGACGGCTGTCAATCCTTTGGTCCTTAAATGAAACTGGTATACTTCTTTATTTATCACAATTTTATTTAACCAATTACAGTTGAAGTCAGAAGTTTACATACACCTTAGTCAAATACATTTAAACTCAGTTTTTCACAATTCCTGACATTTAATCCTAGTAAAAATTCCCTGTCTTAGGTCAGTTAGGATCACCACTTTATTTTAAGAATGTGAAATGTCAGAATAATAGTAGAGAGAATGATTTATTTAAGCTTTTATTTCTTTCATCACATTCCCAGTGGGTCAGAAGTTTACATACACTCAATTAGTATTTGGTAGCGTTGCATTTAAATTGTTTAACTTGGGTCCTACCGACAAATCTTCTATAGGATTGAGGTCAGGGCTTTGTGATGGCCACTCCAATACCTTGACTTTGTTGTCCTTAAGCCAAACTTTGGAAGTATGCTTGGGGTCATTGTCCATTTGGAAGACCCATTTGCAACCAAGCTTTAACTTCCTGACTGATGTCTTGAGATGTTGCTTCAATATATCCACCTAATTTTCCTTCCTCATGATGCCATCTATTTTGTGAAGTGCACCAGTCCCTCCTGCAGCAAAGCACCCCCACAGCATGATGCTGCCACCCTAGTGCTTCACAGTTGGGATGGTGTTCTTCGGCTTGCAAGCACCCCCTTTTTCCTCCAAACATAACGATGGTCATTATGGCCAAACAGTTCTATTTTTGTTCAGACCAGAGGACATTTCTCCAAAAAGTATGATCTTTGTCCCCATGTGCAGTTGCAAACCGTAGTCTGGCTTTTTTTATGGTGTTTTTGGAGCAGTGGCTTCTTCCTTGCTGGGCAGCCTTTCAGGTTATGTATGTATAGGACTCGTTTTACTGTGGATATATTTACTTTTGTACCTGTTTCCTCCAGCATCTTCACAAGGTCCTTTGCTGTTGTTCTGGGATTGATTTGCACTTTTCACACCAAAGTACGTTCATCTCTAAGAGACAGAACGCGTCTCCTTCCTGAGCGAATGACGGCTGCATGGCCCATGGAGTTTATACTTGCGTACTATTGTTTGTACAGATGAATCTGGTACCTTCAGGCGTTTGGAAATTGCTCCCAAGGATTAACCAGACTTCTGGTCCCCACAAGGATAGTAAAACCAAACACACACACACACAAATCCAATAACTTTATGGAGGTCAATGTGGCCTGTCCTTCCCCCACACTACACTACACTACACAGCTATGGGAGGGGAAACTAATCGTTTTCTGGAGAATTTCAATAGTAGAACCATAGAATTAGGAATTAGAAAATACGCAGGTACAAAGCCTGGCCATGGGGAACAAACAGACAGACAGACAGACACCTGGTCAGCTGACTCGGTCCAAAAACACACGTATACCAAAAGAGAATGCTGTATTGCCACCATGTGGTCACAAGCTATATAGGTCTCAGGAAATGAATGAATAAAAAACTGTATTACAAAGAATTCATCTAAAAATAACAGCACTCTAATGACATCAATATCAATATGAAATATGAAACGTTCAATGTTCTAAAATATCTTTAAAATCTTTACATTTAGAAAAAGAGTAATTGTAAATATCATGTAATTTCATTACAAACTTCCTCAAAATGGAAAACCTTCTACATTTACATTTACGTAATTTAGCAGACGCTCTTATCCAGAGCGACTTACAGTTAGTGAGTGCATACAGTTTCATACTTGACTTGTGACAAGAAAGAGGTCAGGGTGCTTCCACACTCCATGCTCCTCTTTCCATCCTTTTCTCTCAAGCCTTTTCTGTCCATCGTCTTCTCTCCATTATTTTCTGTCCTCCTCCTGCCTCTCAGGGGTAGACCAGGCTGCATTTGAAGAGTGGGGAGGACAGGATGGCGCAACAGCCATTGAGAGAAGCCATATTGAATCCTCCTCCCAGAGTCATGTTAGAAGGGCTTCCAACTACCACACTGGGACAACACACACACACAAACGAACACACACACATTCACACACACGCACACACAGTGGTTTAGCAAGGTTGATAGTACATGGATACACATACAGGCACATCCACAGATAGGGCTCAAACAGTGCCCTTTTGCACCTCGCAGCTCAGTGGATTTGTTTTATTTTAAGAATTACTTTTACATTTTATTTTGAGTCTTTTAATTTGTGTTTTAATTTTAAATGTAACGAATTGCACATCAAACTACAGTAGCTAATTTCATAAGCTCTTGAATCAAAGAAAATACCCCCTCCCCCGCCAAGAGCGTACTCGTCTGATTTGCCAGACAGGGAGACATGAATACAGGAAGGAGGCTACTTTTGAGTTGGATCTGTCATGTGTGTCTCCCACTGTTAGGGACAAATAATTGTTTTCGACTGCTTGTTAGTAATAGGCAGATGTCAGCAGCAGAACGAACTGAAATCAAGTAAAAATGAGTTTGTATTGACAGCATAACTAACTAGCTAGATAACAAGCATATTTACCCTACATAACCATTCGCTCTGATCTGATCAGAGACGCGTTCAACAAGGACTGAAGTGAATGAACTACTAGCAGCTAGGTAGCTAGCTAGTAGCTACCACAGGCAGTTCAGCTCTAGCTAGCCTCTAGCTATCTGTCAGATAGCAGTATCTAACAGCTTTTGTGTGTATGGAAATGTTTTGTAGCCTTTGTTTTGTAGCCTTTGTTTTGTTTCAACAGAAGTAAATTTGATAATGTATCATTGTACCATTAGTTAGCAGAGCTAGTCAAAAGTTAGCTAACGTTAGCTAGCTAGCTAGCTATCGCACTAACTTTAGCTATTATATTTGCCTCAATCACACTAGACCTGAATAAAGTGATGAAACCAGAGGCCAGATGACTGAAGTTTTTTCAGCGCAATGTGAGTTTTTATAAGTCAGTATAGCAAGTAACGTTATTGTTCTGTCAGTTTCTCCACAGCTAATTCCCGGCTTTTCACACAAACACGGTGTAAACAGCTCTACAGGCTTCACTGTCATGGTGCACAGTCTTCCTCACAAAAATATGAGGAAGACCTGGGAGACGCTATTGATGATAATGAATGGATACAGATATGTTAGAATGCCCAGTCATGTTCATATAATCCCAGACATAAATTACTGCAGTTTAAGACGTACTATATGCCAGTGAAACTGAATATCATGCACACAAATGTAACTGTTTTGCTGGAGGAGTAAAACACAAAAGGGGACATATTTGCATACATTGCATTCAGAAAGTATTCAGACCCCTTGACTTTTTCCACATTTTGTTACGTTACAACCTTATTCTAAAATTGATTAAATTGTTTCCCCCCCCTCATCAATCTACCCACAATACCCCATAATGACAAAGCAAAAACACGTTTTTTGTTGAAGCACCTTTGGCAGCGATTACAGCCTAGATTCTTCTTGGGTATGACGCTACAAGCTTGGCACACCTGTATTTGGGGAGTTTCTCCAATTCTTCTCTGCAGATCCTCTCAAGCTCTCTCAGGTTGGATGGGGAGTGTCGCTGCACAGCTATTTTCAGGTCTCTCCAGAGATGTTCGATCGGATTCAAGTCTGGGCTTTGGCTGGGCCACTCAAGGACATTCAGAGACTTTCAACACTCCTGCGTTGTCTTGGATGTGTTCTTAGGGTCGTTGTCCTGTTGGAAGGTGAACCTTCGCCCCAGTCTGAGGTCCTGAGCACTCTGAAGCAGGTTTTCATCAAGGACTCTCCTGACTAGTCTCCCAGTCCCTGCCGCTGAAAAACATATCCACAGCATGATGCTGCCACCACCATGCTTCACCATAGGGATGGTGCCAGGTTTCCTCCAGACGTGATGCTTGGCATTCAGGCCAAAGAATTCAATCTTGGTTTCATCAGACCATATTATCTTGTTTCTCATGTTCTGAGAGTCCTTTAGGTGCCTTTTGGCAAACTCCAAGCGGGCTGTCATGTGCCTTTTACTGAGGAGTGGCTTCCGTCTGGCCACTCCACCATAAAGGCCTGATTGGTAGAGCGCTGCGGAGATGGTTCTCCTTCTGGAAGGTTCTCCCATCTCCACAGAGGAACTCTGGAGCTCTGTCAGAGTGACCATCAGGTTCTTGGTCACCTCCCTGACCAAGGCCCTTCTCCCCCGATTGCTCATTTTGGCCGGGCGGCCAGCTCTAGGAAGAGTCTTGGTGGTTCCAAACTTCTTCCATTTAAGAATGATGGAGGCCACAGTTTAAAAAACCTGTTTTCGCGTTGTCATTATGGGGTATTGTGTCTAGATTGTTTTTATTTAATCAATTTTAGAATAAGACTGTAACGTAACAAAATGTGGAAAAAGGGAAGGGGTCTGAATATTTTCCCTTACACTGTATGTTATGGTCTTGTGAAGGCTGGCTGAATTCTGGCAAAGAGTATGTTCTTTTATGTCAGCATGTCTACAGATTCTCCCTTCTCCCTGTTTTTGTTTGCTTGTAAATGTTGATACTGGAGACTATTATCAGAAGAAACTGTGTAACCTAGCATTTATAGCGGCTAAGAAATGCATTAACATTAATTGGAAGGTTGGTTATCCTCCCACAGTGTGTCACGACTTCCTCCGAAGCTGCCTCCTCTCCTTGTTCGGGCAGGCTTCGGCGTTCGTCGTCACCGGCCTTCTAGCTACTGCCGCTCCTCATCTCATCATTCCATTTGTTTTGTCTTGTTTATTACACACACCTGGTTCATACCCCCTCATCAGTACCTGTATAAGTATTCCCTCTGCCCCCCTTGTCTTTGTGTGTGATTGTTACTTTGTGGAGGTATCGCTAGCTCGGTTGAGCATTTTGTTATTTTATCGCCGGGAATATTTATCCGTGTATGTTTGGTTCCCAGTACACATTTAAGTCGCACTGGGATCGTGTTTACGCATTGCTGCGGACTACCGTATTGGGCTGAATAAAGTATATTCCTTCTTCACACTCCTGCGCCTGACTCCGTCCATCCCCTCGCCCACACAGTAGATGGAAGAAATGTAAAGTTATGTATCACTAGATTGGATGTATATGATGTATTACAAGATAAAGGGTATACTGTGCAGCTTTCATAAGGTCTGGATGCCTTATGTACGACAAAAGGAGTCTATATTGAAAACATGCCCACGTCAGGGGAGATACCTACTTAGGCAATCCCTAGCTGCTAGGCTGCTCAGTCCTGGCCCTGATATAAATTAGGCCTATGATATAAATTATATGGAAGGTGGACTGTTTCTGTGTGTTAATGTGTAGGTGTATGTGTGTTTTTATAAAACGTTTGTTTTCCAAACCTTTCCTTGAGACATAAAAAAAAAAACTTGAGACATTTAAAAAAAACATGGGAAGGAGGTTGTGTTAGGGAGAGAGTTGAGTTATTAACTAGACTGGTGGGGGTTGGGAGTGCAGGTGGCTGGTGGTCTGGCTGAAATTTGATATAGAGGATGTCTTAATAAAGACAATCAAAAGTCTTTGTACTTTATTTGTAAGAGTTGTTCATTTGTTAGGCTATTGGTTAAAGGTGCAACAAAATATTTATTATTGAATTATCATTGATCTAGTTCAGTCTTATCAATCACTTAAACATATTTAATAATGATCTCTTACGTAGCTAGATGACTGGGCATTTTTGCTTACTTTATGTTGTTCTAAATAGAGACGCTAGAAGGGCCATGGGTCATATTAGATTGTATAGAAATGCAGGAAATTAGCTTTAGATACCCCCAAAAATAGGAGGACCCCCAGACTCCCCACCAAGTTATGTCCCCCCCACTTCTAAAACCAAAGTTGCACCCCTGTAGCTATCTATAAAGAAGCAGGAATGCACGCAGCAGCCTAGTTAGTTGACCAACCAGAGAGCTGGGTGGGGTATACAGTCAACCAAATGTGTTACTGTACCCAATTTACATAATAGTCCTTTATAATCAATCAAATTGTTATTTGTGTACATTATACGTATATTATTTATAAGGCCCCTTATCTAGCAACAGTTACCACAAAGGGAAAATAATCCAAATGTAAAAATGTGAAAGTACGATGTAAAAGTACAATGTAGTACAGTAAGCCTATAATGAACAATACACAGTTGTATCGTTGCTAATTTCCTCTGTCTTACAGTGGTGAAGGGCAAAACACACATTTTTCTTTGTTTTTCAGATATTGTGTGAGTAACTCAACCCTCTGGTTCCCTACAGAGGAGAACGCCTGGAGGATCACGTGTTGGCCAACCAGGAGAGTTTTTGTGGTGTGGCCGACCGCTTTGGCCCAAATGCAGGACAACAGGACGATTTTGTGAGACATTTGCGGAACAGTGTAGCATAGCCAGCAACCGATGGGCCAAACCGATCGGATGCTACAGACGTTTTCGTAAGAAGACCAATTTTCAAACTCAGCTCTAGCTCTGCCACCTTACACGGCAGATGCGGAACGGCGACATCGGCGGATGCGGTGGATTGAGACGCAGCCCATGCAAAAAAACAAATAACTACCTTAAACTGACGGATTTGGATGGGGATTTTTGTATAATGCTAATTATATTTCAGTGGGCCGCGGACATCGACTCTAGGGGGATATTATTAAGGCAGACTTCTAAAACGGAATTGAGTGAAGTGGCAGCAAATAGGCCTATGTTGAATGAGCAACTAATGAGCATGGAGAGATTCACAAATTTGAAGAAATTACCTTATAGCCTATCTTTCAGTGTAATATGGGCCATTTACTTAATTTTGTAGCTCTTCGTTAGAAGCACGCTTTTTGTAAGTAGTTAACTGTCCTTTCCAAGTTCAGCTGGAATTTAGCCCGAAAGGATTTGACAAATGTGATTGGTTGACGATATGACATTGGCCTACGTCTCATCTTGCGCTGCGCAGAATATCAGATCTTAACAACAATTGGAGAAGTGTTTAACATCACCAGTACCACATCCGTATGTTGTCATAAGCGCAACGTAACTGCAAAAAAGACAGTCTGACTGAAAAAAAAAAAAAAAAAAAAAAAGTAAATTAGTCTTGTTTTAATTTGATAAAATGCAGGATATAATTGTTTGGTAGTGGGACGCGGGACAAAGGGCCAGAATGCGGGACTGTACCGCACAATCCGGAACGTGGTCACCCTACCCCCTCCCACAAACACGCACACTGGTGGTACCTGTGGTAGAGCTCAGTGCAGCAGGTGAGGAGCTGAGTGCTGTTAGTGACTAATGTGGAGTTAAACTCTTCCTTCAGGAAGTCTTCACACAGCAGCTCTGGGATATACAGCATACCTGGGAAGACAAACAAATACACACACATAAAACCATAATGTCACCAAAGAGGATAATGCATGATGATGACAAGATATATAACGCACACTATTTTGGAGGTTACCTGCGATGCATGCTGTCATGAAGCATGCCACTGTGCCTGAGATAAGAGCTCTGATGGCACACCTGGAAATATCGCCCCTCCGCTCTGGGGCCATAGCCGCTATAGCAGGATAACGTTACAAAAACATTTGAAGAACACTACATCAACCATACCGCCACAGTACAGCCACAACACACCAATATACAGAGACACAGTGTTACAGCAGAACAACATTGCAATGGTTTAACATACAATAACATAATAGCGACATTTTAAGAACCTCACAAATGAAACATATTCTTGTAAAATCAAAGTGATGTCTCAACAATACTATAATATCAATAGGACAAAACACACTACATTTACAGTGAGGGAAAAAAGTATTTGATCCCCTGCTGATTTTGTACGTTTGCCCACTGACAAAGAAATGATCAGTCTATAATTTTAATGGTAGGTTTATTTGAACAGTGAGAGACAGAATAACAACAAAAAATCCAGAAGAACGCATGTCAAAAATTTTATAAATTGATTTGCATTTTAATGAGGGAAATAAGTATTTGACCCCCTCTCAATCAGAAAGATTTCTGGCTCCCAGGTGTCTTTTATACAGGTAACGAGCTGAGATTAGGAGCACACTCTTAAAGGGAGTGCTCCTAATCTCTGCTTGTTACCTGTATAAAAGACACCTGTCCACAGAAGCAATCAATCAATCAGATTCCAAACTCTCCACCATGGCCAACACCAAAGAGCTCTCCAAGGATGTCAGGGACAAGATTGTAGACCTACACAAGGCTGGAATGGGCTTCAAGACCATCGCCAAGCAGCTTGGTGAGAAGGTGACAACAGTTGGTGTGATTATTTGCAAATGGAAGAAACACAAAAGAAATGTCAATCTCCCTCGGCCTGGGGCTCCATGCAAGATCTCACCTCGTGGAGTTGCAATGATCATGAGAACGGTGAGGAATCAGCCCAGAACTACATGGGAGGATCTTATCAATGATCTCAAGGCAGCTGGGACCATAGTCATCAAGAAAACAATTGGTAACACACTACGCCTTTAAGGACTGAAATCCTGCAGCGCCCGCAAGGTCCCCCTGCTCAAGAAAGCACATATACAGGGCCGTCTGAAGTTTGCCAATGAACATCTGAATGATTCAGAGGAGAACTGGGTGATTCAGAGGAAAATCGAGCTCTTTGGAATCAACTCAACTCGCCGTGTTTGGAGGAGGAGGAATGCTGCCTATGACCCCAAGAACACCATCCCCACCGTCAAACATGGAGGTAGAAACATTATGCTCTGGGGGTGTTTTTCTGCTAAGGGGACAGGACAACTTCACCGCATCAAAGGGACGATGGACAGGGCCATGTACCGTTAAATCTTGGGTGAGAACCTCCTTCCCTCAGCCAAGGCATTGCAAATGGGTCGTGGATGGGTACTCCAGCATGACAATGACCCAAAACACACGACCAAGGCAACAAAGGAGTGGCTCAACAAGAAGCACATTAAGGTCCTGGAGTGGCCTAGCCAGTCTCCAGACCTTAATCCCATAGAAAATCTGTGGAGGGAGCTGAAGGTTCAAGTTGCCAAACGTCAGCCTCGAAACCTTAATGACTTGGAGAAGATCTGCAAAGAGGAGTGGAACAAAATCCCTCCTGAGATGTGTGCAAACCTGGTGGCAAACTACAAGAAACGTCTGACCTCTGTGATTGCCAACAAGGGTTTTGCCACCAAGTACTAAGTCATGTTTTGCAGAGGGGTCAAATACTTATTTCCCTCATTAAAATGCAAATCAATTTCTAACATTTTCGACATGCATTTGTCTGGATTTTTTTGTTGTTATTCTGTCTCTCACTGTTCAAATAAACCTACCATTAAAATTATAGACTGATCATGTCTTTGTCAGTGGGAAAACGTACAAAATCAGCAAGGGATCAAATACTTTTTTTCACTCACTGTAGAGTGCCTAGGGGGGAGGGGCTAGGGGTTGATTTGAGATTCAGGAAAGGACAGATGTTAGAGGGCTTGACTCACAGAGGCCTCCTATCATCACACCCAGAGAGCTGATGTTAGCGAAGCCACACAGAGCATACGTCGCTATGGTTTCAGAGTGGACCTGGGGGACAGAAAACAGCCTGGGTCTAAATCTTTAGATATATAATAAATATGCAACAGCCAATCAACATCCATGCGATATGCAACAAGCCATTAACATTACATATGCAACAGTTAAATTACCATAAATGATATTCACTAAATGATCTGTTACTGAAGCAATGTGCAACGAAGCAAATGCAACGATAAATCCTTGATACAGAGAGCACTCGTAATATCAGCTCTGGCCTGATAATATCAGAACTGATTTAGAGAAGGTATGATTTAACCTCTACGGGATCGGTGTCCCTTATACGGGACGGTTGAGCTAACGTGCGCTAATGTGATTAGCATGACTGTTGTAAGTAACAGCAAACTTTCCAGGACATAGACATGTCTTATATAGGCAGAAAGCTTAAATTATTGTTAATCTAACTGCACTGTCCAATTTACAGTAGCTATTACTGTGAAAAAATACCATGCTATTGTTTGAGGAGAGTGCACAACAACAACAAAAACTTAGCACGGCAACTGGTTTGATACATTCACCTCTGAAGGTACAGTTGAAGTTGTAAGTTTACATATACTTAGGTTGGAGTCATTTAAATTCGTTCTTCAACCACTCCACACATTTCTTGTTAACAAACTATAGTTTTGGCAAGTCGGTTAGGACATCTACTTTGAGCATGACACAAGTAATTTTTCCAACAATTGTTTACAGACAGATTATTTCACTTATAATTCACTGTATCACAATTCCAGTGGGTCAGAAGTTTACATACACTAAGTTGACTGTGCCTTTAAACAGCTTGGAAAATTCCAGAAAATGATGTCATGACTTTAGAAGCTTCTGATAGGCTAATTGACATCATTTGAGTCAATTGGAGGTGTACCTGTGGATGTATTTCAAGGCCTACCTTCAAACTCAATGCCTCTTTGCTTGACATCATGGGAAAATCAAAAGAAATCAGCCAAAAAATGGTAGACCTCCACAAGTCTGGTTCATCCTTGGGAGCAATTTCCAAACGCCTGAAGGTACCACGTTCATCTGTACAAACAATAGTACGCAAGTATAAACACCATGGGACCACACAGCCGTCATACCGCTCAGGAAGGAGATGCGTTCTGTCTCCTAGAGATGAACGTACTTTGGTGTGAAAAGTGCAAATCAATCCCAGAACAACAGCAAAGGACCTTGTGAAGATGCTGGAGGAAACAGGTACAAACGTATCTATATCCACAGTAAAACAAGTCCTATATTGACATATCCTGAAAGGCCGCTCAGCAAGGAAGAAGCCACTGCTCCAAAACCGCCATAAAAAAGCCAGACTACGGTTTGCAACTGCACATGGGGACAAAGATCGTACTTTTTGGAGAAATGTCCTCTGGTCTGATGAAACAACAATAGAACTGTTTGGCCATAATGACCATTGTTATGTTTGAAGGAAAAAGGAGGTGGCTTGCAAGCGGAAAAACACCATCCCAACCGTGAAGCCCGGGGGTGGCAGCATCATGTTGTGGGGGTGCTTTGCTGCAGGAGGGACTGGTGCACTTCACAAAATATATGGCATCATGAGGAAGGAAAATTATGTGGATATATTGAAGCAACATCTCAAGACATCAGTCAGGAAGTTAAAGCTTGGTCGCAAATGGGTCTTACAAATGGACAATGACCCCAAGCATACTTCCAAAGTTGTGGCAAAATGGCTTAAGGACAACAAAGTCAAGGTATTGGAGTGGCCATCACAAAGCTCTGACCTCAATCCTATAGAAAATGTGTGGGCAGAACTGAAAAGCGTGTGCAAGCAAGGAGGACTACAAACCTGACTCAGTTACACCAGCTCTGTCAGGAGGAATGGGCCAAAATTCACCCAACTTATTGTGGGAAGCTTGTGGAAGGCTACCCGAAGCGTTTGACCCAAGTTAAACAATTTAAAGGCAATGCTACCAAATACTAATTGAGTGTATGTAAATTTCTGACCCACTGGGAATGAGATTAAATAAATAAAAGCTTAAATAAATAATTCTCTCTGCTATTATTCTGACATTTCACATTCTTAAAATAAAGTGGTGATCCTAACTGACCTAAGACAGGGTATATTTACTAGGATTAAATGTCAGGAATTGTGAAAAACTGAGTTTAAATGTATTTGACTAAGGTGTATGTAAACTTCCGACTTCAACTGTAAATAATGTACTTACATTCAGTAATCTTGCTCTGATTTGTCATCCTCAGGGTCCCAGAGATAAAATGTAGCATAGTTTTTTTTGATAAAATCAATTTCTGTATTCAAATGTAGGAACTGGGTTCTACAGTTTGAACCCCTGCTGTCTCTGGCTCCACACCCACCCCGCCCGGCCATCTAGATGCGTGAAGGTTAGCGTATACATTGACATTTTACATTTTAGCAGACGCTCTTATCCAGAGCGACTTACAGTTAGTGAATGCATACGTTTATTTTTTATTTTTTATTTTTCATACTGGCCCCCCGTGGGAAACGAACCCATATCCCTGCCGGCCAAACCCTAACCTACCTTGGACCAATTGTGCGCCGCCCATGGGTCTCCCGGTTGCGGCCGGCTGTGACAGAGCCTGGACTCGAACCAGGAATCTAGTGGCACAGCTAGCACTGCGATGCAGTGCCTTAGACCACTGCGCAACTCGGGAGTCGTATAAGCTAATGATCCATCATGTATGACATTCCTGGGAGTGATTAAACTTACATTTTGTATTACCATATCATTTTTGTATGCTCTCTATAGTTATGTACTTGAAAATGGATCAATTGACCAATTCGGCACATTTGGGAAGACTTCATACAAAATAGTCCAGTATTGCAATGCTTCACTGGATCAATCTGAAACTTTGCACACACAGTGCTGCCATCTAGTGGCCAAAATCTAAATTACGCCTAAACTGCAATATTATATTGTGGCCTTTCTCTTGCATTTCAAAGATGATGGAACAATAGAAAACACATGTCTTTTTGTTTGTATTGTCTTTTACCAGATATAATGTGTCATATTTTCCTACATTCATTTCACATTTCCACAAACGTCAAAGTGTTTCCTTTCAAATGGTATCAAGAATATGCATATCCTTGCTTCAGGTCCTGAGCTACAGGTAGTTAGATTTGGTTATGTCATTTTAGGCGAAAATTTAAAAAAAGGGTCCGATCCTTAAGAGGTGATTTAATGGTCCAAAAATATTTCCACCATTTATGGAGAGTTTGATGTAGACAAATCAAATTGGAAAAGTTGAATAAAGAAAGTAGTCTGTTTGTGTGTGTGTGTCTGTCCGTCCGTCCGCCTGTCTGTCTAGGAAAAAACAGATACCCAAATATCAATTCAGTGCCCATATTACCACTTACTGACAGGACCCCTGACACCACTCACAGACAGATACTGCTTGACGTCGTCCACGTACTCTGGGCCTCTGTCCTCTCTCCTCTTGATGAGTTCTGCCAACCTCTGATAGGCCACAAACTCATTGAAGAAGGTCTTGTAGCCAATCAGCTCACCCACCATGAAGCTGTCCTCCCAGGCCACACCCATCAGGAAGGAGAAGGGCATGAATACGTACGAGCAAATGATCTGTCATCAGAGAGAGAAAGAGAGAGGGACAGAGAGTCTGTGTCTTAGAGAAGCATTGATTTCTATCCAGCCTGTATTTAGTGTGTCTCTGTGTGTCTGTGTGTGTGTGTGTGTGTGTGTGTGTGTGTGTGTGTGCTTCTATGCACATGCACACTTGTGTGTCCTCACAGAGAAGCTGAGCTGGGGGTAGTCGAACATGTTGCCCAGCCATGACAGAACGGCGTTGAGGAAAGCGAGCAGGGCCAGGAAGGCGATGAGGTTGACAGCGATGTTGGCCACCAGGACAATAGAGGAGGACGCTCCGTGAGACGCTGCCTCCAGCAGGTTACTGCCCTCCCTAGACAAAACCAGAAAGACTCTCATGCTCATTAGGCAGACATTGGTGCTTATGTGCGTACGTGCACGTGTGTAGGTGTGCCTGTGTCTCACTCTGTCTCCAGTTTGAGGCCTTTCTTGGCTGTGACTTTGGGGATCTCTGTCTCTGGCCAGAAGGTCTTGGCGATGGCCAGGGAGGCCGGGGCTGACATTACGGAGGCTGTCAGCAAGTGGGATGCTTCAATCTGTATATGTGTGTGTTGGGGGGGGGGGGTATGTGTCAAAAGTGAGGGGTAGGGAAGAGGTGAAGGGTTGGGTCAGAGAGAAGAGGGGGATATAGGCAGGAGGAAACAGCTCAACATTAACATATTTTAAAGGCCCAGTGCAGTCAGAAATGTGATTTTCCTGTGTTTTATATATATTTCCATACTATGAGATTGGAATAATATTGTGAAATTGTAAAAATTATGATAATTTAAGTGTAAGAGCTGTTTGAGAAGACCGCCTGAAATTTCAGCCTGTTTTGATGGGTTGGAGTTTTGGCCTGCCTGGTGGGCCCACCAGGCGGTAAATTAGGTAATAGACCAATAAAAAATAGAGTTCCAAACCTCTCTGCCAGAGGTTCTTTTCAGTTCCGACATTTACACTTATAAATCGATCTGTGGACACCGTAGATCGAAATGGCTTGCATTGAGCGGTAGCCCGGATTCTCACAGACACCGGAATATGTCTCTTCTGCCTGTATGAAGCAGGATGTGAAATCTGAAACCACTTGAAGCTGGGATGTCCCTCCTACCATTTCATTCTATCTTCTGACTTTCCATTAACTCCTGGCTGAACCCTACATCACAGCCACAAACAACGCATATGCCTGGAATCCTTACATCGTAACGCAGCATGAGATAGTGGTTTCGCCGCTGTAGCACATTTAGAGATCGATTTGTAGCCAGTGATCTAAAATAGTTCATAGATTCTAAACAAAAAACACTTTCTGTTTGTCATAGACAGGCAAGATTAATATGAGATGCAAGGCGAATTCATAACGAGTTCAGGAAGCCACGCTTGA
The DNA here is from genome assembly GCF_964263955.1 of Coregonus lavaretus. Lineage (NCBI taxonomy): Eukaryota > Metazoa > Chordata > Actinopteri > Salmoniformes > Salmonidae > Coregonus > Coregonus lavaretus. The sequence goes on from NC_140004.1 coordinate 10,947,894, forward strand.
GCTCTGTGAGACATTCACAGCGATGGGGGCAGATATACATATTATGTATTTTACAGTTATAAGGAAGGTGAAATCTTAGTTAGTCGTTTTATAAATGGATATAAATATAAGTAATTTCAAGCCTTATTCATACATTTTTGTTGAATAGGAAATACATCATAAAATATTTCATATTTTCATCATATTTGTACTGTGTACTTGAGCTTGTGTCCTCAAAAGTGACTACACCAGAAAGGTGAGATTGTAACCTTTCTTGGAGTATGCAGCGTTACTAGTTATTGTTTATGGCCCTCTCATGATAAATAATTACTTTTGGGGATTACATAGATTATATTTAGTTACATTTAAGAGAGACACAAGGCACAAGGTCAATTGGGTGAGATTTCAGGTGTGTCTTTGGTAGAAAACAAAGGTTTGAACATTGTTTATTGACTTTCCTCCTCTTCTCTCTCCTCTTCCCTCTCCTCCTGCCTCCCCTACTCCCTCCTCTTCCTCCTCTTCCCTATCCTCCTGCCTCTCCTACTCCTTCCTCTATCTCCTCTTCCCCCTCCTCCTGCCTCCCCTACTCCCTCCTCTTCTCTCTCCTCTTCCCTCTCCTCCTGCCTCCCCTACTCCCCCTCTTCCTCCTCTTCCCTCTCCTCCTGCCTCCCTTACTCCCTCCTCTTCCTCCTCTTCCCTCTCCTCCTGCCTCCCCTACTCCCTCCTCTTCCTCCTCTTCCCTCTCCTCCTGCCTCCCCTACTCCCTCCTCTTCTCTCTCCTCCTGCCTCCCCTACTCCCTCCTCTTCCTCCTCTTCCCTCTCCTCCTGCCTCCCCTACTCTTCCTCCTCTTCCCTCTCCTCCTGCCTCCCCTACTCCCTCCTCTTCTCTCTCCTCTTCCCTCTCCTCCTGCCTCCCCTACTCCCTCCTCTTCTCTCTCCTCTTCCCTCTCCTCCTGCCTCCCCTACTCCCTCCTCTTCCTCTTCTTCCCTCTCCTCCCCTCCTCCCGCCCCTCTTCCTCTCATCCTCCTCCTCCTCCTCACCCCAAAAGAGATGAAGGCTCCCAGTACGCTGCCAGCAATGGTGGCGAACCCTGCTGCCATCACGGCATGGATCTCTGACAAGGTCAGCTGGGAGATGTACGGACGAATCAGGAGTGGAGATTCTGTCTGAGAGCGAGAGAGAGAGAGGGTGATACTCCTTTGCCTGGTTGTCATGTAATTCTCTTTTGCTGCCTAGCACATCTGTCACTCATACTATTCTCACCTGTCCCACAAATATGTTGCCAGCGGCGACCATTGACTCTGTGGGAGAAGTTCCCATGGTAATCTGCATTATGAAGCCCACCTGGATGTATGCACAGACAAACGTAAACAATGATGCCAACGTTTCTGTGCCAAAATGATACCCAAGTATACAACATATAAAACAATAATACTGGTCACATTTACCCCCCCCCCATCCCCCGGTAAATGACAACCTTGATACAGTACTGTGTGGCGGCTGAATTATCATTGTCTAATTTAGTCACTTGTATGATGATTGAATAAGATTTGAACGTATATGATGTGATGAGTACCTTGAGGATGAGCCACTGCATGAAGCCAAGGTAGTAGAGCATAGAGATGACAGTGCTGAAGAACACTACAATAGGCAGAACCTGGAAGCAGAGAAAGAAGATGACAGTGTTGGGTTTCTGTCTTTTCTTTTCACCTCATGTCATTTTCTCAAAGTCTCTCACGTATACAGACATACTCATATGATCCTATACCTTGAATGCAAAGAAGTGGTCTGTGTATTTGTTGCCAAACACAAACCTAGAGCCGGTGTCAGTGTAGGACAGAAACACCTGGGTGAGAGAGGAGAGATGTTTCGACACAGACTGAAATAATGAGGTCACTCTTTCCTCACAGGTCTACTCTACTGTATATCTGCTGAGGATGCTGGAACAGTGGACAGGGAAATGTGATTATGCTGATGAGAGTGACATTAGCAATGTGGTCCAAAGAAAAACAAGGGCCTTTGTGCTGGCTAATATTTGTAATATCAATGATCCAATTGATGTCCATTTTGCCCTCTGCTTGAGTTTCCCTGGATAGTACACAGTAGATGTATAGTATACCTCCACTTGATGGCCCAGCCAGTCTACAGCAGTGAATCCTGCTTTGGTTCTGAGGATGATGAGTCCAAATAAGAACTGCAGCGCCACACCCCACAGTAAAGTTCGCCATGACACCTACACCACACACACATAAACATACGGGTAGACACACACACAAACGCACAGGCTTGCAGGGAAGCACACACAAAAACATATACCCACAAGATCACTCAGAACTACAGCGAATGGTCTTTGGAACGATACGGAGTCGATGCATTAGGGTGTGTGTTTGTTGGTTTGCCATACCCTGAATGGATTCCTGGAGAACACCAGCATGAGCATTACGAAGCAGACGAGTCCGGAGAAAGAGACTAGCTGCCGTGTTCCCTGTTTGGCCGTGTCAAATACCAGCCAGCACACCACTGCCACCAGCAGCAGCACAAACACCACCCTGCACAGACAGACCGACCAGAGGTAGAGAGCAGAGGAACAACAACAAGAATCACCAAAAGGACTACACATACAGGACAAATGTGATATTATACAGAAAAGAGAGAGAGTGAGAAGGAGAGAAAATGCAGTTCTCCCACCATTTGACCCAGAGCCAGTGTGTGTTGAGGGTGTTCCTGGCGGGTTGCAGGGTGTCCCAGAGGCGCTGTCCATAGCGGCCCATCAGCCAGTCCCACAGAAGAAAGAAGACAGCCAGCAGGGTCAGCACCAACAGGGCCAGGGCACGCTGCAAGTTCAGCACGCATGCCGCAATCACCACGGCAACATAACCTGAAACACATACAGGCGAAATTGCACCCTATTTCCTACTGCGTACTACTTTTTATCAGTCGGGGTATTAACATACTGTAAGTATAGTGGAATACACAACATGTCATTTCAAAATTTGGTAGTGCATCAGGAGTTTTCCTTGACCTTTTAGCAGACACTCTTATCCAGAGCAATTTAAAGGCGCAATTAGGGTTAAGTGCCTTGCTCAAGGGCACATCAACAGATTTTGACCTAGTTGGCTCAGGGATTCGACCCGGGCAACTTTTCAGGTACTGACCCAACGCTCTTAACCACTAGGCTACCTGCCACCCTTGTTATGTCAGTCACGGACAGTCACTCAATTAGCCCATGTCAGCTAACATTTGATTTACAATGTGGTAATTAATTAAAAGTTGGTCTTCAATAACTTTATTTTCGCAGAAGTGTAGCCTCGATAGGTATAATTTGGCTGGCATTTAACGTGTTAACTAAATCATCGTAATTTACACAGGCAACATTTCCAGTCAAATCCTTTTATTTCAGTTGTAATATGTGCTATTCCTTCATTTATATTTGTCCTATTTCAATTTCGTTGTTCCTGATAGGATGTTACCTCATTTGGGCGGGAGTAGGCCTAGTGAACGCAGACAATGACCTTTTCCACAGTCTAGTAGCCTACCAAGCTGGCTTGACACCGTAACAATGTCAGATCAGCTGTTCTGATTAGTTTATTCCGCTGTTCTTTTTGTTGTAACCAGCAGTTATTTTAGCTCGGAGCTCCGGTTAGTAGCATGTTAAGGAATTCAGCGGTAACCTGCAGGTGCGTGTTATGTTCTGTCTGTTCATTGCAATGCACCAATTGTAGGCTGCATCACGGAAGGATGATGACTCCCTATGCAGGGAGGAAATATCCTCATTTGTGTCATGGTGCAGCTAAAACCACCTGGTGCTGAATGTGTCTAAAACTAAAAAGCTGGTGATAGACTTCAGGAGGAAGAAGGAAAACACATCACCTGTGGTCACCAATGGGATCACCTGGGGATGGTGATAGACGACAAGTTGCAGTGGAGAGAGAATACCTCCATGGTTTTTAAAAATGCTCAGAAAAGGCTATTATTTTTAAGGAAGCTCAGATCCTTTGATGTCTGCCCCCAAATACTCCAAATGTGTTTTAATAATGTTGTGGCTAGTGTCCTGTTCTACAGTGTGATCTGCTGGGGGTGGGGTGGGGGGGGGGGGGGGGGGGGGCGTCATTGCCTGGTGTAGTCTACAAACTTTGACATGTTGAACAATAGACATGATCGACATGTTGAACAACGAACTTCTTTGTTTTTTGTAACAGTAGGCTATTGCAAACTTTCAAAGTTCTTGAAATGTTCCGGATTGACTGACCTTCATGTCTTAAAGTAATGATGGACTGTCGTTTCCCTTTGCTTATTTGAACTGTTCTTGCCATAATATGGACTTGGTCTTTTACCAAATAGGGCTATCTTCTGTATACCACCCCTACCTTGTCACAATACAACTGATTGGCTCAAACGCCTTAAGAAGGAATGAAATTCCACAAATTAACTTTTAACAAGGCACACCTGTTAATTGAAATGCATTCCAGGTGACTATCTCATGAAGCTGGTTGAGAGAATGCCAAGAGTGTGCAAAGCTGTCATCAAGGCAAAGGGTTGCTACTTTGAAGAATCTCAAATATAAAATACATTTTGATTTGTTAAACACTTTTTTGGTTACTACATGATTCAATATGTGTTATTTCATAGTTTTGATGTCTTCACTATTATTCTACAATGTAGAAAATAGTAAAAATAAAGAAAAACCCTTGAATGAGTAGGTGTGCAAACTTTTGACTGGTACTGTAAGAATGACACAAACAGGCAGTCTAAGTAACGATTCATGTTCTTTTTTCAGGAGGGAGTAGGCTACATACAGCTATTGAGGCAAGCTATTTAGACAGCATTTCAAACACATGCAAGACACAGACAGGCAGTCTAAACAGCGATTTAATGTTCTTTCTTCACCATCGTTGCAAACATTGGCAAAGCAGGGGGTGAAAAGCAGTCAAAGTAGTAGTGTTCTTTTTCAGCAACTCAGGCTACGATATGGCAGCATAACTATAAAGATGACCTCATCACAAGTGTAGTGTTTAGAACGCTGATTGTTTTTCCCCATTCAACGTGTAGACTATGCCCTGCTTGTGCTACTCCAATATCCTTAGTTACAACAGACAGAGAAGATTTTAGCCTACATCCTAAATGTAGCAGGATATTTAATTCTGCTATTCAGAAATATGATGCAGTATGCTACTTCATCATGTCAATCAAATTGGTTGAGTTTCCAGAAGAGGGTGAGTAAAGAGAGAAACGTGAAGGGGGAGGTTGAGCAGCACATACTTAAGAAACGTGAATGGATGGGGAGGGTGCTTTCAGAAACTATTCATACCCCTTGACCTATTCCACATTTTGTTGTGTTACAGCCTGAATTCAAAATCAATTAAATAGATATTTTTCTTATCCATTTACACACAATTCCCCATAATGACAAAGTGAAAACATGTTTTTAGAAATGTTTGCAAATGTATTGAAAATGAAATACAGATATTGAATTTACATACGAATTCACACCCCTGAGTCAATACTTTGTAAAAGCCCATTTGACAGCGATTACAGCTGTGAGTCTTTCTGGGTAAGTTTCTAAGAGCTTTCCACACCTGGATTGTGCAACATTTGCCCATTATTCTTTTCAGAATTCTTCAAGCCCTCTCAAATTGGTTGTTGACAATTGCTAGACAACCATTTTGAGGACTTGCCATAGATTTTCAAGTAGATTTAAGTCAAAACTGAAACTCGGCCACTCAGGAGCATTCACTGTCTTCTTGGTAAGCAACTCCAGTGTAGATTTGGCCTTGTATTTTAGGTTATTGTCCTGCTAAAATGTGAATTGTTCTACCTGTCTCAGCTAAAGTGGGTGGGAAATATTCAGTAGGGTCTCTACTAACCAAATATGGTTTGTTTTTTAGGGGGACTGTGTCGCACGGCCTGCTGCTGGCTTTTCGCTTTGCCCCCTCTATAGCTCCCAATGCAATACACTGTAATACAGGGGCGTAGGCCTAGGTGGACACAGGCCCACCCACTGGGCAGCCAGGCCCAGCCAGGCACACCCAATCAGATTGAGCAAAAACTAAAAAAAAGTATACATTATTATAAAAAAATATACTCCTCAGGGGTTAGCTTGTACTTAACTCCTTTCCATGTCTTTTTTATCTTGAAAAACTCCCCAGTCATTAACAATTAACAATTACAAGCATACCCATAACATGATGCAGCCACCACTATGCTTGAAAATATGGAGAGTGGTACTCAGTAATGTGTTGTATTGGATTTGTATTGGACATAACACTTTGTATTCAGGAATAAAACTTAATTGCTTTGCTAAATTTTTTTGCAGTATCACTTTATTGCCTTATTGCAACAGGATGCATGTTTTCGAATATTTTTTATTCTGTACAGGCTACCTTATTTTCTCTCAGTCAATTAGGTTAGTATTGTAGAGTAACTATAATGCTGTTGATCCATCCTCAGTTTTCTCCTATCAGAGCCATTAAACTCTGGAACTGTTTTAAAGTCACCATTGGCCTCATGGTGAAATCCCTGAGCGGTTTCCTTCCTCTCCGGCAACTGAGCTAGGAATGACGCCTGTATCTTTGTAGTGACTGGGTGTATTGATACACCATCCAAAGTGTAATTAATAACTTCACGATGCTCTAAGGCATTGGTGCCCAGGACGTTGATCGCGGTCGACCTGTCGATTGCAAACTTCTTTCTAGTAGACTGCATAAAAGTTTTCAAAATGTATGCACTAAAAATATATATATTTGGCAATTCACAGCGTTACCATCGAGTCTGTTGAAAAATAATGAGGGGGGTGGTAGGTAGACCGTGTTATGAAGAGGGTGGAAAAAGTAGATCCTATGTAACTAAAGTCTGGGCACCCCTGCTTTGTCATGAGCCTCTCACTCCACCGGGTTACCACCTTAATTTTCTTCCACTCTGCTCACCACTCTCTCTACTCAGCCTAACTAGCTCCACCTGTCCCTGCTCTGCTCTGCTCTAATTACTCTGCCAGCTGCGCTGCATTACCCACTACCTCTCCCAGTATTTAAGGCCCTGTCTTTCAGCTCTCCGGTGTCAGATCGTCTGCAAAGCTCACACCCGGAACCTGTTTGCTCGCGCTTCTGGCTCACCCTGGTTTTGTGACCCCGGACCTGCCTGAATTTTTGGATACTCTTCTGCCCCAGGAGATCCAGACCTGCTTCTGCCATAACGACTCCTGACTACTCTTCACTCCCGGTAACTCTGACCAGCCTTCTGCCTTGCTACTACGTATTTTGGATTTCCCTTGAACTGTACTGCTGCCTTGTTTCATTCCGCCCTGTTGTGTCTGTGTCTCCCCCCCCCCAGGACTTCTGGACCACCCACCACCGGCTTCATAGGACGCATCGCTGCCACTGGGGGGGGCACAGACCCAGCACATTGGACGGGATCCCTGTTACCCCTGGAGCCTTCATTCACTCCCTACTTCCCTTTTCCCTTAAGTTTTAATAAACTTTCTGGTGTGACGCAATTGTGGTCCTCTGGTCGTCTGTCTGAACCGTGACAGTACGATCTGACCATTATGGACTCAGCGCACACTTTCCCCGACATGGAAACCGATGAGCATGAGCAGCAGTTCCAGCAGCAGCAACAACAACTCGCCATGATCATTCAACTCCTCACCAACCTTACCCCAGCCAGTCTGCCCACCAGCCCTGCCCCCGAGTTACCTGCCCCGGTCATTGCAGCCGCTGCTCCGGAACCCAAGATTGGAAACCCCGAGCGGTTCAACGGCGATTCAACCCAGGTCCGGCCATTCCTGACTAGCTGCCGACTTCAGTTCTCCTTGCAGCCAAGGACCTTCGCCACGGAGGGGGCTAAAGTTGGGTATGCCATCACTCACCTGACGGGCCGAGCTCGACTCTGGGGAACAGCAGAGTTCGAACGTCAAACCCCCGCATGTGCAACCTTCGACCTGTTTGCTGAGGAGATGCTGAAGGTGTTTGACCTGGATTCACCAACCGCAGAGGCGTCTCGTGAACTGTTCAGTATTCGACAAGGCAGACGTACAGTCGCAGACCATTCCATCGACTTCCGAACCCTGGCTAGACGAAGTTCTTGGAACACACCATCGTTGGTGGACGCGTTCTTCCATAGTTTGGCTGACTATATCAAGGACGAGTTGGTCTCCCATGAACTGCCTTCCACTCTTGATGAAGCCATCGCACTGACTGTCAGGATCGACAGAAGGATACAGACCCGTCGTCGTGAGAGGGGGCGCCAAGGTCCACCTACTACCGGCATTCGGAGAGATCCGACTGGGCTCCTGTCATCTACTGCCACTCACCCAGGTCAGCTTGATCAGTCTGAGCCTATGGAGATTGGGCGAGCCTCTCTCACTCCTGCAGAGCGCCAGCGCCGCTTCACCTCAAACCTCTGCCTCTATTGTGGAGGTGATGGACATCGTGTGGTAACCTGCCCTTTAAAGGGCCGAAGCTCACCGGGCATAGGGGGAGTCCGGTTGAGTTCAATGACCATCCAGTCCTCCGACCGCAAACCCCTGCTGCAAGTTCACCTCCGCCTCTCTGACTCAACTCACACCCTGGCTGCTCTGGTGGATTCTGGCGCCGAAGCCAACATAATGGACATCAAGCTGGCACGCCAACTGGGACTGGAGAACCTCCGTTTGACACCTCCTATTCCTGCCCGGGCACTGGACGGACACTTACTCGGATCGGTCACTCATGTCACGGCCCCGGTCTCGATGGGTCTGTCCGGAAACCATCAAGAAACTATCCAGTTTCACCTGCTCCCCTCTCCAGGCCAACCCCTCATCCTGGGTTACCCATGGCTCCGCCGGCACAACCCTCAGCTCGACTGGGTGACCGGGGTGATCAGGGAGTGGGGAGAGGACTGCCACCGAACCTGCCTGCTTGCTGCCGCACTACCCCCTCGGCCAGTACCTACTAACTCCGCTCCTGACCTCTCCAATGTCCCAGAATGCTACCATGGTCTCAGAGAGGTGTTTAACAAAGCAAGAGCCACATCTCTGCCCCCTCACCGACCGTACGACTGTGCCATCGACCTCCTCCCTGGAACAGCCCCTCCAAAGGGTCGTCTTTATTCGTTGTCTGCTCCTGAAAGAAAGTCCATGGAGGACTACATCAATGGCTCTCTGTCCGCAGGATTAATCCGTTCATCTTCATCTCCTGCTGGTGCTGGCTTCTTCTTTGTGGGGAAGAAGGACGGATCTCTTCGCCCCTGCATCGACTACAGGGGACTCAACGACATCACAGTGAAAAACCGTTACCCTCTGCCTCTGCTCACCTCTGCTTTTGAGTTGCTCCAGGGAGCCACTGTTTTTACCAAGTTGGATCTCAGAAACGCTTACCACCTAGTGCGGATCCGGGAGGGAGATGAATGGAAAACCGCATTCAATACACCAACAGGTCACTACGAGTATCTGGTTATGCCTTTTGGCCTCACCAATGCTCCTGCTGTGTTCCAGGCTCTAGTGAATGATGTACTGCGGGACATGTTAAACAAGTTTGTCTTCGTTTACCTGGATGACATCTTAATCTACTCCAGAAACCTGTCTGAACACACCCGCCATGTCCAGCAAGTCCTTCATCGTCTTCTGGAGAATTCCCTCTACGCCAAGGCAGAGAAATGTGAGTTTCACGTCAAGACAGTGGCCTTCCTGGGGTACATAGTGGCAGAGGGAAGTATCCAAATGGATCCTGCCAAAGTATCAGCAGTCACTTCATGGCCAGTTCCGGAGAACAGAAAGAAGCTGCAACAGTTTCTGGGGTTTGCTAACTTCTATAGAAAGTTTATCCGGAACTACAGTACCGTTGCTGCCCCTCTCACTGCTCTAACCAGCACCAAGCAACCCTTCACCTGGACCCCAGCAGCCGACAAAGCCTTCAGTACCCTCAAGGTGAGGTTCACCTCCGCTCCCATCCTCCAGATGCCTGATGTGGACCGGCAATTCATTGTGGAGGTGGACGCCTCGGATGTGGGAGTTGGTGCTGTGATTTCTCAGTGGGCTGCGGAGGATAGGAAGCTCCATCCCTGTGCCTTTTTCTCACGTCGGTTGTCCCCCTCTGAGTGCAATTACGACATAGGGAACCGTGAGCTGCTGGCTGTGAAGCTTGCCTTGGAGGAGTGGCGTCACTGGCTGGAGGGGTCCACCATTCCATTTCTCGTTTGGACCGATCATAAGAACTTGGAGTACATCCGCACGGCCAAACGGTTGAACTCCAGGCAGTCCCGCTGGGCCCTGTTCTTCACCAGGTTTAATTTCACTCTGTCATACCGGCCTGGATCACGTAACACCAAGCCAGACGCCCTCTCCCGTCAATTCCAGAAGGATGACAACCCCTCCAAGGACCCTGTGTCGATTCTGCCAAGTCCCTGCATCGTTGCAGCTCTGACCTGGGCTGTTGAGGAACAGGTGCTGGAGGCTCTCCGTAACCAGCCAGGTCCCAGCACTTGCCCAGCTGACCGCCTTTTTGTCCCCGAAGACCTGAGGTCCCAGGTCGTTCAGTGGGGACATGACTCCCGCCTAGCTTGTCACCCTGGCTCCACCCGCACTTACAACCTGCTCGCCCAGAGGTTCTGGTGGCCCTCTCTGAGAAAGGATGTACGGGAGTTCGTCCAAGCCTGCCCCATCTGCAACCAACACAAGTCGTCCTGCCAGCCCCCAGCCGGATTGCTGCAGCCCCTGCCTGTGCCCAGACGTCCCTGGTCTCACATCGCCCTTGACTTTGTCACGGGGCTGCCCCCTTCAAGGGGCATGACCGTCATTCTCACCATAGTTGACCGTTTCAGCAAGATGGCACACTTCATTCCCCTCCCCAAGCTCCCAACCGCCAAGGAGACCGCCCAGGTGGTCCTGGAACACGTCTTCCGGATCCACGGACTGCCAAAGGATGTAGTTTCTGACCGTGGTCCACAATTCTCCTCCGCTTTTTGGAAGGAGTTCTGTCACCTGCTGGGAGCCACAGTCAGTCTGACTTCCGGATTCCATCCCCAATCCAATGGGCAGTCAGAGCGGGCTAATCAGGAGCTCGAGAAGGCACTGCGATGCATGACTTCACGCAACCCCCACTCCTGGTCGCAGCAATTGACATGGGTGGAGTACGCACACAATTCTCTGACCTGCTCTGCCATCGGTATGTCCCCTTTCCAATGTGTTTATGGATACCAGCCTCCTCTATTTGCCAGCCAGGAAGAGGAGGTTACTTGCCCATCTGCACTTGCTTTTGCCCGTCGATGTCGCCGCACCTGGTCACAAGCCCGAGCCACACTCCTCAGATCCGTTGCCAGCTACACTACCGGGGCCAACCGTCGGAGAATTCCTGCTCCCACCTACCATGTTGGTCAAAGGGTGTGGTTGTCATCGAAGAACCTGCCACTCAGGGTGGAGTCGCAGAAGCTGGCACCTCGGTTCATTGGCCCATTCCCTATCATAAGAGTGATTAGCCCAACTGCTGTCCGGCTCCAACTGCCTAATTCCCTGAGGGTGCACCCCACTTTCCATGTGTCTAAGATTAAGCCCATCCATGAGAGTCCGCTGGTCCCTGCTGCGCCTTGTCCTCCTCCTCCACGGCTCGTCGATGGTGGTCTGGTTTACACCGTCCGCCGCCTGCTTCGGTCCAGACGTAGGGGTCTCCAGTACCTCATTGACTGGGAGGGCTATGGACCTGAGGAAAGGACCTGGGTGCCAGCTAGTCGGATTGTGGATAGGACTCTCATCACCGCTTTCCACCAACGGCATCCTGATCAACCTGCAATCCGTAGGGGCCGCCCCAGAGGGGTCCCTAACCGTCCTGCCCGCTCGGCTTCCTGTCCTGTGCCTGATCCTGTCTCGGGACCTGTCCCATCTCCCGACCACGGCCCTCCGGCTTCCTCCGAGGATGAGGACGTTCACTCGGACCGTTCGGAGGAGTTCTAGCCCTCCTCCGGCTCCCCTCCTCCCGCCCGGCGTGGTGTTGCTCTTGGGACTTCTGGGGCCGTCCCTTGGGGGGGGGGTTCTGTCATGAGCCTCTCACTCCACCGGGTTACCACCTTAATTTTCTTCCACTCTGCTCACCACTCTCTCTACTCAGCCTAACTAGCTCCACCTGTCCCTGCTCTGCTCTGCTCTAATTACTCTGCCAGCTGCGCTGCATTACCCACTACCTCTCCCAGTATTTAAGGCCCTGTCTTTCAGCTCTCCGGTGTCAGATCGTCTGCAAAGCTCACACCCGGAACCTGTTTGCTCGCGCTTCTGGCTCACCCTGGTTTTGTGACCCCGGACCTGCCTGAATTTTTGGATACTCTTCTGCCCCAGGAGATCCAGACCTGCTTCTGCCATAACGACTCCTGACTACTCTTCACTCCCGGTAACTCTGACCAGCCTTCTGCCTTGCTACTACGTATTTTGGATTTCCCTTGAACTGTACTGCTGCCTTGTTTCATTCCGCCCTGTTGTGTCTGTGTCTCCCCCCCCCCAGGACTTCTGGACCACCCACCACCGGCTTCATAGGACGCATCGCTGCCACTGGGGGGGGCACAGACCCAGCACATTGGACGGGATCCCTGTTACCCCTGGAGCCTTCATTCACTCCCTACTTCCCTTTTCCCTTAAGTTTTAATAAACTTTCTGGTGTGACGCAATTGTGGTCCTCTGGTCGTCTGTCTGAACCGTGACACTGTTTTAAGGGATCATTTTTATTTTACTTTTACCCATCTACCAGTAGGCACCCTTCTTTGTGAGGCATTGGAAAACAGACATGGCAAAAATAAATACATTTTGTAGTGGTTGAATCTGTGTTTGAAATTCACTTCTCGACTGAGGGACCTTACAGTTAATTGCATGTGTGGGGTAAGGAGATAAGGTAGTCATTCAAAAATCATATTAAAAACCTCTAAAAGTCTAAGCCTCTATGGAATTGTTTTAAGATGGTCATACCATGGATCATTTAGCTGTTTGATTTAGAATTTTAGGACCCCTGTATGTATAAATATGTTTTAATATATATATATATTTTTAATAGAATATTGAATTTGGCCTTTATTACTTTAGCCCATAGAAACACATTGAAAACACATAGTTTTTTAGACACATATTTAATCCCTTTTTTTGTTGGCACAAAACGACCTCCATACTTCCAATAATTTTTTTAAACCGGTTACCTTCAGACAAGGACCGTGACACTTGTGGGAGTCATAGAGCAAAACAGAGAACACCCTTTCCATAGTCGGGTCATATTAGTTTGTAGCCCAAACGGTTCGAACGCTACAGACAGAAGTTGGCATATCAGCGGTGCTAACTTCAGATGAGTCCCGTGGGTCTTGTGGGGGGGTCATAGACTAAAACGGAGAACACCATCGTGTTCGTGAGAGTCTCATCTTTCCATAGAGTGGTCAAACTGTTAGAACGCTACAGATGTTTTCTTGAGAAGACCGATTTTCGGGATGTCTCTTGGTCTGACAAACAGCTGTAGCTCGGCCACCTTCCACTGCAGATGCAGAAGGCCAACATAGGCGGATACCTATGAAGCTAATGCAAAAAACTGATATTTCTAGCTTAAACTAACGGATTTTGATGGGGATTTGTTACATTTTATTACTATGTTACTTATGTAGACGCACTAATGCATCAATAGACTCTTAAGGACACGATTACAGCACACAGAGTGAGTCCATGCAACTTATTATGTGACTTGTTAAGCACATTTTTACTCTTGAACCTATTTTGGCTTGCTATAACAAAGGGGTTGAATACTTATTGACTCAAGATAATAAATAATAATATGCCATTTAGCAGACGCTTTTATCCAAAGCGACTTACAGTCATGCGTGCATACATTTTTGTGTATGGGTGGTCCCGGGGATCGAACCCACTTCCTTGGCGTTACAAGCGCCGTGCTCTACCAGCTGAGCTACAGAGGACCACAGCTGAGCTACAGACTACCAGCTGAGCTACAGAAGACATTTCAGCTTTTCGTTTTTTAATTCATTTTAAATTTAGGCTGTAACACAAGAAAGTGTGGAAAAAGTTGAGTGGTGTGAATACTTTCTGAAGGCACTGTACGTAAAAATAAATGTGAAAGTGATTCCGATCTTTAGCTCCGGGGAAGAAAGGTCCAAGAGGTCGCGACGGGGTGGGCAGTTGCCTACGGATCCACAGCCTCTGCCTTTAAAAAAAATATTAATTGACGATGTGCTTCTTTTAGTGTCTGTGTGTCCTTTGTTGTGTTTTTATTGTGTATTTATTGGTGTTATACAGTGGGGGAAAAAAGTATTTAGTCAGCCACCAATTGTGCAAGTTCTCCCACTTAAAAAGATGAGCAAGGCCTGTAATTTTCATCATAGGTACACGTCAACTATGACAGACAAATTGAGATTTTTTTCTCCAGAAAATCACATTGTAGGATTTTTAATGAATTTATATGGAAATTATGGTGGAAAATAAGTATTTGGTCACCTACAAACAAGAAAGATTTCTGGCTCTCACAGACCTGTAACTTCTTCTTTAAGAGGCTCCTCTGTCCTCCACTCGTTACCTGTATTAATGGCACATGTTTGAACTTGTTATCAGTATAAAAGACACCTGTCCACAACCTCAAACAGTCACACTCCAAACTCCACTATGGCCAAGACCAAAGAGCTGTCAAAGGACACCAGAAACAAAATTGTAGACCTGCACCAGGCTGGGAAGACTGAATCTGCAATAGGTAAGCAGCTTGGTTTGAAGAAATCAACTGTGGGAGCAATTATTAGGAAATGGAAGACATACAAGACCACTGATAATCTCCCTCGATCTGGGGCTCCACGCAAGATCTCACCCCGTGGGGTCAAAATGATCACAAGAATGGTGAGCAAAAATCCCAGAACCACACGGGGGACCTAGTGAATGACCTGCAGAGAGCTGGGACCAAAGTAACAAAGCCTACCATCAGTAACACACTATGCCGCCAGGGACTCAAATCCTGCAGTGCCAGACGTGTCCCCCTGCTTAAGCCAGTACATGTCCAGGCCCGTCTGAAGTTTGCTAGAGTGCATTTGGATGATCCAGAAGAGGATTGGGAGAATGTCATATGGTCAGATGAAACCAAAATATAACTTTTTGGTAAAAACTCAACTCGTCGTGTTTGGAGGACAAAGAATGCTGAGTTGCATCCAAAGAACACCATACCTAATGTGAAGCATGGGGGTGGAAACATCATGCTTTGGGGCTGTTTTTCTGCAAAGGGACCAGGACGACTGATCCGTGTAAAGGAAAGAATGAATGGGGCCATGTATCGTGAGATTTTGAGTGCATTGAAGATGAAACGTGGCTGGGTCTTTCAGCATGACAATGACCCCAAACACACCGCCCGGGCAACGAAGGAGTGGCTTCGTAAGAAGCATTTCAATGTCCTGGAGTGGCCTAGCCAGTCTCCAGATCTCAACCCCATAGAAAATCTTTGGAGGGAGTTGAAAGTCCGTGTTGCCCAGCGACAGCCCCAAAACATCACTGCTCTAGAGGAGATCTGCATGGAGGAATGGGCCAAAATACCAGCAACAGTGTGTGAAAACCTTGTGAAGACTTACAGAAAACGTTTGACCTGTGTCATTGCCAACAAAGGGTATATAACAAAGTATTGAGAAACTTTTGTTATTGACCAAATACTTATTTTCCACCATAATTTGCAAATAAATTCATAAAAAATCTTACAATGTGATTTTCTGGATTTTACTATCTTATACAACAATAGGCAAGTTCGTACTGTTAATGATTCCTCTAATGGGGAAACTTGGTGAGATAATGTTCAGAGAATGCTTTTTTGGCAAATTGGTGAAAGTTTTCTTTCTTTGAAGGGGCTTTGTCTCCTAAGTGGGTTTACACATTTATAAACTTTCAAAGCAGCATCCTCAAATTGCAGTGTATGATATACCATTTTGAAGCTCTGAATTTGAACTATTATAAACTGTAAAAAACGGTATATTGAATTTTGGACTACAAGCTTACATAGATGTGTTGAGTCACATTTATTGATGGATGACTGTTGCAGGAAACATATCCAGACTCCACATTTTAATGATAGAAATTCACCCCCATGTAATTACTGGAAATTTTACCATCGAACATGAAATGCAGTATCCACTAATAACTGTACTCTATAAACAGCTCATAACATGTCAGACTGGTCAGAGGCCTGTATTTTATTTTTTTACCTGCAGCCAAGACAAGGCCCAACACCAGCCTGATCCTAGACCTGTGCTCCTCTAGATATCGGTGGATCCCTTCCATTTTATTTTCCAAGAACCTGGAGGGATATCAAGCAGTACATCCACTGTCACTTAGTGTTGACTTTTGAGGAATTGCTTGAAAATAAATGACAATTGACAAAACCATAGAGACTTTTTCTTTAGCTCCTCTGTGAATTCTGCATCCTCTGATGGCCGATGAGAAACTTCCATATCAATGCAGATAGTGTCCTGTGAGACACAGACAGACAGACAAACAGTCAGACACACACACACAAACAGTGAGAGTGAACATTCAGACAGACTATACAACCCAGAACATTTCTTTGCATGTCAGGTGCAAAAGGGATATTGTTAATGATGTGCAAATAGTAGGGCTATTGTAGCTGGTAAATTACATTATGGGCCTATTCTAGAGTTGCAGTGCTTGCGCTTGGCAGATGTGGGTACCTTGTTGGCAATTCAAGTAATGTATACAGACTTGGATATAGGGTAGTATAGTCTGTCTGAATGTTCACTCACACAATGTGTGTGTGTGTGTGTGTGTGTAACAGGAAAAACAAATATTGCACCAGTATGAGTGCTGTTCATGCAATCACAGGCGTGATTGTTTGCACATGGTGAGTTTAATCTGTTCAAGCAAAACTTCACTGTTTTTCATCTTTATCCCGTGATGATTTCCAGTAACTTTGGATGGGGAGAGCACATCACCTTCTGTCCACATTCAGAACCCACATACAGTGCCTTCGGAAAGTATTCAGACCCCTTGACTTTTTCCACATTTTGTTACGTTACAGCCTTATTCTAAAATGGAGTAAAAAAATAAATAATCTCATCAATGTACACACAATACCCCATAATGATGTGTGTACCCTTACCTGAGAGTAGAAGGCCTGGTTGTCCAGCCCATTCCTCTGGCTCTTCTCTTGTAAACCATTCAGCTCCATAGTAAACACTGACTGACTGCAGGTAGGCAGGAAGCTCTCTTATAGGAGACCTGCTCTCCGCCTGCTACAAATGGGATAATCTTTACTGCAAACAGGGAGGTGTGTGTGTGTGTGTGTGTGTGTGTTATTGCCTAACCGGAGTTAATGCCTAACCTTAAGACTTTGGAGTTAATGCCTAACCTTTGGAATCAGAGGCAGATGCTTAAGCCTAAACTTTTATTTATTTTACTATGTAAATATGTCTTTGTTGTAAATGTTTTGGCACCAAACTGGTGGCAGTTGTGAAAAAAGTCAATAGCTGGAAGAGTTGCAGAGTTATTTGAAAATGATGCAATTGATGATTAGCTGCTTTTTCATTAATAAAGCTATATTCTCTTGGACCATATGGTCTATCCACTAAAACGCATGGACACAGATATAAACATTTTTGGTTGCCATTAGTTGCATAACCTGGTTCAAGCATTCATGACTATACCCTGAAGAACGCACAGTGATGCCGAAACGTTGTTGTTTTACCCAATAAATTACTGGGAGTTTATACAGTGGGGGAAAAAAGTATTTAGTCAGCCACCAATTGTGCAAGTTCTCCCACTTAAAAAGATGAGAGAGGCCTGTAATTTTCATCATAGGTACACGTCAACTATGACAGACAAAATGAGAAAAATCAATCCAGAAAATCACATTGTAGGATTTTTTATGAATGTATTTGCAAATTATGGTGGAAAATAAGTATTTGGTCAATAACAAAAGTTTCTCAATACTTTGTTATATACCCTTTGTTGGCAATGACACAGGTCAAACGTTTTCTGTAAGTCTTCACAAGGTTTTCACACACTGTTGCTGGTATTTTGGCCCATTCCTCCATGCAGCTCTCCTCTAGAGCAGTGATGTTTTGGGGCTGTCGCTGGGCAACACAGACTTTCAACTCCCTCCAAAGATTTTCTATGGGGTTGAGATCTGGAGACTGGCTAGGCCACTCCAGCACCTTGAAATGCTTCTTACGAAGCCACTCCTTCGTTGCCCGGGCGGTGTGTTTGGGATCATTGTCATGCTGAAAGACCCAGCCACGTTTCATCTTCAATGCCCTTGCTGATGGAAGGAGGTTTTCACTCAAAATCTCACGATACATGGCCCCATTCATTCTTTCCTTTACACGGATCAGTCGTCCTGGTCCCTTTGCAGAAAAACAGCCCCAAAGCATGATGTTTCCACCCCCATGCTTCACAGTAGGTATGGTGTTCTTTGGATGCAACTCAGCATTCTTTGTCCTCCAAACACGACGAGTTGAGTTTACCAAAAAGTTATATTTTGGTTTCATCTGACCATATGACATTCTCCCAATCCTCTTCTGGATCATCCAAATGCACTCTAGCAAACTTCAGACGGGCCTGGACATGTACTGGCTTAAGCAGGGGGACACGTCTGGCACTGCAGGATTTGAGTCCCTGGCGGCGTAGTGTGTTACTGATGGTAGGCTTTGTTACTTTGGTCCCAGCTCTCTGCAGGTCATTCACTAGGTCCCCCCGTGTGGTTCTGGGATTTTTGCTCACCGTTCTTGTGATCATTTTGACCCCACGGGGTGAGATCTTGCGTGGAGCCCCAGATCGAGGGAGATTATCAGTGGTCTTGTATGTCTTCCATTTCCTAATAATTGCTCCCACAGTTGATTTCTTCAAACCAAGCTGCTTACCTATTGCAGATTCAGTCTTCCCAGCCTGGTGCAGGTCTACAATTTTGTTTCTGGTGTCCTTTGACAGCTCTTTGGTCTTGGCCATAGTGGAGTTTGGAGTGTGACTGTTTGAGGTTGTGGACAGGTGTCTTTTATACTGATAACAAGTTCAAACAGGTGCCATTAATACAGGTAACGAGTGGAGGACAGAGGAGCCTCTTAAAGAAGAAGTTACAGGTCTGTGAGAGCCAGAAATCTTGCTTGTTTGTAGGTGACCAAATACTTATTTTCCACCACCATTTGCAAATAAATTCATTAAAAATCCTACAATGTGATTTTCTGGATTTTTTTCCCTCATTTTGTCTGTCATAGTTGACGTGTACCTATGATGAAAATTACAGGCCTCTCTCATCTTTTTAAGTGGGAGAACTTGCACAATTGGTGGCTGACTAAATACTTTTTTCCCCCACTGTATATAGAGTGTGTGACTCTATTTATTTTAATAGCAAACAATTTAATTGGCCATAGGTGGACTCCAATCAATTTGTAGTGAAATCTCAAAGATGATCAAAGGAAATTGGATGCACCCGAGGTCAGTTTGGCGTGTCATAGCAAAGAGATGTGAATACTTATGTAAACGAGTGATATAGAAATGTAAATATATATATATACAGGTTAAAAGTAATGACTAAATGTTCCACCCTTAAATAGAGTTGTGAAATGTTCTTGTTTTAAGTATGATTAGTACTTTCTTGGTAGTGACTAATTATTACACTCCGAAACTGTGTGAGGTGTGTTAGAATCTACTACCCGGTCATGTGTGAGCGTAGGGCAAGTTGAGATTACATTGTGTTGCTGTTTGGCAATGTGAGTGGGAGTTGGGCCGGACGGCGAAGAGGAAGAGAAACCGTTTTGGAAGAGAGTATGAAATATGTTGCAGGATATTGCGAGAACGGCGATAACTGAGGAATGCAGCCTGCCCGAGCAGGGAGTAGACTATGATAAGAACATGTGTGTGTGTGTGTGTGTGTGTGTGTGTATAAAAGATGGACTCTGAAATTGTGATAACAGAATTCTCTGAATAAAGACCTGGCTATTGCAGACTGGGATCTCTGTCCGTTTCTTGATCCAAAAGCCTTACAACCTTTTGGGAGACGCACAGAGACACTGAAATAGTTAGTTAATAAATGATCTTAACAACGAGCTATTTCTGTATTTCATTTTCAATAAATTTGCTAACATTTCTAAAAACATGTTTTCACTTTGTCATTATGAGGTATTGTATGTAGATGGGTTAGAAAAAAATATATTTAATCCATGTTGAATTCAGGCTGTAAGACAACTACATGTGGAATAAGTCAAGGGATATTATACTTTCTGAAGGCACTGTATCCATTGATTCTTGAAGAATATAACTTATTTGCCGTATCCCATCAGAACCCAATAAAACCCCATATACTACCCACCATTGTGACCTGTACGCTCTCGTTGGCTGGCCGTCACTACATATTCGTCGCCAAACCCACTGGCTCCAGGTCATCTATAAATCACTTCTAGGCAAATCCCCGCCTTATCTTAGATCATTGGTCACCATAGCAACACCCACCCGTAGTATGCGTTCCAGCAGGTATATCTCACTGGTCATCCCCAAGGCCAACACCTCCTTTGGCCGCCATTCCTTCCAGTTCTCTGCTGCAAATGACTGGAACAAAGATCGTACTTTTTGGAGAAATGTCCTCTGGTCTGATGAAACAAAAATAGAACTGTTTGGCCATAATGACCATCGTTATGTTTGGAGGAAAAAGGGGGTTGCTTGCAAGCCGAAGAACACCATCCCAACCGTGAAGCACGGGGGTGGCAGCATCATGCTGTGGGGGTGCTTTGCTGCAGGAGGGACTGGTGCACTTCACAAAATAGATGGCATCATGAGGAAGGAAAAGTATGTGGATATATTGAAGCAACATCTCAAGACATCAGTCAGGAAGTTAAAGCTTGGTCGCAAATGGGTCTTCCAAATGGACAATGACCCCAAGCATACTTCCAAAGTTGTGGCAAAATGGCTTAAGGACAACAAAGTCAAGGTATTGGAGTGGCCATCGCAAAGCCCTGACCTCAATCCTATAGAAAATGTGTGGGCAGAACTGAAAAAGTGTGTTTGAGCAAGGAGGCCTACAAACCTGACTCAGTTACACCAGCTCTGTCTGGAGGAATGGGCCAAAATTCACCCAACGTATTGTGGGAAGCTTGTGGAAGGCTACCCGAAAAGTTTGACCCAAGTTAAACAATTTAAAGGCAATGCTACCAAATACTAATTGAGTGTATGTAAACTTCTGACCCACTAGGAATGTGATGAAAGAAATAAAAGCTGAAATTAATTTTTACTAGGATTAAATGTCAGGAATTGTGAAAAACGGAGTAAATGTAATTGGCTATGGTGTATGTAAACTTCCGACTTCAACTGTATACACAGTATCCTGACGGTAGGTGTCCACTGACGAAATATGCAAAATTCCAGAAAATAAGAGGGTCTTTTTTTTCTTTTTCTTTTTTTAACTGTATCACAATAGAGTCGTAAACAAAATCACAGCAATCTCACAAAATAACAAGTCAGTAAAAACATGAACACTGCACTCCAATCAAGAACTGTAAAACTGCTTAAAGCTAAAAGTGAATAACTATGTTATGTTTATTCAGGTGCTGCTGCTCCATCCTCATCGACTGGCGCTTCCTCGACCCGCTCCTGAAAGTCACAATAACACAAAATCATACCTTTCTATTACTCTTGAGCCTAGCTGGTGCATGTTTGAGAGCGTCTGCTATTTTGTCATCTACCTCTTGGTAGGTAGCCTTGGGGTGTGCTTTCAGGGACGCTCCTATGTTGTGAAAAAGAATTGAAATGGTACATCCCATGTCATATCACTACTTTTCCACAGAGGTTGGGTATTGTCCCTCTCGTCCCTCATAGGCAGTTTTGGCCATGAGACCTCTCTCCTTCACCTTTCCTTTGTCCTCTCACTCCGATCTTAACAGGTGGTAGGATATCACATTTAGTTTGTAACTGCCTTGTTACTGATTTAAATCATTTGAAATGTTAATAAATACACATTTGACTTACCATCACTTGACCAATAATACTATCTACTAAATAATAATAAATAACGATCTAAACTTGTGTATTTACTTACTTGTGACAGCATCATAGATTGATAGCTCATTGAAGGCCCTCTTCCCCTTCCTGCCCTTCAAGGAGTAGCCTGTCCACAGCTCCTCTGCTCCAATTTTCATCATTCGTCTGATTCCTGAGCCCAGGTCCAGGCCACAGCAGAGGGTTGGGTATCGAATCTGATAAAAAATTAAATAATACAAAAATAATTCCCACTCATTTGTGTGTTCCTCAGCTAAAACAGCTGGCCATACAGTTCTGATTGATAGTAATGAGAAATCATTTTTGTAGTGTATCATGTAATCATGGGCTAAAACTTGTGTAAACAGGCAGAGGCTGATCATTTCTTCTTAAGATAAGTTAAGTGTTAATTGGGAAATCAATCCAAACACTAAATAGGCATATGGCATATACAGTGGGGAGAACAAGTATTTGATACATTGCCGATTTTGCAGGTTTTCCTACTTACAAAGCATGTAGAGGTCTGTAATTTTTATCATAGGTACACTTCAACTGTGAGAGACGGAATCTAAAACAAAAATCCAGAAAATCACAATATGATTTTTAAGAAATTAATTTGCATTTTATTGCATGACATAAGTATTTGATCACCTACCAACTAGTAAGAATTCCGGCTCTCACAGACCTGTTAGTTTTTCTTTAAGAAGCCCTCCTGTTCTCCACTCATTACCTGTATTAACTGCACCTGTTTGAACTCGTTACCTGTATAAAAGACACCTGTCTACACACTCAATCAAACAGACTCCAACCTCTCCACAATGGCCAAGACCAGAGAGCTGTGTAAGGACATCAGGGATACAATTGTAGCCCTGCACAAGGCTGGGATGGGCTGCAGGACAATAGGCAAGCAGCTTGGTGAGAAGGCAACAACTGTTGGCGCAATTATTAGAAAATGGAAGAAGTTCAAGATGACGGTCAATCACCCTCAGTCTGGGGCTCCATGCAAGATCTCACCTCGTGGGGCATCAATGATCATGAGGAAGGTGAGGGATCAGCCCAGAACTACACAGCAGGACCTGGTCAATGACCTGAAGAGAGCTGGGACCACAGTCTCAAAGAAAACCATTAGTAACACACTACGCCGTCATGGATTAAAATCCTGCAGCGCACCCAAGGTCCCCCTGCTCAAACCAGCGCATGTCCGGCCCGTCTGAAGTTTGCCAATGACCATCTGGATGATCCAGAGGAGGAATGGGAGAAGGTCATGTGGTCTGATGAGACAAAAACAGAGCATTTTGGTCTAAATTCCACTCGCCGTGTTTGGAGGAAGAAGAAGGATGAGTACAACCCCAAGAACACCATCCCAACCGTGAAGCATGGAGGTGGAAACATCATTCTTTGGGGATGCTTTTCTGCAAAGGGGACAGGACGACTGCACCATATTGAGGGGAGGATGGATGGGGCCATGTATCACGAAATCTTGGCCAACAACCTCCTTCCCTCAGTAAGAGCATTGAAGATGGGTCGTGGCTGGGTCTTCCAGCATGACAACGACCCGAAACACACAGCCAGGGCAACTAAGGAGTGGCTCCGTAAGAAGCATCTCAAGGTCCTGGAGTGGCCTAGCCAGTCTCCAGACCTGAACCCAATAGAAAATCTTTGGAGGGAGCTGAAAGTCCGTATTGCCCACCGACAGCCCCGAAACCTGAAGGATCTGGAGAATGTCTGTATGGAGGAGTGGGCCAAAATCCCTGCTGCAGTGTGTGCAAACCTGGTCAAGACCTACAGGAAAAGTATAATCTCTGTAATTGCAGACAAAGGTTTCTGTACCAAATATTAAGTTCAGCTTTTCTGATGTATCAAATACTTATGTCATGCAATAAAATGCAAATTAATTACTTAAAAATCATACAATGTGATTTTCTGGATTTTTGTTTTAGATTCCATCTCTCACAGTCGAAGTGTACCTATGATAAAAAATTACAGACCTCTACATGCTTTGTAAGTAGGAAAACCTGCAAAATCGGCAGTGTATCAAATGCTTGTTCTCCCCACTGTATGACAACTGCATTTCGTTGACATTAAGATATTTGGATTCAATAATATTGCAGGTTGCAATCTTCTCTCAAATCTGGACGCATTCAAGTGGCTCTTGATAAACAGCTAACTTATTTTTGTCAATTGCTGTTAAAATACTTGATGTAGATTTCACATTTTCTACAAACAGATACATTTTAAATGGCCATCCCTACCATTTTCTTTCGATAGTGGGAGTCTTTAAGTGTTTCACAGATAACCTTTAGTTCCTCATTTGTTTCTGCTGGGTTTTGCAGCATTTCAAGTTGCCCCAAGGATTCCGACTCCTTTGGCTGCCGGGCCTCTACGGCCTCCATAACTTGGTTCAGAGCAGTCTTGTACGGATCATCTACAGTTTCAACATTATCCTCATCTCCACTGTTTGAAGATCGGCAAAATAATAAAGACTCAACAGTTTAGCTGCAAGCAGCGTGACGATACAAGCCATGAGTACCAGGCAGGACATGTATGAAGGCCATGTGAAATACCTCGATCAAAATATCCACCCTTCATATATATTAGTAGTATTGATAACCATATATCTGCTGACAGCCATACAATTTGGAATTGATGTCGATAATACAAGAGAAGCAACATTTTGTAACATATAGGCTAGCATAATATACCTTTAATGTATCCAGCAGGCATCTCAGAAGCCACAGGCTCATCAAGCAGGGATGGCAGCTCTTGGTCTAAAATATAAGTAAAAAATCATGCTGTTATTTAAACTTTCTACATTTACGATTTCGAGATCAAAATATTGATGGCTAAAGAAACCTGATTCTGATGCTCTGTCTTGGCCAGCTTCTTCCTGGCTGCCACTTGGACTAACTGAGAAAAGAGAAGGAAAAAAATTAAGACATATTTTGCATGCTTTTGAAACTGGCACAGAACCAAAAGTGAAGGGATGTCAGGCAGGAGCTCAGTGGGAAGGTTAATGAATCCCAACAAAAATAGATGCTAAGCATAATTTTGTTTTAAATAATGCTTTTAGTTTGATGGCAAATGCATACAGATATTTACAAACATTGCATCACACTTGTGTTTTACCCCAGAAGAATAGGGTGATTTCACTACTGTTGTAAATACAAGTTTCACCCATACACAGCACCACAAGTATTTGGAAAGTTCTAACAGTATGCACAAAGTAGTAATAAGACTTTAAATAACCTAATATGCAGAAATGTGATGGTAATTGTATTCTATTGAGTGGCTTTGTAAGTCGCTCTGGATAAGAGAGTCTGCTAAATGATGTAAATGTAAATGTTTGTAAAGCTATAATACTTCATAAAATTCAATTGTTTACCCTAACAAACTACAACCAGACACTTACTGTCGCTCTGGCTTGAGATGGCACATGGCCTCAAGTCCTCTGCATCTGCAACTTCAGAGAATATCACAGATGTCAAACCGTTACCACATTTACAGTACACATTTAACAGATTTTCCTGTTCATCCCATACAGTTGGTGGGAACAGAACTTTGAGAAAGTAGGCTTGTTTATCAGACTTCAAACATTATGTACCTTGTAGGGTCTTTTCAAAGACACTGGCTCTTGAAGTTGCTAATAAAATAAATAAAAATAACTGTTACACTTTGGTAATGTGACTAATAATCAAGTATGTCAAGATCAGATGGGTGTGGTAATTTCTTGTCATATCAACTGTCATTAGGTTATGATTTCATGCCGTCTCAATTTAAGACTAGTACTTGCATTAACTGTAAGCTTTTCTTCACCCACATACTTGAATGTGTGTCAAACCTACCATCAACTTGCTGATTATACATTTAATGACCTAGTAGCCTAATGCAGGATCTTACCACTAGGGGCTGGTGGAAGCTGGGGCACTGTAAGCTGGGCTTGTCTGGGTTCATTTGTCTTTTTCTGGAGTGCTTCACTTCCATCATCATCTTACGAAGCACAATACAAAAACATAGACATTTATTTCATCTACTTCCTGATGCATGTAATACACACAATGGAATAAGAGCAGTTAAGAAATCCTCACCAGGTGGCTCTACATGGAATCTGATTGGTTTAGTCACCGCCCTCTTCGCTGGTTCCTCATCAGATTCAACATTGGAGGTGTCAACCCCCCGTTTGGCTCGTTGCTCTGCCACAGAGTAATTGTCTGTACGTGCAATAAACATAGTCATAAATACTTTCCTATTAACACTGGCAAAACAGGGTATTGAGTATTTGTAATTCACATAGTAATACTTTCAGCAAATACATATAGTACTTAAGAGGGGGAAGTTCCTGACTCTCCTGACCAGGAGTGGGTTGCACCAGTTAGACGCTAATAAGGCGTAAGAGATAAATTGGGCCTACCTACGCCCGACATAATGATTTAGAAAATCGAACAAGATGCGACATGACTAGTCATGAAACACTTACCTTGGAAACTAGTTATAGATTTATACTATACGTCTACCCCACATTAAATTAGTTTTTACACCCTGGCGTAGCAAAAGCTATTACTTACAACCAGGTGGTGACACAGGTTTACGCCTGGCTTAGAACATATTCTACGTTGTAACTAGCCTTACGTGTAGGAGTATGTTCAACTGATGCAACCTGCTCCAGAGCCACACAACCAAGCATATATTGCAATATAAACGGGAGTGGATGGATACAGAAAAAATATTATTTTACCAGTGGATGAAATTATGGAAATTCTGTACTTCTCCCATAATATTTTGTTAGGCCGGTCTCCTCTCTTAATCATTGTTGCGCTGGCATTTCTTGGCCAGTAGCAACACAGGACCTGAAAGATATGAGACACTGTTTAAAGTTAACTATTTATCCATCTCTTTGCCTGAAATGGGTAAACCATTTAACTGATCAACTCACCCCATCGCTCTTCTCCACCCATTGCTCTGGTACAACTTCAACAGTGTTCTCTTTTACAAAATGTACAACATAATAACGCTGTGTGCCCTGTGCAGAAAAACAAAACACCAATTCCACACTGTTCAGTCTCTTGATTTACCAGCCAAGATAGTTTGCAAAACTAATACAGCTTGTGAACTTGGCTATAGCTAAATGGGGCTTGCTACAGGCTGTGCAAGATGGTAAGCACAACACGAGTGCCATGGTCCTCCTCAAGTATAATAGCTTGCTTAACAAGACTGCTCTTTGCAATGAGATGCATTTGTGTGCTCCTCGTAGTGGTGCGGAAAGTCCAATACAGTCTTGAGTCACAAGGACTCCGCGTGTAAGATTCCAGATGCTGAAACACCCTGCAGAGGTAAGTATCAGAGGCATCTTCTTGGCTCACTACCTCACAGCATGACCTATCATTAAGTAGGTAGGCATTGTTTGGCCGTCTAATTTTGATGACCTGTTGGCGGGGAGAAGCTCTTACTGTGCGTTCTTGCATTCTGTGGTCCTCTGTAGCTCAATTGGTAGAGCATGGCGCGTGTAACGCCAGGGTAGTGGGTTCGATCCCCGGGACCACCATACATAAACATTTATGCACACATGACTGTAAGTCGCTTTGGATAAAAGCATCTGCTAAATGGCATATTATTATTATTTTACAAATTTGCACAAGTGGCTACCTCCCTGAACAGACCATCTTCTTTAGTTGTTGCAAGTAGTTCTCAAACTTGAAAGCACTACAGTTGTCAAGGAAGCCATGTTCTTCAGCATCAGCAGTGAGGTGTAGGAGGGAGTGAACATTATACACGATAAATGTGTCTCCATACAAAACCCTTCCCTGCTCCACAAAGAAGTTCAGTAAAGCATGAGCATAGGCACTGTGGATTGAAGAAAGTTGAGGAGAAACTAAAATGCAAATGGCCACACTGAAGGCCATGAAGTGTGTGTACTGTTCTTTAGACAAGATTCTTCTCAGCACTACTTTCCCAGTACAGAGTAGAAACTCTCTGAATTATGTGGCCTTCCAACGGTCAAGATCATCCAATCCCCGTGGTTTGCGAGCAAAGCAGTCTGGAAATGAATCCTTTAGTCGGTTTAGTCGTTGACTGACCTCCTTGACTTGCACCAATGACAACCTGGCCCCAGTCTTTCCCCTAGTCAACAACATCATCAAGAGCTTCCGGGTTACTCCGAGGCAACAAAGGTGCATATAGTCAATTGGGAATGACTTCACCATATCAATGGGGAGGATGCAAAAAGGAGAGGTTTTCCCTTCATGGTGATGTTCTGGCTGTACCAATTCCCTAAAGGATTTGTCAGTTCTGAGACACAGGTTTCTTACCTGTGGTACGTCATCCTCCCATCATACCTGCCTTTTTGTGTGCACATGTCACTGCCATAGTAGCCAGAATACATCTTTATGCATTTTACCATGGCTTTTGCAGGTGCATCACATGTTACAGAACAAACTTTCACTTGCAGTGTTGTGTCTCCCCACTTCAAGCCGGTCTGCATCAACTCTTTAAGCTCCAGCAAAGTGTCATTGAGGAATTCCAGGGAGCTTGGTTTCGATGATGCCATTGCAAGTGACAGAGGAAACACTGTGGGTGGTGATAGATTGATGGAGCACAAAAGACCATAAAGCCATAACGATATATTGGTACTTTTGAACAAAGGGAGACCGTCCAGATTAAGGGATATTTCTAAAACATTCAAATCTCCAACCACAGATTGAGGATAGATGCTTAGATGTTTCAATAATGTGGGGATTTTTTATTTTTTTTAACTACTCTCACTTAGGGGCGGACAACATAAAAAACTACTATATTAATTATGCATGTTGTAAAATGAAACGCCTTATGCCTTAAATGCTTATGGATTAAGAAACAATTAAAGGGTTAAAACAGAGCAGATACATTTCTTTAGTGCAAATGCTGTGCTTCTAATAATGGATGGTTCCCTCTAACTCCCTGCAGCTGGTCTGGGTATGTCAATGACATGTGATGGAGCTGTGTGGAGATAGGAGTAACAATGGAACTAGTGTTGTCACTTGTTTGTGTTTATGACCTGACACACATAGTCACATGCACATAGTCACAAGGAAAAACCATAGCCACAAGGTCCTGGGAGGATGGCTGTTGGGAAAGGTTTAAATGTATGTGGTTGAGAATGAGTCACGCCATGACATGTGTAAACCATGTTTAAGTATTAATTGATATGTTTTATAATGTGTTATGAAATGATAAGGGTAAAACAGAATGAACATGATTGATCCTTTGTACTCCAGATGCATGCCTGGATAGTGAATATAGTCAATACAGAGTGTGATTGTTCTTTAACGTATGTATATAATGTTTTGAGTCACGCCACCAATATAATGAGATAAGTGACAGAGGCCCCATTTAGAGAAGCGCACGTAGCCCTCGTGAGTAAACAACATGTGACACCGAAGGATGTTAATCATGTACATATAATGGAGTAACTGTGTAGGTTGTAAAAGCATGACTATGCATTTGTGGCTGTATAAAAGGAGAGCTCCGAGTCAGGGAAAACAGATGTTCTGTAGATCATCTCGGCTTTTCGTTACTTTGTGTAATAAAAGTCTATCTTCATTCTACAAAAACTCTGGAAGAAGTATAGTGGTAATTATCCACGACACTAACTCCACCTTCACTTTAAATCTGACAAACTCCACATTAGACTTGACTTCAACAAAAACATTGGTATTTTCTAGGAGAGTTCTAGCAGTGGAAGGCAAATCTGGGTGACCATTAGACTGCAGCATCTTCAGAAGTGCATCAACAGCATTGTGTTTCAATTGGAAATCACTTATCCAGGTTGCCAGGTCCTCTCTGAAGGTAGAATCTTTTTCAACGTCATCATTGTCAGAGTCAGTTGTCTTCTGAATTGCACAACCAGCATTGGCTTCAGTCACTGAATCTATGTCACTGTGTGATGGCAGTCTTGGAGGAGTACCACCTACTGCCTCAAGCTCACCATCTGACTCTTCCTCAGCGTGTGTTGGCAGTCTTGGAGGAGTACCACCTACTGTCTGAAGTTCACCATCTGACTCTTCGTCAGCATGTGTTGGCAGTCTTGGAGGAATACCTTCCACTGCCTCAACTTCACTATCTGTCTCAATTTTGCTCTCAGATTCAGTAGAACTGGTATCTTCACTCTTCGTGTCAGACTGGCTGATGAGACTAGATCCACTTTCATTGTCATTGTCTTCCTTCTCTACCCTTTTTTTCTTAAGGTTAGTTTTCTCCCTTGACAATTTAGTCCAGATTCTATTGTATTCTCTCTTTCTTGAAGTACTTGACATCCGTGTTACACCAGTGGATTTAACAGTCTGAAAATGATTAAACAATGATATGACAATGGCGCTACACATACAGTACAAAATTGGACTGCCTTACTTGTCCATTTAAAATGAATAACCAGTTAGACAACACGTAGGTTTACCTTTTTTGAAGACATTTTCAATCTTCAGAACACTAAGTAAAGAAACGGAAAGAACATTAATCTCTACTACCCAAGACGTTATCAATAATATCCATCTAGAATCAGAACTTAAATGAGGAAAGAGGTGACTACAGCTTCTCAGGCTATCGTGACACTGCAAGGCATTTGAATAATGTTGGTGTTATAGAACGGATAAATTGCACTTTTCATTATCTGGATTGTGCAGATTTAGTCATTATGTTACGAACCCCGTGGCTTTAAACGTCTAGGGGGATGGACATGAGGCCCGTAACATAATTCATGCAAATTAGGATGATGACATGGAACAGTGAGAACGAAAAACTACACGACAACCATAAACTACCGTCAAACATAAAATGTTTATTTGTGAACACACGGTAAAGGTTTGGGAAAAAGGGCTGAGCAGGACCCAAGAAATGAAACAATAGTGTAAAACACCCCTAAACTGATCTTGCCTGCCTCAAGAACCGCTAAGCTACTGCTACTCATACAAAAATACAGTGGGTGGTCCGCTCAGGTCTAACTAGTGTTTATAGACAGTTCTTTCTACGGGTAATGTATGCCCAAGGGCAGCTTGCTTAACTTCCCCTTTTCCCAGAAACACACAAAGTTACCAAACAGAGTAACCAGCAAATTAGTGAGTACTCTAAACACAGGACATCACAGTTTCCATTACTCACATACAAAAAAGTAGTCTAACAAAATTACCAAACAGGGTAACCAGCAACTTAGTGAGTACACAGGACACAACAGTATCCATACTCACATACGGAAATAGTCTCTCTCTAACAACAAACACAACTGACTGGTTTTTATACAATGGGCTGTGTGATTGAAAAACCAGCAACAGGTGGTGCAATGCAGAGGAATGTTCACTGATTGGTCCACCTTAGCAATCAGCAGACATCTCAACGACCACCAATCAGGAACATACAGGACACCTGTGATTAGGGTAGAAGGAGAGGAAAAACACAGGACACAGGATACCTGTATCCGTAACACAGCCCTTTAGTAAAAATGTATGTATCAAGCCATATTCTGCATTTCATTTTTTGTACATGCTTATGCTAGTAATAGACCAAGAACACTTGTCAATGTTGTTCTTCATCAGGACCTAAGAACACGATTACTGAACCCTGTAACACAGGCTGTGGTTACACACGGCACTATCCAAGTAACGTAGCTAGGCTAAACTATCTATTAGCCAAATGGCTAATTAGCTAACTGGCAAGCTTCCTCGCTAGTTAGATAGCCTGACATCATCAAAATGTCTTTATCTGGGGAGCTGGGAGTACACTAACTAACTTGGTTTAAATAGTACACGCTGGATAACTTACCTTTCGTAAAAACTTCCAAGAGGTGAACTGTGTTCGGTCAGTCGGAGTCGATGGCGTCTTCGCTGTTCCGCTGTGTTGTTTCGCTGTTCAGCTGTGTTGTTTCACTTTCACCAATTAGTACCGTAGGTGTTTCTTTCTGGCTCCAGCCTCAGTATTGTTAGTTGCCACACCCACTTTTATATTTACGATGACGGATAATGGGGTCAAAAGGAATATTCAGGATGAACCGTCGTCAGGCCACCACTACTGATTTTTTAAAAAATTATTATTATTGTTATACATTCATAAATTAATATAATAAAAATATATAATTTTTAGGTATCGTTCCCTCTTCCATAGGTCTATACTGAGGTCAAAATTACATTATGAATTGCCATACATTTATTAAATCGGTAGAATTATGGAAAAATATGGAAAAATAAATTGCAGAGGGGAAGAGCTGGATCCACTTCCTTTACTCCAAGCACAAGTATGCTGGCCCCAATATATTGGGATCTAAAGTACTTATTTAGAACTTAACAAATGTTCCTACACACTTAGAAAGACAACGTTACAAGTGTACCACCACTTGACTTACAGACGATGTTCCAAAATGTATTTATATCATTCCGATTGTAACGTTATATTAAGACAAAAACCATAGCTCTAAATGTAACCTTATGAAATCTTCCTAGGATATCTCCAAAATAACATGATATTCAGAACCTTTCATGGACTACCAAGCAACGTTTTTAAAGTCCCCGTGATGTCTGTATAGCGACCAGATATTTATAACCTCTATAATACTTCTTAGAAACATTATGAATGTGCCTATAATGTCCCAAATGGGCTATGACATTCAGTACCTCTGGAAGACTTAAGGGGAAGGTTGCAAATGTCTCAGTTACGTTCCGTGTAAAGTCTCCTGACATTCAGAACCTCTAAAGTACTTATTTCCAACATAACAAATGTTCCTACACACTTAAAAATACAATGTTACAAGTGCACCACCACTTGACTTACAGACAACGTTCCAAAATGTATTTTTATCATTCCAATTGCAACGTATTATGTAGACAAACCATAGCTCTAAATGTAACGTTATGAAATATTCCTATAATATCTCCAAAATAACATGATATTCAGGTGCTGGCAGGCTTAAATAATACATTAATGTCAAATCAATTGTACTAAGTTGTTGTTCTTTTTGTTTTTGCTGTCACAGTTTACCATAAGGTGTAGAAAATTACTCTGATGGCAGTTTGCAAAACAAATGCCCACATGATTGATACAAATCATCCTCATCAAATCATTCCTGGGGAAAATGTCATAGTACTTAAATCATTTTCTGTTTTTTATTTTTTAACGATACAAAACATACACATACAACCAACAGCATACAAACATCAACAACATCACACCTGCTTAGACCCACCTACTCAAACCCCCCATCTCCAGCGCCTGCATCACTCTCCACCACATGGCCTCAAACTGCACCATTTTGTTTCTCTTCATCGCCCACGCACTTTCAACATTTAGATAATAAAGCATTTGACCTTTCCATTGTGTTAATGATGGAGGATTGGTTGATTTCCAGTTTTAAGTATACGTTTTTCAAGATGATTGACGAGAAAAGTATCATCCAATCCATCGGGTATCTCACTGCACCCTCATATGCCATGTCTTGAAATATGCAGACAGACAGACTAAAAGCAGATTTACATTGTAATATTTCTAACAGCCAACTTTCTAAATATGCCCATTACCTTTCTGACTTTATAGCATTCCCAGAAGGCATTGATTACTGAGTCATTGTTAGTTTTACACTTAAGACATGACTCTGCCATTGTGCTGTAGTGTGCTTGTATAATACATTCGATACATTAGTTTATACTGGATAAAGCCTACATTTTCGTTAACTGTAATTCGTTATTTATGTTGCAACATTCCCTCCATCAGCTCTTTTTAAGTCTTGGTTCTAATAGTTTATGTTCTAATAGTTTATGTTTTGTACTAAGAGATTGTCAGTTGGATATGCTCTCTGCAAGGTTTTGTATATCTCACCAGCATATTTATATCCTTTTCTGACTCAAATAGGATTCCCTCTAGATTGCTCTGCTGTCCAAAAGATTTCAAATCGAAATTTCATGATATGAAACTTTTAAATTGCATGTATTTGAAAATACTGTTTCTACATTGGTCAGTCCAAAATTGCTTTTTAATTCTGCTATGGAAATACATCTATTTCCTATTACCAAGACATTTACAGTTTTTATGCCTTTAGTTTTCCATGTGGACCAATTTATTGGTGAATTCTGAAAAGCTATCCAAGGATTGTTCCATAGGGTTATGTTTTTAGGAAGTGATATTGGTTCTTGTAGAATACGTTTCATTTTCTTCCATATTGTTATAGTGTTCTTAACTATGAAGTTGTTAATGTTCTTCGCTGTATCCTTTGAAAATATGTTATTATGGTTCCTCTTTAGTGCTTTTAACTATATGTCGCAAGTAAAAGCCTCGGGTGGCGAGTTGATACAATTCCATGTCTGGAAGGTTAAAAACCCCCTCAGACTTAGGAAGATGTAAAACTTTCCTTTTTAAGTCTATGAGTTTTATTTGCCCATATTAAGACCTTTATGACCGAGTATACTTTTTTAAAGAATGTCTTCAGTGGGGTAATTGGTATTACCGAGAATAAATATTAAAACTTTGGAAGCCATGCCATTCTGAATAAATGTATTCTACCTGTATTAGATTTATGGGAAGATTGTTCCATTTAATTAGATCTGCTTCCATATTGTTAAGTAATGGGATTAAGTTATCTTTATATATTTGTTGTTTGTCACTTATTAAGCCTCCTAAGTATTTTATATTTTTTGTGGTCCACTTAAAGGGTTGCTGTAGATCATGAGTTATTATTTTTCTTATTGCCATTATTTTGTTTTATTTCCACGTTAATTTTATATCCTGAGATTTTAGACTATTCTGAAAATATTTTTAGCAAGGGGCTGCATTGAGTTTTCAATGTTGGTCAGGTATATTAGGAGATAACCTGCAAATAAGTTTAGTTTGTATTCATGTTTACCAATACTGATACCTGTTACATTTGGGTCCAAGTGGTTCAATTGCCAGTGCAAACAGGAAGGGGGAGATAGGACATCCCTGTCTTGTGCCCCTTTCTAAAGTAATTTCATCAGATAATGTATTATTTGTGTATATTTTTGCTTTAGAGCATTTATATAATATTTTTATTGAATTTAAATGATTTCATCTGGAAAGTTGAAAGCTTTCAAAGTTTTGAATAGAAAAGGCCATTCAAGGCCGAGTGGCACAGCGGTCTAAGGCACTGCATCACAGTGCTTGAGGCGTCACTACAGACCCGGGTTCGTTCCCGGGCTGTGTTACAACCGTCCGTGACCGGGCGGTGCACAAATGGCCCAGCGTCGTCCGGGTTAGGGGAGAGTTTGGCCGGCGGGGCTTTACTTGGCTCATTGCGTTCCAAATCAAATTTTATTGGTCACATACACATGGTTAGCAGATGTTATTGCGAGTGTAGCGAAATGCTTGTGCTTCTAGTTCCGACAGTGCAGTAATATCTAGCAAGTAATATCTAACAGTTCTACAACAAAAACCTAATACACACAAATCTAAGTAAAGGAATGGAATTAGAATATATAAATATATGGATGAGCAATGTCATTATCATTATCAGAGTGGCATAGTCTATGATGCAATAGACAGTATAGAATACAGTATATTCATATGAGATGGGTAATGCAAGATATGTAAACATTAAAGTGGCATTATTAAAGTGACTAGTGTTCCATTTATTAAAGTGGCCAGTGATTTCCAAGTCTGTATGTAGGCAGCAGCCTCTCTGTGCTAGTGATGGCTGTTTAACAGTCTGATGGCCTTGAGATAGAAGCTGTTTTTCAGTCTCTCGGTCCCAGCTTTGATGCACCTGTACTGTCCTCGCCTTCTGGATGATAGCGGGGTGAACAGGCAGTGGCTCGGGTGGTAGTTGTCCTTGATTATCTTTGTGGCCTTCCTGTGACATCAGGTGCTGTAAATGTCCTGGAGGGCAGGTAGTTTGCCCCCGGTGATGCATTGTGCAGACCGCACCACCCTCTGGAGAGCCCTGCGGTTGTGGGCTGTGCAGTTGCTGTACCAGGCGGTGATACAGCCCGACAGGATGCTCTCAATTGTGCATCTGTAAAAGTTTGTGAGGGTTTTAGGTGACAGGCCAAATTTCTTCAGCCTCCTGAGGTTGAAGAGAAGCTGTTGCGCCTTTTTCACCAAACTGTCTGTGTGTGTGGACCATTTCAGTTTGTCAGTGATATGTACGCCGAGGAACTTAAAACTTTCCACCTTCTCCACTGCTGTCCCGTCGATGTGGATAGGGGGGTACTCCCTCTGCTGTTTTCTGAAGTCCACGATCATCTCCTTTGTTGTTGTTTTTTACGTTGAGTGAGAGGTTATTTTCCTGTCACCACACTCCGAGAGCCCTCACCTCCTCCCTGTAGGCTGTCTCAACGTTGTTGGTAATCAAGCCTACTACTGTTGTGTCGTCTGCAAACTTGATGATTGAGTTGGAGGAGTGCATGGCTACGCAGTCATGGGTGAACAGGGAGTACAGGAGGGGGCTGAG
Organism: Coregonus lavaretus; assembly: GCF_964263955.1. Taxonomy (NCBI): domain Eukaryota; kingdom Metazoa; phylum Chordata; class Actinopteri; order Salmoniformes; family Salmonidae; genus Coregonus; species Coregonus lavaretus. The sequence continues at coordinate 10,984,224 of NC_140004.1, forward strand.
CACACAACCTTGTGGGGTCCCAATGTTGAGGATCAGCGAAGTGGAGATGTTGTTTCCTACCTTCACCACCTGGGGGCGGCCCGTCAGGAAATCCAGGATCCAATTGCACAGGGCGGGATTGAGACCCAGGGCCTCAAGCTTGATGATGAGCTTGTGTCGTAGAAACATTTGACTAAGAAATAATCAACTCAAACAAAATATCTCTATAGACACGGAAGCCTGTGAATTCAAGAATTTAGACTCTTTATTGCATAACAAAAAGCCTGAGTTTTTTCTCCATGGATAAACTGTCTCTCTCTGGCTTAGAGATCTCTTTTATACACACAAATAAACAAACATGCGCACATTCCTAACTTATTTTAGTTCTGCACCGCCCTTCTTTTTCAACATCCAGCTGTCACATAATGTCCACTCCAAAAGGTCATGAATGCTTTTTCTATATGAAGCCTTTTCATTCTATCATTCTATTGGCTGAGTGGCGCAGGCCCCCTTCTTAAAAAAAGAACTAATGCAATGCACACTGTTGACAGCCTCTGTGAAAGAACACATGCATTCATTTAAAACATAGCATACACTTAATGTCTACATTTCTTATTTAAACATGTTTCTTAATTATACAATATCAAACATGTTTATTACATTTTACCTTTGGCGTCTCCCTACATGTCATAATGATACATAAAATAATCCTACATATCCCCCCTATGGGACATTCCAATATTGTCCCAAATAATACAAAGATTAATTGCCAAATATATGTAAGCATATGCAGTTACTTATTCTTAGCCTTGCCACATTTGGTTTCACTTCACACACACATATTCAACCCAATATATCTTCCTCATTACTTGACCCATCCTGATGAGGACCCAGAGCCCAGTCAGGTATAGGATACAAGTCAGGAAGGTTCTCCTCTAAACTAACCTCCACATTTTCCTGTTGGGCTTTGTAACCATGACAGACCCATCCACCCCCAGGAACAACTCCATACAGACATTCAGGATTCCCAATTGGACAGTCCATTGGTCCTCCTTTAACATTACAAGATTTCCCAAATTTATTAACATACTGTCCTGGAACTCCCTGAACTGGGTGTATTTCTTTGGCTGAAATAGTAACATTTGTCTGTACAGTCATTTGTTTTACTGTGGTTTGAATCAAAAGTGATTTTAACAAAGGTAGTATACAACAAAACACTACTCCCATTACTACAAGTGATATTCCTATCATTATTCCCATCTTTGTAAACATTGCACCCCATTTTCTCAAAGTTAATTCCATCCAGTCCCAAACATGAACATCATACCCAGCATTCTCCTTAACCTCTTTTCGTAGTCCCTTGAGTTTAGTCATTGCTTCCGTGAAAGAACCATCCGGGGCAGTATTATTGGGGATAAAAGTACAACATTCATCTCCAAACATAACACAAACTCCACCTTGGCACATATCGATACTGGCCGAATGTACATTTATATTATAATAATTCTAGCATTAACTTCCTCATACCAAGAATTACATCAGATCAGTACCCTAATGCATTGTCCCAATTACTATAAATTTAGTAGTGTATAATACCTCCTTAATCAACAAACACTCCCTTCCTCTACCGGCACTCAATCTCCTGGCGTCTTCATTATGTCCTTCATAGTTCTTCATAGTTCATATTCCAATGTCACACCTGAACCACCACACCTCCACCATCATCCTGTTTTGTCCATGTGCAAACCAGTATACCCAAATTAGGAAGAATGTTGCATTTGCATAGACATCTTTCCTCACATTCTTGAAAGAAAAAGCACAAAAGAGAAAGCATTTGATTGCTTTGATTTGATGTTGAATTCAGGTCAGAGGTGGGTCAGACAGGAACATCTTCAACGCCTTTGTTGTTCCTCTTCAGCCGAGTAGAGGATTTTTGGTTTTTATTGAGGTTTACACCGTTCTGAGCCAATTGATCTCTGCAATGCATTACGACACCATCCGTTGTAACCTCAGGAAAGGACAGATCATAACAGTTCAGTTGAGTTAATTTCCAATCCAAAACATCCCTATTAACATTGTCTACATGACAAATCATTATGTTTCACATTCTCCCTTGAATTCTTCCAAATTATATAACCCAATTGTTTTATTGTAACATTCCTATATTTTTGCTCATAACAATTGCTTACACTTCTCTCTTCTAATAACACTTTCCCCTGGAAATCTAACACCAAATACTACATCAAATTGTTTATCTAAGTATTGGACTGTTTTCCTTATGTCTATGATTCACCTGTCTCTTTCTTTCATTACCCTAAGGTCACACTACCCCATGTGACTTCCCCATACTCGTTGTGCTGGTTTCTCACACACCAATACTATTTAACCCTTGTATTTTAATAGTGATCCCTTCCTGTATTTTTAGTTATGGTTCCTGCCTGTGCAAGAATCTACATTCTACTCCTGCCTATATCCCTTCTATGTCTTGTTCTTCTGCTCTTTATTTTATTATCAGTACTCCATTCCCCTTATTCTCAGGTAACTAGTCTAGTACATATTAATCAATGATAAGGATATCTGGTGCGTCTTGGAGGTCTGGGATCTCTCAATCATCAGTTCCCTCACTCTGGTACAATGGTTAAGATGATACCCAATACTCCCCTCTATCAGTACCATCGTTGGTATAACCTGGACAACGATATGTAGGTCACTTCTGTTGTTAACCTTCCCCCGTCACTAGGGTCTCCGGATCAGCCAAAGTCCCTCTCAATCTATAAACATCGGTCTGTGAAAAGTGTCCTTCTTTCAGCCTTCCCATAGGGAAGCTCAGAGTTACTGCTGCAAAGACACAAGCACAGACACACACAAAAGACAACAATGCTACCCAATGGCTGAGGTTGGAACACTCCTATAGTGGGGAACATGGATCTTAGTATCTGTCTCCACCACTTTTACCATCATTAAGGTAGCCTACAACCCTGGTGCAGGCCCCTCCACATAGGGTCTTTCCAGCTCTTTCTTCTGTAGTCTTTTGCCATCACATAGTCTCCAGGGCACAGAAAATACTCAGATTATCCTACTCAGTTGGGCAGAGTTATCTTCACTCATGAAAATAAAATCTTAAGAACATTGTTATGTTAGGTGAGACACAGTATACTACTCCTGTCCTCTCATCCGTCAAGAGAAGCCTTGAGATTATGAAGCACACCTGCTTCCAGCTTGTTGTCATCCACTTATTTCATAGACAGACCACCTCTACACCATGCCTCCTATTACAAAAACAAAAATGATTTAACCTAACCCATAACACATTATTACTACTGCTCACATCCTTAATACTCCTTGCATACTTCCCCCCTTGGACACATACATCACATCGTGATTCATGTGTACAAAAAACAAAACAAAACAATGTTGCCTATCAAACCTAACATAATAACTAACCTTAAAATGACAACCCTTGAGCATATCTTTACTTAACTGTATTCTATAACACTATTCAAGGAATACTTCTCCTTCAGGACTAACTCTCTCACTTCATCCTTGTCCTGTTTAGACTAATTTATATATAGGATTTTTCCAATTTGTAAACTTCTTCACAATTATCCTTATTTTATCTAACCCCCTAATTCAGCATGCCTCTAGAATTCATAGTGCGGGTGATCAGGTCACACTATGAAGCCAGGACAGATTTCAGAGGTCATTGAAATCATTCAATGAATTGTTTCATCCTATAGTCTACTACTTCTAACAACCATCAAAACCTTTCATAGATGTTGTAATTCCTTAGTACAGCTCTTTTCAAAATAAATCATACATATTTACTTATCCCTCAGTAAATAACCCAAATTACATGTGTATGCCCCTTTAATATATTTCACTTCCATCCTGTCAAAAAAAACCAAATAGAAATAAAAATCCTATACAACTAACTTTTCATACTAAGTAGTTTGTTTGTGGTTATTTGAACACCATACAGTAAAACAATAAACAAACAAAAATGGCCAGGCCTTATTTATTTTTGTAGCTCCCTATGACAACCTAAAAATAAAACTACTTAATTTTACTATCTAGTTCCACCCTAGCCTACAGACTTTTTAAACCTCCCACTAAAGAAATCCCCATGTTCCTGGAAGAGAAAGTATACATGTCGTTAACATATAATCAACAATCCAAAGATAGTAATTACACACAAAACATCATACATATATCCCCAGTCCTATCTCATCAACAATCATTAACCCCAGCATCCATTTAAAATTGTTTGATACGTCGCCCTACTTTACCCCTAACCTAATAATATAGGAGACTCCCATCAATCCTTAAAAGAAAACTCCCACTTAGAAGACACTAGATAACAACCCATTTTATTAAGTTAACTACACCTTCCACCATTGTCATTTGTTTAATCTAACAAAACCTTATTCAATGACTACCACGTACTCTCCTCTCCATACCCATTATCATTTTAGCAGATGCTCTTTTTCCAAACAACACTCCATTCATGAGCTCATACCTTTCTATACTTATACTAGCCCCCCTTGGGAATCGAACACCCAACCCTGGCGTTGCAAGCACCGTGCTCTACCAACTGAGCTACAGCGGACCACAGATGAGCATATAGTGCCTTTTTCTGATAATGTTATAATTGTAGCCTATTGCATTACTTTAGTTTAAAATATAAGTTTGTTTATTCAACAAATCCAGAACCCACTATAAATTGATGCTATTCCCTCAGCAAAAAAGCCAACGCTCCTTGCATCCCCTAGTTCACGTAATAAAAATACATTATCATTCTAAAATTCACCAAATATTCGCATACATTACTGATGTCACGCAAACCATAGAATAAAGTAATAACAATTAGAATTTTGTCAAATAAATTTTTTCCATCCAGCTATTCAAACTTTCTTTAAATAACTATTTCAGCTCGATACAGTCAAACAAGTATGACTCTCTTTTAACCGGAAACTAATTCATGGCATTAGTAAAGTCTATTCACATCCCAACAATAACTAATAATATATGTATATTCATATATTAAACTACCTTACTTTCATTCCAGTCTACCTAAACAATTCAAATTATGGCCAAATCTCTTATCCAAATTGCCAGTCCGCTATTCAAATGTAACTGTCCTTTCTGATTTAGACTATAGACACTCCTCCTTTCCCGTTGAATAAGTGAGTCCTTCAGTCTGAAAAGACGCAGGCTACTAGATCTTCCAATCTTATCCTGACTGTTCCTTCAATCTAAACACCCCACAACTATAGCTAAACTATACTTAGAAACCCTAGACTCTGTTCAGCGATGCAGAATCTATGCTTTATCGAAATGACAAGTTAATCCTCTGTTATTCCAATGATAATGGTCAGTAATTTTAGTATCTAACACATACCACACTTTATCAGAAAATAGCTTTGAAGGACACAGATCTCACACGCTCAACGTACTCAACTTAGCAGTCAACAAGTCAAACCCCACATTCATTGATTTGGAAACAGATCTAACAACCTAACCAAATGAATTATATATATGCTTCTGAAATAATAGATAGTTTATTATATTGCTTAATTCTACCACATGTCCTATGTACTCTCTCCCATTTCCACGTCTGTCTACGTGTTTGAGCAAGTCAACACCTATAATTTTATCCAATCCCTCATATTTACCATACCCACATAAAATTCATTATACTCCAATTTATTCATATCTACCAAACCCTTCATGTTTCTAATTATTCTTTATTGCCACAATCTGTTAATCACCATCTAGTCTCAGCAGAACAAACAACAAATTACTCAAATCCTTTCCCTTAGTCATAGAATCCTCCTAGAATCATATAGGCTGGTCACTATTCCCCGATCTTACAAAATTCTATGACAGGCATTGTTGTACGAAACTCCAAGATATCATATACAAGAAAAGCTTATTATTTCAATGTATATATAATTATCAAACACACCTCTATATCTCATCATTCAAACTTCAGAGTGTGACCAATTTACATCATTATACCACTCTTATTCCATATTTATGTTGTTCTTAAACGCCCTTAATTACTTTGTATAACCTACAGGAATATTTTATTCTATCAAAAGGCCCAAATTTGAAGTGTTAACCCTATTCTAGTTATTATTTTACGTAGTCAATTTATCATAATACTGCATTACCTCTAAAGTTTCTAAATATAATGTCAGACACATACCCTAACAGATTTATCAAATTACAATGCATAGACGTCGTATGACCACACCAATAAATGTGACCTGTTCCTCCAACAGGATTTATTCTACCCCTCCTGGTAACGTGAATTTTCTACACTCAGTTGGTCAATGAATATCCACGCACCATTTATTCTTCTCTTTCCTAATGTGAGATTGGGCACACCCTTTGTCCATCAGACAGAAGCTTCAAACAACCTCAAATAGATTTCCTTTCCTTACAGAAAGGCTATTTACTTGCAGGATTTCATATTATTCTCACTCACACAGATGAGTAGCCACTTGTGCCCAAATGAATCAGACAGTTGAATGACTCACAGCCACCAAGGTAAACCACTCATGAGCAGATGAGCAGACCTAGTCTTGGTTTACACTTTATCAAAAAGTTTGAGCCCCTGTGATTATTTAACCCGTTCACCTACTCAAGATGACCCAACTTTTTTACCTGTCCCACCCTACCTAATTTTGGCATCACCACACACAGGATGATGACCTGCCCGTTCAGTCCTCTGGAATTTTAGCTTTCCAAAGCGTTTATCCACAGGATTTATATTTATTAGCCGCCTAGGTCTTAAGCTTTCTCAAGACCTAATTTTGGCATCACCACACACAGGATGATGACCTGCCCGTTCAGTCCTCTGGAATTTTAGTTTTCCAAAGCGTTTATTCACAGGATTTATATTTATTAGCCCCCTAGGTCTTAAGCTTTCTCAAGACCTAAGTTTGGCATCACCACACACAGGATGATGACCTGCCCGTTCAGTCCTCTGGAATTTTAGCTTTCCAAAGCGTCTATTCACAGGATTTATATTTATTAGCCCCCTAGGTCTCAAGCTTTCTCAAGACCTAAGTTTGGCATCACCACACACAGGATGATGACCTGCCCGTTCAGTCCTCTGGAATTTTAGCTTCCCAAAGCGTTTATCCACAGGATTTATTTATTAGCCCCCTAGGTCTCAAGCTTTCTCAAGACCTAAGTTTGGCATCACCACACACAGGATGATGACCTGCCCGTTCAATCCTCTGGAATTTTAGCTTTCCAAAGCGTCTATTCACAGGATTTATATTTATTAGCCCCCTAGGTCTCAAGCTTTCTCAAGACCTAAGTTTGGCATCACCACACACAGGATGATGACCTGCCCGTTCAGTCCTCTGGAATTTTAGCTTTCCAAAGCGTCTATTCACAGGATTTATATTTATTAGCCCCCTAGGTCTCAAGCTTTCTCAAGACCTAAGTTTGGCATCACCACACACAGGATGATGACCTGCCCGTTCAGTCCTCTGGAATTTTAGCTTCCCAAAGCGTCTATTCACAGGATTTATATTTATTAGCCCCCTAGGTCTCAAGCTTTCTCAAGACCTAAGTTTGGCATCACCACACACAGGATGATGACCTGCCCGTTCAGTCCTCTGGAATTTTAGCTTTCCAAAGCGTCTATTCACAGGATTTATATTTATTAGCCCCCTAGGTCTCAAGCTTTCTCAAGACCTAAGTTTGGCATCACCACACACAGGATGATGACCTGCCCGTTCAGTCCTCTGGAATTTTAGCTTCCCAAAGCGTCTATTCACAGGATTTATATTTATTAGCCCCCTAGGTCTCAAGCTTTCTCAAGACCTAAGTTTGGCATCACCACACACAGGATGATGACCTGCCCGTTCAGTCCTCTGGAATTTTAGCTTTCCAAAGCGTCTATTCACAGGATTTATATTTATTAGCCCCCTAGGTCTTAAGCTTTCTCAAGACCTAAGTTTGGCATCACCACACACAGGATGATGACCTGCCCGTTCAGTCCTCTGGAATTTTAGCTTTCCAAAGCGTCTATTCACAGGATTTATATTTATTAGCCCCCTAGGTCTTAAGCTTTCTCAAGACCTAAGTTTGGCATCACCACACACAGGATGATGACCTGCCCGTTCAGTCCTCTGGAATTTTAGCTTTCCAAAGCGTCTATTCACAGGATTTATATTTATTAGCCCCCTAGGTCTTAAGCTTTCTCAAGACCTAAGTTTGGCATCACCACACACAGGATGATGACCTGCCCGTTCAGTCCTCTGGAATTTTAGCTTTCCAAAGCGTTTATCCGCAGGATTTATTGGCATCACCACACACAGGATGATGACCTGCCCGTTCAGACCTCTGGAATTTTAGCTTTCCAAAGCGTTTATCCGCAGGATTTATTGGCATCACCACACACAGGATGATGACCTGCCCGTTCAGACCTCTGGAATTTTAGCTTTCCAAAGCGTTTATCCGCAGGATTTATTGGCATCACCACACACAGGATGATGACCTGCCCGTTCAGTCCTCTGGAATTTTAGCTTTCCAAAGCGTTTATCCGCAGGATTTATGCCTTCCTAAGCAGCCTATAAACGATATACTTTTGCTACACGTTCATAGCGGTATTCGAAGGACTTAACATGTTATTCCTGATCACTCAACCAGCTGGACAGCCGCCCGTGTCGAAATGACCCGGACAGAGCAATCAGCAAGATGAATCAGCTGAATCAACTGAATCAAATGAATCAAATCAATTGAACAGACGGTTCTGACAAACAACAGCGACATGTATTCTTAAATTCAAAAGCTCCTAGTGTCTAACTTTCTGGTTCTTAAATTTGGAGAGACCTACTTGGTATTTCTTTAGATGTTGCCGAGCCCCGGATCGGACCACACAAACGTTTATACTATATTAGTAAGAACTTGGCTTACCTTTTAAAAGCGGCCGCTTTTGTTTGTATGGTCCGTCCAAGCCGTTTCACAACTGCAAATGTATACCGTCACTGATCCCTATCAGGTCCCGTCTGGGGTGCCAAATATGTCGTAGAAACATTTGACTAAGAAATAATCAACTCAAACAAAATATCTCTATAGACACGGAAGCCTGTGAATTCAAGAATTTAGACTCTTTATTGCATAACAAAAAGCCTGAGTTTTTTCTCCATGGATAAACTGTCTCTCTCTGGCTTAGAGATCTCTTTTATACACACAAATAAACAAACATGCGCACATTCCTAACTTATTTTAGTTCTGCACCGCCCTTCTTTTTCAACATCCAGCTGTCACATAATGTCCACTCCAAAAGGTCATGAATGCTTTTTCTATATGAAGCCTTTTCATTCTATCATTCTATTGGCTGAGTGGCGCAGGCCCCCTTCTTAAAAAAAGAACTAATGCAATGCACACTGTTGACAGCCTCTGTGAAAGAACACATGCATTCATTTAAAACATAGCATACACTTAATGTCTACATTTCTTATTTAAACATGTTTCTTAATTATACAATATCAAACATGTTTATTACATTTTACCTTTGGCGTCTCCCTACATGTCATAATGATACATAAAATAATCCTACACTTGGAGGGTACTATGGTGTTGAATGCTGAGCTATAGTCAATTAACAGCATTCTTACATATGTATTCCTCTTGTCCAGATGGGATAGGGCAGTGTGCAGTGTGATGGCGATTGCAGCGTCTATGGACCTATTGGGGCGGTATGCAAATTGAAGTGGGTCTAGGGTGACAGGTAAGATGGAGGTGGTATGACTAGTCTCTCAAAGCACTTCATGATGACAGAAGTGAGTGCTACGGGGCGATAGTCATTTAGTTCAGTTACCTTAGCATTCTTGGGAACAGGAACAATGGTGGCCATCTTGAAGCATGTGGGGACAGCAGACTGGAATAGGGAGATTGAATATGTCTGTGAACACACCAGCCAGCTGGTCTGCGCATGCTCTGAGGACGAGGCTAGGACCTGGGCCGGCAGCCTTGCGAGGGTTAACACATTTAAATGTCTTACTCACATCGGCCACGGAGAAGGAGAGCCCACCGTCCTTGGTAGCTGTCAGCATCGGTGGCACTGTTTTATCCTCAAAGCGGGCAAAGAACTCATTTAGTTTGTCTGGAAGCGAGATGTCGGTGTCCGCGACGTGGCTGGTTTTCCTGTTGTAGTCCATGATTGTCTGTGGCGGGCTGGGCGCCTGCAGTCTGACTTCGGTCGTCAGTTGAACTGTGTTTCCTTCAACACATTGGTACAGCTGGCTTCCGGGTTAAGCGGGCGGGTGTTGAGAAGCGCGGTTTGGCGGGTCATGTTTCGGAGGATGCATGACTTGACCTTCACCTCTCCTGAGCCCGTTGGGAAGTTGCAGCGATGAGACAAGATCGTAATTGGATATCACGAAAATCACGCTACTTTGTCCCAAAATGTTAAATAGAATTCTATGGGCAAGGTGTCCATTCCTGGTGCTTTGGTCCCAGTGTCTAATATTTATTTTGGGTGATCTCTGTTTTAAGTGATAATTTTTTGTCTGCTGATAATTTCTTCAGGGTTGTTGAGTCTAACAAGGCTGTAGGATCAGTACAACTGTTGTTTAATTCTGATTTATATAGATTTTCATAGAAGCTTTTAAAATTGTCATTAATCGCATTGGTGTTTCTAATTAACACATTTGTATCTTTATCTTTTAAAATTATAACTGGTTTGGCATGTATTCGTTTTGTGACGGCTGCGAGATGTTTACCAGGTTTATTTGTCATTAAGTAGTATGCTTTATTTGAGTTTAACATGTAGTTGTTGGCTCTCTTCAAAAGTAAAGGATCATATTCCTGATTAAGTTCTGACATTTTTTATTTTCTTCTTTACCTTGTAAAGGTTTTTTATGGGCTTTTTCTAAGATATTTATTTATATTTTTCTTTAATTTGAATTTCTAACTCAGATAAAACTATTGCCGAGTATGAGATTATCATTCCCCTAATGTACGATTTAAAAGCATACCATATTCTGTCGTTAAGTGTATTTTCTGTTGGTGTAATTAAGCATGGTACGGAAGAATGATCAAATATCACAGATATATTTGAACCCAGTAAATTGTATAGTGCATTTTTTAAATAAAAAATATGTAGTCAATTCTTGAATAGATTTTCTTACTTTGAGAAAAAAAGCAGTAGTCTTTTATAGTTGGGAATAGTAATATCCAGGTGTCCTGTAAATTATTTGTAGAGATCAAATTTTTCAGCCTCTTTGGAGGCTCCTTGAATTTGCCTTTTTTATTGCTATGTCTGTCAATCTTATCGAATGTATCATTTAGATCACCTGCTAAAATAATAGTTACTGTCTGGATTTGATCTAATATAGCTTGAATTGTATCTAAAAACACCAGATTTTGCCCTGGTGGGATATACAATGAAATATATATGTATTTTTCACCATGTAACGTACAATTCAACATTAGGAAAAAGTCCTTCTTGGTCTGTGTGCTGGGATATGAGGGAAAAGGGTGAATTCTTATTTATCAGGATGCCTTCTGCTGTTACTACAGTAGGTGGAAGCATAGGCCTCTCCAACCCAGCTCCTCTTTAAATATTAAATGTATCCTTTTTTTAAACGTAGCTCTTGCAGGAAAACCACATCTGCTGACAATTTCTTTAAGTGTTTAAGAACCATATGCAGGTCTCCTTCTTCCTTGTCTTCTGTTAAGGACAGTATTCTCATATTGTTTCGTCTCAGTCTGTTTTCTTGCTGGTCCAGTTCATCTTCTAAAGTTTGCAACTTTGTTTCCAAAATGCGAATTTTGTTGTCTTGTTCGTTCATGCGCATGCCTTGTTTGTGCGTGTCTAACACGATAGCCTCTACTTTCTTTTCGAGCAAATTGACTTTTGTAATAACAGATTGTAGAAGTTAGTTTGTTTTGGTGTGCATTGAGAGCATTTTAGCTACGTTTTCCTGGATAGCCTTTAACTGTTCATTACTCTCATTTGCGTCTCCAAGTTGCTCCTTGTCTTTTCCTCTGGGGGAAGCCATAGTTTTTTGGATTTGCGTCGCGTCGCCGCTTTACCAACTGATTGGTTCGCTGTTGTACATAACTGATCGCTCTCACTCTCCCAGTTACTTGGGGATATGTTGATTTGTCGATTTTAGAGGCTTGATTTAAACATTGTTGTCTGGTTTCTACATATAACCACAGTTTTCTCGGTACAAAACAGAGCTACTCCCTCCCCATGCATCCTATCGGTACATGCATGCCCCTCCTTTTTTTTACTTGAGTAAATTACAATAGAAATAACAGTACTTTTACTTAAAGGGATACTTTGGGATTTTGGCAATGAGGCCCTTTATCTATTTCCCCAGAGTCAGATGAACTCGTGGATACCATTTTAATGTCTCTGTGTCCAGTATGAAGGAAGGTAGTTTTGTGAGCCAATGCTAACCAGCATTGGCACAATGGCTGGAAGTCTATGGATATGTGCTAGCATGCTATAAAATACCTACAATATTTACAGAGCTCTCTGCCTAGGCTACCTCACGGTATCATGGTAACCACGGAACCAAATATATACAGTACCAGTCAAAAGTTTGGAAAAACCTAATCATTCAAGGGTTTTTCTTTATTTTTAATATTTTCTACATTGTAGAATAATAGTGAAGACATCAAAACTATGAAATAACACATATGGAATCATGTAGTATCCAAAAAAGTGTTACACAAATCAAAATATATTTTATATTTGAGATTCTTCAAATAGCCACCCTTTGCCTTGATGACAGTTTTGCACACTCTTGGCATTCTCTCAACCAGCTTCACCTGGAATGCTTTTCCAACAGTCTTGAAGGAGTTCCCACATATGCTGAGCACTTGTTGGCTGCTTTCCCTTCACTCTGCCGTCCGACTTATCCCAAACCATCTCAATTGGGTTGAGGTCGGGAGATTGTGGAGGCCAGGTCATCTGATGCAGCACTCCATCACTCTTCTTCTTGGTAAAATAGCCCTTACACAGCCTGGAGGTGTGTTGGGTCATTGTCCTGTTGAAAAACAAATGATAGTCCCACTAAGCGCAAACCAGATGGGATGGCAGATCGCTGCAGAATGCTGTGGTAGCCATGCTGGTTAAGTGTGCCTTGAATTCTAAATTAATCACCAATAGTGTCACCAGCAAAGCACCCCCACACCATAACACCTCCTCCTCCATGCTTTACGGTGGGAATTACACATTTGAAGATCATCCGTTCACCCACACCGCATCTCACAAAGACACGGCGGTTGGAACAATAAATCTCCAATTAGGACTCCAGACCAAAGGACAAATTTCCACCGGTCTAATGTCCATTGCTCGTGTTTCTTGACCCAAGCAGGTCTCTTCTTCTTATTGGTGGCCTTTAGTAGTGGTTTCTTTGCAGCAATTCGACCATGAAGGCCTGATTCACACAGTCCCCCCTGAACAGTTGATGTTGAGATGTGTCTGTTACTTGAATCATTTATTTGGCCTGCAATTGCTGAGGCTGGTAGCCAGTTTCATCATAGCACTTGATGGTTTTGCGACTGCACTTGAAGAAACTTTCAAAGTTCTTGACATTTTCCAGATTGACTGACCTTCATGTCTTAAAGTAATGATGGACTTTCGTTTCTCTTTGCTTATTTGAGCGGTTCTTGCCATAATATGGACTTGGTCTTTTACCAAATACGGCTATCTTCTGTATATCCCCCTACCTTGTCACAATACAACTGATTGGCTCAAATGCATTAAGAAGGAAAGAAATTCCACAAATTAACTTTTAACAAGGCACACCTGTTAATTGAAATGCATTCCAGGTGACTACCTCATGAAGCTGGTTGAGAGAATGCCAAGAGTGTACAAAGCTGTCATCAAGTCAAAGTGTGGCTATTTGAAGAATCTCAAATATAAAATAGATTTTGATTTGTTTAACACTTTTTTGGTTACTACGTGATTCCATATGTGTTATTTCATAGACGTCTTCACTATTATTCTACAATGTAAAAAATAGTCAAAATAAAGAAAAACCCTTGAATGAGTAGGTGTGTCCAAACTTTTGACTGGTAGTGTGTGTGTATATATATATACACGTTCCTATCCACCAATCTGGGCTGTGTATGTAAATATATTTACATTTGTATTAACATGCCCACACGATCAGACTTAGCGTTTCAATTGCAAAAGGAGGCTCAGGGAAATTAATGATAATACATATGTGTGTATTGTTTTCATGAATAGACACACATAATGATTTATTAGACATACAGTGATGACTTAAAAATAAAACGACTGCTTGTTGACTGTGATAAAGGCACTGGATTATGAGCTGTCTTGTTTGCTAAATAAACAAACGAAATAGGCAGTGACATGGCGAGAGCTTGAGACTATAAGGCTCTATCTGCATTTTTGTCAAAATGTAGTTATTGCCATAGCCTTGTTCTGTTCAGTGTTCTCTACCTATATAGACGTTGAATTGACTTCTGTGCCCAGTGGGATGTTTTCAGACTGTGTTTTACTTTCCTTGTCTCTCTGTCGCTTTGTCACAACTAGGTTGTGTTCATTTAGCACCAAACTGAAGAAAACGGACTGTTCCCAAAAATATTTTCTATGTTTTCCGTTGTGTGCCCTTATGAACACTGCCCTGATCTGAAGGGTTTAGAGAAGTGAAAGCAATATGAATGAGATCCAGCTTGTCGTTGGTTTCTCCATTTCAGAGGCCATGAAAGGAAGATTGGCATAGCCAAAACTTGACAGATATTGGTCTGCAGTGTCATGAGTAGTTAAGTATGCACCCAAGTCCATTTTAATGACACCACATCAAACACCAGTGGATAATTGGGCAATGTCTGAAATATTAATCAACTCAAAGTCTGCATAGTAAAAATCAAGGACTCTGAATAAATGAAACAAACAATAAAATAAGATGTTCATCATTAGCTTAATATATTACACTATGCCCATATGAACCATTAATATAGAAATTAAGATCTTACTTTAAACAAATATTGGATATTTTTGTCACTCATTGGATGCAGCCACAAAGATAGCCATAGCTTCAGGACAATAGCCTACAAGGTTTTTTCTTACCCAGTGATCTACTTTGTGGGCATGCATTCTTTCTCAATGGCCACAGAGGGGCAGTACATGATTTGTCTTGTTTTTGGTACCATGGCGATAAACTAGCTTGGAAATAGACTTGATTTGCCAGTCCAAGCTGTAGGCCAATTTTGGGACATAATACCACAGATGGAGGGGAAGTTAGTTATAAGCAGAGCCATTCATGGCATATTTTCAAGCCATTTTGCGAGTTAACTCAGGGCTGTTGTAATTAGCCATTACAATGAATAGGCTAACAGGCCTACTGCTTATCTACATAATATCCGGTTTATCAACGTTTACCATTCAATTGTTATCACGTTGGATGATTGATGTGGACTATTTTCCCTGGAGCATTTGACAGAATATCTGGAAAAGACGTTTGAGGCGGTGTAGTGTGGGGTGGAGCTCCCCGGCACGCACCAATTCAGTTAATCCAGTTCCGGTGCAAGAGCCAGAGACCACTAATAAAACGTCCCACAATTCTCCCCTAATGCTTTTCCATTTCACTCACTCACAGCCCCTCCCTCCACACACAAACTCACCTCTTTTTCCAATAGGCCTCCCTCCCAAAAATTTTAACACATGAGTTTAAACTGCTCTGTATTTTATCCCAAGCAAGGTGAGAGAGGGTTAGTGCACTGGCGCCAAATCAGAACAGGATTCTGATAGGCCCAGGCAGGCGTGTGCCTATCATCACATGGCACATAATTTTGAAGCATGGAACCAGAGAGGAAGAGGCGAAGCGAGAGGGTTTACTCCGCCCAAAATCTTTCCATGGAAATAAGACCACGATGTGAGGAATTTGTGTATCAGTAAGCGAGTGTCGAAATTCAGTAAGCGAGTGTCGAATTTGGCCAACAAAAAATGTAGTTGCTAATTTCCTACTTGAGACTTATTTGATCGAATAGAAGTTTCGTAATGGTTAGGTTGTTATGAATGCACTGATGTAAGTGGAAGCACCTGGCATTTCGGCAACTTAAAAAAAATACGACTTTATATCAGAGTTGTGCCTGTTGTTCACACGCGTATCTGCCCTCTCATTTGCTGAATGGTCCCACCTGATCTCTCCTCCTCCCCCCACTGCCTTGCATCAAAAGACAGTAAAGTGCTTCCATCTTTGAGGACATGTATTTCCATTGTTAGAGCGGTCACTCGACTATCTTGTCAATATAAAATATCATCTTTGATGTAACTGAGCTACAATGTGTAAACATATTAGTGCTGTTGGATTACTATTACAGCGACATTTCTTGATTTCTTGTTGGGGAAAAAATTGATTATTGTGTACTGTTTGACATTTAATGCATTGTTAGGAGCTAGTAACATAAGCATTTCACTGCACCCGCTACAGCATCTGCTAAACTGTGTACGTGACCAATAAACTTGGATTTGATTTGATATGCACACCGTACTGTGCTCAAACCCAAGTTGGAGACACCCCCATAGATTTGTTGAGACAGATTCAGCTCGGTAATTAGGCATATGGTCCTCAATACAGACATAGGCTACATCTTGTGCGTCACTGCGCACGTCACATCGTATCTGCACATGGGGAGAGCGCGGGACTCAGAACTAGTGTGTGTGCGCGCGTGTGTGTGTGTGTGTGATATGTCAACCCACTAAGCACGGACGGACACTAGCGTCTTTTGGACTTCTTTTTTTTGTCTATGTTTGGTTCAGATTTCATCCCGTCCTGTACTGAACTCTACTGTACTCTACTGTACTCTACTGAATTAAACTATACTGTATAGCACTGTACCGTACTGTAATGTACTCTACTCTACTGAATAAAACTCTACTGTCCTGTAACGTACCGTATTGTATTCTACTGTGCTCTACTGTACTGAACTGCACCGTACTGTACTGTGCTGTTCAAACTTTGAAACATAGCTTAGATGTCTATGATTCGTTCAGATTTGTTCTGGTCTGAAGCAACTTAGTCAGTGCATTCAACTTAGGTATTTAAACAACAAGTTATCACAGTCATAACAAGAAACAAATATTTATGTAACCGTTACTGAGAATGTTATTGTAGTTGAAGTGGTCTGTTGATTTATTCTATAGGTTGGACTACTTTGAACATCATCACTGCCGGTTTTAAAGCTTAAAAAAAAGCTAACATAAGTGCATGTGACAGATGGGAGCAATAATAAATATTCTATATTGCAATCTTCAGTTGGCTCCTCTTTCCTATATTAAATGGATTTAACAATAATTATGTCGATATAATGCTTACTTCATTGAGAATGTGCCTTCAGAAAGTATTCACACCTCTTGACTTTTTCCAAATTTTGTTGTGCTACAGCCTGAATTTAAAATTGATTAAATTGCTATTTTTTTGGTCACTGGCCTACACACAATACCCCATAATGTCTGTAGAATTATGTTTCATTTAAAAAAAAACAAATTAATAAAAAAGGAAAAGCTGAAATATCTTGAGTAATTTAGTATTCAACCCCTTCGTTAAGGCAAGCCTAAATAAGTTCAGGAGTGCATATTTGCTTAGTTCCATAATAAGTTGCATGGACTCACTCTGTGTGCAATAATAGAGTTTAACATGATTTTTGAATGACTACCTCATCTCTATACCCCACACATACAATTATCTGTAAGGTCCTTCAGTCGAGCAGTGAATTTCAAACACAGATTCAACCACAAAGACCAGGGAGGTTTTCAAATGCCTCGTAAAGAAGGGCACATTGGTAGATGGGTAAAAATAAAAACAGACATTGAATAACTAATTGACAGAGTGAAAAGAAGGAATCCTGTACAGAATAAAAATATTCCAAAACATGGATCCTGTTTGCAACAAGGAACTAAAGTAATACTGCAAAAAAATTATCAAAGCAAATCACTTTTTGTCCTGAATACAAAGTGTTATTTTGGGGGCAAATCCAATACAACACATTACTGAGTACCACTCTCTATATTTTCAAGCATAGTGGTGGCTGCATCAGGTTATGGGTATGCTTGTAATCGTTAAGGACTGGGGAGTTTTTCAGGATAAAAAATAAATGGAATGGAGCTAAGCACAGGCAAACTCCTAGAGGAAAACCTGGTCCAGTCTGCTTTCCACCAGACACTGGGAGATGAATTCACCTTTCAGCAGGAAAATTACCCAAAACACAAGGCCAAATCCACACTGGCCGAGATACAATTTTGACTTACATTTATTTGAAGTCCTGAAAATGGTTGTCTAGCAATGATCAACAACCAGTTTGACAGAGCTTGAAGAATTTAGAAAATAATAATGGGCAAATGTTGCACAATCCAGGTGTGGAAAGCTCTTAGAGACTTACCCAGAAAGACTCACAGTTGTAATCGCTGCCAAGGGTGCTTCTACAAAGTGTTGAATCAGGGGTGTGAATACTTATGTAAATGTGATATTTCTGTATTTCATTTTCAATACATTTGCAAACATTTCTAAAAACATGTTTTCACTTCGTCATTATGGGTATCATGTGTAGATGGGTGGGAAAAAAAACATATTTAATCCATTTTTAATTCAGGCTGTAACACATAAAAATGTGAACTAAGTCAAGGGGTGAATACTTTCTGAAGGCACTGTATGTGCAGTTGAAATTTGGCCATACAGTCAATGACCAAAAATAAATATTTTCAACTTCTGTAGGTTAAATTACCTGTTTTCTATTTCATTCAGACCCAAAAAGTAACCTGATTTAAACATCTGGAAAATATATTTTTTTAAACATCCAGAAAATACGTATTTTCAGCATCAAGGAAATTCATATTTTCTCATTTCATTCAGAACCGAAAATTAACCTGATTTCAATGTTCAGAGAAGATGTCTTTTCAAAGCTTCATTTAGAACCTAAAATGAACATATCTTTTAGATGTCTTTTCAATGTCCCTCCACTACATATGACATGTTATTGATTCAGTACATGCCGGCTAAAATCTTTATGGTTATGTAATGGAGCGTAATGATTTAATAAGGTGATGGAGGCTGGTACACGGCGGCTAAAGAGGGAATGATTGGTGACTGCCCCGATGTGCCAGTGGGATAAATCAAATGCAATTGAAGCAGATGCACACCTGCGCTGTCATTTCGTTTTTTAATTAACACATGATTTTCTATTCGAATACACTTTGGCTGTAAACCCAGCCCCATATCTCTCATGTCCGATGTTATGCTATTTGTCCGTTATAGCCTACAAGGACACCAACTCATCTCGTCGGACAGAGACACGTAGGCTACTGTAGGCTAAACACAAGACCGCCGGTGAATGACAGGGACGAGAGCCCTTTAACCCCTTGCCATCTGGAACAATCAGCGTGGAATCGGAACTAAAACAATGGCTAGAGGGCGTATTCTTGACGGCGATCTATAACATACTGCATGTTTTGATGTTGGTAGGCCTACCCGTGCCGCCTCCTCCTCAGTGCACTGCTTGAACAACGTAACAATAAATGGTGTGCGCTTTCGGCTCCATCGTCTCTGTTCATGATCTATTCGTCCACGGCTCTGCATCTGGCAGACCTGCACAGGACATAGGGTTTTGTGTGGAATTATCAGTGCCAGTGTCATCTGTCTGAGAGCGAGCGAGAGAGAAGGAATCCTTGGCATACACACACGTCGGTGTCTCAATGTGAATTTGAGTGACTGACTGGATTCTTGTGGAGAAGGACAGAACGGATAAACCAATTTTCAGCATCTCACCCATTTGCGCGGAGAGCGGCTTGTGCATGCTCTTCTGGGTTGAGCATCTGACAGCGTCTTTTTCTGCTGGAGCTTGGCTGATCCGAGCGGTCCTTGGTCGGGCATGGAGGGAGCCGAGATGAGCGCCTTTCGGAGGTGTAGTGGGGTGTTTCTGTTGGGATTGTGTTGCGTACTAATGGAACTGTGGAGGCTCGGGGCCGCCTGCCCCGCGTCCTGCACCTGCAGCGGAGCCAGGATCGCCTGTGTGGACCAGGAGCGGGGTATCATGGCTTTCCCCGTGTTGCAGTCGGAGCTGGAGATGGACAACATTACAGACATGTGAGTCACTGTCCATGATCCATCACGGGACCCAACATATAGGCCTAGGCCTATAACAGATGGGTCTTCCATGAAATGAGTGCCTTTTGAGTCACTTTGATGTTTTAAGTAGCAATTGTGCACCAATATCGAATTGTAAAAGCCTATTATATTCATTAAATTGTCCTTTAATATAGACCACATGGAGAATTCAATACATCTGAATAAAGATTTGCTAAAGTGCCTCCTGGGAAGATTCGTATCCACATAGTCCCAACATTTCAAAAAATTTACACCATCATTGTAAAGCCCTAGTTATTTTGTTGCTTTGACAGTCATTTCTGAAGATTATTATTTATTTCATGTGGTTAGTGATTCATTTACATATGTCCCTCATTTTAAGGTCAAGCCTGTTACATGAACTGAACTCTAATTTTAATGTAGTGAAACTATTCCTTTTTAATACATATAATAGTCAAACCACAGTGTAAAAGCAGGTGAGCTGGTTCTACTCTTTTTGGCCATGTTCTGGTGTTTTGTGGTGGAAAAGTGAGCGGGTCAAACATAACATGTCAACCCTGTTACCCATAGATAGACAGGCTGGAAATGTTTTAACAAATGTTTTGTTTGTTGTGAAGCTTACTTTCAATTGCCCCTTCCTGTTACACACAACAAACTTCAATTTCCCCTGTCATAAGGGGATGTATGGCTGTTTTAAGATGATATCGTCAACCCTGTTACTTTATTTGTTTCTTAATAGGCACTTACTATAGTAATTTGTTTTTTGAGTTGAACATGTGCTCTTTATGACAGAATGTAAACATTTGGTGAAATCAAACGTTTTTTAAAACCAAGTTACACTAGTCAAAAGGCACACAATTGGTGGAATGACCAGATATAACCTGCCTAATCGGCAAACAATAAAGAGGTGAAAAAAGCCTATGCATTTTAGACTATCAATGAGTAGAATTGAAGGTTCAATCGAATGGCCAATTCTCAGTCAACAGTTAGGCTATTTGAATTGGCTAATAAAACTTATTTTATAGTTTTGCAGCAGTGATGTTAGGAAAATAAATGTGTGTGTGTGTGTGTATACACGTGCTCGAGTGTGTATGTCAGTGTGAGAGCGGTGGGCACGACTGGACCGCGAGGGATACTGATCGGTACCGATCGATGCTCCACCGTGACCCCGGGAAGAGGTGTAGTCCTACTCCCGCAGAAACTCAGTAGTCCAAATATTTGCAAAGACAATGCGCCCAAAAGCCTACTATTTTATATTCTGTAATGTTTAAATATTAAGCTATAGTCTAGGCAATTTTTCTTCTATTGTGAAAACAATGAATTGGCCTAGACTAAATACATTTCCACCCACGTTTGAGCTGTTTTCAGATTGATCATAGCCTAAATGAAGACGGAGAATCAAAAGTACAGTTTAGAATGCATAATGTTGAGGACACGATGTGAGCGTCTCTTTGTCAAGACCATAGCAGACCCTTTGATGCATAGCCTCTCCTGTAAGATTACAGTGTAAACATATACAAAAAAGATATATAATTATAAATATATATTTGATAAAATATTGAATTAATGTATTCATCTGGAATAGTCGACTGTTAAAAATGACAAGAAGTAGACGACTTGAGTTAGGGCCTATCCTATATGTTGACATTCATCAGTCTATTTATGAAATTTGTATTTTCAAATGACCTTGACAAAAATCTGGAACAAAAACTCCCATCACTGAAAAACACCTAAACATTCACTGCTGAAAGGGGCCTTACAGATAATTGCATGTGTGGGTGGGGTACAGAGATGAGGTAGTCATTCAAAAATCATGTTAGTAACCTCTAAAAGTCTACTAACCTAACATATGGAATTGTTTTAAGATGGTCATACCATGGATCATTTAGTGATTTGATTCTGAATTCCAGGACCCCTGTAGGTGACAAAGAAGAAGAAACCCGAACACCACTCTTGCTAGGATCACTGCTCTTTAATAAGCTTTACGTATCGGCCTTTACGCCTGTAGGTAAAACAAAATAATCATAAGGAATAAGGTTTTGAAGGGTCTGTCCTACATCTAGGAGATATAACTAAGCTCAGGAAATATATATACTTTTCGGACATACAGTGCATTCGGAAAGTATTCAGACCCCTTAACTTTTTCCACATTTTGTTACGTTACAGCCTTATTCTAAAATTGATTAAATCGTTTTTTCCCCTCATCAATCTACACACAATACCCCATAATGACAAAGGAAAAGCAGGTTTTTAGAAATGCTTGCAAATGTATTAAACATTTATAACTGAAATATCAAATTTACATAAATATTCAGACCCTTTACTCAGTACTTTGTTGAAACACCTTTGGCAGCGATTACAGCCTCGAGTCTTATTGGGTATGACGCTACAAGCTTGGCACACATGTATTTGGGAAGTTTCTCCAATTCTTCTCTGCAGATCCTCTCAAGCTCTGTCAGGTTGGATGGGGAGCGTCGCTGTATAGCTATTTTCAGGTCTCTCCAGAGATGTTAGATCGGGATCAAGTACGAGTGGCTGGGTCACTCAAGGACATTCAGAGACTTGTCCCGAAGCCACTCCTGCGTTGTCTTGGCTGTGTGCTTAGGGTCGTTGTCCTGTTGGAAGGTGAACCTTCGCCCCAGTCTGAGGTCCTGAGCGCTCTGGATGAGGTTTTCATCAAGGATCTCTCTGCACTTAGTTCCGTTCATCTTTCCCTCGATCCTGACTAGTCTCCCAGTCCCTGTCGCTGAAAAACATCCCCACAGCATGATGCTGCCACCACCATGCTTCACCGTAGGGATGGTATTGGCCAGGTGATGAGCAGTGCCTGGTTTCCTCCAGATGTGGCACTTGGCATTCAGGCGAAATAGTTCAATCTTGGTTTCATCAGACCAGAGAATCTTGTTTCTCATGGTCTGAGAGTCCTTTAGGTGCCTTTTAATGAGGAGTGGCTTCCGTCTGGCCACACTACCATAAAGGCCTGATTGGTGGCGTGCTGCAGAGATGGTTGTCCTTCTGGAAGGTTCTCCCATCGCCACAGAGGAACTCTGGAGCTCTGTCAAAGTGACCATCGGGTTCTTGGTCACCTCCCTGACCAAGGCCCTTCTCCCCCGATTGTTCAGTTTGGCCGGGCGGCCAGCTCTAGGAAGAGTCATTTCAGAATGATGGAGGCCACTGTGTTCTTGGGGACCTTCAATGCTGCAGACATTTTTTGGTACCCTTCCCCAGATCTGTGCCTTGACACAATCCTGTCTTCATCCGTGAAGAGCAAACTTCTCCAGCATGCCATTGGCCATCGAAGATGAGCATTTGGCGACTGAAGTCGGTTACGATGCCAAACTGCAGTCAGGTCAAGACCCTGATGAGGACGATGAGCATGCAGATGAGCTTCCCTGAGACAGCTTCTGACAGTTTGTGTAGAAATTATTCGGTTGTGCAAACCCACAGTTACATCAGCTGTCCAGGTGGCTGGTCTAAGACGATCCCGCAGGTGAAGAAGCCGTATGTGGAGGCCCTGGGCTGGCGTGGTTACACGTGGTCTACGGTTGTGAGGCCGGTTGGACATACTGCCAAATTCTCTAAAACGACGTTGGAGGCGGCTTATGGTAGAAATATGAACATTACATTCTCTGTCAACAGCTCTGGTGGACATTCTTGCAGTCAGCATGCCAATTTCATGCTCCCTCAAAACTTGAGACATCTGTGGCATTGTGTTGTGCGACAAAACTGCACATTATATCGTGGCCTTTTTAATGTCCCCAGCACAAGGTACACCTGTTTAATGATCATGCTGTTTAATCAGCTTCTTGATATGCCACAGCTGTTAGGTGGATGGATTTTCTTGGCAAAGGAGAAATGCTCACTAACAGTGCATTTCAGCTCATGAAACATGGGACCAACACTTCACATGTTGCATTTATATTTATATTCACTGTACATATTTTATTTAACCCCTTTTTTGTGGTCACAAACCTACTTCCATACTTCCATAACATTTTAAAACCGGTACTGGGTTACCTTCAGTGAGTCCTGTGACACTTGTGGGGGTCATAGAGCAAAACGAGTCTCCCCTTTCCATAGTCGGGTCATATTAGTTTGTAGCCCAAACGGTTCGGATGCTACAGACAGAAGTTGGCACATTGACAGTACCGACTTCAAACGAGTCCCGTGGGGGTCGTATTAGTTTGTAGGCCAAACCGTTCAGACGCTACAGACGTTTTTATGAGAGGACCGATTTTCGGGATGTCTCCTGGTCTGACAAACAGCGCTGTAGCTCTGCTACTTTCCACAGCAGATGCGGAAGGCCGACATAGGCTGATGTGGTGGATTGAGATGCAGCCCATACAAAAAATGATATCTCTAGTTTAAACAGACAGATTTTGATGGGGATTTTTAAATATTATGTTAATTACATTGGCGCATGGGTGCGTCAATCGACTCTTAAGAATTTATATCTGTTGAAATGTGCTGCTGTGCATCTGTTGTTCACTGGGCTTACTGCCCCTACTTCTGTTATCTAACCTTTTTTTCTCCATTTCATTTTTGACAGATATATTGCAAATCAGAGTAGCTTCTCGTCCATCAATGACAAAGACCTGCATTATTACCGGAACCTCACAAATCTGTAAGTCTGTTATGTTATGTGATATCTTATACTTGTGGTCATGATGGGGCCCAGATTGTCACTGGTCTAATAGTGCAATATGATCATGTTTTTGTGTGTATTTGCTTTGCAGAACTGTGACTAACAGCCGGCTGACCTATGTGTCTCGACTGGCTTTCCAGAACAACCTCAAACTTCAGTATCTGTGAGTGGCTTCTATAGGCCTAAGGCAACATTTACAGTGGGGAGAACAAGTATTTGATACACTGCCGATTTTGCAGGTTTTCCTACTTACAAAGCATGTAGAGGTCTGTAATTTTTATCATAGGTACACTTCAACTGTGAGAGGCGGAATCTAAAAAAATCCAGAAAATCATATTGTTTGATTTTTAAGTAATTAATTTGCATTTTATTGCATGACATAAGTATTTGATCACCTACCAACCAGTAAGAATTCTGGCTCTCACAGACCTGTTAGTTTTTCTTTAAGAAGCCCTCCTGTTCTCCACTCATTACCTGTATTAACTGCACCTGTTTGAACTCGTTAACCTGTATGAAATACACCTGTCCACGCACTCAATCAAACAGACTCCAACCTCTCCACAATGGCCAAGACCAGAGAGCTGTGTAAGGACATCAGGGATACATTTGTAGACTTGCACAAGGCTGGGATGGGCTACAGAACAATAGGCAAGCAGCTTGATGAGAAGGCAACATAAGTATTGCATGACATAAGTATTTGATACATCAGAAAAGCAGAACTTCATATTTGGTACAAAAACCTTTGTTTGCAATTACAGAGATCATACGTTTCCTGTAGGTCTTGACCAGGTTTGCACACACTTCAGCAGGGATTTTGGCCCACTCCTCCATACAGACCTTCTCCAGATCCGTCAGGTTTCGGGGCTGTCACTGGGCAATACAGACTTTCAGCTCCCTCCAAAGATTTTCTATTGGGTTCAGGTCTGGAGAATGGCTAGGCCACTCCAGGACCTTGAGATGCTTCTTACGGAGCCACTCCTTAGTTGCCCTGGCTGTGTGTTTCGGGTCGTTGTCATGTTGGAAGACCCAGCCACGACCCATCTTCAATGCTCTTATTGAGGGAAGGAGGTTGTTGGCCAAGATCTCGCGATACATGGCCCCATCCATCCTCCCCTCAATACGGTCGTCCTGTCCCTTTTGCAGAAAAGCATCCCCAAAGAATGATGTTTCCACCTCCATGCTTCACGGTTGGGATGGTGTTCTTGGGGTTGTACTCATCCTTCTTCTTCCTCCAAACACGGCGAGTGGAGTTTAGACCAAAAAGCTCTATTTTTGTCTCATCAGACCACATTACCTTCTCCCATTCCTCCTCTGGATCATCCAGATGGTCATTGGCAAACTTCAGACGGGCCTGGACATGCGCTGGCTTGAGCAGGGGGACCTTGCGTGCGCTGCAGGATTTTAATCCATGACGGCGTAGTGTGTTACTAATGGTTTTCTTTGAGACTGTGGTCCCAGCTCTCTTCAGGTCATTGACCAGGTCCTGCCGTGTAGTTCTGGGCTGATCCCTCACCTTCCTCATGATCATTGATGCCCCACGAGGTGAGATCTTGCATGGAGCCCCAGACCAAAGGTGATTGACCGTCATCTTGAACTTCTTCCATTTTCTAATAATTGCGCCAACAGTTGTTGCCTTCTCACCAAGCTGCTTGCCTATTGTCTTGTAGCCCATCCCAGCCTTGTGCAGGTCTACAATTTTATCCCTGATGTCCTTACACAGCTCTCTGGTCTTGGCCATTGTGGAGAGGTTGGAGTCTGTTTGATTGAGTGTGTGGACAGGTGTCTTTTATACAGGTAACGAGTTCAAACAGGTGCAGTTAATACAGGTATTGAGTGGAGAACAGGAGGGCTTCTTGAAGAAAAACTAACAGGTCTGTGAGAGCCAGAATTCTTACTGGTTGGTAGGTGATCAAATACTTATGTCATGCAATAAAATGCAAATTAATTACTTACAAATCATACAATGTGATTTTCTGGATTTTTGTTTTAGATTCTGTCTCTCACAGTTGAAGTGTACCTATGATACAAATTACAGACCTCTACATGCTTTGTACAGTGGGGAAAAAAAGTATTTAGTTAGCCACCAATTGTGCAAGTTCTCCCACTTAAAAAGATGAGAGAGGCCTGTAATTTTCATCATAGGTACACGTCAACTATGACAAACAAATTGAGACAAAAAAATCCAGAAAATCACATTGTAGGATTTTTAATGAATTTATTTGCAAATTATGGTGGAAAATAAGTATTTGGTCACCTACAAACAAGCAAGATTTCTGGCTCTCACAGACCTGTAACTTCTTCTTTAAGAGGCTCCTCTGTCCTCCACTCGTTACCTGTATTAATGGCACCTGTTTGAACTTGTTATCAGTATAAAAGACACCTGTCCACAACCTCAAACAGTCACACTCCAAACTCCACTATGGCCAAGACCAAAGAGCTGTCAAAGGACACCAGAAACAAAATTGTAGACCTGCACCAGGCTGGGAAGACTGAATCTGCAATAGGTAAGCAGCTTGGTTTGAAGAAATCAACTGTGGGAGCAATTATTAGGAAATGGAAGACATACAAGACCACTGATAATCTCCCTCGATCTGGGGCTCCACGCAAGATCTCACCCCGTGGGGTCAAAATGATCACAAGAATGGTGAGCAAAAATCCCAGAACCACACAGGGGGACCTAGTGAATGACCAGCAGAGAGCTGGGACCAAAGTAACAAAGCCTACCATCAGTAACACACTACGCCGCCAGGGACTCAAATCCTGCAGTGCCAGACGTGTCCCCCTGCTTAAGCCAGTACATGTCCAGGCCCGTCTGAAGTTTGCTAGAGTGCATTTGGATGATCCAGAAGAGGATTGGGAGAATGTCATATGGTCAGATGAAACCAAAATATAACTTTTTGGTAAAAACTCAACTCGTCGTGTTTGGAGGACAAAGAATGCTGAGTTGCATCCAAAGAACACCATACCTACTGTGAAGCATGGGGGTGGAAACATCATGCTTTGGGGCTGTTTTTCTGCAAAGGGACCAGGACGACTGAAAGGAAAGAATGAATGGGGCCATGTATCGTGAGATTTTGAGTGAAAACCTCCTTCCATCAGCAAGGGCATTGAAGATGAAACGTGGCTGGGTCTTTCAGCATTACAATGATCCCAAACACACCGCCCGGGCAACGAAGGAGTGGCTTCGTAAGAAGCATTTCAAGGTCCTGGAGTGGCCTAGCCAGTCTCCAGATCTCAACCCCATATAAAATCTTTGGAGGGAGTTGAAAGTCCGTGTTGCACAGCGACAGCCCCAAAACATCACTGCTCTAGAGGAGATCTGCATGGAGGAATGGGCCAAAATACCAGCAACAGTGTGTGAAAACCTTGTGAAGACTTACAGAAAATGTTTGACCTGTGTCATTGCCAACAAAGGGTATATAACAAAGTATTGAGAAACTTTTGTTATTGACCAAATACTTATTTTCCACCATAATTTGCAAATAAATTCATAAAAAATCCTACAATGTGATTTTCTGGATTTTCTTTTCTCATTTTGTCTGTCATAGTTGACGTGTACCTATGATGAAAATTACAGGCCTCTCTCATCTTTTTAAGTGGGAGAACATGCACAATTGGTGGCTGACTAAATACTTTTTTCCCCCACTGTAAGTAGGAAAACCTGCAAAATCGGCAGTGTATCAAATACTTGTTCTCCCCACTGTATCTCAATGTGAAGGCCAAACTAGAGTTCTTACAAAAATAATTGTTTACTGTAAGACAGACAACCCATTGGGCAAAAACTGGTTGAATCAACATTGTTTCCATGTCATTTCAATCAAAAAATGAAATGCGATGACATTGAATCAACGTGGAAAACTGATTGGATTTGCAAAAAGTCTTGAATTTCATCTTTTTTTCACCCAACTTTTAACCTAAATCCATTGACAGGGTGAAATGTTTTGTTGATTTCACGTTGAATTCACATTAGTTGACAACTCAACCAAATGCAAATGAAAACTAGATGTTGAACTGCCCAGGATCAGTTGTTGGAATGGTTGTACAGTTTAGCATTTCTTTTGGATATTTTGTTAGCATTGATAATAATGTTAATTCTGATTGACAGGAATTTGAAAGACAACAACCTGTCATCTCTGTCTTGGAGGATATTTCGACATTTAAACATATCAAATCTGTGAGTTGCTTTTTAAATCAACTGTATTCACTCTTATACTCGTCTGTCTGTCTCTATCTCTGTCTCTGTCTCTGTCTCTGTCTCTGTCTCTGTCTCTGTCTCTGTCTCTCTCTCTCCCTACCTCCCTCTCCCTTTTTAGCTCTCCCCCTCTTTCAGCAGTGTTTTATGTACCCCTGATTGACAATGTGTCATCATGGATCCCAAAAACATTAGTGTGTGTGTGCGTTTATGTGCGCATCTCTTTGTGCTTGTACATGCGTTTATGTGTGCATGTGTGTGTGTTGGTGTCAGTGTGTGTGATTCAACATTCAACGCTGTGTTTCTGTGTGTGTAGGATTCTTTCTGGGAACCCGCTGCACTGTTCCTGTGAGATCATGTGGATGAAGCTATGGCTGGGAGAGGAGGCCGATGCTCAGGAGCTCCAATGTATAGCGGAGGATGGCGGGAGGAAACCCCTGACCAGGCTCAAACTCCCTCACTGCAGTAATGGCCCCACTTCATTTTTTATATTGAAAATGTATCCTTCCCATCCTAATAATGCCCCCCCCCCCACCCCACCCTCCCCCCTGTCAGAGCGGGTTTACTGTCAGAGACATTAGGGTCACAATGGCTTGAGGGAGAATGGTCGTAATGGAGAGTGGGCAACGCTGGACATAGGAGATCCAGTTTCATTAGAGAGAACTTATGTCACGGACAGTCATTCTTTAAAGTGGCTCGTTTGGAACAACATGCCCTCGTTATTCATACCCAGAGAGTCAACTCCCTTCCAACCCTAAACTCAATAGTGTTCTTGCATTGTTTACTTTACAGGGCTTTCCGTAGAGCTTGTATTACAATTCTAAGCCATAGACATAACTCATTTCGAGGTAAGAAAACAGTTAAGGTTGGGTTACAATGTCAGAAAATTATCCCTTTAATGGCTTTGCTGAATAAAGGAAACTGTCCTTAGATTCACATGCTGTATCCTAATGCTACATTTGCCCATTATGCGTACCCACAAACCAAAGCTGGTCTAGGATCAGTTTCCCCCTTCCACTCAGTAACATTCACCAGTGTGCATTAACACAGAGGAACCTGGGCCTGTACTAGTGTGCTCTGGGGTACAGAGGAGACTATATAATGACATTGATAACACTTATTGATCCGGCTGTCCAGCCTCCACTCCATTAGGATGCTATTTTCACCTTCGCCACGGTTACGTGCGGGCCCCTGGAGAGACGGCAGGGGGACTCCGTTATGAGTGACATATGAAGACGACACATGGGAGAGGCGTGTGTACGATACCCCAGGGCTGCCAGGCAGCCAGAAACAATGAGAACCCCCTCAACCCCCCTTTCTCTCTGCCGTTCTCTCTCTGACCATCTCACTTTCAGGGAATCTCTCTGTCGTTTTCAGTTAATCTCTCTGTTCATCTCTCCCTCTCTCTCTCTGTCATCCTGTACTATATGACATCCACAGTTCAGTGCAGTATTTTTGATGTGTTGGATGCAGAGGTTATCTGAGGCTGAGATATGGCCTTCACTGCTGCCTATCAATATTTATATTGGAGATGTTGATGCTGTAGGTTTTACTAGTGTCTAAAATGGGTTACAACCAGTATACAACCATTGTAACCAGTTTAGTCCACGGGGTGTTTTGTTAAAGATGGACACATTGTAAAGGCATACTGTGCCAGCTGGCAGTGCTTGTGTGAGAGGTGCTTAAGATGGTAAGGGCTGATATTGCGCTCTGAGTGCTGAAATGAATCGTTTTCTGGTTTTACAATGATTGAGAGGGTTGCCATGCTGTTAAGAGTCTTGGCGACGTCCCTGAGTGGAGATAAGAGATCTGTCAATTTTATCAGCCAGGACTTTCGACAGACATTGGCCCTTCCTCGCCAGACGCTCCCATGCCATTGGCCACGGCTAAGAGGCAGCCAAGCTTCTGATTGGACACATAGTCAGGTCACAGTCAGGTCACAGTCCCCTCCCCTCCACCGTCGGATGTGTTGTTGTCTCCCTTTAGAGAGGCTCCAGACAGTGTCCAATCAATTTTATCGGAGTTGCGAGACACATGGAGTTGGAATCTGTGTGTGACCACCGCTGTGTGTGTGCTGTGATTTTTAACAAAGATGGTACTGAATCTCCCCTTCGTTGTCGTTGGCAGTGGTTCCCATGGCGACTCTGAGCCCGTCCAAGGTGATGGTGCAGGAGGGTGCTGATATGGTGTTGACATGCAACACCTCCGGAGAGCCCTCTCCTGAGCTCATCTGGAAAATGACCCCACTCATCTCCTACTATGAGGTCAGTCACCACACCGCCCCCCACCAAAAAGCACATGGCCCCGTCTCAAATGGCACCCTATTCATTGTAAATTGAGCTCGGGTCAAAAGTTGTGCAGTATATAGGGAATAGAGTACCATTTTAGACACACCCATGAGTAGGGCCAGGAGTTTTACTGACCACATGACCTGACCAAGAAAAACTCTGTGCCCTTGTTACTAGGGCCTCTAACTTGGGCCCAGATTTTTTCCTATTCAAGTAAAACTCCTGGCCCTACCCATCAGCAGGTGCAAAAATAAGTGGTATTTATTTTAAGCTGGAATCTTTAATGGTGAAACTGCCACGTCTGTTTGCGATATTACAACAACAAATACAGTGAGGGAAGAAAAGTATTTGATCCCCTGCTGATTTTGTACGTTTGCCCACTGACAAAGAAATGATCAGTCTATAATTTTAATGGTAGGTTTATTTGAACAGTGAGAGACAGAATAACAACAACAAAATCCAGAAAAACGCATGTAAAAAATGTTATAAATTGATTTGCATTTTAATGAGGGAAATAAGTATTTGACCCCATCTCAATCAGAAAGATTTCTGGCTCCCAGGTGTCTTTTATACAGGTAACGAGCTGAGATTGGGGGCACACTCTTAAAGGGAGTGCTCCTAATCTCAGTTTGTTACCTGTATAAACGACACCTGTCCACAGAAGCAATCAATCAATCAGATTCCAAACTCTCCACCATGGCCAAGACCAAAGAGCTCTCCAAGGATGTCAGGGACAAGATTGTAGACCTACACAAGGCTGGAATGGGCTACAAGACCATCGCCAAGCAGCTTGGTGAGAAGGTGACAACAGTTGGTGTGATTATTCGCAAATGGAAGAAACACAAAATAACTGTCAATCTCCCTCGGCCTGGGGCTCCATGCAAGATCTCACCTCGTGGAGTTGCAATGATCATGAGAACGGTGAGGAATCAGCCCAGAACTACACGGGAGGATCTCAAGGCAGCTGGGACCATAGTCACCAAGAAAACAATTGGTAACACTACGTCGTGAAGGACTGAAATCCTGCAGCGCCCGCAAGGTCCCCCTGCTCAAGAAAGCACATATACAGGCCCGTCTGAAGTTTGCCAATGAACATCTGAAGGATTCATAGGTGAACTTGGTTTAAGTTTTATTGTCAGATGAGACCAAAATCAAGCTCTTTGGCATCAACTCAACTCGCCGTGTTTGGAGGAGGAGGAATACTGCCTATGACCCAAAGAACACCATCCCCACCATCAAACATGGAGGTGGAAACATTATGCTTTGGGGGTGTTTTTCTGCTAAGGGGACAGGACAACTTCACCGCATCAAAGGGACGATGGACGGGGCCATGTACCGTCATATCATGGGTGAGAACCTCCTTCCCTCAGACAGGGCATTGAAAATGGGTCGTAGATGGGTATTCCAGCATGACAATGACCCAAAACACACGACCAAACACTTCTTGAGCCACCTTCTTGAGTGGCTCAACAAGAAGCACATTAAGGTCCTGGAGTGGCCTAGCCAGTCTCCAGACCTTAATCCCATAGACAATCTGTGGAGGGAGCTGAAGGTTCGAGTTGCCAAACATCAGCCTCGAAACCTTAATGACTTGGAGAATATCTGCAAAGAGTGGGACAAAATCCCTCCTGAGATCCTGTGCAAACCTGGTGGCCAACTACAAGAAACGTCTGACCTCTGTGATTGCCAACAAGGGTTTTGCCACCAAGTACTAAGTCATGTTTTGCAGAGGGGTCAAATACTTATTTCCCTCATTAAAATGCAAATCAATTTCTAACATTTTTGACCTGCGTTTTTCTGGATTTTTTTGTTGTTATTCTGTCTCTCACTGTTAAAATAAACCTACCATTAAAATTATAGACTGATCATGTCTTTGTCAGTGGGCAAATGTACAAAATCAGCAGGGGATCAAATACTTTTTTCCCTCACTGTAAGTACTGCAAACAATGAACACAGTTTTCCCCCCTCTGACATCATTGCATACGTGATAGAACAGCAGAATATGTATTCCAAAAAAATGTTGCACGTTGTGCGACGCTCCTCACCTCAGCTTCGTCAACAAAAAATAAACAGTAACGGCAGTGGGGCAGACAGTGGTGATGTTTCCCCTACTGCAGATTCCATCTTTAACAGTAAAGTTGATGAGAAGACTGGATCCAAAATATACAAATGCAGAAAATGTTTTGACAAAAATAATTAACTTGAAAAACAAACTTACTTGGCCAACAGCAAAATTACCTCAACTCGAGGAGGACTAAGGCAAAACGTCTCAAACACAGGGCAAAACGCCTATAAACTCACACATCTGAGTATATGGCAGAGGTATAGCAACAGCGTGTTACCTAGACAAGCAGCTGAATGAGGTGAACAGGGATCCTAAAAGGACCTACCCTCATCTGGCATATTGCAGATCTTTTAACACCAAGGCTTTTATTTACTAGCATTGGCCTATAATGCTACTAGCTAATCTAGGTGTGTAACACCATTTGTTTAGCATACGGTTGAAGTCTGAAGTTTACATACACCTTAGCCAAATACATTTAAACTCAGTTCTTCACAATCCCTGACATTTAATCCTAGTAAAAATTCCCTGTCTTAGGTCAGTTAGGATCACCACTTTATTTTTTAGAAATGTCAGAATAATAGCAGAGAGAGTGATTTATTTCAGCTTTTATTTCTTTCATCACATTCCCAGTGGGTCAGAAGTTTACATACACTCAATTAGTATTTGGTAGCATTGCCTTTAAATTGTTTAACTTGGGTCAAATGTTTCGGGTAGCCTTCCACAAGCTTCCCACAATAAGTTGGATGAAGTTTGGCCCATTCCTCCTGACAGAGCTGGTGTAACTGAGTCAGATTTGTAGGCCTCCTTGCTCGCACACGCTTTTTTAGTTCTGCCCACACATTTTATATAGGATTGAGGTCAGGGCTTTGCGATGGCCACTCCAATACCTTGACTTTGTTGCCCTTAAGCCATTTTGCCACAACTTTGGAAGTATGCTTCGGGTCATTGTCCAATTGGAAGACCCATTTGCGACCAAGCTTTAACTTCCTGACTGATGTCTTGAGATGTTGCTTCAATATATCCACATAAGTTTCCTTCCTCATGATGACATCTATTTTGTGAAGTGCACCAGTCCCTCCTGCAGCAAAGCACCCCCACAGCATGATGCTGCCACCCCCGTGCTTCATGGTTGGGATGGTGTTCTTCGGCTTGCAAGTTATCCGCTTTTTCCTCCAAACATAACGATGGTCATTATGGCCAAACAGTTCTATTTTTGTTTCATCAGACCAGAGGACATTTCTCCAAAAAGTACGATCTTTGTCCCCATGTGCAGTTGCAAACTGTAGTCTGGCTTTTTTATGATGGTTTTGGAGCAGTGGCTTCTTCCTTGCTGAGCGGCCTTTCAGGTTATGTCGATATAGGACTTGTTTTACTGTGGATATAGATACTTTTGTACCTGTTTCCTCCAGCATCTTCACAAGGTCCTTTGCTGTTGTTCTAGGATTGATTTGCACTTTTCGCACC
This sequence comes from Coregonus lavaretus, assembly GCF_964263955.1. Classification (NCBI taxonomy): domain Eukaryota; kingdom Metazoa; phylum Chordata; class Actinopteri; order Salmoniformes; family Salmonidae; genus Coregonus; species Coregonus lavaretus. The sequence goes on from NC_140004.1 coordinate 11,018,953, forward strand.
AAAGTACGTTCATCTCTAGGAGACAGAACGCGTCTCCTTCCTGAGCAGTATGACGGCTGTGTGGTCCCATGGTGTTTATACTTGCGTACTATTGTTTGTATAGATGAACGTGGTACCTTCAGGCGTTTGGAAAACGCTCCCAAGGATGAACCAGACTTGTGGAGGTCTACAATCTTCTTCTGAGGTCTTGGCTGATTTCTTTTGATTTTCCCATGATGTCAAGCAAAGAGGCACTGAGTTTGAAGGTAGACCTTGAAATACATCCACAGGTACACCTCCAATTGACTCCAATGATGTCAATTAGCCTATCAGATGCTTCTAAAGCCATGACATCATTTTCTGGAATTTTCCAAGCTGTTTAAAGGCACAGTCAACTTAGTGTATGTAAACTTCTTACCCACTGGAATAGTGATACAGTGAATTATAAGTGAAATAATCTGTCTGTAAACAATTGTTGGAAAATGTACTTGTGTCATGCGCAAAGTAGATGTCCTAACCGACTTGCCAAAACTATACTTTGTCAACAAGAAATTTGTGGAGTGGTTGAAAAACGAGTTTTAATGACTCCAACCTAAGTGTATGTAAACTTCCGACTTCAACTGTAGGTTCTCATACAGAAGAGCCAACACGATGCCAAATAATCAACAAATACTAGGGAAGGATATCTGTTTATAAATGGTAAACCATGATTTTACAATATCACTAATAACCAGCAACAGGTATTGTGTTTGCAAAAAAAACTGTTGACGTGTAAAAGCATTGGTAGTGTGGATGAGATGGGTACCTGACTCACTGTGTCTCTGTGTGTTCTTCTGCAGATAGAGGCCTCAGGCCAGGTGTCTGAGCTCCATCTCTATAACCTCTCCTCCCTGGACAACAACTGTAAGATCACCTGCAGTGCTGGGAACATTGTGGGCGAGAATGAGTCCACAGTTCTCCTCAACATCCTCTGTGAGTTCCAAACATGACTCACATCTCTAGACAAGAGGGGGAAAGAATGAGAATAATACCTACCTTAACTCGTTCCCGCTTCTTTTTCCCCCTCCTATGGCTTCTCCTATCTCACTCACTCACTCACTCACTCACTCACTCACTCACTCACTCACTCACTCACTCACTCCCTCACCCGCTAACTCACTGACCCGTTCTCTCTCTCTCTCTCTCTCAGTTCCTCCTAACATCAGTAAGTTGAGCGATGCCTACCAGGACCACCACTGGTGCATCCCATTCAGTATGTCTGGGAACCCAAAGCCCAAGCTCCGCTGGCTGTTAAACGGGGAGCCGGTCAATGAGGGACCCTACATCATGACCATGATCCATGACTTCTCTGAGAGGGAGTACCACGGCTGCCTGCAGCTGGACAGCCCCACACACATCAACAACGGACCGTACACCCTGCTGGCCAGCAACAAGTACGGACAGGACCGCAAGACCGTCGATGCCCACTTCATGCGCGACCCCTTTGAGGGAGGTATGTGTTGTGTAGTGTAACCACTTTCTGAATCTCAATTCAACCCCTATCCCACTTGTTTCAATCTGAGAGGATTGGATAGTCTGCAATATGGCAACAACTCCCCCTGGCCTATCAAATGGTAAGACTGAGCAATTACCATATTGTTTACACCTATCTGTCCAATCCTCTCAGATCTACTCAAGTTATTAGGAGCTAGGGGTCGAATTGCACATAGGACGGGTGTCAAACTCAATTCCTTGAGGGCCGTGTGTCTGTTAGTTTTTGTTACGGTAATTAGACTGAAAAATATATAAACACAACATGTAAAGTGTTGGTCCCATGTTTCAAGAGCTGATATAAAAGATCCCAGAAATTTTACATACGCACAAAAAGTATATTTCTCTCAGATTCTGTGCACAAATTTGTTTACATCCATGTTAGTGAGCATTTCTTCTTTGCCAAGATAATCCATCCACCTGACATGTGTGGCATATCAAGAAGATGATTAAACAGCATGATCATTACACAGGTACACCTTGTGTTGGGGACAATAAAAGGCCACTCTAAAATGTGAGGTTTTGTCACAAAACACAATGCCACAGATGTCTCAAGTTTTGAGGGTGTGTGCAATTGGCATGCTGACTGCAGGAATGTCCACCAGAGCTGTTGCCAGAGAATGTAATGTTCATTTCTCTACCATAAGCCGTGTCCAGCGTCGTTTTAGATCATTTTGCAGTACGTCCAACCGGCCTCACAACCGCAGACCATGTGTAACCATGACAGCCCAGAACCTCCACATCTGGCTTCTTCACCTGCGGGATCGTCTGAGACCAGCCACCTGGACAGCTGATGAAACTTTTGTGGTGAAAAACTTATTCTGATTGGCTGGACCTGGCTCCCGAGTGGGTGGGCCTATGCCTTCCCAGGCCCACCCATGGCTGTGCCCCTGCCTAGTCATGTGAAATCCATAGATTAGGGCCTAAGGAATTTATTTCAATTGGCTGATTTCCTTATAGGAACTGTAACTCAAATTGTTGCATGTTGCGTTTAAATTTTTGTTCAGTATATTTTCAATTGGTGTCCAATTAAGACCTAGACAAGCAGGTGAGCTGAGTTCTTAACTAATCTATGACCTTTATTGATCAATCAAGTGCTTTTTTTATTTTACCCAACAGGAACAGTGACAGAACCTCTTTACTATGGTGAGTTGCTGTTCAAATATTTACATGGAACATTGACTGTCTAAATTACTCATTGAACTATTTAGAATTAAACATTGTTCTTTCCTTTTTATGAATAAAATATGTCCTGAGGATTATTGACTTGAGAAATGCTTTGGAAACTGATTTCTGAGCTTTGCTTTTTGTGTTATAGAGTGTTAATACTTTATTTTCTCTTCTCTCTCCTCATGTCACACTGTCTCTGGGCACCACAGACCCAACTACAGGTATAGTCACTGTCCCTTCTCATGACCGATTCACACAGCAGAGCTTTCAAAGTCACCCTGACACATTCATAGAGGGAACACTTTACTTGAAGGGTACCTTCATAAGGACTTCATAACACATTTATAACCCAACCCATATATACAGTGAGGGAAAAAAGTATTTGATCCCCTGCTGATTTTGTACGTTTGCCCACTGACAAAGAAATGATCAGTCTATAATTTTAATGGTAGGTTTATTTGAATAGTGAGAGACAGAATAACAACAAAAAAATCCAGAAAAACGCATGTCAAAAATGTTATAAATTGATTTGCATTTTAATGAGGGAAATATGTAGGTACACGTGTTACCCACAGGGACAGACATATTTGATGAACTACATTTTTTAAATGAGGGATACTTTAGCATCTGCTGTCTTCTCTTCTCTTTGAAAACAGATGACACACCTCTAGATCCACCAGAAGACAGAGTTGCTGTAAGTCACACTCGAAGACACCTTATGTGCTTGTTTTGTGTTTGTGTGAGCCTTAAACTGTTGTGGGAGCAGTGCTGTTGTGGGAGCAATACATTTGTATTTAATGTTTTAATATAGTATTTTTTACCAGTACTATATTATTAATAGTACTATATAGTGTGTTTATAGTTGACAGTATGTTTATGTTTCATACATTTACAGTGCATTCGGAAAGTATTCAGACCCCTTGACTTTTTCCACATTTTGTTATGTTACAGCCTTGTTCTATTCATCAAACTACACAAAATACTCAGGTTTTTAGAAATTATAAATAAATATATTTAAAAAATTAAATATCTAATTTACATAATTATTCAGACCCTTTACTCAGTACTTTGTTGAAGCACCTTTGGCAGCGATTACAGCCTTGAGTCTTCTTGGGTATGAAGCTACAAGCTTGGCACGCCTGTATTTGGGGAGTTTCTCCCATTCTTCTCTGCAGATCCTTTCAAGCTCTGTCAGGTTGGATGGGGAGTGTCGCTGCACAGCTATATTCAAGTCTTTCCAGAGATGTTCGATCGGGTTCAAGTCCGGGCTCTGGCTGGGCCACTCAAAGACATTCAGAGATTTGTCCCAAAGCCACTCCTGCGTTGTTTTGGCTGTGTGCTTAGGGTCGTTGTCCTGTTGGAAGGTGAACCTTCGCCCCAGTCTGAGGTCCTGAGCGCTCTGGAGTAGGTTTTCATCAAGGATCTCTCTGTACTTTGCTTCGTTCATCATTCCCTCAATCTTGACTAGTCTCCCAGTCCCTGCCGCTGAAAAACATCCCCACAGCATGACGCTGCCACCACCATGCTTCACCATAGGGATGGTGTCAAGTTCCCTCCAGACGTGACGCTTGGCATTCAGGCCAAAGAGTTCAATCTTGGTTTCATCAGACCAGAGAATCTTGTTTCTAATGGTCTGAGAGTCTTTAGGTGCCCTTTGGCAAACTCCAAGCGGGCTTTCATGTGCCTTTTACTGAGGAGTGGCTTCCGCCTGGCCACTCTACCATAAAGGCCTGATTGGTAGAGTGCTGCAGAGATGGTTGTCCTTCTGGAAGGTTTTCCCATCTCCACAGATGAACTCTGGAGCTCTGTCAGAGTGACCATAGGGTTCTTGGTCACCTCCCTGACCAAGGCCCTTCTCCCCCGATTGCTCAGTTTGGCCGGGCGGCCAGCTCTATGAAGAGTCTTGGTGGTTCCAAACGTCTTCCATTTAAGAATGATGGAGGCCACTTTATTCTTGGCAGAAATTCTTTGGTACCCTTTCCCAGATCAGTGCCTCGACACAATCCTGTCTCGGAGCTCTACGGACAATGCCTTTCTAAATCATGTCCAATTAATTGAATTTACCACAGGTGGACTTCAATCAAGTTGTAGAAACATCTCAAGGATGATCAATGGAAACAGGATGCACCTGTGCTCAATTTCGAGTCTCATAGCAAAGGGTCTGAATACCTATGTAAATAAGGTATTTCTGTTTTTTATTTGCAACAATTTCTAAAAACCTGTTTTCGCTTTGTCATTATGGGGTATTGTGTGTAGATTGATGAGGAAAACATTTTATTTAATCCATTTTAGAATAAGGCTGTAACTTAACAAAATGTAGAAAAAGTCAATGGGTCTGAATACTTATCGAATGCACTGTATGTTTAATGTTTTTATATGGTAGGTGTCATGTATCTTGGTGGTAGTAGGCTACACACTGTGACACATTGTATTTTGGAGTTGCAGTGGTGGTCCTAGCTCAACAGCCATGTCATTCTTTCAGATATACGTGGTTGTAGGGGTTGCAGCCGTAGCCTTCACGGGTTTCCTCTTGATGCTGGTCATCCTAAAATTTGGGGGAAACTCAAAGTTTGGAATCAAAGGTAAGTCCCTTTACACAGTAAACTACTGTAGCCTATGTCAATCATTAGCATTGAAAGACAGGGTCTTTCTCTCAAATCTGAAATGGCACCCTATTCCCTAAATAGTGCACTTCTTTTGGCACTGGCACTGTATAGGAAGTAGGGTGACATTTGGGATTAACCCATAGAGTGGGGTCTGAATGGTGGTAAAGAGGTACTCAGATGTTGCTGGTGAATAACATGCATTTGGATCTCATTGATCCATCTCAATGTCTTGTTCCACACTAATCATCCCACAAAACTTTATTGTGCGTCCCAATATGCAGATAATGCTGCATTGTAGCCCATCTCTGTCTTTACTGATGCTGTTGTTGTCTAACGCAATTTGTTGTCTAACTTATTTAAGATGATTTAGATACTAACCGACATGAGCAGAAACAGTGGAGGAGTCAATTCACTCTCACTCTAATCTCTTAGTTTGTACTAATTCTGAACCATACTGGAAAATGATGATCAAAGTGTGACTATGGCTTCTAAAACCATTTTTGAAAGTGCTATCCTGAAATCCTCTGTCTGCAATGGATTGAATCCCGACCTGAGTGTGTATGAGTGTGTGTATTTTGGATAAGATTGTGTATGTAGGAGTCTGGGAAGACCAGAGCTGCCTCAATGTGGTCTGTTATTTTGACACTGATTGATTTATTGCCCCTCTGAGGGGGACAGGTGTGAAAGAAGCGGGAGAGAGGGAGTAGTGGTTTCTCCTTTCTTCTGCGGAAGTAGAGGATGAGGTTCCACTGGAGGCGTCGATTCCTCTCCTCCCTCTCAACACCTTCCCTTGCAGTGCATACGTGTACAGTGTGTGTGTGCGTAAATGTGTGTGTGCGCGCGTGTGTGTATTTGTGTGCGCGCATCTTAGTAGGAAGTTAGCTCGAGTTTCAGCATTGCCTCGAGTCTCTCGCTCTTCACTGCATTTCCTATCCTTTCCTTTCTGGTGGAGGAAGTGACACTCCTGTCACTCAAAAGCATGATACACACGAAAAGCAAAGTCTATGTGAGACTTGAAATGCCCAAGACAAACATTTTCACTTTTAGACACACACACACATAGGACAGAATGGATGTACAATTATGTGCAATACGAAAGGTGTGAAGAGAATGTAGTGAGCCCTGTTCTGTTTGTGCTCAGTCAACTGTTCAGGGACATGTGAAAGTGAGACAAGTAGACACACTTTCTCTAGACGCCTCAGTACACACACACAAAAGGGTGTACATGGTTGCTTGCATTTTTCATATCATCCTGCTACTGCTCTTTTGTCATAAATAAGACATGGTGTACAGTAAGGATCAGAGATACTGTCTCTTACTCTATACTGTCTATGTGTGTGTAGATTTAGGTTGTTTTTGTATTTTATAGTTTGTTAGAGTCAATATGGCACAACGGCAATGAGTAACCTTGCCAAAGACCAGAAGCGTCAATACAGGACTAAGATTGAATCATACTACACCGGCTCCGACGCTCGTCGGATGTGGCAGGGCTTGCAAACTACTACAGACTACAAAGGGAAGCACAGCCGCAAGCTGCCCAGTTACACGACCCTACCAGACGAGCTAAATCACTTCTATGCTCGCTTCGAGGCAAGCAACACTGAAGCATGCATGAGAGCATCAGCTGTTCCGGACGACTGTGTGATCACGCACTCCGTAGCCGATGTGAGTAAGACCTTTAAACAGGTCAACATTCACAAGGCTGCAGGGCCAGAAAGATTACCAGGACGTGTACTTCGAGCATGCGCTGACCAACTGGCAAGTGTCTTCACAGACATTTTCAACCCTGACTGAGTCTGTAATACCAACATGTTTCAAGCAGACCATCATAGTCCCTGTGCCCAAGAACACTAAGGTAACCTGCCTAAATGACCACAGACCCGTAGCACTCACATCTGTAGCCGTGAAGTGCTTTGAAAGGCTGGTCATGGCTCACATCAACACCATTATCCCAGAAACCCTAGACCCACTCCAATTTGCAAACCACCCCAACAGCTCCACAGATGATGCAATCTCTATTGCACTCCACACTGCCCTTTCCCACCTGGACAAAAGGAATACCTATGTGAGAATGCTATTCATTGACTACAGCTCAGCGTTCAACACCATAGTGCCCTCAAAGCTCATCACAAAGCTAAGGACCCTGGGACTAAACACCTCCCTCTGCAACTGGATCCTGGACTTCCTGACGGGCCGCCCCAGGTGGTAAGGGTAGGTAACAACACATCTGCCACGCTGATCCTCAACACGGGGGCCCCTCAGGGGTGAGTGCTCAGTCCCCTCGTGTACTCCCTGTTCACCCATGACTGCATGGCCAGGCACGACTCCAACACCATCATTAAGTTTGCCGATGACACAACAGTGGTAGGCCTGATCACCGACAACGATGAGACAGCCTATTCCGAAGGTCAGAGACCTGGCCGTGTGGTGCCAAGATAACAATCTCTCCCTCAACGTGATTAAGACAAAGGAGATGATTGTGGACTACAGCAAAAGAAGGACCGAGCATGCCCCCATTCTCATCAATGGGGCTGTAGTGGAGCAGGTTGAGAGCTTCAAGTTCCTTGGTGTCCACATCACCAACAAACTATCATGGTCCAAACACACCAAGACAGTCGTGAAGAAGGCACGACAAAGCCTATTCCCCCTCAGGAGACTGAAAAGATTTGGCATGGGTCCTCAGATCCTCAAAAAGTTCTACATCTGCACCATCGAGAGCATCCTGACTGGTTGCATCACTGCCTGGTATGGCAACTGCTCGGTCTCCGACCGCAAGGCACTACAGAGGGTAATGTGTACGGCCCAGTACATCACTGGGGCCAAGCTTCCTGCCATCCAGGACCTCTATACCAGGCGGTGTCAGAGGAAGGCCCTAACAATTGTCAAAGACTCCAGCCACCCTAGTCATAGATTGTTCTCTCTGCTACCGCACGGCAAGCAGTACCGGAGTGCCAAGTCTAGGTCCTAAAGGCTTCTTAACAGCTTCTTCCCCCAAGCCATAAGACTCCTGAACAGCTAATCAAATGGTTACCCGGACTATTTGCATTGTCCCCCACCCCCCACCCCCTCTTTTACACTGCTGCTACTCTCTGTTTATTATCTATGCATTGTCACTTTAACTATACCTACATGTACATATTACCTCAATTACCTCGACTAACCGGTGCCCCTGCACATTGACTCTGTACCGGTACCCCCTGTATATAGCCTCGCTACTATTTTACTGCTTTTATTTTTTACCTATCTATTGTTTACGCAACACTTATTTTGCTTAAAACTGCATTGTTGGTTAAGGGCTTGTAAGTAAGCATTTCACTGTAAGGTCTACACCTGTTGTATTCGGCGCATGTGACAAATAAAATAGGATTTGATTTGACATGCATGCGTGTGTGTGTGTCCAGAGTGTTAAGGAGTCCGATTTCTGTGTTACCAACTCAGAAAATGTAGTCTCTGTATAGATAGAATAAGTCCTAAGAAAAAAATCTGTGGTGGGTGTCAGAGAAAAGCGATTGTCAGGTATTGGTAAAATGTCCCTTCTAAATCTGTTTGTTTGCCAAAATACATTTAAATTAGAATATTTGTCTGAACACTTGGAATTGGTCTTTACAAATATGTCGTTTCATGACAAAACAGACCTAACCTCTTTGAACTTCCTCTGGAACTGAAAAAAAGAGAGAAGAGCAGCGGAGAAAGACCGACAGCGAGAGAGCTATCAGGGACGAGAGAGGGAGAGAGGGAGAGAGCACTCCTGTATGCTTATCAATGATTCAGGAGGGCAGGTATCAGTTTTCTCTGGGTTTGGAAGAGTGCCGGACGATCAATACATCTCTCTCAAGGTCAGAAGTATCTCTGATCGGACTCTATAGAGCATGCTCACTCTGCGTGTCCTCCTCCTCCTGCAGTGCACACTTAGGCCCCGTTCAATTATCAAACACCTGCCCTCATGGACCTACCTCACTACCTGCACTACCCCTATGGGGAATAGGATCTGTACAGAATGGGGCTCATGGTTCCAGAGGTCTTCAGAGGCCCACAAGCACATGTAGTGGAGGAACTTCACAGGCACAACGGCAATGAGTAACCTTGCCAAAGACCAGGAGCTTTAGCTTAATGGGCTATCCATCTTGAAGTACGCAGATGACCTAGGTATTTGGTATTTTATTAGGATCCCCATTAGCTGTAGCGAAAGCAGCTGCTACTCTTCCTGGGGTCTACACGAAACATGAAACATGACATAATAAAGAACATTAATAGACAAGAACAGCTCAAGGACAGAACTATATCAATTTTAAAATGGCACACGTAGCCTTCATATCAATACATACACACTAACTATCTAGGTCAAATAAGGGAGAGGCGTTGTGCTGTGAAGTGTTGCTTTATCTATTTTTTTAAACCAGGTTTGTTGTTCATTTGAGCAATATGAGATGGAAGGGAGTTCCATGCAATAATGTCTCGATACCTGGTAGGATGCAAGCATGATTCAGGCACACACACACACACACACACACACACTGTTCCCCCTGAGTGCTTGAGATGTGTGTGGAATGCTTTTGTGACAGCCTGTGGGTTTTTGGCGTCACTCATCTATCCTCGGTCAATCACAGATAAAGTGCCCACTTGAGAGGTCAGAGGTCAATGTGTGTGTGAGAGAGAGGTGCCGACTGGACAGGAAACAGCAGATCTCCTTCCTCTCCCATAGCGACAGGAAATGTCTCGTTGTTGCTGAGTGTGTTTGAGGATTACCGCATGGCCTAGTGACAACCTTCTATTCAAATTGCTAGAGCAGTTTTTTCTGCTCAGGCCACATAGAGAGGAAAAACTCCTGGCCCTATGACATCATGAGTTTTTACTTGGGCTCACTCCTCCTGCTTTCCCTGAACAAGTTGTTATTTGCGTCAATGGCCTTTATGGTGGACCTTGATCATTTTGGCAGCATTGTAAATGTCCTATAATTAGTTTGTATTTATCGAGCGGCTATGTGTCATGTTGCTCTGAGGTACTCCTCTGTCCACCTCTAATTCACCACCACATTGTTTCTGTGCAGTCACAGTTCTGTACAGAGCGCTGGGCTGTGCAATTTGGAACTGCACTACAGCAGAAAAGAGCTAAACAAAGGAGTTGATTGTTGAGGGAACATGTCCAATCCACATCAACGGGACTGCAGTAGAGAGTCAGCAGTTTTAAGTTCTTCGGCCCCACATCACCAAGGACTTGACATGGACCAACAACGCCACCACTCTTGTCAAGAGGGCACAACTTCCTAAGGCGGCTGAAGGAATTTGGCATGCCACCCCGGGTCCTCTCCAAATACTACCTCTGCACCATCGAGAGCGTCTGACCGGTTGCATCACGGCCTGGTACGGGAATTGCTCTATCCACGACCTCAAGGCCCTCCAGCAGGTGGTGAGGACGGCCCAGTACATCACTCGGACCGTGCTCCCACCCATTCAAGACAACTACTCGAAACGGTGCCTGAGGAAGGCCAACAGCATCATCAAGGACCTCACCAGCCCCAGCCATGTGCTGTTTACTCCCTTACCGTCGGGCAGACTGTAACGGAGCATGAGGTCTGATAAACAAGCCATCAGATTGCTGAACACCTGCACTGACTCTCCGCACTTTAGCACACATGCACTCACTCACACACACACACGCTACAGACACCTCACAACTGCTGATACCAGACTCTTATAATGATTGCTAAATACTGCACAATTTAAACACTTGCCCCCTATCCCCCCTTCCCCAAAACAGATGTAAATATTTGACTATAAATTGTGCCTTCCTGTATTATACTTATGCTTAAATGTTTATTCTATTCTACTGAGCCATTTACTTTATGTTCATATCTTATTATTTATTATTGTTGTTACATTGTTGAGAAGGAACCTGCAAATAAGCATTTCGTTGGATGGTGTATACCATGTGTATTCCATACATACGACTAATAAAACTTGAAACTTTAATATTGATAAATTGGGAACAGCACTATCCCAGATAGAGCTTCATTGATCGACTGATCTCAGGCCTGTCTGAAGCGGATTCCTCGCTCATGGCCTATCGAATCTTATCCCTTTCCATCACACTGCTTCGCTAAGGTCAGCAGACTTGTTCATGCGCTCTGTCTGTGTGTGTGTGTGTGTGTGTGTGTGTGTCCTGAGTTACAGGGCTCAGCAGATCATTGCTCCTCTATGTGCAGGAGGCCTAATGCAGGACTGCTGGGAATGGCATGGCTGACTATTGTACTGAGTGTTCAGTAGTGGGGAGAAATCAGCTGCAGTTAGTAGCATTCAGGGAAGGTACTGCTGAATACTAAATAGTAAAACTGGGACAGAGTGTACTAAAATACACTACATGACCAAAAGTATGTGGACATCTGCTCATCAAACATCTCATTCCAAAATCATGGGCATTAATATGGAGTTGGTCTCCCCTTTGCTGCTATAATGGCCTCCACTCTTCTAGGAAGGCTTTCCACTAGATGTTGGAACATTGCTGTGGGGACTTGCTTCCATTCAGTCACAAGAGCATTAGTGAGGTCGGGCACTGATGTTGGGCGATTAGGCATGGCTCTCAGTCGGCATTCCAATTCATTCCAAGGGTGTTCGATGGGGTTCAGGTCATGGCTCTGTGCAGGCCAGTCAAGTTCTTCCACACTGATCTCGACAAACCATTTCTGTATGGACCTCACTTTGTGCACGGGGCCATTGTCATGCTGAAACAGGAAAGGGCCTTCCCCAAACTGTTGCCACAAAGTTGGAAGCAAAGAATCATCTAGAATGTAATTGTATGCTGTAGCGTTAAGATCTACCTTCACTGGAACCATGAAAAACAGCCCCAGACAATTATTCCTCCTCCACAAAACTTTAGAGTTAGCACTATGCATTGGGGCAGGTAGCATTCTCCTGGCATCCGCCAAACACAGATTCGTCCGTCGGACTGCCAGATGGTGAAGCATGATTCATCACTCCAGAGAAGGCATTTCCACTGCTCCAGAGTCCAATGGCGGTGAGCTTTACACCACTCCAGGCGACGCTTGGCATTGCGCATGGTGATCTTAGGTTTGTGTGCGGCTGCTCGGCCATGGAAACCCATTTCATGAAGCTCCCAACAAACAATTATTGTGCTGACATTGCTTCCAGGGGCAGTTTGGAATTTGGTAGTGAGTGTTGCAACCGAGGACAGATTAATTTGACATGTTACGCGCTTCAGCACTCGGCGGTCCCGTTCTGTGAGCTTGTGTGGCCTATCACTTCGCAGCTGAGCCGTTGTTGTTGCTAGATGTTTCCACTTCACAATAACAGCACTTACAGTTGACCGGGGAAGCTCTAGCAAGACAGAAATTTGACAAACTGACTTGTTGGAAAGGTGGCATCCTATGACGGTGCCACGTTAAAAGTCACTGAGCTCTTCAGTACGGGCCATTCTACTGCCAATTTTTGTCTATGGAGATTGCATGGCTGTGGGCTCGATTTTATACACCTGTCAGCAATGGGTGTGGCTGAAATATCTGAATCCACTCATTTGAAGGGGTGTCCACATACTTTTGTATATATATAGTGTACTAATCTTTGTTGAGTGAGTATCAAAGTATTCAGTGTTGTTCTGCTGATCAGGGTCTTGTGTTTCTAAAATGTGTGGCTGAGGTACGGTAGTGTTGAGTTCTATTGAATGTAGTGAGCTGTGTTGAACAGTGTTGAGTGGGATTGTAGTTTTCAGGAGGACTGCAATATGACACAGGAGGGGGATGGCCCCAGAAACCCACTGCATGCTTTACCATGCATACGCACATCATAACCAGCCCTGGTTCAAATATGAATCATTCATGTCGGCCAAACTCAAAGACTGAATCAACATCGCACACACCCGCCGGACTATCTGCATTGACCTTCTTAATTTGCACTAACTTTTTTCACACATCACATACCCTGCTGCTACTGATTATTAATATTTTTTGGTAAGACTTTTGCTATTCTATTGCTTATCAGCTTTGTAATTAATTTATTGTCACAATTTATTAAACTTATGGGTCTGCAATCAGCAGGGGACTCTCCAGATTTTACTGGTTTTAATATAACTGAAATAACTGAATTTAGTGACGTGTGTTTTCATTTGTGTAAATAGGGGCGCTACTTTGTCCCAAAATGTTAAATAGAATTCTATGGGAAAGCCGCCATTCCTGGTGCTTTTCTGGGGCACTAATGTTTTAACAGTGTCTAATATTTATTTTTGGGTGATCTCTGTTTTTATTGATAATTTTTTGTCTGCTGATAATTGCTTCAGGATTGTTGAGTGTAAGAAGGCTTTAGGATCAGTCTAGCTGTTGTTTAAATCTGATTTATATAGCTTTTCATAGAAGCTTTTAAAATAGCCATTAATCGCATTGTTGTTTCTAATTAATTATTATCTTTATCATTGAAAATTATAACTGGTTTGGCGTGTATTCGTTTTTTGAGGGCTGTGTGATTTTTACCAGGTTTATTTGCCATTAAGTTGTATGCTCTATTTGAGTTTAACCTGTAGTTGTTGTCTCTCTTGAAAGGTAAAATATCATATTCCTGCTTAAGTTAAAAATATATATTTTCTTCTTTACCTTGTAATAATTTTCATGGGCTTTTTCTAAGAGACTGATTACTTTTTCTTTGCTTTTAATTTCTAACTCAGATTTAACTTTTGCAGAGTATGAGATTATATTCCCCTAATGTACGCCTTAAAAGCATCCCAAATTATATCTGGGGTTGGCTTTTCTCTGTCCTCTATGTCTACAGTCATGGTCAAAAGTTTTGAGAATGACACAAGTATTGGTCTTCACAAAGTTTGCTGCTTCAGTGTTTTTAGATATTTTTGTCAGATGTTACTATGGTAAACTGAAGTATAATTACAAGCATTGCATAAGTGTTAAAGGCTTTTATTGACAATTACATTAAGTTTATGCAAAGAGTAAATATTTGCAGTGTTGACCCTTCTTTTTCAAGACCTCTGCAATCCGCCCTGGCATGCTGTCAATTAACTTCTGGGCCACATCCTGACTGATGGCAGCCCATTCTTGCATAATCAATGCTTGGAGTTTGTCAGAATTTGTGGGTTTTTGTTTGTCCACCCTCCTCTTGAGGATTGACCACAAGTTCTCAATGGGATTAAGGTCTGGGGAGTTTCCTGGCCATAGACGCAACATTTCAATGTTTTGTTCCCCGAGGAACTTAGTTATCACTTTTGCCTTATGGCAAGGTGCTCCATCATGCTGGAAAAGGCATTGTTCGTCACCAAACTGTTCTTGGATGGTTGGGAGAAGTTGGTCTCGGAGGATGTGTTGGTACCATTCTTTATTCATGGCTGTGTTCTTAGGCAAAATTGTGAGTGAGCACACTCCCTTGGCTGAGAAGCAACCCCACACATGAATGGTCTTAGGATGCTTTACTGTTGGCATGACACAGGACTGATGGTAGCGTTCACCTTGTCTTCTCCAGACAAGCTTTTTTCCGGATACGCCAAACAATCAGAAAGGGGATTCATCAGAGAAAATTACTTTACCCCAGTCCTCAGCAGTCCAATCCCTGTATCTTTTACAGGTCCGTGAGAGCCGGAATTCTTACTGGTTGGTAGGTGATCAAATACTTATGTCATGCAATAAAATGCAAATTAATTACTTAAAAATCATACAATGTGATTTTCTGGATTTTTGTTTTAGATTCCGTCTCTCACAGTTGAAGTGTACCTATGATAAAAATTACAGACCGCTACATGCTTTGTAAGTAGGAAAACCTGCAAAATCGGCAGTGTATCAAATACTTGTTCTCCCCACTGTATATATGCACTCACTAACTGTAAGTTGCTCTGGATAAGAGCGTCTGCTAAAATGACTAAAATGTAAAAATGTAGGGCTTTTAAGCTCCAACTCCTCTCCTAATGTACTGTCTGTGGATTACAGTACCTTCGGAAATTATTCAGACCCCTTTACTTTTTCCACATTTTGTTATGTTACAGCCTTAATCTAAAAATGATTAAATTGTTTTTTTCCCTCATCAATCTACACACAATACCCCATAATGACAAAGCAAAAACAGGTTTTTTGAAATGTTTTGAAATGTATTAAAACAAAAAAACAGAAATACCTTATTTACATAAGTATTCAGACCCTTTGCTATGAGACTCGAAATTGAGCTCAGGTGCATCCTGTTTCCATTGATCATCCTTGAGATGTTTTTACAACTTGATTGGAGTTTTTACAACTTGAATTCAAACCAAGCCATGAGGTCGAAGGAATTGTCAAGGCACAGATCTGGGGAAGGGTACCAAACAATTTCTACAGCATTGAAGGTCCTCAAGAACACAGTGGCCTCCATCATTCTGAAATGGAAGAAGTTTTTTAACCACCAAGACTCTTCCTAGAGCTGGCCGCCCGGCCAAACTGAGCAATTGGGGAAGAAGGGCCTTGTTCAGGGAGGTGACCAAGAACCCGATGGTCACTCTGACAGAGCTCTAGAGGGACAACCATCTCTGCAGCACTCCACCAATCAGGCCTTTATGGTAGAGTGACCAGACAGAAGCCACTCCTCTGTAAAAGGCACATGACAGCCCGCTTGGAGTTTGCCAAAAGACACCTAACAGACTCTCAGACCATGAGAAACAAGATTCTCTGGTCTGATGAAACCAAGATTGAACTCTTTGGCCTGAATGCCAAGCATCACGTCTGGAGGAAACTTAACACCATCCCTACGGTGAAGCATGGTGTTGGCAGCATCATGCTGTGGGGATGTTTTTCAGCAGCAGGGACTGGGAGACTAGTCAGAATTGAGGCAAAGATGAACGAAGCAAAGTACAGAGAGATCCTTGATGAAAACCTGCTCCAGAACGATCAGGACCTCGGACTGGGGCGAATGTTCACCTTCCAACAGGACAATGACCCTAAGCACACAGCCAAGACAACACAGGAGTAGCTTCAGGACAAGTCTATGAATGTCCTTGTGTGGCCCAGCCAGAGCCCGGACTTGAACCCGGTCAAACATCTCTGGAGAGACCTGAAAATAGCTGTGCAGTAACGCTCCCCATCCAACCAGACAGAGCTTGAGAGGATCTCCAGAGAAGAATAGGAGAAACTCCCCAAATACAGGTGTGCCAAGCTTGTAGCGTCATACCCAAGAAGGGGGGGTATCAATAAATTTTTGAATAAGGCTGAATCCTAACAAAATGTGGAAAAAGTCAAGGGGTCTGAATACTTTCCGAATGCACTGTATGTCATTGGAGAAAGACTGTCACTTAAGTACTGTGGTCAGTTTGTATTTGTATTACCTTGTAAATTTAAAGGGGAGAGTGAGTCCACCAAGAGACTGACGTGAGATGAGTGGAGGCCCCACACATACTTCAGAGAAGTGTCTGATGTCCTCCCAGTCACTCTGTCTCAATCCCCCGGATAGAGCCCCTCTCCACTCTGAGCTATAATGACAAAGAATAATAATGACTCGACATCCTCTCCTAATCTGTCCAGAACAGTTATTCATTTTAAAGCACGTTTGCAAGTCAGAAAAATAAATACAATTACATTGTACTATAGTTAAATATTTTTTTTCTCTCTCTCTCTCCCAAGCTAAACCATCCCTCTCCACCTCCCCCTCTCAGTTTGCACACCCTTCACTCCACCCAAGCCAAGTTTTTCCCAACCCATCCTTACCCACCCTTGCCCATCCAAGCCAAGCTTGTCCCAAGCCAAGCTTGTAGCTTGATTAGGGCTTCATCGGTGCTTGTGAACTCTATCCTCTGCGCTCCCCTCCACACCCACAGCACTGCCGGGAAGCGGAGCTGAGACTTGATCCTCTGTTCCTCCAGTGACTGTCTGATCGGAATGTATTCCTTGCGTTTCTCTCTCAACCTAGCAGACAGGTCCTGGACGAGTCGAATGGACCGGCCGTCCTTTCTCCCTGTGCCTTCAGAAATTTGGTCTGATAGTTCCACAGTTTGAAGATTACCATGCGTGGGTATTTAGGTGCTGCTGTTTATTAACTATCATGTTGCCTAGTCACTTTACCCCTACCTATATGTACATATCTACCTCAATTACCTCGTACCTCTGCACATCGACTCGGTACTGGTACCCCGTCTATCAGTGGCGATCGGTGACATTTATGATGAGGGAGGAAGATTTTTTAAAATGAGGATGGCCTTATTTCTATTACAGCATATTGGATGACTGTCATTCATATTCCATTCACCCAGCTCAATGTAACATCAGTAGGTTTAGGCTACTACATGGTACTAAATGTAATGAATACTCGGACAGAGTGGTAAGATCCAATCGCAGAATAGCGATGCTTTATTAGAGTACAGACAAGGGAATAGCTTAATCGTAGTCGGGCGGGCTGTGGTCAAAACCGGTTCAGGCATAGACAGGCAGAGGTACCAAAGGAGCGGGCTTAGTCGTAGTCGAGGTCACAGGCACAGGCACAGGATCAGAGAACGGTAATCACTGGGGTAGACAAGTAGAGGATTAAGCAATTCGGGGAGTCAAACAACAAGGCACAGGTCGGATACACGGGTAATCAAAAACAACAAACTCTCTCTCTCTCTCGGAACAAAACGCTTAGCAAGTCACAATGGAACAATACCTCGCACCGACTGAACTTCTGAGCACACCTTAATTCCTACCCTAATTACGGACAGGTGTGCTCAGAACTCAGGTGAACCAGATCGAGTCTGATGACTCCCCCTCTCAGTAGATCGGGGAAGTGTCAGACTCTGTCTAGACCCAGCCAACCCCCGATCCCTTACAGTATCCCCCTCCCCAGGGCCGGCTCCTGACGGCCTTCTACCTCTACCGGGTGGTCTTCCTCTGGGTCGGGGTCCGGGATGATCTGGGTGTTCAGTGTGGAAAGTGGCCTTGAGAGCGGGGTCTAGTATGTCCTTAGCAGGAACCCAGGACCGTTCCTCCGGTCCATATCACTCCCAGTCCACGAGATATTCGATGCCCCCTCGTCTCCGTCTTGACTCCAGTATCTCGTGGACTGTATAGGTGGTGTCCTGTTCATCCTCCAAAGGTGGTGTAGTAGGTTGTTGAGCGATTGGTGGATACATCGGGCTATAATGGACAGGTTTCAGCAGGGAGACGTGGAACGTAGGGTTTATCCTGTAGTGTCGAGGGAGTAACAGACGGTAGGTGACAGGGTTAATACGTCTCTGTACTTTGAAGGGACCAATGTACCTGGGTTGGAGCTTCTTGCAGCTCCGTCGGAACCGCAGGTCTCGGGTAGACAGCCACACTCGTTGCCCGGGTTGATAAGTGGGAGTAGGTCTCTGGCGTCGGTCGGCATAGGTCTTTTGCTGCTGTGAGGCTTGACTGAGATGTTGGTGGGCCGTCTCCCAGACCTGCGCACTCCGACGGAACCACTCGTCCACCGCCGGTACCATCCCGGGTGCGGTATCCCACGGGAACAGGGGTGGTTGATACCCTAGAACACACTGAAAGGGCGTTAGACGTAGGGAGGTGTGAATGAGTGAGTTCTGAGCATACTCTACCCAAGGAAGGAATCGGCTCCACTCTTGCGGCTGCCGCGAACATTGTTGCCGTAGATACTTCCCAATTTCCTGGTTGAGCCGTTCTGTCTGCCCATTGGCCTGGGGATGATACCCGGAGGTGAGGCTCACCGAGATGCCCAAGCGTTCGCAGAAGGCCTTCCAAACCCGGGATACGAACTGGGGTCCCCGGTCGGAAACAATATCCTCTGGAACACCAAACTGCCGGAACACCTGGTTAAGCATAGTCTCCGCCATTTGAGTGGCGTTAGGTAAACGGGTCATGGGTACTAACCGACACATCTTTGAGAATCGATCGATGACCACGAGAATTACAGTATGGCCCTCTGATTCTGGTAGGTCGGTAACAAAGTCCATCGCAATGTGCGACCAGGGTCGTTGAGGAGTTGGCAATGGCATCAGCTTACCCTCCGGTAGTGCTCGAGGCGCCTTGGACTGAGCACATACTGGGCAGGATAATACGTAGTCTCTGACGTCATCTGTGAGGGAATCCCACCAGTATTTTCGACTGATGAGTCGTGTAGTTCGAGTGATTCCGGGATGACCAGATCCTAGCGACGTGTGGCACCATTCCATCAGTTGAGGTCGAAGCGGAGCTGGTACAAACACCTTCGTTTCTGGAGGGGCTGGTTCCGCTTGTAGGCTCTCCTGAATAGCGTCATCGATAGCCCACCTCACAGGACCAGCACGGCAACTCATGGGGAGGATAGGTTCTGGTTCAACCGGTCTGTCAGCGCGCTCGAACCGTCGGGAAAGCGCGTCCGCCTTACAATTCTTGGACCCGGGAATATAAGAAACAGTGAATTGGAAACGGTTGAAGAACAAAGACCACCTTGCCTGTCGGGAGTTCAGTCGTTTAGCACTGTGAAGATACTCCAGATTGCGGTGGTCCGTGAGCACTTGGAACGGATGAGCTGCTCCCTCCAGCCAATGTCTCCACTCCTCCAGTGCTAACTTCACCGCCAGTAATTCACGATTTCCCACGTCGTAGTTCTGCTCGGCCGGATTCAGCTTCTTAGAAAAAAAAGCACAGGGTCGTGATTTGGGCGGCTCACCTTGGCGCTGGGATAGCACTGCTCCCACTCCAACCTCCGAGGCGTCCACCTCCACGATGAACGGCAAGGTAGGATCCGGCTGACATAAAATGGGAGCGGTGGTAAATCGTTGTTTCAATGTCTCAAAAGCCCGCACTGCCTCCTCCGTCCATTTCAGTCCACGACCCTTGTGGCTAGTCATCGCCGACAGGGGATCTGCGGTTGTGCTGAAATTACGCACGAACCGTCTATAGTAATTGGCAAACCCCAAGAATCTCTGAAGCTCTTTCACCGTCTGGGGTTGCGGCCAGTCTCGTACAGCTTGTACCTTGGCTTCATCCAGTCTTACCCCGTCGGGAGTGAGTATGGCCCCAAGGAAGGAAATCGTTGTGACATGGAATTCACTCTTCTCGGCCTTCACGAACAGAGAGTGTTGGCGGAGTCGGTCCAGAACCTGACGTACATGGGACACATGTTCTCTCAGAGAGTTAGAGTAGATTAGGATGTCATCAATGTACACTATGACGAAGCGATCAATCAAGTCCCTAAAAATGTCATTCATGAACGCCTGGAACACAGAGGGCGCGTTAGTAAGTCCATAGGGCATGACACAATATTCATAATGTCCTCGATGGGTGATGAAGGCGGTCTTCCATTCATCCCCCTCTCTAATGCGCACCAGATTGTACGCACTCCTGAGGTCCAGTTTACTGTAGATGGAGGCCTGCCCCACCTGCTCGAGGGCTGCTGGAATCAAAGGAAGGGGGTAACGATTTTTAATGGTGATATCGTTCAAACCTCGATAGTCTATACAAGGACGCAGTCCGCCATCCTTTTTCTTAACAAAGAAAAAACTGGATGCCGCGGGAGACGTAGATGGGCGAATGGCCCCTTGCTGAAGTGCCTCATCAATATACTTGCTCATTGATTCCCGTTCCGGCTGTGACAAAGGGTAGATTCGTCCGCGAGGAGGTGTTGCCCCGGATAGCAGATCAATTGCACAATCCCAGGCCCGATGCGGTGGTAACACGGTAGCCCTCTCCTTGGAGAACACCTGTGCGTAATCCTGGTACTCTGTAGGAACAACAGTAGACACCGCACCCTTCGCATCCTCCACAGTAGACGTTTTGCAAGGTAAAATGAGGCACTCAGCCCTACATACCTCACTCCAAGCCGTGATATCGCCAGATTTCCAGGAGATGACCGGATCATGGGTAACGAGCCAGGGGTGGCCGAGGACTAGCGGCTCCCGTGGAGCGGAGATGACGAACAGAATGATGTTCTCATGGTGCAGGGAGCCCACTTGTAACTTGATCTCCCCGGTACGGTGCGTAATGAACCCAGTGCCCATGGGCTCACCGTCTAGCGCGTTGACTCGCAGGGGAGGTTGAATTGGGATAAGTTGAACTCCCAACTCCTCAGCAAGACCCATATCCAGAAAGCTGGCCGCCGCTCCGGAATCAATAAGTCCCTCCAACCTGCGCACTTTCTCTCCGACAGATAAGGTAACAGGTACATACATTTGCTTAGATGTAATGTTCAAAACGGGAGTCTCACTCACCGGTTTGGCAGTTCCGAGGCGATACCCTGGGGTACGGTTAGGTCGTACCGGACATTGACGAACGAAATGACCCGACTGACCACAATACAGGCATAGTCCGTCTTGCCGACGTTGTTGTCTCACCGACCCTTGTAGAGGTGACCGTCCCAGTTGCATAGGTTCCTCCTCAGATTCTCTCCTCCGCTCTGTCGATTGCATAGGACCAGTGATCGAGGGCTCCCGAACAGTGGATGCCTTGTGTTGCACTATAAGATTATCAATAGAGATGGCTATTTTGATAAACTCATGTAGCGCAGTGATATCTCCTCGACAAGCCAACTCAGTCTGTACGTCTTTGCGCAGCCCTCTTCGGAAAACTGTGAGCAAAGCAGTCTCGCTCCATCCGCTACCGGCTGCTATAGTACGGAACTCTAAAGCGTAGTCGGCTACTGTGCGACGGCCCTGCTGAAGTTCGCATAGTTGGTCTCCCACACTACGCCCAGATACTGGGTGGTCGAACACCTCTTGAAACAGTCTCTTGAACTGAACTTCCGCATTCAGCTCGGGGACCTCAGCTGCCCAAAGCGCAGTAGCCCAATCCAGTGCTCTTCCCGTTAGCAGAGAAATCATGAAATCCACCCTGCTACGGTCATCGGAAAACATAGTACGATTATATGACAGATACAGGGACATCTGGAGTAGAAACCCCTGACATTTGCCAGGTTCCCCGTCGTACCTTGTAGGTAGAGAAATCGGAGGTGCATGACGAGGACTGACCGTGCTCGGTGTGGTGCCTTCAGCCGCACCAGCGTGGAGTAGCTGTAGGAGTTCATCCATCCGTTTCTCCTGTATCTCCCATCGCCTCTGTAATTCCGCTGGATCCATGGTAATGGCGAGTTATTCTGTAATGAATACTCGGACAGAGTGGTAAGATCCAATCGCAGAATAGCGATGCTTTATTAGAGTACAGACAAGGGAATAGCTTAATCGTAGTCGGGCGGGCTGTGGTCAAAACCGGTTCAGGCATAGACAGGCAGAGGTACCAAAGGAGCGGGCTTAGTCGTAGTCGAGGTCACAGGCACAGGATCAGAGAACGGTAATCACTGGGGTAGACAAGTAGAGGATTAAGCAATTCGGGGAGTCAAACAACAAGGCACAGGTCGGATACACGGGTAATCAAAAACAACAAACTCTCTCTCTCTCTCGGAACAAAACGCTTAGCAAGTCACAATGGAACAATACCTCGCACCGACTGAACTTCTGAGCACACCTTAATTCCTACCCTAATTACGGACAGGTGTGCTCAGAACTCAGGTGAACCAGATCGAGTCTGATGACTCCCCCTCTCAGTAGATCGGGGAAGTGTCAGACTCTGTCTAGACCCAGCCAACCCCCGATCCCTTACAGTATCCCCCTCCCCAGGGCCGGCTCCTGACTACTGAGAGGGGGAGTCATCAGACTCGATCTGGTTCACCTGAGTTCTGAGCACACCTGTCCGTAATTAGGGTAGGATATAAGGTGTGCTCAGAACTCAGGTGAACCAGATCGAGTCTGATGACTCCCCCTCTCAGTAGATCGGGGAAGTGTCAGACTCTGTCTAGACCCAGCCAACCCCCGATCCCTTACACTAAAATGTTCCCTATACCTATCATGAGGTTGCTACAACCTAGCCTATGATGAAAGTTTACAATGTAGTGCACAGGTCGAGATAAAAATTAAGTGTAATCAAGGTGACAGACAGTGACACATTCAATACTGACTTGCACACTCTTGCTTGTATCTAGCTGATCTAGGGTGTAATCATTAATCTAACAGTTGCAAACGAGAGTTTCTATTGGACAGATTCAGGTATATTTATCCCCATTTCGTTCCGTTTGCTTCCGTTTAAGAAACGTTTTTCAACAGAATTGGCGTAATGACCACCCCTGATCACACGTAAACACAGTTTACTTTCATAGCAGCCACATACAAACAGCATGATCATTTTGCTAGTTGTAGAATTCCTTCTCGCATCTACACGCTCTCCTCTTCTCAGCTTTTCCCTTCGCTTGTGGACTTCAGTGCACAACAAATCAGCTGTCTGTGACCAGGCGAAAAAACCTTTCCAAGCCAAACCTTCATATCATAACCTCTAACCTCTACAGACAGCCTACATCGTTAATATTGCCATATTAGCTAACGTCATAGCTAGTCAACATAGCTACTAGAACTAACACATTAGTAAACCCGCTACAATCATGCAGTACAGTGCACAGTCAGCAAGCAGTTTAGCAGTTACAGCGGTGGATCCCGGTGGCAATAAATTATTAAAACCTAAAGCTTACCTTGACTTGGAAGAGTTCCAGTGTTGGAGAGCCAAAGCCAGCTAGATAACATAGCATCCCTCTCTGAGCCGGGTGTTTGAGTAGTCTAAAATAGTTAGCTGCATTCGCTAGCTAAGTGAAAGTGAAAATAAATACAATGAAATATAGCTAGTTATATCTCTCTCACTCTCTCTTGCTTCTTCATTTTTAAAGAAATTAATTTGTTCAAAACTGTTCAACTATTGTCTTTCTCTTTGAGTCAACCACTCACCACATTTTATGCACTGCAGTGCTAGCTAGCTGTAGCTTTTTCTTTCAGTACTAGATTCATTCTCTGATCCTTTGATTGGGTGGACAACATGTCAGTTCATGCTGCAAGAGCTCTGGTAGGTTGGAGGATGTCCTCCGGAAGTTGTCATAATTACTCTGTAAGTAATAATAATAATATAATAATATGCCATTTAGCAGACGCTTTTATCCAAAGCGACTTAAAGTCATGCGTGCATAAATTTTTGTGTATGGGTGGTCCCGGGGATCGAACCCACTACCTTGGCGTTACAAGCGCCGTGCTCTACCAGCTGAGCTACAGAGGACCAAGGGGGTGAGAACCATGAGCCTCCTAGGTTTTGAATTGAAGTCAATGTACCCAGAGGAGGACGGAAACTAGTTATCCTCCGGCTACACCATGGTGCTACCCTATAGAGTGCTGTTGAGGCTACTGTAGATCTTAATTGCAAAACAGTGTGATTTAATCAATTATTTGGTTACATTAATGTATTTACAGTTTTATCTAAAAAGGATAACTTTTTTCACGTTTCTCTATTCTTTTTAAATGAAATTCACTGATGAGGATGGTCCTCCCCTTCCTCCTCTGAGGAGCCTCCACTGCCATGTACAGTGGGGAAAAAAAGTATTTAGTCAGCCACCAATTGTGCAAGTTCTCCCACTTCAAAAGATGAGAGAGGCCTGTAATTTTCATCATAGGTACACGTCAACTATGACAGACAAAATGAGAATTTCTTTTCCAGAAAATCACATTGTAGGATTTTCTATGAATTTATTTGCAAATTATGGTGGAAAATAAGTATTTGGTCAATAACAAAAGTTTCTCAATACTTTGTTATATACCCTTTGTTGGCAATGACACAGGTCAAACGTTTTCTGTAAGTCTTCACAAGGTTTTCACACACTGTTGCTGGTATTTTGGCCCATTCCTCCATGCAGATCTCCTCTAGAGCAGTGATGTTTTGGGGCTGTCGCTGGGCAACACAGACTTTCAACTCCCTCCAAAGATTTTCAATGGGGTTGAGATCTGGAGACTGGCTAGGCCACTCCAGGACCTTGAAATGCTTCTTACGAAGCCACTCCTTCGTTGCCCGGGCGGTGTGTTTGGGATCATTGTCATGCTGAAAGACCCAGCCACGTTTCATCTTCAATGCCCTTGCTGATGGAAGGAGGTTTTCACTCAAAATCTCATGATACATGGCCCCATTCATTCTTTCCTTTACACGGATGTTTGAGGTTGTGGACAGGTGTCTTTTATACTGATAACAAGTTCAAACAGGTGCCATTAATACAGGTAACGAGTGGAGGACAGAGGAGCCTCTTAAAGAAGAAGTTACAGGTCTGTGAGAGCCAGAAATCTTGCTTGTTTGTAGGTGACCAAATACTTATTTTCCACCATAATTTGCAAATAAATTCCTTAAAAATCCTACAATGGGATTTTCTGGAGAAAAAAAATCTCATTTTGTCTGTCATAGTTGACGTGTACCTATGATGAAAATTACAGGCCTCTTTCATCTTTTTAAATGGGAGAACTTGCACAATTGGTGGCTGACTAAATACTTTTTTCCCCCACTGTGTATAGCCAAGTTATCGTTACTCATTGTGTTGAGAAGGGCCCAAGTATGAGATGTTGATGTTGCTGCCATTAGTGGTTTTATCTTTATCTGTAACATCTTTGTGTGAGGTGTGGAGCAGATTCTGTTCTCTCCCATGGCGTGTCTTTCCAAGACAGTTGATGGTTTCGACACCAGGAACGAAACACATTCCGATCCCTCCTTACTATTCCAGTTATCAACATGATGGCGATGAGGGTTTGCTTTTGGCTGGATACTCGCTCTTCACTCCGCCACTCATCCATTCCCAGGCAGATGGAAAATAATAATAATCATCTGTGTCAGCTCCTGTTCTGACACCCGATTAATTTCCAATAACAAACCAGGGGGCAACCATTGTGTGACTGCCATAAAAGTCTGAGAAGATACATCTTTTTTTTGGGGGGGGGGGGGGGGGCAATGTGTCACTTTATCTGTCGTGGATAAAGGAAAATTCCACCCCAAAAATATATTTTGGTATTTGTTTCATTAGTACATTACTGATATAGTCCTAAAATGTTTTGCATGTAAGAAATCAAGTTTTCAAGATATATAACTTTAAAACCACAGAAATACAGCCGGTATGATGTATTTTGCATCATTTGATGCTGCGCCTCGGTGAGAGGTAAAACGGTTAAAGTTGAATTTGTCCCATCCGTTCATGAGCTGAAAAGACAAAGCGTTCTTTTAAAAGATTTTGTATAAAATAAGGCAAAGACAGGTTTGAATGCCTTGAACACCATGCTGATAGTACTGTTTAGCCTGGCGCTGTTAAATAGGATTAATCTTTTAACAATCTCATCCATTCACATCCTAACTGTATATACACAGTGTACAAAACATTAAGAACACCTTCCTAATATTGCGTTGCACCCCCCCTCCCCTCCCCTTTTGCCATCAGAACAGCCTCAATTCGTCAGGGCATGGACTCTGCAAGGTGTCAAAAGCGTTCCATAGGGATGCTGGCCCATGTTGACTCCAATGCTTCCCAGAGTTGTGTCAAGTTGGCTGGATGTGCTTTGGGTGATGGACCATTCTTGGTACACACGGGAAACTGATGCGCGTGAAAAATCCAGCAGCGTTGCAGTTCTTCACACAAACCGGTGCGCCTGGCACCTACTACTACCATACCCCGTTCAAAGGCACTTAAATATTTTGTCTTGCCCATTCACCGTCTGAATGGCACACATACACAATCCATGTCTCCAATTGTCTCAAGGCTTAAAAGTAATTATTTAATCTGTCTCCTCCCCTTCATCTACATTGATTGAAGTGGATTTAACAAGTGACATCAATAAGGGATCATAGCTTTCACCTGGATTCACCTGGTCAGTCTATGTCATGGAAATAGCTGGTGTTCTTAATGTTTTGTACACTCAGTGTATATCTAAATATACTGTATATTTTCATCTGCCCTTGCACTGAAGGACTAATTCACTAAACGGCCTTAACCCACCACTCAATGCTATTGATCCCACTAACTATACTAAGCACTACTGTCTACCAGCAACTGGGACCTACTTTCTACTTTTGGGGGATGTTTTACATTTAGATATGATTTGAATATATTATTTATAATCATCCATGCTTTATATATCATTTGTTTTATTATGATCATTGTCATGATTATGATTTCACCATTGTCCTTTATGTTGCTGCTCATTTTATGTATTGTGTCTGTGTTTTTCTTCAGGCTTTGTGTTATTTCATAATGTTCCAGTGGAGGTGGTTGGGCGCTAGGAGAGACGGACTCACAAACACAAACAGACAGACAAGCTGACAGACAAAAACAACAAGTGGAACAGACAACTAGCAGGATGGTGTCATGTAAATACAGTGTGGTGGTTGAGGTGTACACTGCACAGTAAAGGTGAGCTATAGGCCCAGTAGAGGCGCCGGCCATCCAATCAGCAGGAGGTCTGGGGGTGAGACCCTGAAAGCCTCTATGTAGATGAATAATGCAGAACAGAGGGGCCGAGATGAGACAGCCATTAACCTACATCTGGCCCACATCCACACACCACCACCACCCAATACAGCCTCCCCCAACAGGTGTGGCCATAGTGAGATATATGTTAGTTCCCAGACACACTCCACCTAACATTGTCTCAGCACTCTTGTGCTGAGATCTCATGTATTAAACATATAACTCTGGAAGACTGTGTGTTAAATTAATCATCACAGTAGAATTCCCCCAGCACTCCAACTCTGCGTCAGACAGACGTGTATTCACACAACACACACACACACACATAAATACATACATACATACACACTTTGTACATGCACATACTACTTTACACATTTACAAACATAGAAAACACACACAAATACATATCTCCACATGCTAATACATGAACATACATATACAGGGTCATACCAACAACCTACATTTCATTACCCACAATACTTTCAATATACACAAAAATGTCAAATGCACGCAACACACACACACACACACACACACACACACTCATTAAAGCTGCAGTTCAAATGGAAGTCAGGTTTGATGTATTTAATTGAAGATCTTACACAGGGTCACTGTTGAGACGCTTTTCTCAGACAGCTTCCATGAGATACAGATACACACCGTTACACTTCCATGGAAAATAAAACACAGGTTTTCATAAACCGTTAACCTTCTGTTACCAGGACATATAGTATATCAACATGTTTCGCACATATTTGTACTTATTTAAGTGCTATATATTTTTTAAGATAAATTAAATAGTCATTCTAACAATAAGAAAGAGAAATACTGTATTAACATTTATTAAAATGGAAGTGCAGCTTAAAGGTCTAATCCAGCCGTTTTTATCTCGATATCAAATCATTTCTGGGTAACAATTAAGTACCTTACTGTGATTGTTTTCAATTAAAATGTTAAAAAATTAATAAAAATATCTTCTTAGCAAAGAGCAATTTCTGAGTGGGGAGGGGAAAACTAGCTGTTATTGGCAGAGAGGTTTGAAACTCTCTTTCTTATTGGTCTATTAACAAATTTACCGCTTGGTGATGTCAACAGGCAGGCCAAAACTCCATCCTACCAAAACAGGCTGAAATTTCAGACGGTCTTTTCAAACAGCTCTTGCACTAAAATGGCATTATCATCATTTTCACAATTTCACAATTTCATAGTATTATTCCCTCAAAGTGTGGAAATATATGTGACCCATTTCAGGAAGCTAGGCATATGTCGCACATCACTACTTCACAGGAGAGGCATTTGAACATAAAAAAAAAAAAACATTTTTCATCAATATTAGTTTTTTGGTAGAAATGCCTTCTGGAACATATTAACTTTCATGTGCCTTAATAACAAACTTGTATGCCATCTGTAAATATGAATAAATGTGTTAAATAATTATGAGCCTAGTTGGTTTAGTTATGGAAAAAGACAGGAACCTTCCCAAGCCATGATTGGCTGAGATAATGGATGGGATGGACATGCCGAGAGATGAGATCAGATTGGTCTGCCATGTAAAATGCTTCTATCTATAACATGAGCTGCTCATTATGTGTACATAATCCTTGCTACAGCTGCTTTTTTGAAAGATATAACGTTAGCCATGGAGAACTGCAAAAGTGTTGCTACTGCCCTCAACAACATTGTTGACCTGAATTTAGCACGTGCTAACGACATAGATCAGTGGGAAAAAGTTGTGATGGACTACTTTCTGCACATGGTCAGTGTGAACTGCAGTGACTTGACACAACAGGCCAAACAAGCGTTCATCCATGTATACGGGTAAGAGTCTAGCAACATTTTCAGATATTATACACTGCATACGGAAAGTATTCAACCCCTTCCCTTTTTTCACATTTTGTTATGTTACAGCCTTATTCTAAAATTAAAATAAGAATAAAACAATGCTCATCAATCTACACACAATACCCCATAATGACAATGCGAAAACAGGTTTTTATAAATGTTTGCAAATGTATTCAAATTAAAAACAGAAATACCTTGTATTCACACCCTTTGCTATGAGACTCGAAATTGAGCTCAGGTGCATCCTGTTTACATTGATCATCCTTGAGATGTTTCTACAACTTGATTGGAGTTCACCTGTGGTAAATTCAATTGAATGGACGTGCTTTGGAAATGCACACACCTGTCTATATAAGGTCCCACAGTTGACAGTGCATGTCAGAGCAAAAACCAAGCCATGAGGTCAAAGGAATTGTCTGTAGAGCTCCAAGACAGGATTGTGTCGAAGCACAGATCTGGGGAAGGGTACGAACAAACACAGTGGCCTGAGAAACAAGATTCTCTGGTCTGATGAATCCAAGATCAAACTCTTTGTCCTCAATCCCAAGCGTCACGTCTGGAGGAAACCTGGCACAATCCCTAAGGTGAAGAATGGTGGTGGCAACATCACACTGTGGGGATGTTTGTCAGCGGCAGGGACTGGGAGACTAGTCAGGATCGAGGGAAAGATGAACGGAGCACAGAGAGATCCTTGATGAAAACCTGCTCCCGAGTGCTCAGGACCTCAAACTGGGGCGAAGGTTTACCTTCCAACAGGACAACGAGGAGTGGCTTCAGGACAAGTCTCTGAATGTCTTGAGTGGCCCACCAGACCCCGGACTTGAACCCGATCAAACATCTCTGGAGGGACCTGAAAATAGCTGTGCAGCAACGCTCCTCATACAACCTGACAGAGCGTGAGAGGATCTGCAGAGAAGAACGGGAGAAACTCCCCAAATATAGGTGTGCCAAGCTTGTAGCGTCATACCCAAGAAGACTCGAGGCTGTAATCGCTGCCAATGGTGCTTCAACAAGGTACTGAGTAAATGGTCTGAAGAGTGATATTTCCGTTTTCTATTTTCAATCAATTTGCAAAGAAAATTTAAACCTATTTTTGCTTTGTCATTATGGGGTATTGAGTGTAGACTGATGAGGGGAAAAAACAATTTAATCAATTTTAGAATAAGGCTGTAATGTAAGAAAATGTGGAAAAAGTCAAGGGGTCTAAATATATGCACGGTATGTTTCTAATTCATTTTCATTGCAAGTTAAAAAGTACTGTTAGCTAGCTAGCGAACGTTAGCTTGCTTGCTCTCTAACTAACGTTACGTGCAATGTTCCCTCTAATTTTTTTCAGCACTAAGCACATTTCAGGTCTGCTGAGTGCAAACTTGAACGTTTTGAAAATTCGGTGCAACTTCAATCGCGTTTACTGTCAACACTGAGGCTGTAGACACGTTAAGATAAATTGTTAAGTGGCCATATAGGCTACTGTGGCTATTTGATCATAATGTATGCCTACCAGAGTGGCCTACCATCAAAAACAATTCAGAAAATGCATCCCATAACATTTTAACATGGAAATAGCTGTTCTAAACACAGTCCAGTTCAAAGTAAATGGCACAGATCCATACAGTATATGGCAATGGGTCTATTTGCATATAGGCCACTGCAGCTCTGATTGTTTATGCCACACCGGTCTGTGTAGAGTACGGGCTGAGTAGTGCATGTCAATGCAATAGAATCTTACTCCGATGCGTTCTGCCTACAACCAAATCTCTTGCATAGTTCGTTTTGGTATGTTGCCACAGTAAAGGGAAACATTGATAGTTTTAACAGGGAAAACTCTAGAACAGTGGTCACCAACCTTTTCTGAGTCAAGGTCACTGAGTCAAAATGCAAGCCGAGATCTACCGCTCACCATTAACCAATTAAAAACAGTACTGTAGCAATGAGGTTTGTGCAGTAAGCTATAGGCCAAATACATTATCACCGCATATTGGCTTTGCTTGAATTGCCCTGCCAATGCATAATTTGAGGTAGGCTATATGATCACACCGGTAATAGATCCGTTGTTGTATTACTCCATTCATTATCCAAGATGGCGTAGCAGTGCGGTCGTGTTTTTTTCTGTGTCCTTGTGTAAATAGTTTTTTTGGTCTATTTTGTATGTAGCTCAGCTGGTAGAGCACGGCGCTTGTAACACCAAGGTAGTGGGTTCGATCCCCGGGACCACACGTACACAAAAAAAATTATGCACGCATGACTGTAAGTCGCTTTGGATAAAAGCGTCTGCTAAATGGCATATTATTATTATTATTATTGTATATATTTCTCAATTTGTACTTTTCATTCTTTAACTAAATCTACTTTCCTGCAACCCGCCTCACCCAACGTGGAAAGGATTCTATTATTTCTTTACAACTTTTATCAAGAACCTTAAGCTGAAACTAGTCTAGCTGCAACCGAATGGCTACTTGCTATTAGCCACCGTTAGCGTCTTCACCATTGTCCGTGGCCTGCACTACCCACCAGCCAGCTCTAGCTCTAGCCTAGACAATTTGTCGGCCAGTCTGCACAGCGTGCTATTGACCCAGAGCATATCGGATTTTCTGCCGGAATCACTGGACCCTAGCGCCGGATCATCGCAACCAGCTAGCTGCAACCAAATGGCTGTTGTCGTTGGCTAATTACCATTGCCCCTTAGCAAGCACCAGTTAGAGCTGAAAAATCTGGACCCCTACAAATCAGCTGGGCTAGACAATCTGGACCATTTCTTTCTGAAATTAGCCGCCGAAATTGTCGCAACCCCTGTTCAACCTCTCTTTCGTAACGTCTGAGATCCCCAGAGATTGGAAAGCTGCCGCGGTCATCCCCCTCTTCAAAGGGGGTGACACTCTAGATCCAAACTGTTACAGACCTATATCCATCCTGCCCTGCCTTTCGAAAGTTTTTGAAAGCCAAGTTAACAAACAGATCACCGACCATTTCGAATCCCACCGTACCTTCTCTGCTATGCAATCCGGTTTCCGAGCTGGTCATGGGTGCACCTCTGCCACGCTCAAGGTCCTAAACTATATTATAACCGCGATCGATAATAGACAGTACTGCGCAGCCGTCTTCATCGACCTGGCCAAGGCTTTCGACTCTGTCAACCACCGCATTCTTATTGGCAGACTAAATGTGGTCCTCTGTAGCTCAACTGGTAGAGCACGGCGCTTGTAACGCCAAGGTAGTGGGTTCGATCCCTGGGACCACCCATACACAAAAATGTATGCACGCATGACTGTAAGTCGCTTTGGATAAAAGCGTCTGCTAAATGGCATATTATTATTATTATAAATAGCCTTGGTTTCTCAAATGACTGCCTCGCCTGGTTCACCAACTACTTCTCAGATAGAGTTCAATGTGTCAAATCGGAGAGCCTGTTGTCTGGACCTCTGGCAGTCTCTATGGGGGTGCCACAGGGTTCAATTCTCGGGCCTTCTCTATTCTCTGTGTATATCAATGATGTTGCTCTTGCTGCTGGTGATGCTCGGATCCACCTCTATGCAGACGACATCATTTTGTATACATCTGGCCCTTCATTGGACACTGTGTTAACAAACCTCCAAACGAGCTTCAACACCATACAACACTCCTTCCGTAGCCTCCAACTGCTCTTAAACACTAGTAAAACTAAATGCATGCTCTTCAACCGAACGCTGCTTGCACCCGCCCACCCGAATAGAATCACTACTCTCAGCGGGTCTGACCTAGAGTATGTGGACAACTACAAATACCTAGGTGTCTGGTTAGACTGTAAACTCTCCTTCCAGACTCACATTAAGCATCTCCAATCAAAAGTTAGATCTAGAATCGGCTTCCTGTTTCGCAACAAAGCCTCCTTCACTCATGCTGCCAAACATGCCCTCGTAAAACTGACTATCCTACCAATCCTTGACTTCGGCGATGTCATTTACAAAATAGCCTCCAACACTACTCAGCAAATTGGATGTAGTCTATCACAGTGCCATCCGTTTTGTCACCAAAGCCCCATATACTACCCACCATTGTGACCTGTACGCTCTCGTTGGCTGGCCCTCACTACATATTCGTCGCCAAACCCACTGGCTCCAGGTCATCTATAAATCACTGCTAGGCAAATCCCTGTCTTATCTTAGCTCACTGGTCACCATAGCAACACCCACCCGTAGTCTGCGCTCCAGCAGGTATATCTCACTGGTCATCCCCAAAGCCAACACCTCCTTTGGCCGCCATTCCTTCCAGTTCTCTGCTGCCAATGACTGGAACGAACTGCAAAAATCTCTGAAGCTGGAGACTCTTATCTCCCTCACTAACTTTAGGCGTCAGTTGTCAGAGCAGCTTACCGATCACTGCACCTGTACACAGCCCATCTGTAATTATCCCATCCAACTACCTCATCCCCATATTGTTATTTATTTAGCTAATTTGCACCCCAGTATCTCTATTTGCACATCATCTTGTGCACATCTATCATTCCAGTGTTAATACTAAATTGTAACTATTTTGCACCATGGCCTATTCATTGCCTTACCTCCATAATTTACTACATTCGCACACACTGTATATATATTTTCTGTTGTATTTTTGACTTTGTTTTGTTTACCCCATATGTAACTCTGTGTTGTTGTTTTTATCGCACTGCTTTGCTTTATCTTGGCCAGGTCGCAGTTGTAAATGAGAACTTGTTCTCAATTGGCTTACCTGGTTAAATGAAGGTGAAATAAAATAAAATAAAAAACTTGGGAAGCACAGCTGAGTGAGCATACATTTAAATAATTTATTTTACTGGGCTGATGGTGCCTGCATCTGATGGTCAGTCTCAGCGGAGGGAGAGAGCAGCAGACTGAGGGGCCGCCTCTCAACATCCCTCCGCTCTCCCTTTCCTCCACTGACATTGACCAAAAAGGGACACCATCTTACATCTGGTGAAATTCGAGTCGCACCGCATTATTTCTGCCTCCTACACAAATTCATGTTGTTACTCCTATGAACAAAGAAAGTGAAATATTCCTCGATATTAAAAAAGCCACCAATAATAACAACAATGCAAGCCTATAGATACACTTTCCTACTCATGCATTACTTATAAAAGTGTTGAATACAAAGTGTTGACTGCTGAGTAAGAACTTAAACATAAACTCACTCATAGAAACAGCATCTCTTTGCTGTATTCGTTGACAGTCTCTCTCTAGTCATGGTTTTAAACGTTTTGAAATCTCACAGTATCAACTTTGCTGTAGCTTTCTTTTATGCCTGCTACGTTACTGCGGACATGGTCATCTGAGCCATCCAATTGGCTAGCGGTAGGCCTATAGCGCACTTAATTTGCTCTCTGGGCCCGCCAGGAAGGCAGACTTTGTACCTTCAGACACATGCAATGGTTCAAAATGGCAACAGTTCGCCTACCCGGCACGCAGGGCAGCTGAATCGGGTGCGCCTACCGCCAACAGCCTTGAGACAAATAAACAAAATAGGAACACAAGGCTTTACCGTTGTTTTTTTTACAGAAATGTTTGGCAATAGACTAGGAATACCTTGGAGATTGACCAGTTGATCACGATCAACCAGTTGGTGACCATTGCTCTAGAAAGTTGAGTAAAGTTAAATCTCGTGCTTCTCTCTGTGGGCCGATATTTCTGCGCAGCAGTCCCGGGGGAGCTGCGCGGCAGTCTCGGGGCTACTGCCCGCAGCTTAGAGGGAACATTGGTTACGTGTATGATCTGTGTAGTAATATTGTTTGTATCTCAGAAAGTCATTTGTATTGCTAGTTATAGCCTAATGTTAGCTAGCTAGCTAGCTAACATTGAACCTAGTTGGTTAGATTTAGCTACCTGCAGATTCATACAACAGCATTTCATGCATGGCGGCTAGCTATGACAATCCGTTTGTACTGTAGATATGGGTTTGGATTAATGTTCGTTGTTTAGCAAGCTAGCTAGCTAGCTACATGTCTATACATAAGATTTCACTTCGTCAGATGATTACATGGGGGTGATTACGGCCATCTATTGTATTTCATGAACATGTGTACATGTCTAGATAATAGCGACCCATCCACTTAGCTAGATGTGGCTGGGGAGTGGTTATAGCATTTATTTCACATTACCCATTAATTTAGGCAAGTGTGTCGGGTAAGCATCATCTAATATTTATACAATATTTTTATCTATTTTTGATATTTCTACTATGCAAATATGCAAGTAACCATTTAACTGTACCATTTACACCTTTTGTATCCTGTGCATTTGACAAATAAACATAGCTTTTATTTGATATAATGTGTGTTTACCACAGACGGTAATGTAAAGAACAACATGACCTGCACCGAAGTCAGATTAGGATATAGGCCAAGTACTAGATAACGTGTATTTTTACTACTGCTTTTTGCTACTACTTTCACCACTTTTAGTCTTGACATTTTTGGTTGTTTACTACACTACCTTACTCTGTTTAGCACATGGCCTCACATGTGAATCCTTAAAGAGACGGGTGGGGCTAAGGTTTAAGAGGGTGTGAATGATGCTGAATGGGTGTAGACAAAGAAGAGCTCTCCAGTAGGTGTACCAAAACATTCAAGGGCCATTTTCTCAAAAGTGGGGTTACAAGTTTATCTACTTTCAAAGCAGAATTACTTTCCCATTCTTACTCAACTGCAGTGTATGATATACCATTTTGAAGTCTGTAATTTTATCCAATGTAAAAAAAAAAAAACATTTAAAATGTTGCTACATAAGACCGAATTGAGGTGGTGGATCACATATAAATAAAACATAGGAAAATCACATTTTTGATTGCACTTTTTTTCATTTTATGGTTGTTTTTCTATTGGAATATGTGTGTACACTCCGATATACAATATAAAATATGTTTTTATAGAGGCTGCTTGCTGGAATATCCAGGGCCAAGAGCCTCTTGTAAGTGTATTATGTGGTTGTTGTGCTATACATTATGGGATTGATTTCTGTAGTGTTTTTACGTCATATCCAAGAGGCATATTGAGGCTCACTCGTAGACAATAAAAACAAATGGAACTGTATATTAGTAGTCACTTAACATCATTGAAGTGAATGCTTTTTTCTCAAGTGTCCTCCCTCTCTGTCCTTCCTCCCCCTCTCCAGAGTGTGTGTTTGGGTTTTGTAGAAGCCCATCCACACACTCCGACCACACACAGGCCATGAGCGCAGCATGGACATGACTGACACACACACACACACACAGTTGCTGAAAGGGGGCAATTCAAAGCCCTCAATGACACTCGGACTGGATTGTCAAAATGTCAAACAGTATAGGGATGAACAATTTATGTTCTTTGCCTGTCTCTCTTTCTCTTCCCTTTTCATTATTCCTCCTCCCTCCACTCTACTCCATTTTCCCTCCTTTTCCTTCTCTCTCGTCACCTTTGCTTGTGTTGAGTGGGAGGAGGTGAGCTGGTTTCCTAGTGGCATATGAGAAGGTGAATGTGGTTTGTTTATTAAAAATAGAAAAGCACTGACAGAGAAAGAGAGCAAGAGAAATCTCTATTTTTACATGGAGGGGGTGTTTGGTTAGGAATCTGATATGCTGTTGACTGCAGCTAGGTCCTGTTCTGGCAGGTACTGAGAGGGCTGGATTCAGAGCCTGTATTTAAATTGCAGTGTAAATGAAATTGTATCCTTCCTTCTATCTCCATTAGTCTTCTCTCTCTCCCCCTATTCAATTCATTAATTTGCCCATCAACCCCCTGCCTATCTCCTTTCCCTCCATCTCTCCCTGCTCATAACCTTCCTTTCTCTATCCCTCCCCCTCTCCTCGCATTCCTCCTTACCCTTTTTTCTCTCACCCTCCACCCCTCCTTTCCTTAGTGTATGTGAGATTGATAGATCACTTCCTGTGTTCAGCGGGGTTAGAGGTGCATTTAGAGAGCAAAATGATCGTGTTACCCTGCTGGAGGGCACGGGGGTGGCTGATAGGGGAGTGTCAGTGGACCAGAGTGGTGACAGGACACTTTGCCGGTCACTCGACATCACTGCCGGTTAGCACTGAGCACGTCTGAAATGGACGTTCAATCTCCTCAGCATCTCACCTAATTTTAACAACCCAGACATAATGCCATTTTAAACCGTTTAATACACTCCACATGTCCATAACCCCAGCAGCCCTTAAACCCCATGTCCAATAAATGTTCTGCTGCTGTCTGTCTGTCTAAGGAAGCGCGCCCAGCGAGCCAGAGGAGATCAATATAGTCAGCCAGGTCACCGGTGATACAAGTTAGTATTCGACGTCCGTCCATGTCTGAGGACGTCGGGAGATGATGTGGAAACCGGCCACTAAGCATCTGCCTTTGATTCCAAAGGTTGCAAGTTCGAATCCAGCGATAGAAAGTTGTTTATGAGATTTTTGTTTTAAGCCTATCCTAAACCTTAACGCTTACCTTAACCAATCAGAGTTAATGCCTAACCTTAAGAATTTGGAGTTAATGCCTGAACTTAACCTTAAACACTTTGAAATTTGACGTTTGGAACAACTTCAACATTTGACGTTTGAGAAACATGGATGAACGTCTAATTCTGATGTGAGACTGTGAGAGCTGGTTGATATAGTGATGGAGTCACCCCCCAGTCCAGCCAGCCAGCCAGCCCACCCCACCCCAGCAGCGGAGCAGCTCTCTGTCTGTTAAATGGTGTTAGGTCAGAACCTGACCCCACTTACGCTTTTACCTACACCCCCCAGCCCCAAACGACTCCCCGCGGCCCACCGACCTGCTCTGTGGCCCCATTCCCTCCCCTCCCCTCCCTCCTCCAGGCTAAATAGAATTTATAACGATCTGACCCCGGACCTCACATTAAAAGTGAGCAGCCCCCCCACATACACACTCACTTACAGACAATAACCTGCTAGGGATGCTGTGTGTGTGTTTTTTTTATGCACATGCCCTCTAATGTCTTGGCTGAAAACCGTAACTCGCTAATTACTGTAGTATCTGGCGTTTGATTGAGATACAGAACGAGGAGAAGTTCATTACTCTCAGATTGTGTCAGGCCTAGAGTGTGTTTCTGTGGGGTTCAGAGAG
Organism: Coregonus lavaretus; assembly: GCF_964263955.1. Classification (NCBI taxonomy): domain Eukaryota; kingdom Metazoa; phylum Chordata; class Actinopteri; order Salmoniformes; family Salmonidae; genus Coregonus; species Coregonus lavaretus. Next base: position 11,057,346 of record NC_140004.1, read on the forward strand.
GCCTGTATGTGGGCCTCCTGACGTCACGGTCTCTGGTAAGTCATATACATCATCCAACTGCCTGTCGTCTACCAGGCTGTGCACTGCAGGTCAACCTGATTAGACCAGCCGTGCTCAGAGGATCACTGCTCTCAGTCAGAGCAGTAGTGGCTCCACTGCCCAGAACAGTGGGGTCCAGTCAGATCCAAGATGGACGCCTCTCCAGTCTCAACAATGCATTGAAGTGCAGCCACTACTTTACAATATGGTGGCGTCATGGCTCTTCCTGAGGATGGAGGTGGAGAGGGGGGCATAATGGTGGCACATAATTTGAGCACCCACATGGGAGAGAGAAGCCTGTTTGCGGAGAAACCACTCAACACATTAGTGGTGGAGAATGAAAGAGCTCCTCTGTAGAGTGCTAGTGTCCTCGCCCTGCTTGAACCTCAAGTAGCAGAGAGAAGCCACGGGAGCCCAGCAAAGAAAGGCAGGACGAAAGAAGTCCGGTGTTATGAGATTGGAAAGTTTAGTTGGATTCTCAAACCGCCAGGAGGCAAGGCTCGCATTTAGTCATAAACTAGGACCCCTATAGAGGTTTTACTGGTCAGATGTCATGGTGAGGAAAAACTCCTGGCCTTAGTCAATATGAAATAGGGTAAATCATCCCATTACGGGATAGTTAACTTGCTAACCACTGCTCCACTAGGCTTAACCCTCTTGAGGGAGATCATAACTGCCTCTTTATTACCTTGGTAAGGGTCGCTACAATACTTTTCATGAGTGCTGCTGTCATGTGTCAGGGGTTATTGTGCTTCCTTCCAACACAATGCAGTGACTGTTTTCGACAGACCTGTGCTTTGACTTGTAGGAACATACCAGTCATTTTTCACCACAATCCAATGATCAGGGTGCATGCATGGAAGCATCAACCCACACACACACACTAGCACACAGACATACAAACACACACACACACACACACACACACACACAACCTTAGAAGCCTGCTGAGAGACAATCCTGCTTTGTTTTCTCTGTCCTTTTCAACTGCCTCCTCCTTCTTAGGAATGCACCACTGCCATGACTCTACTGCTCCAAAAACAACACTGTTGGGCGTGTGTATGTGTTCGTGTTTAGAGATTGAGACTGGGTGTATGAGAATAAGAGCTTAATTATTTCTTTTGGGATGGAAGTGGAAACCAGAGAAGAAACAAAGTTTGGTCCACAGAGAAATGATGGACAACAAAGGAATGAGCACAGGCTCAGCGTCAGACCATCATTCTCTCTCCACATTCACAAAGTACTCTATCAACACACTTTCTGTCACCATGACCTTAACTACTGCTGTACATTTATTGCCCATGAGGGGATACATAAATACAATTGAATAATTTTTTTTTTAAAAGAGGTAATTTGCAATTGCCAAATCCATTCATAGACTTGTAAATTCATGATATATGATCTTGAGGAACTTGACTATAAATGCCTCATGAGCTTAGTTCTATTGTCTGATCTTGCATCCATAGCTGTCTATGCATTTGAGAGTGGTTACATTTCTCCAGCCCCATCCCTTAGCTGTTTACGGGAGGGGGAAAGTTGCCTAGTGATTAAGAGCGTTGGGCCAGTAACCGAAAGGTTGCTGGTTCGAATCCCCGAGTGGACTAGGTGAAAAGTCTGTCTGTGCCATTGAGCAAGGCACTTAACCCTAATTGCTCCTGTAAGTCACTCTGGATAAGTGCGTCTGCTGAATGTAAAACTTAAAAATGTTTACCGAAACAGTGGTGGGGAATACACTGTTGTTGTTTGAACCACAGATTTCCCTTTTAAAGACAATTTTTCTGTTGGTGGGTCAGAGGAGACCAATGAAATCCTAGACAGTAACAATTCAAAATGTACTCAGAATGTACTATTTAACAATATTTGATTATTACCTCTTGTAACATTGCATATAAAATGACGTTAAACCTGTATTACGTGCTTTGGATATGGGTTTTGACAATGAACAAGGACAGGTGTGGTGATTGGTATGTAATTGAGATTTGTGCTTTTTGCTAAGACAAAAACATGCCTCCCCTTCCATTTGTTTCTTTCATTCTTCCACTTTCATTTTCCTCAAACACCATTTCTCCCTTCTCCCTTTCTCTTCTCTTCTCTTCTCCTCCTCTCTTCATCTCTTCTCTTCATCTCTCTCCTCTCTTTTACCTTCTCTCTCACACTTAATTCCACTCTCCTCGCTTTCTCTCCTCTCTCAGGTGCATCGTCTGTGATCAGTAACGATGACGACTCAGCCTCTCCTCTCCACCACGTGTCCAACGGCAGTAACACTCCGTCCTCCTCTGAAATGGGCCCAGACGCCGTCATCATCGGCATGACCAAGATCCCCGTCATCGAGAACCCTCAGTACTTCCGCAGCAACAGCATGCTTAAATCAGACACCTGTGAGTAGTACAACAAGACCATGGCTTACACACACACACACACGCACGGAGACAAGTATGCGACACCCATATGAATGGCTTTCTTTCACCACCAGTTCCTTTCAATGGGTAACAACATATTCTGACCAGACATAGCCTACTATAACAAAATAGACTAACTACGATCACGGATATCCTACCAACGGGACATTAAAAACTGTAATATCTTATGTTTTACCCGGTCGTGACTGAACGATGACATGGATAACACACAGCTGGCGGGATATACGCTGCATCGGCAAGATAGAACAGATGCCTCCGGTAAGACAAGGGGTGGTGGTCTGTGTATATTTGTAAAAAACAGCTAGTGCACGAAATCTAATATTAAGGAAGTCTCGAGGTTTTGCTCGCCTGAGGTAGAGTATCTCACGATAAGCTGTAGACCACACTATTACCAAGAGAGTTTTCATCTATATTTTTCGTAGCTGTCTATTTACCACCACAAACCAATGCTGGCATTAAGATTGCACTGAATGAGCTGTATAAGGCCATAAATCAACAGGAAAACGCTCATCCAGATGCAGCGCTCCTAGTGGCCGGGGACTTTAATGCAGGGAAACTTAAATCCGTTCTACCTAATTTCTACCAGCATGTTAAATGTGCAACCAGAGGAAAAAAAACTCTAGACCACCTTTACTCCACACACAGAGACGAGTACAAAGCTCTCCCTCGCCCTCCATTTGGCAAATATGACCATAACTCCATCCTCCTGATTCCTGCTTACAAGCAAAAACTAAAGCAGGAAGCACTCATCAATAAGGAAGTGGTCAGATGATGCAGATGCTAAGCTACAGGACTGTTTTGCTAGCACAGACTGGAAAATGTTCCGGGATTCTTCTGATGGCATTGAGGAGTGCACCACATCAGTCACTGGCTTCATCAATAAGTGCATCGATGACGTCATATGTACATACCCCAACCAGAAGCCATGGATTACAGGCAACATCCGCACTGAGCTAAAGAGTAGAGCTGCCGCTTTCAAGGAGTGGGACTCTAACCCGGACGCTTATAAGAAATCCCTCTATGCCCTCCGACGAACCATCAAACAGGCACAGCGTCAATACAGGACTAAGATTGAATTGTACTACACCGGCTCCGACGCTCGTCGGATGTGGCAGGGCTTGCAAACTATTACAGACTACAAAGGGAAGCACAGCCGCGAGCTGCCCAGTGACACGAGCCTACCAGACTAGCTAAATTACTTCTATGCTCGCTTCGAGGCAAGCAACACTGAAGCATGCATGAGAGCATCAGCTGTTCCGGATGACTGTGTGATCACGCTCTCCGTAGCCGATGTGAGTAAGACCTTTAAACATGTCAACATTCACAAGGCCGCAGAGCCAGACAGATTACCTTGACGTGTACACCGAGCATGCGCTGACCAACTGGTAATTGTCTTCACTGACATTTTCAACCTGTCCCTGACTGAGTCTGTAATACAAACATGTTTCAAGCAGACCACCATAGTCCCTGTGCCCAAGAACACTAAGGTAACCTGCCTAAATGACTACCGACCAGTAGCACTCACGTCTGTAGCCATGAAGTGCTTTGAAAGGCTGGTCATGGCTCACATCAACACCATTATCCCAGAAACCCTAGACCCACTCCAATTTGCAAACCGCCCCAACAGATCCAAAGATGATGCAATCTCTATTGCACTCCACACTGCCCTTTCCCACCTGGACAAATGTGAGAATGCTATTCATTGACTACAGCTCAGCGTTTAACACCATAGTGCCCTCAAAGCTCATCACTAAGCTAAGGACCCTGGGACTAAACACTGGATCCTGGACTTCCTGACGGGCCGCCCCCAGGTGGTAAGAGTAGGTAACAACACATCTGCCACGCTGATCCTCAACACGGGGGCCCCTCAGGGGTACTCAGTCCCCTCCTGTACTCCCTGTTCACCCATGACTGCATGGCCAGGCACGACTCCAACACCATCATTAAGTTTGCCGATGACACAACAGTGGTAGGCCTGATCACCAACAACGATGAGACAGCCTAGAGGGAGGAGGTCAGATACCTGGCCGTGTGGTGCCAGGATAACAACCTCTCCATTAATGTGATCAATTACCTCGACGAACATGTGCCCCCGCACATTGACTCTGTACCAGTACCCCCTGTATATAGCCTCGCTACTGTTATTTTACTGCTGCTCTTTAATAATTTTTTGTTATCTATTTTTTACTTGACACTTATTTTTCTTAAAACTGCATTGTTGGTTAAGGGCTTGTAAGTAAGCATTTGACTGTAAGGTCTACACCTGTTGTATTCGGCGCATGTGACATACAATTTTATTTGATTTGTAGCGAAGAAGAGTAACCTGCAGACTAGGAGATCTCAGGGGATCTGAGTGCTGATGTGACCATGAATCTGTTACACCAACACATATTTTAGATGCCATCTAAGAACCCACACCTGAATGTGCGTATGCATGGGTTGCCATAGCAACACCATCTCTGCTGCTATGGAAATGGCCTTGGAGCTGCTGATAAAATGTGTTGAGTGGGACAGGACGCGTTCTCTCTCTCTCTCTGTGTGTGTGTGACAAACACACACAAACACACGAAGTTGTACAGACTGACATTTTATTTCAAAAAATTTATTGGCTGGCCTCCCGAGTGGCGCAGCGGTCTAAGGTATTTGGAATGTTATTAGGATCCCCATTAGCTGTTGCAAATGCAGCAGCTACTCCTCCTGGGATCCACACGAAACATGACATAATACAGAACATGAATAGACAAGAGCAGCTCAAGGACAGAACTACATACATTTTTTTAAAGGCACACGTAGCGTACATATCAATACATACACACAAACTATCTAGGTCAAATAGGGGAGAGGCGTTGTGCTGTGAGGTGTTGTTTTATCTGTTTTTTTAAACCAGGTTTGCTGTTTATTTGAGCAATATGAGATGGAATGGAGTTCCATGCAATAATGGCTCTATATAATACTGTACACTTTCTTGAATTTGTTCTGGATTTGGGGACTGTGAAAAGACCCCTGGTGGTATGTCTGGTGGGGTAAGTGTGTATGTCAGACCTTTGTGTAAGTTGACTATGGAACAATTTGGGATTTTCAACACATTCATGTTTCTTATAAAAAGAAGAAGTGATGCAGTCAGTCTCTCCTCAACTCTTAGCCAAGAGAGACTGGCATGCATAGTATTTATATCAGCCCTCTGATTACAATGAAGAGCAAGATGTGCCGCTCTGTTCTGGGCCAGCTGCAGCTTAACTAGGTCTTTCCTTGCAGCACTCGACCACACGACTGGACAATAATCAAGATTAGACAAAACTAGAGCCTACAGAACTTGCTTTGTGGAGTGTGGTGTCAAAAAAGCAGAGCGTCTCTTTATTACGGACAGACCTCTCCCCATCTTTACAACCATTGAATCTATAGTTTTTGACCTAAAATCTCCAAAAGTCCCCACAAACATAGTAAAACAAGGACAATTTTCCCTCGTGGGGACATTTCCCACCTCCCCATGAGGACAAAGGATATATTAAAATTAAGGGTTAGGTTTAGTGTTAGGGTTGCAATTAGAGTTAGAATTAGGGTTAGGAGTTAGGTTTAGGGTTTGAGTGAGGGTTACAGGTTAAGGTTATGTTTAGTGTTAGGGTTAGGGTTATGGTAAGAAAAGGGTTAGGGTAAGGGTTAGGGAAATTAGGATTTTGAATGGAAATTAATTTTAGGTCCCCATGAGGATAGAAGAACAAATCGTGTGTGTGTGTATGTGTGTGTGCACGTGTGCATGTATGTGCATGTCTGTCTCCAGTTTCTTCTCCTGTCTGGGTCAATGGAGAGAAGGCTGTGGTCTGACTGGTCTCTGCAGCCCCAAAAAATAGATTCATAAAATGTCAGTCAATGACACTCAATACTGTACAACTTAGTATATGTGTGTGGTCGTGTGCGCGCGCATGTGTGTCTGTAAATGTGGTATTCACTTTGATGAGGAAGAGATAAACAGTGTAGGTAAGGTATTCTGTCAGGGGTGTGGGTGTGACTCTAATATCTTAGAAAATTATCAATGGCCTCCATTAGTTTGTCCACTCCATTAGAGTGGACAGAGCTCATTAAGAACGGGAGAGACACATACACACACACACACACACACACACCGGCTGATAGACACACTCACAGATACAAATGCACTGTCAACTTGCATGTCTTGCAACTGAAAGATTAAAGGCCGGCGCAACAGAGGTTTCCTCCTTTGCTAGTGCAGTCTACTCTTCTCTCAACCCCTGTTTCTTCCTCTTGTTCTCTCCATCCTGGTCTCTGGGTTTAGAAGGATTAACATTGTACTGGAAAATTTGATTCACAAATGTATTTTTACCAGGATGTTTACTTGCAGAAGGGCTGTCCTCCTGTGGAAATTCTCCCATTCACCCATGACATCAGAACACAGGGACTAAAGTCTAAAGCCAACCCCTATCCCACCATCCAGAAGTGAGGCTTTGGAAAAGCACAACTAGTTAGCTGAAACTAGAGAGGATGAGAGACAGTGGAAGTGGGGTGGATTTGGACAGGGAACATGCCTCTTGTTGACATGTATATATTACATACTTACAGAGAATGATAAAAGAGTACATGTGTAGAGTTTGGTTGTGTAAATGCACATTTACTGTACATTAATTGGCGGTAATTGTTGAGTTGTATGGATGTAATGGTTGTAATGGTGAAAATAAGTGAGTTTTAAATTGAAAGTATTTGTGTAACCATGCTATTATGTTTGGGAAAGAAGATAATTAGTGAGCAATGGTAACGAGTTGTGGCTTTTGTGGATAGATGTTCTGGGAACTGTGGGAACTTACATGTAATTAATTCCCTGAGCTGTTGTTTTGGCAGATGTGATGTCATCAGGTTCACACACACACAAAGCTGTGCTCAGGTCTTGAGTCTGTATGTGCTGGTCTAATGGCCTAGGCTCTTTCTCTCCCTGTCTCTTTACATAATATTGGGTTATGGTTGTCAGTAAGTTAGTGCAGATCGATGCAGCTTCAAAGTCTAGCCCTCTGTAATGCAATAGCCTGAGTGGTGAGCTTTCCTTCGAATGCATTTCTTAATCAGATCAGAAATAAATCTTGATGGTTTGTGTCCGGGTCCACTATTTTTCTCTCTGAAGACAGTAACCTGCTGATGAATATGTTTTGGTGTTCTCCACTTTCCTCGCGCTGTAGAGGGAGGCCTTGGTTGAGTTAAGTGGGTGCAGAGCATCTACAGTATATGGCTGCATGAAAACCGCTCTGGGAGAAAGCACTGGGAAAAGCCTGCTACTTTATTACCACCAGCCTGATCTCAGCATTTGTTCAGTCAAAAATCGCTGTTTCAAATAGACTTTCAAACATAAATTTTTGACGATTCCCACTATAGTAAAACTCACTTTCAGTTGAAAATACAGTGATTAGACAATACAGCTCACCACCATAAATATAAATAAAATAGTAGATAGATCATTCGGTGCAACCAATGATGGCTCCCAGTCCCCTTATCCAACCATCAGCCATCTCTTACCATCTATGATACATCCATTTTAGGAAGTCACACTGATATCCGTAATAAAGGTTCTCTCTGTCTTGCAGTTGTCCAGCACATCAAGAGGCACAATATAGTGCTGAAGAGGGAGTTGGGAGAAGGGGCATTTGGCAAGGTTTTCCTGGCCGAGTGCTATAACTTGTCTCCTGAGCTCGACAAGATCCTGGTGGCTGTCAAGGTAACACTGCTCATTACTGTCTATCACAACCTACTGTAGGCTACATTGTTTGGCCAATTTCCAAATGGACTCCTAACCCCTAACCCCCTAACAGTCCTGTAAGAAAATCTGCCAATAGCATGCTTCCACCAAGAATTCCAGCATTCCAAGTCTGTGGTGAAACGAGATCTTATTGGAGAGTTTTCACAAAAAATACATGACATGATGGGAAAGAAACCCCCTCCCCCTGACTTCCTGTCCTTTCTGTGTCCCACTGTGGGACTCCCACAGTATTCTAAGTGTGAAGTGGGGCTTTTCTGTATATACTAGCAACCTGCCATTGAAGATGATAGATGTGACTTGGCACTTTCCAAGTTGCCGTCTCTATGGTCTAACATACTCATATCCACTAATGGTAATGGTTTTACAAGAAAACATTGGACAGGCATGCAGCAATATAGGCTAGGCTACCATGTTTATGGAAAAATACACAAGGGAGCCATCGATCAAGATACAGAACAGTAATATTAGTGATATTAGCTAATGCATTGGCAGTCATGAAAAGATGCTAGAAGTCACACAGGCAATCAAACGCACCAATGTCCTCGCGGTCATACAATATCATAGGTAAATCACGTTCAGGGGTGAGTTTCCTGAAAGCTATGTGTGAACAAACTTCTACTGTATGTGTGAACAAACTTCAGAATTCGTAAAAAGAAGCACTTCAATGTTGGGTCATTCGTGCACGGACGTGCAGTAGCCCTAGACTGCCTTGCCGCTCCCAGGGACTGCCATGCAGAGCGCAGAAGAACTATCAGCCCACGGAGAGAAGCACAAGATTGAACTTCACTCAACTTTCTAGAGTTTTCCCTGTTAGTTAACACTATCAACGTTCCCCTTTACTGTGGCAATTGTGATCGAATCAACGTAATATTAGCCACATTCAGTGCAACATACTGAAACAAAACAAACTATGCAAGAGATTTTGTTGTAGGCAGAACGCATCGGACTAGGATTCTATTGTGCAAGACTCATCCTGTACTCTACACAGACCGGTGCGGCATAACCAATCAGAGCTGCAGAAGGCCTATATGCAACATTACCATATATGGATCTCAGTGGAGAACGGCTCATAATAATGGCCGTAACGGAACAAATGGAATGGCATCAAACACCTGGGAACCATGGAAACCATGTGTTCGATGTATATGATACCATTCCGCTCCAGTCATTACCACGAGCCCGTTCTCCCCAATTAAGGTGCCACCAACCTCCTGTGATGGATCTGTGCCATTTACTTTGAACTGGACTGTGTTTACAGCTGTGGTCGTGAGTAGATGTGCTTGTTTTGAGATCAAAGCAAGAGCTGCATGTAGCACATTTCATATCCTTTGCTAGTTAGTGAGCTATTAGCCCAGTTATAGATAATTTGTAGTCAGCAACAGGGGCGTAATTGCTTCCTACAAGAGCACAAAACGTGTACATTTCTAGACATCTTTGAAAAGTGAGTCAGTTAAAGAGCTTTTTTTGTCTTAAAGGGGCAGTGTTGTATTTTGAGACAGGCTTGAATAAGCTAAGTAGCCAATAGGCAGAGGGTAGCATAATTTGTCTGATTCTCTGTAATAATGGTATGGGAATAATAATGCATTTTATTTTGTAAAGTGGTTTCTTGCATCAAACAAGTGGATAAACAGGTTAATGTCAAGCCCTTAATGTTTTTTTTTTCTAAAGTCTCATGGAATGTAGGCCTACATTGAACACCACACATTGGCAGCTACTGTAGGCTGAATGGTAGAACAGCTATTTCCATGTTAAAATATTATGGGATGCATTTTCTCCATTGTTTTTGATGGTAGACCACTCTGGTAGGCCTGCATTATGATAAAAAAGCCAGAGTAGCCTACTTGGCCACTGTTAAAACTGTAACTTAAAGCAGCTACAGCCTCAGTTTTACAGAATTTTCACAACGTTCAGGTTTGCGCTCAGCAGACCTGAAATTTGTTCAGTGACAATTTTATTTGAGGGAACATTGCCCAAGTCCATTTCTGTTCTGATCATAATGATGAGTCCTGTTTCCTGGAATGTAATTAGTTGAACATGGCGGTGGATTAACCAATTTTTCTGGCATCTCAGTATTCAAGCTGGGGGTCAGAACAGAGGGTCAGCCTTTGGCTTCCTTAGCTCTCTCCTGTTCCTATTTGTAAACGGACCCTTCAGTTCTCTGTAAGCACAAAACACCCTATATACTCATATACCCACTATCTGTAGGACCAAATAAATTATTCATTCAGGATATTTTCTATATATTTCTGTAGATATGAATATTGGCCCATATCACTTACATTTCCTGAAACTCTCTCTCTTCATCCCTCTCTGTTTCTCTCTCTCTCTCTCTCTCTCTCTCTCTCTCTCTCTCTCTCTCTCTCTCTCTCTCTCTCTCTCTCTCTCTCTCTCTCTCTCTCGCATTTGCCTCTGCACTATTATCGCTATGACAGATTTCATGAAAATAGCAAAGATCAGAACACGAGAACCAACAACACTGCTTCTGTAAACAATGTCACAGTAATCAAGGATACATCACCTCTGCTTGGTCATTGCCAATAAGCTAACATTGTGGGCTATGGTTAGGTTTCTCTAACTCATTTTTACTTTAAGTCTGCACTTGAGCCAAAAACATCTTATGGCAGAATATTACCCTCTCAGTAAACATTTCTCAAACTCAGTGTGCATGTAGTGAGTTCTGAGTAAACGTAGGTAGTAACCTTTGTGTGTGTGTGTGTGTTCAGACCCTGAAAGAGGCCAGTGAGAATGCGAGGAAGGACTTCCACCGAGAGGCCGAGTTGCTGACCAACCTGCAGCACGAGCACATCGTCACCTTCTACGGTGTGTGTGTGGAGAGCGATCCCCTCATCATGGTGTTTGAGTACATGAAGCACGGGGACCTCAACAAGTTCCTCAGGTAAACCATTCTTTGGGCATGTTCAAATAAGGCATATACTGCATAAAAGCCCACTTTTAATGACACTGCTAGCTTATTTTGGGTTAACTTTTTTAAACTCCAAGCACAGATAGGACAGATGGAAATTCATTTCCTTAGCATTAATCATGCCTAATTAATTTTTTATTGTGACACGGCATCAGTGAGATTCAAACCTATAATATTCTGTTCTCTATTGATGGAATTAGTCCACTGCGACACCAGGATGAAGCTAGCATGCCATGTTAATTTACACATACAAAGCTGTTCATTTTAGTCTATTCAAACAGCCCCCATTTCAAAGTAAACAAAGCGCTCAATTAGTGGGCGGCAGGCGCGGCCAACATACCTGAACACACTTAACAAGATAGAGGATAGAGAGAGTTTTGTTGTTGCTGAGAACAGAATATATATGTTTTTCTCATTCTCTGAACGTTACTAAAGTTTCCTTGTTGTTTTTATGGAAAGTTTTCTTAACGTTCTGAGAACGGAATGTATATGTTTTTAAATAACATTCTTAGAACGTTTTCTGAATGTTACCAAAGTTCCTTGTGGTTTTTATGGAAAGTTTTCTTAATGTTCTCGGAACAATTTGGAACATGACTTTAAATAGAACCATGAGGAAACCTTTATGAAACATTATGCTGAAGTACTGAAATTCCCACAGAAGAATGTTGTTTCTTAACGTTCTATGAACTATTTGAGAACATTCCCAATGTCAAATCAGATGGAGAATGTTTCTAGAACATTACCCTCATTGAAATATAAATGTAACCATGTTTGAACTTTTAGGAAAAGTTTGGTTCAAATATATATATATATTTTTTTGTCAAGTTCCTTAATTACTGCAGTCTTAAACAAATTTAGTTTGAAACAAAAGTATACACCTCACACACATGGTTATGGTTAAAAAAAAAGAAGACACCTGTACCATGTCAGATATAGAGTTGAAATATATTTTATTTTATTTTATTTATTTATATTCCATTTTGAGTTTGCATCCCAATATTACACTGTATATACATCACAGAAGATTGAAATGTAACAAAACTGTTTGACATAGAAACACCGGATTTTATCGGGTTTTTGGAAATAATCTTGATGAATTATGACATTATGAAAAAGATGAATAACAGTCCACCCATGAGGCCAAAGAGGGTGATTTTGGTCATTTGTATTTATTAGGGATCCCCGTTAGCTGTTGCTAAGGCAGTATTTGGACCGTCTAAGGCACTTACATTACACATAAAACAAAAGATAAAACAGTACATCATATAACATTATTACACCACTACATATCTACGATACAAAATGTATAATACCACCATACAACAATATTACAATGTACAGTGCCTTCGGAAAGTATTCAGACCCCTTGACTTTTTCCATATTTTGTTACGTTACAACCTTATTCTAAAATTGATTAAATAAAATATCATCCTCAGCAATCTACACACAATACCCCATAATGAAAAAGCAAAAACTGATTTTTAGCTATTTTTGTGCATCCTGTTTCCATTAAACATCCTTGAGATGTTTCTACAACTTGATTGGAGTCCATCTGTGGTAAATTCTATTGATTGGACATGTTTTGGAAAGGCACACACCTGCTATGTTAGGTCCCACAGTTGAAAGTGCATGTCAGAGCAAAAACCAAGCCATGAGGTCGAAGGAATTGTCTGTAGAGCTTCGAGACTTGATTGTGTCGAGGCACAGATCTGGGGAAGGGTACCCAAAACAATTCTGCAGCATTGAAGAACACAGTGGCCTCCATCATTCTTAAATGGAAGAAGTTTGGAACCTCCAAGACGCTTCCTAGAGCTGGCTGCCCGGCCAAACTGAACAATCGGGGTAGAAGGGCCTTGGTCAGGGAGGTGACCAAGAACCTGATGGTCACTCTGACAGAGCTCCAGAGTTCCTCTGTGGTGATGGGAGAACCTTCCAGAAGGACATTCATCTCTGCAGCACTCTGCCAATCAGGCCTTTATGGTAGAGTGGCCAGACGGAAACCACTCCTCAGTAAAATGCACATGACAGCCCGCTTGGAGTTTGCAAAACCTAAAGTCTCTCAGACCATGAGAAACAAGATTCTCTGATCTGATGAAACCAAGATTGAACTCTTTGGCCTGAATGCCAAGCGTCAAGTCTGGAGAAAACCTGGCACGATCCCTATGGTGAAGCATGGTGGTGGGAGATCCTTAATGAGAGATCCTTAATGAAAACCTGCTCCAGAGCGCTCAGGACCTCAGACTGGGGTGAAGGTTCACCTTCCAACAGGACAACGACCCTAAGCACACAGCCAAGACAACGCAGGAGTGGCTTCGGGACAAGTCTCTGAATGTCCTTGTGTGGCCCAGCCAGAGCCCGGACTTGAACCTGATCGAAAATCTCTGGAGAGACCTGAAAATAGCTGTGCAGCGACACTCCCCATCCTACCTGACACAGCTTGAGAGGATCTGCAGAGAAGAATGGGAGAAACTCCCCAAATACAGGTGTGCCAAGCTTGTAGCGTCATACCCAAGACGGGTCGAGGCTGTAATCGCTGCCAAAGGTGCTTCAACAAAGTACTGAGTAAAGGGTCTGAATGCTTATGTAAATGTCATATTTCATGTTTACCCTGTTCTGAGACAATTGTAATTTTCCTAAGTCCCTCTTTGTGGCACCTGACCACACTACCGAACAGTAATCCAGGTAGGACCTGCCTTGTTGATAGTGTTGTTAAGAAGGCAGAGTAACGCTTTATTATGGACAGACTTCTCCCCATCTTAGCTACTGTTGTGTCAATATGTTTTGACCATGACAGTTTACAGTCCAGGGTTACTCCAAGCAGTTTAGTCACCTCAACTTGCTCAATTTCCACATTATTCATTACAAGATGTAGTTGAGGTTTAGGGTTTAGTGAATGATTTGTCCCAAATACAATGCTTTTAGTTTTGGAAATATTTAGGACTAATTTATTCCTTGCCACCCATTCTGAAACTAACTGCAGTTCTTTGTTAAGTGTTGCAGTCATTTCAGTCGCTGTAGTAGCTGACGTGTATAGTGTTGAGTCATCCGCATACAGACACACTGGCTATACTCAAGGCCAGTGGCATGTCATTAGTAAAGATTGAAAAAAGTAAGGGGCCTAAACAGCTGCCCTGGGGAATTACTGATTCTACATGGATTATGTTGGAGAGGCTTCCATTAAAGAACACCCTCTGTGTTCTGTTAGACAAGTAACTCTTTATCCACAATATAGAAGGGGGTGTAAAGCCATAATACATACGTTTTTCCAGCAGCAGACTATGATCGATAATGTCAAAAGCCATACTGAAGTCTAACAAAACAGCCCCCACAATCTTTTTATCATCAATTTCTCTCAGCCAACCATCAGTCATTTGTGTAAGTGCTGTCCATGCTGAAAGTCTGTTGTCAATTTGTTTACTGGAAAATAACATTGTATCTGGTCAAACACAATTTTTTCCAGAGGTTTCCTAAGGGTTGGTAACAGGCTGATTGGTCGGCTATTTGAGCCAGTAAAGGGGGCTTTACTATTATTGGGTAGCAGAATGACTTCTGCTTCCCTCCAGACCTGAGGGCACACTTTCTAGTATACTTAAATTGAAGATATGGCAAATAGGAGTGGCAAGATCGTCTGCTATTATCCTCAGTAATTTTCCATCCAGGTTATCAGACCCCGGTGGCTTGTCATTGTTGATAGACAACAATAATTTGTTCACCTCTTCCACACTCACTTTCATTATTTGGTCAGATATACTTGGATGTGTAGTGTCAGCAGTTGTTGCTGGCATGTCATGCCTAAGTTTGCTATTCTTGCCAATGAAAAAATCATTGAATTTGTTGGCAATATCAGTGGGTTTTGTGATGAATGAGCCATCTGATTCAGTGAATGATGGAGCCGAGTTTGCCTTTTTTCCCAACATTTCATATAAGGTGCTCCAAAGCTTTTTATTATCATTCTTTAAATCGTTTATTTTTGTTTCATAGTATAGTTTCTTTTTATTTAGTTTAGTCACATGATTTCTCAATTTGCAGTACGTTTGCCAATCGGTTGGGCTGCCAGACTTATTTGCCATACCTTTTGCCTCATCCCTCTCAACCATACAATTTTTAAATTCCTCATCAATCCAAGGGGATTTAACCGTTTTTACAGTCATTTTCTTAATGGGTGCATGTTTATTAGTAACTGGAATAAACAATTTCATAAATGTGTCAAGTGCAGCGTCTGGTTGCTCCTCATCACACACCACAGACCAGCAAATATTATTTACATCATCAACATAAGAATCACTACTAAACATATTGTATGACCTCTTATACACTATATTAGGCCCAGCCTTTGGAACTTTGGTTTTCCTAGATATGGCTACTATATTGTGATCACTACCTCATATGGATTTGGATACTGCTTTAAAGCTAATTTCTGCAGCATTAGTAAAGATGTGATCAATACATGTTGATGATTTCATTCCTGTGCTGTTTGTAACTACCCTGGTAGGTTGACTGACAACCTGAACCAGGTTGCAGGCACTAGTTACAGTTCAACGTTTTTTCTTGAGTGGGCAGCTTGATGAAAGCCAGTCAATATTTAAATCACCCAGAAAATATATTTCTCTGTTGATTTCACATACATTATCAAGCATTTCACACATATTATCCAGGTACTGACTGTTAGCACTTGGTGGTCTATAGCAGCTTCCCACAAGAATGGGCTTTAGGTGAGGCAGATGAACCTGTAGCCATATTACTTCAACAGTATTTAACATTGAGATCCTCTCTAAGCTTTACAGGAATGTGGTTCTGAATATAGACCGCAACACCGCCCCCATTGGCATTTCTGTCATTTATGTAGATGTTATAACCATGTATTGCTACCACTGTATCATCAAAGGTATTATCTAAGTGAGTTTCAGAGATAGTCAGAATATGAATGTCATCTGTTAAAAGCAAGTTATTGACTTCATGAACCTTGTTTCTTAGGCTACATATGGTAGTATGGGCTATTTTTAGGACTTTTCTGGGTTGCTTGATTGTTTTTAATGCTTTACTGGGAAGCTTATCAGAAGTAGACTTGCTCACATTATTTGTATTGGAGCTGATAGTGCACGGTGAGCTGCACACAGTGGACTTCCTACTAGGGCACTCCGCCTCAGTGCTAACAGTGTAACTCTAGTTCATAGGCACATGATTACTGCATACAATAGCTGTAGGATCAACAGAGGTATTCAGGGCAGTTAGGGGGACATACATTAAGTTACTTACATTGTGTCTGCCAATGCCCCTAGGATAATGTACATTTGATACAGCATTATGACAACTCAGCGTCACAATGGTAGGGATTAACTGAGCTGGTCTTGGGTCATTGATAAGTCATTGTCTCAACGCAGCCTTGAAATGCGTGGACAGAGTCCAGGAGCCAAGATGATTTGGATCGATTCCGTCATTCCTGTAGAGTATCTTCTGTTTCCAGAAGGTGTCAAAGTTATCTATAAAAGTGATTCCAACAGAGCTACAGCAATCTTTTAGCCAGGTGTGTAATGCCAATAGCCATTGACTGCAGAAAAGGGCTACATATGCTGAGAATGTTCTAAGCCAAGCAACTATCCTGCACCATTCCTAGGAAGTTGTGGGAAAGTTGTATGCAAAATAACAATAGAACAACCATGCTCTCACTAAGTTCTAAGAAACATATGGGATGTCACATTTCTGGTGGTGATTTGTAATTTCAATGTATTTTCTCTCCCCTCCTCTCCTTCTGTAGGGCTCACGGTCCCGACTCTGTGATGATGGGTGACGGTCCGACAAACCGACCCGTGGAGCTGACCCAGTCCCAGATGCTGCACATCGCCCAGCAGATCGCTGCAGGCATGGTTTACCTGGCCTCCCAGCACTTTGTCCACCGAGACCTGGCCACACGTAACTGTCTGGTGGGAGAGAACCTGCTGGTGAAGATCGGTGACTTCGGCATGTCCCGAGACGTGTACAGTACGGACTACTACAGGGTAAGTGTATGTGTCGCCCTCTTTTTTCTTGGCCTCCTATTACCCCCTTTGCATGGGCCTCTCTCTCTCCCTGCATGGGCATGACTCGATCAGTAGGCCCTGGGCATGGTATGTTCAATACCTAGGAGATGATTAGAAGATGGAAGCTGTATAGAGCAGTGTTTCTGAATGTTCTATGTTCCACAGGACCAGCAGGCTATAGTCTTCGTCCTCCTCAGAACTGCTACAATAAAAACAAGTATTCGAGCACTCATTGAATTTCAAGTTTCACATTTTTTATGTCACATGCACAAGTACACTTAACTGCCTTTTTTGCAAACTCAAAACCCAACAATGCAATAATCAATAACAATGTAATACTAGAAAAAACACACAAGAAATAATAAGAAATATGAAGAACACAATAAGTAAGTAAGCATACTATATGCAGGGTCAGTTCCAATACCATATTTACAATGTGCAGGGATACTGGATTGATGGCGGTATATATATATAAGGGAAAGGTGATTAGGCAACAGGATATAAGATAAACAGAGTAGCAGCAGCGCCGGAGAAGATGGCTGCCGTTTTACAGCCCTCTAACCAATTGTACTATTATGTGTGTTTTTCCGCGTTATTTGTAATTTATTTTGTACATAATGTTTCTGCCATCGTCTCTCTTATAACCAAAAATAGCTTCTGGATATCAGGACAGCGATTACTCACCTCGTATTGGACGAATATTTTTTATTCAACGAGGCGGCCGCGAAGGATATCCTACAGACACCCGACAAGGCCCAAATCCCTGTCATTCACATGAGGAAGAGACTGAGATATCTTGGACGTAGGTCCGGGTGCCTTGTAAGGATCCGACGGCGAGCGAGTAAACTGCCGCTCCCATCAATCCTATTAGCCAATCTTCAATCATTGGAGAACAAATTGGATGACCTAAGATTACGGTTTTCTACCAACGGGACTTTAAAAACGGTAATATATTATGTTTCACCGAGTCGTGGCTGAACGACGACATGGATAACATACAGCTAGCGGGCTATACGCTACATCGGCAGGATAGAACGTCTGACTCCGGTAAGACAAGGGGTGGCGGTCTGTGTATATTTGTAAAAAACAGCTGGTGCACAAAATCCTAATACTAAGGAAGTCTCGAGGTTTTGCTCGCCTGAGGTAGAGTATCTTATGATAAGCTGTAGACCACACTATTTACCAAGAGAGTTTTCATCTATATTTTTCATAGCTGTCTATTTACCACCACAAACCCATGCTGGCATTAAGATTGCACTGAATGAGCTGTATAAGGCCATAAATCAACAGGAAAACGCCTGATTCCTGCTTATAAGCAAAAACTAAAGCAGGAAGCACCAGTGACTCGGTTAATAAAAAAGTGGTCAGATGACACAGATGCTAAGCTACAGGACTGTTTTGCTAGCACAGACTGGAACATGTTCCGGGATTCTTCAGATAGCATTGAGGAGTACACCACATCAGTCACTGGCTTCATCAATAAGTGCATCGATGATGTCGTCCCCACAGTGACCGTACGTACATACCCCAACCAGAAGCCATCGGATGTGGCAGGGCTTGAAAACTATTACAGACTACAAAGGGAAGCACAGCCGCGAGCTGCCCAGTGACACAAGACTTCCAGACGAGCTAAACCACTTCTATGCTTGCTTCGAGGCAAGCAACACTGAAGCATGCATGAGAGCACCAGCTGTTCCGGATGACTATGTGATCACGCTCTCCGTAGCTGATGTGAGTAAGACTTTTAAGCAGGTCAACATTCACAAGGCCGCAGGGCCAGACGGATTACCAGGACGTGTACTCCGAGCATGTGCTGACCAACTGGCAAGTGTCTTCACTGACATTTTCAACATGTCCATGACTGAGTCTGTAATACCAACATGTTTCAAGCAGACCACCATAGTCCCCGTGCCCAAGGACTCTAAGATAACCTGCCTAAATGACTACCGACCCGTAGCACTGACGTCTGTAGCCATGAAGTGCTTTGAAAGGCTGGTCATGGCTCACATCAACAGCATTATCCCGGAAACCCTAGACCCACTCCAATTTGCATACCGCCCCAACAGATCCACAGATGCAATCTCTATTGCACTCCACACTGCCCTTTCCCACCTGGACAAGAGGAACACCTACGTGAGAATGCTATTCATTGACTACAGCTCAGCATTCAACACCATAGTGCCCTCAAAGCTCATCACTAAGCTAAGGATCCTGGGACTAAACACCTCCCTCTGCAACTGGATCCTGGACTTCCTGACGGGCCGCCCCCAAGTGGTAAGGGTAGGTAACAACACATCTGCCACACTGATCCTCAACACGGGGGCCCCTCAGGGGTGCGTGCTCAGTCCCCTCCTGTACTCCCTGTTCACCCATGACTGCATGGCCAGGCACGACTCCAACACCATCATTAAGTTTGCCGACGACACAACAGTGGTAGGCCTGATCACCGACAACGATGAGACAGCCTATAGGGAGGAGGTCAGAGACCTGGCCGTGTGGTGCCAGGACAGCAACCTCTCCCTCAACGTGACCAAGACAAAGGAGATGATTGTGGACTACAGGAAAAAAAAGAGGACTGAGCACGCCCCCATTCTCATCGACGGGGCTGTAGTGGAACAGGTTGAGAGCGTCAAGTTCCTTGGTGTCCACATCACCAACGAACTATCATGGTCCAAACACACCAAGACAGTCGTGAAGAGGGCACGACAAAGCCTATTCCCCCTCAGGAGACTGAAAAGATTTGGCATGGGTCCTCAGATCATAAGACTCCTGAACAGCTAATCATGGCTACCCGGACTATTTGCACTGCCCCCCCACCCCATCCTTTTACGCTGCTGCTACTCTGTTAATTATTTATGCATAGTCACTTTAACTCTGCCCACATGTACATATTACTTCAACTACCTCAACTAGCCGGTGCCCCCGCACATTGACTCTGCACCGGTACCCCCCTGCATATATAGCCTCCCTACTGTTATTTTATTTTACTTCTGCTCTTTTTCTCTCAACACTTTTTTTGTAGTTGTTTTATTTTTTACTTTTTTGTTAAAAATAAATGCACTGTTGGTTAAGGGCTGTAAGTAAGCATTTCACTGTAATGTCTGCACCTGTTGTATTCGGCGCATGTGGCCAATACAATTTGATTTGATTTGATTTGTATGTGAGTGGGTGTGCGTGTGTGTAGAGTCAGTATAAATGTACAGTATGTGCATATTATGTGTGAGTGAGCAGATGATGGAGTGAGTGTGTGTGTGAGTGTGTAGGGCCCTGTGAGTGTGTATAGAGACAGTGCAAAAATAAAAATAGAAGGTCAATAAAGATACAAGGTTAACTCAGATAGTCCATGTAGCTATTTTGTTAGCTATTTATCAGTCTTATTGCTTGGGGATAGAAGTTGTTCAAGAGCCTGTTTGTTTCAAACTTGATGACCCGGTACCGCTTGCCGTGCGTAAGCAGAAAGAATAGTCTATGGCTTAGGTGGTTGGAGTCTTTAACAATTTTCCGGGCCTTCCTTCCACACCGCCTGATATAGATGCCCTGGATGGCAGGAAGAACTGCCCAGGGGATCTAGGGTGGTGCTATTGCCATACCAGGCAGTGATGCAGCCAGTCAAGATGCTATCAATGGTACAGCTGTATAACTTTTAGAGATTTGAGGGCCCATGCCAAACATTTTCAACCTCCCGAGGGGGAGGAGGCGCTGTCGTGCCTTCTTCACGACTGTGCATGTTTGCTTGGACCATTTTAAGTCTTA
Source organism: Coregonus lavaretus (assembly GCF_964263955.1). Taxonomy (NCBI): domain Eukaryota; kingdom Metazoa; phylum Chordata; class Actinopteri; order Salmoniformes; family Salmonidae; genus Coregonus; species Coregonus lavaretus. The sequence goes on from NC_140004.1 coordinate 11,078,256, forward strand.
AGTGATTTGGACACTGAGGAACTTGAAGCTCTCGACCTGCTCCACTGCAGCCCTGTTGATGTGGATGGGGGCGTGCTCGCCCGCCCCGTTTCCTGTAGTCCACGATCAACTCCTTGGTCTTACTGACATTGAGGGAGAGGTTGTTGCTCTGGCACCACACTGCCAGGTCACTGACTTCCTCCCTGTAGGTTGATTCATCGTCGCCGGTGATCAGGCCTACCACCGTCGTGTCGTCAGCAAACTTGATGATGGTGTTGGAGTCATGCGTGGCACGCAATCATGGGTGAACAGGGAGTACAGGAGGGGACTAAGAACACACCCCTGTGGGGCTCCTGTGTTGCGGGTCAGTGTGGCGGAGGTGATGTTGCCTACCCTCACCACCTGGGATCAGCCTGTCAGGAAGTCCAGGATCCAGTTGCAGAGGGAGGTGTTCAGACCCAGAGTCCGAAGCTTGGTGACAAGCTTGAAGGTGACAATGATGTTGAACACTGAGCGGTAGTCAATGAACAGCATTCTCACATAGGTATTCCTCTTATCTAGGTGGGTGATGGCAGTGTGGAGAGCAATTGAGATTGCGTCATCTATGGATCTGTTGGGGCGGTATGCAAATTGGAGTGTGTCTATTGGTGTCTGGGATGGTGGAGTTAATGTGTGCCATAACCAGCCTCTCAACGCACTTCATGATTACAAAAGTGAGTTCTACAGGGCAGTAGGCATTGTGGGATAAAGCCTTAGAGTTATTGGGGACAGGAATGATGGTGGTCATCTTAAAACAAGCGGGGATTACAGACCCTAGTCTGTAAGGAGAGGTTGAAAATTACCTTGAATATGCCTGCCAGCTGTTCTGCGCATGCTCTGAGAACGCGCCCTGGAATCCCATCAGGCCTTGCGGGTGTTGACCTATTGAAAGACCTTTCTCACGTCGGCCTCTGAGAGGGAGATCACCCAATCCTCTGGGTCGGTGACGGCCCTCACACCCGGCCCAATGTTATTGTTGTCAAATCTTGCATAAAATGCATTGAGTTCGTCTGGTAGAGAGGCATCATTGGGCAGATCACGGTTGGGTCTTTCTTGGTAATCCGTAATGGACTGTAGCCCCTACATTTACATTACATTTTAGTCATTTAGCAGATGCTCTTATCCAGAGCGACTTACAGTTAGTGAGTGCATACCCCCGTGGGAAACGAACCCACAACCCTGGCGTTGCAAGCGCCATGCTCTACCAACTGAGCTACAGGGGACTACACACTATCACATGTGGCGGGCGGCAGAGCCTGTGTAATAAGAGTCCACCTTATTCCTATATTGTCCTTTTGCTCGGTTGATGACTGCGGAGGTCATAGCGGATCTTCTTGTACGTATTCCTGTCCTCAACCGTAGCCTCAGGGTTGTCTACGATAGCTTTGTGTGCGGTAACCCTGTCCTTTAGTTTAGCACCAACCTCAATGTTAATCCAGGGCTTTTGATTGGGGAAGCAGCGAGCCCTCACCGTGGGGACAATGTCGCCGATGCATTTTCTACTGAAGCCGGTGACGGAGGCGGTTAGCTTGTAAATGTTATCGGCGGAGTCTCGAAACATATTACAATCAGTGCTAGCAAAGCAGTCCTGTAGCATAATCTCTGATTCTGGTGACCATTTCTCAAGTCACGGGTACTTCCTGTTTGAGTTTCTGCTTGTAAACAGGAAGCAGGTGTACGGAGTCATGATCGGATTTGCCGAATGGCGGACGAGGGAGGGTCTTGTATGCTTGCTTATGGGTAGAATAACAGTGGTCTAGGACTTTATTGCCCCTAGTGGCGAAGGAGACATGTTGTTGGAAGTTGGGCATCACGTGTCTTAGTGATGCAAAATTAAAATCGCCGGCAACCAGAAAAGCAGCCTCTGGATGTAGGTTTTCTTGCTTGCAGTGAACTAACTAATCAAGTATCTAACTAACTGATGGATCGGTCAGTCAGCAGCAACATCCTGTATGGACTGTGCCCAATGGGGAGGTTGAGCAACACTGTAGAGGCCTTATTCATAGATGTCAGTGTATAGATATCAGTAGTAGAGTGGTTACTATTCAACCCGGCCTCAGGTCAATTCGTAGGAATTGGAATGTAAATTTGATTTGCTTTAGTAGGATATTTTACATTACCAATGGAATACGAATTAGAGGACATATAGTATCATGTGTCCAGCTAACTGTACTGTAGTAGCTAAATACAATATACTTATGCTAGCTAGCCAACGTTTAATTATTGCTGCGTTATGAAAGGAACTAGACACGGACACGAATGATCTGTTTAGTGTGTTAACACACTATTGGTAGTCTGTTGTAACCAAGTATTGGTGCTAAACTGTGTGTTATTGGATGCTAGCATGCTAGTTAGCTATGGTGTCATAGTTAGGCATCGTGGGCTGTTGTGGGTAGTTACTGTAGGTTGGCATTGTCTTCGGTGTAGCACGAAGCTAGCTAGCTAGCCGTTTTTCGAACAGAGTCAACACAGTAGCCATTGTATGCTGTACTGTGGCAGCTAAATACAATATATTTGTGCTAAGCTAGCCAACGTTTAATTATTGCTGCGTTATGAAAGGAACTAGACACGGACACGAATTATCTGCTTAGTGTGTTAACACACTATTGGTGGTTTGTTGTGACCAAGTGTTGGTGCTAAACTGTGTGTTATTGGATGCTAGCATGCTAGTTAGCTATGGTGTCATAGTTAGCTAGCTGAATAAAGTGGGTTGAGTCTACTCCTTTAAACATTGAACCGCTGTGGTTCACAACAATTCTGATTTCTAAAGGTGGAAGTTGGGAGAGTTTTTGTTCGGGTGGTTCAGTGAAACAATTATAGTTTCTGAGGTGGAAGTTTTGGTGAGGGAGGCCCTGCTCTCTCCTCTTCCAGATGTTTAGTTCATTTCATTCCGATCTCCTCTGCATTATTGTAGCCATTTGCTACAGCCTGTCAACTATGCCTCTGCCTATCCCTGTTCTCTCCTCTCTGCACAGGCTACACAAACGCCTCACACCGCGTGGCTGCTGCCTCTCTAACCTGGTGGTCCCTGCACGCACCCCACACCTGGAGTTCCAGGTCTCAGGCAGCCTCTGGAACTGCCGTTCTGCTGCCAACAAAGCTGACTTCATCCCAGCCTATGCTAACCTCCAGTCCCTCGACATCCTGGCGCTGACGGAAACATGGATTACCACTGAAAACACTGCTACTCCTACTGCTCTCTCCTCGTCTGACCATGTGTTCTCGCATACCCCGAGAGCATCTGGTCAGAGGGGTGGTGGCACAGGAATCCTCATCTCTCCCAAGTGGACATTCTCAATTGTTCCCCTAACCCACCTGTCTATTTCCTCATTTGAATTCCATGCTGTCACAGTCACTAGCCCATTTAAGCTTAATATCCTTGTCATCTATCGCCCTCCAGGTTCCCTTGGAGAGTTCATCAATGAGCTTGACGCCTTGATAAGTTCCTTTCCTGAGGATGGCTCACCCCTCACAGTTTTGGGGGATTTCAACCTCCCTATGTCCACATTTGACTCATTTCTCTCTGCCTCCTTCTTTCCACTCCTCTCCTCTTTTGACCTCACCCTCTCACCGTCCCCCCCTACTCACAAGGCAGGCAATACGCTTGACCTCATCTTTACTAGATGCTGCTCTTCTACTAATCTCACTGCAACTCCCCTCCATGTCTCCGACCACTACTTTGTTTCCTTTTCTCTCTCGCTCTCCTCCAACACTACTCACTCTGCCCCTACACAGATGGTAATGCGCCGCCGCAACCTTCGCTCTCTCTCTCCCACTACTCTCTCCTCTTCCATCCTATCATCTCTTCCCTCTGCTCAATCCTTCTCCCTCCAATCTCCTGATTCTGCCTCCTCAACCCTCCTCTCCTCCCTTTCTGCATCCTTTGACTCTCTGTGTCCCCTATCCTCCCGGCCGGCTCGGTCCTCCCCTCCAGCTCCGTGGCTTGATGACTCATTGCGAGCTCACAGAACAGAGCTCCGGGCAGCGGAGCGGAAATGGAAGAAAACTAAACTCCCTGCCGACCTGGCATCTTTTCACTCCCTCCTCTCTACATTTTCTTCATCTGTTTCTGCTGCTAAGGCCACTTTCTACCACTCTAAATTCCAAGCATCTGCCTCTAACCCTAGGAAGCTCTTTGCCACATTTTCCTCCCTCCTGAATCCTCCCCCCCTCCCCCCCCCTCCTCTCTCTCTGTGGATGACTTCGTCAACCACTTTGAAAAGAAGGTTGACGACATCCGATCCTCGTTTGTTAAGTCTAATGACACTGCTGGTCCTACTCACACTGCCCTACCCTATGCTTTGACTTCTTTCTCCCCTCTCTCTCCAGATAAAATCCTGCGACTTGTGACTGCAGGCCGCCCAACAACCTGCCCGCTTGACCCTATCCCCTCCTCTCTTCTCCAGACCATCTCCGGTGACCTTCTCCCCTACCTCACCTCGCTGATCAACTCATCCCTGACCGCTGGCCATGTCCCTTCCGTCTTCAAGAGAGCGAGAGTTGCTCCCCTTCTCAAAAAACCAACACTCGATCCCACTGATGTCAACAACTACAGACCAGTATCCCTTCTTTCTTTTCTTTCCAAAACTATTGAGCGTGCCGTCTTTAGCCAACTCTCTTGCTATCTCTCTCAGAATGACCTTCTTGATCCAAACCAGTCAGGTTTCAGGACTGGTCATTCAACTGAGACTGCTCTTCTCTGTGTCACGGAGGCTCTCCGCACTGCTAAAGCTAACTCTCTCTCCTCTGCTCTTGTCCTTCTAGACCTGTCTGCTGCCTTTGATACTGTGAACCATCAGATCCTCCTCTCCACCCTCTCCGAGCTGGGCATCTCCGGCGCGGCTCACTCCTGGATTGCGTCCTACCTGACCGGTCGCTCCTACCAAGTGGCGTGGCGAGAAGCTGTCTCCGCACCACGTGCTCTCACCACTGGTGTCCCCCAGGGCTCAGTTCTAGGCCCTCTCCTTTTCTCCCTATACACCAAGTCACTTGGCTCTGTCATATCCTCACATGGCCTCTCCTATCATTGCTACGCTGACGATACACAACTAATCTTCTCCTTTCCCCCTTCTGATAACCAGGTGGCGAATCGCATCTCTGCATGTCTGGCAGACATATCAGTATGGATGACGGATCACCACCTCAAGCTGAACCCTGGCAAGACGGAGCTGCTCTTCCTCCCGGGGAAGGACTGCCCGTTCCATGATCTCGCCATCACGGTTGACAACTCCGTTGTGTCCTCCTCCCAGAGTGCGAAGAGCCTTGGCGTGACCCTGGACAACACCCTGTCGTTCTCCGCTAACATCAAGGCGGTGACCCGCTCCTGCAGGTTCATGCTCTACAACATTTGGAGAGTACGACCCTGCCTTACACAGGAAGCGGCACAGGTCCTAATCCAGGCACTTGTCATCTCCCGTCTGGATTACTGCAACTCGCTGTTGGCTGGCCTCCCTGCCTGTGCCATTAAACCCCTACAACTCATCCAGAACGCCGCAGCCCGTCTGGTGTTCAACCTTCCCAAGTTCTCTCACGTCACCCCCCTCCTCCGCACACTCCACTGGCTTCCAGTTGAAGCTCGCATCCGTTACAAGACCATGGTGCTTGCCTATGGAGCAGTGAGGGGAACGGCACCTCTGTACCTTCGGGCTCTGATCAGTCCCTACACCCAAACGAGGGCATTGCGTTCATCCACCTCTGGCCTGCTGGCTCCCCTTCCTCTGCGGAAGCATAGTTCCCGCTCAGCCCAGTCAAAACTGTTCGCTGCTCTGGCACCCCAATGGTGGAACAAGCTCCCTCACGACGCCAGGACAGCGGAGTCACTCACCACCTTCCGGAGACATTTGAAACCCCACCTCTTTAAGGAATACCTGGGATAGGATAAAGTAATCCTTCTACCCCCCCCCCAAAAAAAAATTGTAAAGTGGTTATCCCACTGGCTATAGGGTGAATGCACCAATTTGTGAGTCGCTCTGGATAAGAGCGTTTGCTAAATGACGTAAATGTGCCCTTGAGCAAGGCACTTAACCCTAATTGCTCCTGTAAGTCGCTCTGGATAAGAGCGTCTGCTAAATGACTAAAATGTAATGTAAATGTCTTACCCGGCCATACAATATCATATGAATCGGATGATGTAATTTATCATACATCTTGGAGGATGTATAGTATTATACGTCTTGCCCTGAGGCCAGGCTGCTTGTTGCATGTAAGCATTTATGGCTAACGTTAGCGGCTAACACTGCAGGTTAGGATACTAACGCAGCAGGTTAGGATAATTAACGTAGCAGGTTAGGAGGAATTACGTAGCAGGTTAGTAGAAATTACGTAGCAGGTTAGGAGGAATTTCGTAGCAGGTTAGGAGGAATTACATAGCTGGTTAGGAGAAATTACGTAGCAGGTTAGGATAATTAAGTTTAAGTTAGGAAAGGGTTAAGGGAAGAGTTAACTAAAATGCTACAGTTGTCCCCAACACGACTCAAACACGCTGGACGGACGCATTATACGGCCACCCATCCTCCCCGACCAACCTATCTACTTTCGTTTCTATGTTAAGTAACCAGACCATTATTTAATTTGTAACGTAACACATAATACTAAATGGATGTACACAAATGTATGTAACATATCCCCGACAGACAGACGGATGGACAGCTGAGAGCTCTGTCTGTCTGTGCTCTGCTATGGATTAACATGATTGACAGGATCCTAAAAGGGCCCTAAACAACACCCACCCTTGGCTCTAATAGTGTCTCCCTGTCTCTGTCTTTGGATCTCTCTTAATCCCTCTCTTCATTCCTCTATCTCTCTCACCCCGTCTCTCTCTCTCTCTGTCTGTCTCTGTCTGGTCACCTCTCTATGAAGTGCCAGAACATGCCACTGAGATATATTGTAGGAGCTGACCTTGGCTTGTGCTGTGTTACTCTGTCTCTTTGCTTTCACTATCTATTAGTTAGTGTATGACGACATACAACTACTATCCCCCTGCACACACCCCTCAGAAACACACTCCTCTCAGTACAATTAACCACTGGAGTGTCACCATAGCAATGGGCAAAGGCAGCACATAGCTTAAGTTATATCAGACAGTCCCTATCCAAAAAGTAATTAAAGAACTCTATTAGTATGCAGCTCCAATACTACAGAGAACGAGAGAGAGACAGAAAAAGAGGGAAAGAGAGAGAGAGAGAGAGAGAGATGGGGAGAGAGAGGGGGAGGCGAAATGAAGAGTGAGTCAAAGAAATCAACACAAATAAAGATGCAAGAGAGGAGGGGTACAGGAGAAAAGAGAAGAGGGGCTTTAGAGTGAAGAGGTTGAGAGAAGGGACCGAGTGTGGAGAGAAAGTAATTAGAAAAGAGAAAGGAGCCAATGATAGAAAGAGAGATGCTGAGAAATAGACTGAGAGCTGCTCCCTCCCCAATGATGTCATAGGAGGGATCAGAAGGTGGACCAGCACAAGTTGCTTCCTGTCTAGAGATTATGCCTGACAGTGGTTGCATCTGAAATGGCACCCTATTCACTAGTGCAATTCAGACGCACGAACACACTCAGAAAAAAAGTTACCGAATTGTACTTAAAGAGCAGCCTCTTTTATCATTTCTCTTTAATCCATATGACTACACAAATCTGTATGCTTTTTAATTACAGACTGACAGACAAGGCTCGTTATACCCACTCCTGGGTATAAGAAACACAGTGATTCCCATTGGAATGACGATCTCCATAGAAACACAGGGCAACTCAATTCAGTCTACTGGAAAAAGGAGGGGGAGGGGCCTCCTAGTGAAGCCCCTCCCACGCAGCCGGCCTAAAGCATCCCAAAAGCGCTCTTTCAAACCCGCCTGGTTGCCATGGATACCACGGCCTCTGAGGTCACTCCACTAAACTCACAATTCGTCATTTTTTCTTCTTCTTTGAGGTTTTCTGGCTCAGACAAGCAGGAGAGAGAGAGAGAGAGAGAGAGAGAGAGAGAGAGAGAGAGAGAGAGAGAGAGAGAGAGAGAGAGAGAGAGAGAGAGAGAGAGAGAGAGAGAGAGAGAGAGAGAGAGAGAGAGAGAGAGAGAGAGAGAGAGAGAGAGAGAGAGAGAGAGAGAGAGAGAGAGAGAGAGAGAGAGAGAGAGAGAGAGAGAGTGCTTTTCTTAATATTTGATGAACCCAGGATGTTAACAACAATTAATCAGGGGCTTCTTCACAAAGAAACACTCAAACGCTCACACAGATATAAACACAAACAAGCACACACACACTCACTTATGCACATGTACACACAACGGGTTGGAACCAAAATTCCGTTCCACTGTTCTGACCAGCAAAATAAATGTCTTAACCTGTTCCTTTTTAAACCTTTAGACCAACATTAAATTACTTCACCAATAAGTGCGGATAGAGCAGCTTGCTATGGAGCAGGCAAGCTATTTATATGCATTGGACAGACAAGTGTAGGGTGAGAGATCTGACTGAAATTTTGCGGGTGTGGAGAGAGTGAAAGAGGGTGTAGGAGTAGGATTGGCTTGAAGCACTGGGCATCTTGTTGTCATGACATGCATTATCTTAATTAAGCCCACAGAATTATACCTACAGAGGAGTGGCTTCTATAAAGAAACTTTGAATGTCTTTGAACTTCAGAAAGTTGGCTTAACGTTGGACCAGAGCTAGCTAGCTAGCTGGCTAGCTAACAAGATTGTGTGTCTTACCTTTTTGTAGTTAATACATTTTTGTGAAACATGATAACTATAGTATCCTTCACTAGAATTGAAAAAGTTAATAAATTTTTCTCTAATTAAAAATCTCTTTCCCTAATTTCTGAATCACGCTTGTAACGTCAGTAGGCTATGCTTCAGAGGGGGAGGGACACGTAGCCTACACACGGACACACACTGGCAAAGATTTTTAGCTGGCAGGCAGACACTGGATTAAGTTTCTGAGTGACAGACTGAGGGCTTTGCATAGGCGCTTTGTGTACGTTTTTTTTGTGGGACTGGAAAAAAATGCCAGGAATGTAAAATAACATTATTAACCGGTTCCCATGCCAGAACAGTATAGCTCACTTTCGTTCACGGTTCTGATTCTGTTCCTCATTTTTTTGTAAAAATATTTTCCAGTTTTCAGAACCTGTTCCAACCCCTGTTGGAAACGCACACACACACTGCTGTTAGGAAACTGTAAAAAAAAGTTGCAGTCACTAAGATCAGGAGCGCAGCATTAATATTTCAAACTACTCCACGTTTTAGAATGTGTTAAACAAACAACAATAAATAAATGCGACACAGTACACTCACTGGATGTTGGCTTCGCCTTCAACCCCACACTGTTCTTGACCATGAATCCATGGACATACAGTGCATTCAGAAAGTATTCAGATCCCTTCACTTTTTCAACATTTTGTTATGTTCATCCAAAAATGGATGAAATTAAATGTTTTCCTCATCAATCTACACACAATACCCCATAATGACAAAGCGAAAACAGGTTTTTAGAAATGTTTGCAAATGTATTAAGTATAAAAAACAGAAATACCTTATTCAGACCCTTTGCTATGAGACTCGTAATTGAGCTCTGGTGCATCCTGTTTCCATTGACCATCCCTGAGATGTTTCCACAACTTGATTGGAGTCCACCTGTGGTAAATTCAACTGATTGGACATGATTTGGAAAGGCACACACCTGTCTACATAAGGTCCCACAGTTGACAGTGTATGTCAGAGCAAAAACCAAGCCATGAGGTCGAAGGAATTGTCCGTAGAGCTCCGAGACAGCATTGTGTCGAGGCACAGATCTGGGAAAGGGTACCAGCATTGAAGGTCCCCAAGAACACAGTGGCCTCCATCATTCTTAAATGGAAGAAGTTTGGAACCACCAAGACTCTTCCTAGAACTGTCTGCCCGGACAAACTGAGCAATCGGGGGAGAATGGCCTTGGTCAGGGAGGGGACCAAGAACCCGATGGTCACTCTGATAAACTCCAGAGTTCCTCTGTGGAGATGGGAGAACCTTCCCGAAGGACAACCATCTCTGCAGCACTCCACCAATCAGGCCTTTATGGTAGAGTGGCCAGACAAATCAAATCAAATCAATTGATTAAAAAAATTAACAATAATTAAAGAGCAGCAGTAAAATGCAAATAGTCTGGGTAGCCATTTTATTAAATGTTCAGTAGTCTGGTATAGAGGTCCTGGATGGCAGGAAGCTTGGCCTCAGTGATGTACTGGGCCGTACACACTACCTCTGTAGTGCCTTGCGGTCGGAGGTCGAGCAGTTGCCATACCAGGCAGTGATGCAACCAGTCAGGATGCTCTCGATGGTGCAGAAGCCACTCCTCAGTAAAAGGCACATGGCAGCCCGCTTGGAGTTTGCCAAAAGGCACCTAAAGGACTCAGACCATGAGAAACAAGATTCTCTGGTCTGATGAAACCAATATTGAACTCTTTGGGACTGGGAGACTAGTCAGGATCGAGGGAAAGATGAACAGAGCAAAGTACAGAGAGATCCTTAATGAAAACCTGCTCCAGAGCGCTCAGGACCTCAGACTGGGGCGAAGGTTCACCTTCCAACAGGACAACAACCCTAAGCACACAGCCAAGACAACGCAGGAGTGGCTTTGGGACAAGTCTCTGAATATCCTTGAGTGGCCCAGCCAGAGCCCGGACTTGAACCCGATCAAACAATCCTGGAGAGACCTGAAAATAGCTGTGCAGCGATGCTCCCCATCCAACCTGACAGAGCTTGAGAGGATCTGCAGAGAAGAATGGGAGTAACTCCCCAAATACAGGTGTGCCAAGCTTGTAGCGTCATACCCAAGAAGACTCAAGGCTGTAATCGCTGCTAAAGGTGCTTCAACAAAGTACTGGGTAAAGGGTCTGAATAATTATGTAAATGTGATATTTCAGTTTTTTTTTTTATACATTTGTAAACATTTCTAAAAACCTATTTTTGCTTTGTCATTATGGGGTATTGTGTGTAGAACTACAGTATATACAGTGAGCTCCAAAAGTATTGGGACATTGACAATTTTGTTGTTGCTTTGGCTCTGTGCTCCAGCACTTTGGATTTTAAATGAGACAATGACTATGAGGTTAAATTGCACTGTCAGCTTTAATTTGAAGGAACCGTTTAGAAATGTTTGTGCATAATCCCCCCATTTTAAAAGTATTGGGACAAATTCACTTATACAGTGCTGTGAAAAGGTATTTGCCCCCTTTCTAATTTTCTCTACTTTTGCATATTTTTGATACTGAATGTTATCAAATCTTCAAACAAAACATAATATTAGATAAAAGGGAACCTGAGTGAACAAATAACACAACAATGACATACTGTGTGAAAAAGTAATTGCGCCCTTACACTTAATAACTAGTTGTGCCACCTATAGCTGCAATGACTCCAACCAAACATTTCCTGTAGTTGTTGATCAGTCTCCCACGTCACTGGGGAGGAATGTTGTCCCACTCTTGCATGCAGAACTGCTTTAACTCAGCGATATTTGTGGGTTTTCAAGCATGAACTGCTCATTTCGACTTTGACTAGGCCATTCCGAAACTTCAGGTTTTGTTGCTTTTTACCATTTTCATGTAGACTTGCTACCATGATTACGGATAATCATTTTAAACCAGTCAGTGTGACCACCATTTGCCTCATGCAGCGTGACACATCTCCTTCGCATAGAATTGATAAGGCTGTTGATTGTGTGCTGTGGGACGTTGTCCCACTCCTCTTCAATGGCTGTGCAAAGTTGCTGGAAATTGGCGGGAACTGGAACACGCTGTCGTACACATAGATCCAGAGCATCCCAAACATGCTCAATGGGTGACATGTCTGGTGAGTATGCAGGCCATGAAAGAACTGGGACAAATTTTAGCTTCCAGGAATTGTGTACAGATCCTTGCGACATGGGGCCGTGCATTATCATACTGAAACATAAGGTGATGGCGGCAGATGAATGGCACGACAATGGGCCTCAGGATCTCATCACGGTATCTCTGTGCATTCCAATTGCCATCGATAAAATGCAATTGTGTTCGTTGTCCGTAGCTTATGCCTGCCCATACCATAACCCCACTAACAGGGATGTAAACAAATTTGTGGCCACAATTTGAGAGAAATAAGCTTTTTGTGCGAATGGAACATTTCTGGGATATTTTATTTCAGCTCATGAATCATGGGACCAACACTTTACATGTTGCGTTTATATTTTTGTTCAGTGTACTTTAAAGAATTCAACACAACTGGTGACTTGGTACCAAATGATGCCTAGTTGCACTTGATTTAATGAATTCCAAAGAAATAAACAAGTAATTTGCAGGTCATTAATGTTAAATGATCATTTTAACAAGTTGTTTCACAGCAAATAAATTCACATCTCTGTACCGTTAAAAAAAATGTGTGTACAGCAGAACAGTGTCCAGGCTGACTGTGTGTGTATGTGTATGTGTGTGTGTTGGTGTAGGTGGGCGGTCACACCATGCTGCCCATCCGCTGGATGCCTCCAGAGAGCATCATGTACAGGAAGTTCACCACAGAGAGTGATGTGTGGAGTCTGGGCGTGGTCCTCTGGGAGATCTTCACCTACGGCAAACAGCCCTGGTATCAGCTCTCCAACAACGAGGTCAGTCTCACCTCTCACCTAACCTTAACTCTAACCCTCTGACCATACTCTACCTCCATCCTAGCCTGGGTGCCAGTCTGTTTCTGCTCTCTTGCCACCTCCTTATAACAGTTCCATGAGGAGGTGGCAAAAAGCAGAACAGACTATAATAATAATAATAATATGCCATTTAGCAGACGCTTTTATCCAAAGCGACTTACAGTCATGCGTGCATACATTTTTGTGTATGACTACCAGGCTACCTCCAACCTAACTCCCTAACTGGAATATTATTCTAAACCCTCACATCCATTCCTTTGGTAAAGCTTTAGCCTAAGCCTATATGTGTAGGTCTGAGAGTATTGGAGAGTAAGAAATGTAAAGACAATTAAATCTGGCCTATCAGCTGGCAAGATGGAGCTTGTATGTCTACTTGTGGTCTAATTGAAGTGATTCTGACACTGACCCCATGTATCTGCCCCTGTGCCCCCCCCCCACCACCCACAGGTGATTGAGTGTATTACACAGGGGCGTGTCCTGCAGCGGCCTCGCACCTGTCCCAAAGAGGTGTACGACCTGATGCTGGGGTGCTGGCAGAGAGAGCCTCACATGAGACACCACATCAAGGAGATCCACAGCCTACTGCTCAACCTAGCCAAAGCTTCTCCTGTCTACCTGGACATCCTGGGCTGAGCGGGTGTGCGTGTGCGTGTGTGTTGTGGCGTGTGTGCGTGTGTGTTGTGGCGTGTGTGCGTGCGTGCGAACATGCACGTGGCTGTACAATACAAGAGGGAATGAGTGTGTGCCTGTACGTGTGTGTCTATTGATGCGCCTGTCCTTGAGTGTGTGTTTAAAGCTACGATCAAACTCTTTAAGGCAATCAGAAGATTCCCCAACTGTTCCCTTGTGCCCTCCCCTTTCTCTCTCTCTCTTACTTTCCACCTACTTCTACTCTTTCATGCATCTCTTTACCCACCATCTTCCTGCTCAAGAGACGTTAAGAATGGTTTGCAGTGGGAAGGCTTCTCCCATCGCTACAAAGGCTTTTTAACTGGGGCTAAATATTCCACAGTAAATGGCTGAGGGCTCTATACGAGCAGGCAGTGCCGTTTGGTCCAACTGGTTTCTGGAAACTCCTTCCTTCTGTAAATAAAACCCCTTAGGTCCAGAAGAGGTGCCTCCACTGCAGATAGGCGGATTCTTCTCTGTACATAGAGGACATACATCTACCAGACATCGGACCCTGCAATGTCCTGCAAAGAGTTGCGATGCATTGCGCCATGTAAGGAGACATGGAAGCAACCAGACTATTATTTTCCCCTCATGTCAACAAGACATGACATAACAAGATATAGTATTTCCCCTCATGCTGACGAGCAGCAACAAATTAAATGCTACTGTATAACTGAAGCAATGATGAAAGTAAACTTAAAAGGGAGATTTGGGGCTGTTCCCCAATGGGTGTTCTTCAGCTCAGTCTGTCTGTAGTCTTTGTCTGTGACTATGTACACAAAAGAGGGTATTTGATACATTTTGGGGGATGAAGATGTTTCAATTCCCATGTCAAGTGCTGATGTCATGTCATTTATCGATTTATGTGTCCAACATTCTCTGACAATACTGAGAAAGAGAGTATGGGCGGGGTCTGTGTCAGATGGCCCTTTCATGGTCAGTGATGAGGATCTCCGTTTAGGCGTGGTTGGGTCAACTGTGGTAGGATCATGGCACTCACACACACACATCCCCCACCCCCTACTACACACACACACACTCAAAAGGCTTCTGAAGGAAATTGAATTTTGCATGTTTTATTATTTTAGCCCCACAGTGCTTTAGCGACGCAGCCCCAGCCCTCGTCAGTAATGGTGTAATGTATATTTCATTAAGGAGCTAATGTTGGACATTAGCACAGTCTCCCCTCAGACATTTAAGACGTATTGTTTTATGGGAGAGAGGGAAAGGAGATGAGGAAGTAGAGAAGAGGAGAGAGAGACAGCGAGATGGAGAGGAGTGGAGAGCGAGAGAGGGAGGGAGGAGGCCTGAATGTCTGCAGGGAAATAGAGAGATAACATCCATCATCGTGCGGTCTTGTCGGTTTTAGAATCCACAGCTGTTTACTTCACACACCTCGCATTCCTATGGTGGGTTCCTCAACCACACACACACACACACACACACACGGGCACCACACACAAAACCTTCTCTTACACACATTCAATATCAACTGTAGGCTCACCTACAGACTTTCAAGATCAAAAGCCTACACTCACATACAGTACCTTACATGTGGTTTACACTGTCATTATCATAGACACACTATAAGCAGACTTATTCAGATGTAATAACTTCATTCAAGACTGTTTGAGTATCATGATATTGTCATATGTTTCTGTAACTGATTGCATTTTACTGGTTTGGTCATATGCTCAGTACTTGATGGTATTGATATTTGTGTTCTTATTTATTATGTTATTAAAAAATTATAAATTTTTTATGAGACGTTTCTGAGGTCTAAGTCAATTATTTGGTCTGAATCGAGGCCTGACTCAAATTTAAAGTGAGTGATCTAATTGATTATGCGTGTGCCTCCGAAATAGTGCAATACTTGGGCCCACATTGGGCTGTGGTCAAAAGTAGTGCACTATATAGGGAAGAGGGTGTAATTTCAGACGTAGACTGTGTGTGTCTGTTTGGGCCCATGCACACAGTCTTTGTTGCATTTTCCTGCCTGCCACTTGAAATATACATTAGGTCCAATAAATACCATCCATTCCACAAAGAGAATGGATGTCTTTCTGTGCAAGAGCAAATGGAAAAATGCTTTACAGGTATTCAATATTGGTTACACAATAATGTTGTGTAAAACAAAGCAACATTGTGTGCAACGACCTTCAGTGTGAGTGTAGTTGGCAGTGAAATAACTGCCAGTGTGAGAAAGAGCACTGTGTGAATACAAATGTGTCCATCGAACTAACAAACCACTCTTAATGCGCTATGTGGAAATAGCCTACATGAACAGGCTAAAGTGGGATATGGCAATGGTGAATTATCTATCAGAGAACTGCACTGGAAGACATTTCTATGTGGCTCTCTTCCATCACAATGGACCCAGTCTGAGTTTACTCTACATCCTGGACAAGTTGCTGTGACTAATTATGGAGCCTACCCAGAATCCTTTCTGTTGGAGGTTCAAACCATTTCCGCCTACCAATAGGCTCTAGGCAATGGGCGGCACCAATCGCAGTGCTATCGATCTCTTTGCTAAAAAATTGACACCTCAAAAGGGACTGACAATCACAACCCTTAACAAGTGACCTGCTGTATAGTTACAAACCTCTCCTCTCTCTAATGTATCTTCTCTTTCTTTCTCGTTCTCTCCCAGCGGTTACATTGTCCAACTGTGACATCCCTGATGGGTCAGTGAGAGGAGTGTGTATATGACCCAGCTCTGAAGGCTTTAGTCTCAGTGCTGTGACTGGAGTTTCTCATAACGTGTGTAATAATAATGTGATCTGCTTCTCTCGATGAACGGACCAGACTGTTGTGATACGGTGTCATTAATAAAAGTGTAATGTCTTACCTCATCCTGAGCAGATCTGGTGTCTCTGTGTGAATGAGGGAATGTTAGCACAATGAGTGTGTGTTGGAGTGTTTGCGTACAGTAGCCTATAGATTACACTTTAAAAGAGCTATAATTTATGTATATAAACTGGCTTCACAAATCAGTTGTAATGTCACAGTAAGGGTGATATAACAGGTCCTTACATCTATGCATAAGCTTTATAAGCTGTGGCATAAGCTTTATACAACCCTTTATACTGTGACATTTGCTTAAAAATGATTTGAGAAGTATGTACAGTGCCTATCATAAATATTCACCCCCCTTGGATTTCTTCACTTTTGTATTGTGTTACAAAGTGGGATTAAAATGGATTTACTTGTCATTTTTTGTCAACAGTCTACACAAAATACTCTAATATCAAATGAAAAATAAAACACTAATATACCTTGATTAGAAAAGTATTCACCCCCCTGAGTCAACACATGTTAGAAATACCTTTGGCAGCAGTTACAGCTGTGAAAGTTTCTAATGGGCTGATTCAGATTTAGGAATTTATGCCTTTCCTACTCACTTCTCAGTATTTGGTATTAAAATGTACCTTATTCAGTCACGTAACACACTCTGCAGTTGTGGCTACCGTGCTCACTCGGAATACATTTCCTTCAACCACTGACAACCCTCCCACTTGCTGTCCAACAGATTTTCTCCTGGAGTTTTTATTCAATAGGGTTTTCAGTACATTTATCTTAAGACATCCCTTTAAATACGGTGTACCTTTTAGTTTGAATTTTGTCGACAGACTCACTACAATACAGTGCCTTCGGAAAGTATTCAGACCCCTTGACTTTTTCCACATTTTGAACGTTACAGCCTTATTCTAAAATTGATTTAATTGTTTTTTCCCATCATCAATCTACACACAATACCCCATAATGACAAAGCAAAAACAGTTTTTTATAAATGTTTGCTTATTTATAAAAAACATTTTTTAACTGAAACACAACATTTACATAAGTATTCAGACCCTTTACTCAGGACTTTGTTGAAGCACCTTTGGCAGCAATTACAGCCTCGAGACTTCTTGAATATGATGCTACAAGCTTGGCACACCTGTATTTGGGGAGTTTCTCCCATTCTTCTCTGTAGATCCTCTCAAGCTCTGTCAGGTTAGATGGGGAGCGTTGCTGCACAGCTATTTTCAGGTCTCTCCAGAGATGTTCGATCGGGTTCAAGTCCGGGCTCTGGCTGGGCCACTCAAGGACATTCAGAGACTTGTCCCGAAGCCACTCCTGCGTTGTCTTGGCTGTGTGCTTAGGGTCATTGTCCTGTTGGAAGGTGAACTTTTGCCCCAGTCTGAGGTCCAGAGTGCTCTGGAGCAGGTTTTCATCAAGGATCTCTCTGTACTTCGCTCCGTTCATCTTTGCCTCGATCCTGACTAGTCTCCCAGTCCCTGCCGCTGAAAAGCATCCCCACAGCATGACGCTGCCACCACCATGCTTCACGTAGGGATGGTGCCAGATTTCCTCCAGACATGACGCTTGGCATTCAGGCCAAAGAGTTCAATCTTGGTTTCATCAGACCAGAGAATCTTCTTTCTCATGATCTGAGAGTCTTTAGGTGCCTTTTGGCAAACTCCAAGCAGGCTGTCATGTTCCTTTTACTGAGGAGTGGCTCCTGTCTGGCCACTCTACCATAAAGGCCTGATTGGTGGAGTGCTGCAGAGATAGTTGTCCTTCTGGAAGGTTCTCCTATCTCCACAGAGGAACTCTGGAGCTCTGTCAGAGTGACCATCGGGTTCTTGGTCACCTCCCTGATCAAGGCCCTTCTCCCCCGATTGCTCAGTTTGGCCAGGCGGCCAGTTCTAGGAAGAGTCTTGGTGGTTCCAAACTTCTTCCATTTAAGAATGATGGAGGCCACTGTGTTCTTGGGGACCTTCAATGCTGCAGAAATGTTTGGTACCCTTCCCCAGATCTGTGCCTCAACACAATCCTGTTTCGGAGCTCTACGGACAATTCCTTCAACCCCATGGCGTGGTTTTTGTTCTGACACGCACTGTCAACTGTGGGACCTTATATAGACAGGTGTGTGCCTTTCCAAATCATGTCCAATCAATTTAATATACCACAGGTGGACTCCAATCAAGTTGTAGAAACATCTCAAGGATGATCAATGGAAACAGGATGCACCTGAGCTCAATTTCGAGTCTCATAGCAAAGGGTCTGAATACTTATGTAAATAAGGTATTTCTGTTTTTTATTTTGAATACATTTGCAAACATTTCTTAAAACCTGTTTTCCCTTTGTCTTTATGGAGTATTGTGTGTAGATTTTATTTTTATTTTTTAAATCCATTTTAGAATAAGGCTGTAATTTAACAAAATATGGAAAAAGTATAGGGGTCTGAATACTTTCCGAAGGGTTCAGAATATTAGGGATCAATTTAAGAAAGCCATCTAAATATATGCATATTTGTCTCCATTTCAGCACCAATTGGTAGATTTAAAAATACTCTGATCTTGTAGATGCCTTTACGCACGAAAGAAAGAAAGCGGTGGTTTGATTCATTTTACATTTACATTTTAGTCATTTAGCAGACGCTCTTATCCAGAGCGACTTACAGGAGCAATTAGGGTTAAGTGCCTTGCTTAAGGGCACATCGACAGATTTTTCACCTAGTCGGCTCGGGGATTAGAACCAGCGACCTTTCGGTTACTGGCACAACGCTCTTACCCACTAAGCTAGATGCTTTTTCAACTTGGAACCAGTAGGTTCGCTAGACCTTATTCATGGTTTCCTGGTGCGTAAAGGTGGTGTAATTATTAGGGAATTAAGTCAAGATCAGAATATGTAGACAGACCTCCACCACACCTTCATTTATTCGATCTCCACCGCAAACGAATAGCGGGTGAATAGCAGGATATTCTCATGCTAAAGTTCAAAGTCAGAATATGCATAGAGAGAAAGGTGTATAAAAAGGGAATTACTTTCCAGTTATGCGTACTTAACTCTGGTCAAAATTCCACCCTAAGAGCTTTGCACACCTGGATTGTGCAATGTTTGCTCATTATTCTTTTCAAAATTATTCAGGCTGTCAAGGTGTTGGAGATCATGGCTAGACAGCAATTTTCAAGTCTTGCCATAGATTTCCAAGCAGATTTAAGTCAAAACTGTAACTTGGCCACTCAGGAACACTAACTGTCTTCTTGGTAAGCATAAGGCTTTGCATTGAGGCCAAAAAGTGTATTCCTTTGCTTTGCCTTTTTAAAAGTATTACTGTAGTGCCTTGTTGCATGTTTTGGAATATCTCTATTCTGTATATTTTTATTTTTATTTTCACCCATTTAGGTCATTATTGTCAAGTCACTACAATATTGTTGATCCATCCTCAGTTTTATCCCATCACAGCCATTGAACTCTGTAGCTGTTTTAAAATCATTATTGGCCTCATGGTGACATGCCTGAGCGGTTTCCTTCCTGTCCTGCAGCTCAATTCAGAAGGACAACTGCATATTTGAAGTGTCTGGGTGGTTTAATACATCATCCACAACATAATTATTAACTTGACCATGCTTAAAGAGATATTCAATGTCTGATTTGCTATTGTTACACATCTACCAATCACATCCCTTCTTTATGAGGCTTTCAAACAGCTCCCTGGTCATTGCAGTTGAATCTGTGCTTGAAATTCAATACTTGACTGAGGAACCTTACAGATGTTGTATGTATGTGGTCCAGAGGAAGGGGTAGTCATTATAAAATTGTGTTAACCCCTATTATTTCACACAGAGTGAGTCCATGTAACATATTGTGTGATTTGTTAATCCAAGTTTTACACCTGAACTAATTTAGGCTTTCCAAAACAAAGGGGGTGAATACTTATGCAATAACTATATTTTAGTTATTTAATTTTTATTAATTTGTAAAAATGTGCCAAATGTTCTTTTGACTTTGACATTATGGAGTAATTTGTGTAGAGCAATGACAAAATATCACAATTAAATCTATTTCAATCCCACTTTGTAACGCAACAAAATGTAAATACTTATGATACCTTATAAAGGGCTAATGAAGGCTTCGGCTTTAGCTTGTTTATTAAGGTGTGACCAGCCTCTAGATCCTGTGCTCTCACATACACATGAGCCAACCCAATTACAGTAATCACAATGGGGTCTGACAAGGTGCAGATGAAGTTTCGAGAGAGTTTCTAAATCCCTTACGCAATTAAGAAACAGTTGGGCTAATCCATTTTTTTTGTGTCTAATAAGTAGCTCTATTGTCTTTTTACATTGAACAAAACCTTTGTCGAAAATTAAATGAGAAAATGTATAAAGGGTCAACTCTTTCCCTGTGTCGGTGTGTGTGCTGCATGCGTGCGTGTGTGCGTGTAGGTGCGGACGCGTGCATGTGCTGTGTGTAAGGGCAAGAGTGAGGGATAGTACGATTCTCCATGGTGTGCAAAGCATTGAATCTCTGGACTCAGCACTCTGCCCTCATAAAGAAGACTTTTAATCAGTGCACAGTGTAGTGAGGCAGAGAGAGAGGCCATAAACTCAAATCAATGTCACAGAGAGACACAGAGGAAAAGCTGTCTATGTATACAGGACATCATTCAAACAAGTAAATAGTCAACACACACTGTCCTCATACTGCTATATCTCTATGGCAAATCCTCCACAACCAAATAATCATTCACCATACTAGCTCCACACACTTATTCAGACATACTGTACTCCCATTCAGTAGTGTACAATATCTGATGTACAGTCGTGGTCAAACGTTTTGAGAATGACACAAGTATTGGTCTTCACAAAGTTCGCTGCTTCAGTGTTATGAGATATTTTTGTCAGATGTTACTATGGTATACTGAAGTATAATTACACGCATTCCATAGGTGTCAAAGGCTTTTATTGACAATTACATTACGTTTATGCAAAGAGTCAATATTTGCAGTGTTGACCCTTCTTTTTCAAGACCTCTGCAATCCGCCCTGGCATGCTGTCAATTAACTTCTGGGCCACATCCTGACTGATGGCAGCCCAGTCTTGCATAATCAATGCTTGGAGTTTATCAGAATTTGTGGGTTTTTGTTTGTCCACCCGCCTCTTGAGGATCGACCACAAGTTCTCAATGGGATTAAGGTCTGGGGAGTTTCCTGGCCATGGACCCAAAATGTCGATGTTTTGTTCCCCGAGCCACTTAGTTATCACTTTTGCCTTATGGCAAGGTGCTCCATCATGCTGGAAAAGGGATTGGTCATCACCAAACTGTTCTTGGATGGTTGGGAGAAGTTGCTCTCGGAGGATTTGTTGGTACTGTGGTGTCGAGACAATGATGCTGATATGCTGTGATGACAAGAAATCCGCTGACACTGTCCTTGATTAGAATGGTTTATTACATCAAAGATTACAGTATCAATTTACAGACTCCTGCAGGAGTCCGGAGAACAACTGACCCAATCTCTAATATGTTATGCTCTCCGTCCTTTGTTCAAAAACATGGTATTCATATCTTATGTAACATAATATGGGTGGTTTTAATAGACCAATCCCTGGCCTCTACATAGCAGACTCTCCTCTGTTTTAGGGGGCCCCTATAGTAATGTTTTCCAGATGTTTCCGTAAGCAGAGCCAAGTTCTGGAATGTTCAGATACTACATATTTCCCCCCTTCGAGACTAATTAAGTCTCGAAAACAAAAAGAATAGGATTATGACAAATCTTGTGTAACTTTAACAATAAAACAAAATGTATGTAGTGTGAACAAATTTTTATGAAGTGTAAGAGCGAAAAACCTGTCTGGCAGCTTTCTTTCCAAATATCCATCAATCAATCAAGACAGTAAAATTCTCTCACGGCCCCTCTGCCCCAGGCGACCACCTAAGTACTCCAGATCAATTTATAAATCTTTATCAATGCATTTTAAACTATGATGCAATTGAATACACATGAAAGCCTCAGAAAACAAAATACAATCAAAAATGTCCACATTCAGGCTGGTCGACCCATCGGACCCTCCTGTGGATTCTCTCTGTCCCTGCCTAGACCCAATATCCCTAAGCATCCACGAAAAAAACAAAAACATCTGAGGTCCCCACATGTACCCAACAACAGAAAACATAATTCTTCAAAAATTAATACAGAAAGAATATGACACAAATTATGTATTACACATGCAAATATGTCTATATATATATATCATTGCAGACACTGGAATGTAGTCCACTACACTGCATCTCCTCAGCAGTGTCGACTTTCAATGCAACGTCGATGATGGAATCTGAACATTTTCACACCTTCCTTGTTCCACTTCCTCCAGTCCATTCATATTGTCCATGTTTGAGTATTTGAATCCCCTCTACACATTCCCCCATATGCTTCTGGAAGAAAATAAAACACCAACCAGTATCTTTTGCAAAACAACACATGCAAATTAAAACATCAATTTCAACAATAATATAAAAATGATATATAAAAATGAATCACATTCCATTTCCCCCCTTTGATTCATAAAAAAATACTAAATATCACAATAATATGTAAAGACGTGAAAAATGATCGGATATTCAAAATGGATATCTATCCATCAATACTCCATCCAGTCCCACTTGTTTATCTCCATCTAGATCAGTAACAGTTAACAACGGCATCTGAGTGTTGTCTCCAGGCATCACAATTCCAACCCATCTCAATATCATAGCCTTCGCAAAAGTCAATAACAAAGTACAAAAGCAAAACATCACACACAGCGCTACAAGAGCTGCTACTAAAATCTGAACTATCACTGCTCCCGCTGGGCCTAACTGATCTTGCAACCAAGCCTTCGCTGACCATCCAGCTCCTTCAGATCGACCAAACGCATCCCTTATATTCTTCAATGCATCTTTAACACTAGTGATATTATCGGAACTTTCGGGGATCAAAGTATAACAATCATCCCCCGTCAAGTTCATAGCCAAACATAAGCCACCTTGTTTGGCTAAAATATAGTCAAGAGCCATGTCATGTTTTAACAGCGTCAGTCTGTGACTTCCTTGAGTATTTGACAGAAGGTTAAACCCTTGTATCGTTTCATTTGCAAAACCCTGCAAAGTATAGGTAATATTATCAATGTGATCTGCCAAAAATGTTACACCATACCATGGAAAAAGTCCAAGTCCCCACTTCTTTCCTAGACTTATCCTCCAATGGTAGGATTCCAGACTATGAAATTGCGCCATTTCCCTTTTCACCTGCTTATGACTTCTTTACACAAGAACTTGGCAACCGATTGAGCATCTTTTCGCTTGGTTGGACAGGCCTCCGGCCATCGTGAAAATCTATCTACAACCACCAACATGTATCTTTTCCCATCAACTGGTTTTATCATATCAACAAAGTCGATAACCAACTCACGCATAGGACCTCTCGGTGTAGGAATGTGACCAGGAAGAACAGTCACACCCCTGTGAACATTATTTTTCAGACAGATTGTGCACCTCCCTATGACATAGTCAACCTGTTCAAGCAAATATGGTGCCCAAAAACCATACTCCTTTGTGATCTTTCTCCTAACCTCCCCCCTTGCAACATGAGCTAACCCATGTGCTTCCTGAATCATCAGACCTAATCGGTCTAGAGGCGCTACTATCAAACCCTCATGGTTTCTCCAAAGACCAGTAGCATCTTTGACGGCACCTCGGTCTAGCCATAACTGTTTGTCGATCGCAGAAGCAGCTTCCTGCATCAAAATCACATCCTTAAGCGTAATTTTGTCTTCCAAGTCCACTCCATGAGTGACCAGAAAAACTTTTCCCAATTTGTCCGCTCCTGTGATGGCTTTTGCAGCTTCATCAGCAGCTTTGTTCCCTTGTGTGACTTTTGACACATCTGTTTTATGAGCTGCACACTTAGCTATCGCTATCTCTTTAGGCTTCATCATAGCATGCAACAGTTTCATTATTTGCGCATGATGTTGTATCAGAGGACCATCCGTTTTCTTAAACCCTCGACCTTTCCACACTGCTCCAAACAAATGACATACACTATGTGCATATGCTGAATCAGTGTAAATCGTCACTCGCTTTCCTTCTGCTAACAAACATGTTCAGCAAGTTGTGCAGACGCAGGCTGTGGTATTACTTCAGCCTTTTCAACAACAAATCCAGTTCCTTGGGCTTTAACTACTGCATAGCCAGCACACAATTTATCTCCCACACGATAACAAGACCCATCAGTCCAATACTTCAGGTCTGCCTCACGTAATGGAAAGGCTTGCAAATCTGATCAAAGCCTCAAGTATTTCTCTGCTTCTTGGACACAATCATGTGGCTCACCATCCTCTGAAGTTGGCAAATTCTCGGCTGGATTCACCATATCACACCTCACTAGGGTGACATCTTCCTTCTCTAAAAGCCTATGATAGTCTCTGAGCCTAGGCATTGTCAATGTATATTTCCCATAGTTCAGAAGATTTCTGAGACTATGATGGGTAAGAATTGTTACTGGGTAACCCATCATAACAAATGATGCTTTGTCATACATTGAATATACTCCCACCATTGCTCTGTAGCACAGTGGTAGCCCTAGTTCTACTTCTGAATAGGCAGTAGAGTAGTAGGAAATAGGCTGAGGATTCGTCCCTGTGCCTGTCAGCTGACAAAGAACTGCACATGCATATTTACCTCCAGTAGAAGTAGACACATATAGCAAAAAATGATTAGAGTAGTCTGGTAGTGTGAGTGCAGGTGCCTCCTGCAACCTCTGTTTGATCGTTTCAAATGCCACATGGCCTTCCTGTGTCCAGGAAAGATTGCTATGGAGTTGACAACTTCCAGTATCCTTAACCATAGCTCTCAAAGGTCCCGTCAAAATAGTATAGCTCTCAACCCAAGCTGAAGAATAACCAGCAATACCAAGAAATGTCATCATCTCTCTGACAGTTCTAGGCTTCGGAGCCTTACGAATAGCTTCCAATTGACTGTCCGAAATGCTTCTGTGTCCATGCGTTATTTTCTGACCCAAATAAACAACATTCTCCTGGCAATATTGCAACTTTTTCTGTGAAACCTTATGCCCCATTTCTGCCAATACCTGTAGCAATTTAATTGAGTCTCTATGACATGTTTCCTTATTCTGTGAGCAGATAATTATATCATCGACGTACTGAATGACAGTGCTTTGCAGTATCTGATCTATCCCTACCAAATCATCCTTCAGTACTTTATTGAAAATGTGGGGGCTATGCTTGTACCCCTGTGGCAAATGACTGTACTCATAGAACTGTCCCTTATATGTGAACCCAAATAAACCCTGACTTTCTACACCAAGTGGAACACTAAAAAATGCACCACATACAGTGGGGGAAAAAAGTATTTAGTCAGCCACCAATTGTGCAAGTTCTCCCACTTAAAAAGATGAGAGAGGCCTGTAATTTTCATCATATGTACACGTCAACTATGACAGACAAATTGAGAAGAAAAAATCCAGAAAATCACATTGTAGGATTTTTTATGATTTTATTTGCAAATTATGGTGGAAAATAAGTATTTGGTCACCTACAAACAAGCAAGATTTCTGGCTCTCACAGACCTGTAACTTCTTCTTTAAGAGGCTCCTCTGTCCTCCACTCGTTACCTGTATTAATGGCACCTGTTTGAACTTGTTATCAGTATAAATGACACCTGTCCACAACTTCAAACAGTCACACTCCAAACTCCACTATGGCCAAGACCAAAGAGCTGTCAAAGGACACCAGAAACAAAATTGTAGACCTGCACCAGGCTGGGAAGACTGAATCTGCAATAGGTAAGCAGCTTGGTTTGAAGAAATCAACTGTGGGAGCAATTATTAGGAAATGGAAGACATACAAGACCACTGATAATCTCCCTCGATCTGGGGCTCCATGCAAGATCTCACCCCGTGGGGTCAAAATGATCACAAGAACGGTGAGCAAAAATCCCAGAACCACACGGGGGGACCTAGTGAATGACCTGCAGAGAGCTGGGACCAAAGTAACAAAGCCTACCATCAGTAACACACTACGCCGCCAGGGGCTCAAATCCTGCAGTGCAAGACGTGTCCCCCTGCTTAAGCCAGTACATGTCCAGGCCCGTCTGAAGTTTGCTAGAGTGCATTTGGATGATCCAGAAGAGGATTGGGAGAATGTCATTTGGTCAGATGAAACCAAAATAGAACTTTTTGGTAAAAACTCAACTCGTCGTGTTTGGAGGACAAAGAATGCTGAGTTGCATCCAAAGAACACCATACCTACTGTGAAGCATGGGGGTGGAAACATCATGCTTTGGGGCTGTTTTTCTGCAAAGGGACCAGGACGACTGATCCGTGTAAAGGAAAGAATGAATGGGGCCATGTATCGTGAGATTTTGAGTGAAAACCTCCTTCCATCAGCAAGGGCATTGAAGATGAAACGTGGCTGGGTCTTTCAGCATGACAATGATCCCAAACACACCGACCGGGCAACGAATGAGTGGCTTCGTAAGAAGCATTTCAAGGTCCTGGAGTGGCCTAGCCAGTCTCCAGATCTCAACCCCATAGAAAATCTTTGGAGGGAGTTGAAAGTCCGTGTTGCCCAGCGACAGCCCCAAAACATCACTGCTCTAGAGGAGATCTGCATGGAGGAATGGGCCAAAATACCAGCAACAGTGTGTGAAAACCTTGTGAAGACTTTACAGAAAACGTTTGACCTGTGTCATTGCCAACAAAGGGTATATAACAAAGTATTGAGAAACTTTTGTTATTGACCAAATACTTATATTCCACCATAATTTGCAAATAAATTCATAAAAAATCCTACAATGTGATTTTCTGGATTTTCTTTTCTCATTTTGTCTGTCATAGTTGACGTGTACCTATGATGAAAATTACAGGCCTCTCATCTTTTTAAGTGGGAGAACTTGCACAATTGGTGGCTGACTAAATACTTTTTTCCCCCACTGTAAGTCTAACACCGTAAAATGTGTCGCATCAGGAGGAATTTGGGCTAACAAGGTATGCGGGTCTGTCACTTCTGCTGGAAAGTCAGTCACTACCTCATTCACCGCTCTCAAATCATGAACCACAAAATAAGTTTCATCTGGTTTTTTCACAGGGAACAAAGGTGTGTTACTCTGAGGATTTTTTGTTGTCCTTAAAACACCTGCTTTCGAAAGTCCTTCAATTTGTGGTTCGATCCCTTGGATTGCTTCATCTTTCAATGGATACTGATTCTTCCAAGGAGGTCTGGCTCCTGGTCGAAGTTCAACTTTCACCGGTTGGGCTGATTTCACAAGTCCAATATCGGTACTGTGTTGAGACCACAAACATTCTGGAATTTGTTGCAACATGATCATGATTTTGAGAAATCGCTGATCTTCACTCCTCCAAATCGCCAAATTCTCTTTCATCTGTACGAAAACAGCTTTCTCTGCTTCTGTCATCATTTCTCCTATTTGCTTCTACTCATAGCCTTCAGAAACCAACAAGGTCACATATGGCACACTCTTCTCAATCTCAAATTCTTTATCCAGATAATTGTCTGAGTTTATCTTCATAGCTGCTCCTTGTGGTCCTAAAATTATGCAACATGAGCTGAGTTGAACTTTCTTTGGTTGATGACTCAACCATTCCTCTGAGTTCGATTGGGAAGCATTCTTGAAATACTTGAGCGTACAATGAAATGGATATTCTGGAAGCCTCGCATCTGGCATGTTTGCCACAATGAATTTCTCCCATATCTTAGCCTGCTTCAAAAAATCTTCACTGAGATTTCCAATCCAGAATACTGAAGAAGAATCCATCTCTGTCGTCATCAACAATTGGTAAACCTTTTCCTTTGGCACTTCTACCAGACAGCCGTCTGGTGTACATTTTATTGTACAGTTCAATTTACACAATGCATCTCTTCCCAACAATGCAATAGGTGTATGTTCTGATACCAGTATGGGTATTGTAATTTTCTGATTTTCATAGCAGAGCTCAATTGGTTCCGTAAGAGGAATCAGCTGTTTCACTCCCTCAAATCCGATTGTCCTAATTAGTTGATTGGACATAGGGAGATGTGTAGCATCTTCAGGCCGAACACAGGTAAAAGCAGCTCCGCTATCCGCCATCACTTCCAATGGTCGTTTGTTTACTTTCACCTCAATTGTTGGATCTTTTTCCGGTCCTGATGTTACCAGCTGACACCCCCCTTTCGGATCTTCTGGGCACCCCTAGAATCCTTGCTCCGGGCCCCTATAAGGGTTCACCGGTCCTCCAGATGATCTTGACTGGCCCCTGTATCTTCCTCTGAAATTCCCTCTGGTGTTTCCTCCTGGCCCATTACACTCACGAGCAAAGTGACCAACCTGTCCACAATTATAACACACTTCTGAAGATTGCTGGAAGTATGGCTTAAATCTTCCTCCTCTTCCTCTTCCTAAGCCTTCTCGTCCTCTTCCTCTCCAATTCTGTGTCTGTCCAGAAACTGGCTGTGGATATGAAACAACTGGTACCGCTATTGGTGGCTGGAACAATTGCGGTTGGAACTGGTTCGGTTGAAGCTGTGGCAGTGATTGTTGATTTGGTGCACACTGATTCTGCATAACCAAAGCTTGTTTCTTCTCCTTCTTATTCTCCACCAGTTGTATTTGATTGAGTTTTCTGAGAGTTTCTTGGTCCTGTTCTTTCTGGTTGTGTTCCTTTTTCCGGTACAGATCCACTTGATGGGCTATATGATCTGTATAGACACCTTTTGTCATGCTTCCAAGTCCAACCACCTCTGCCAGTTTGCTCCTTACTGGTGAGGGCAGTCCCATCTGCAGTTTAGCTCTCAAAATTGACTGCTCAATTTGACTTACAGCTGGATCATTTCCGGTAATATTTCTCCACACTTGATGAACTCTTGACACATAGGCTCTCGGATTTTCTTGTTGTCCTAGTGGGTCAATCAGAATGTTGTCAGGATGCACATTTGTTGGAAACGTATCTTTCAGTGCTCTCCACAGCCGATTTCTACTTGCAGCCAACAATTCAGGATCATTCACCGAAGTCCAGCTCCCTGAAAAATTTCTCCCATACCTGGAATCCCAAGGAGATTAGCCAAAAGTCTCTTAATGTCTCCTATGGCAGACTGTGTTCCCACCGTAATTTCTTCCAATTTTGAAATCCAAGGATATGCTCCATCTTGAAGAGTAGGCAGCTTCTCAAGTATATCTGACATATCGGTATTCTGCAAAGGCTTATACTCCAGGTTCTGTCCTCAAATTATCACTGGCATCATCTTCTTACTTGTGCTCCCTTGTCTTGGCCTCAATGTATACCTCTTCTCCAATTCTTTTGATCCTTTTTTCAGCAGTTTTTTCTTCTGTATCTTCAGCTTCTTGAGTTGTTCTTCCAGTTCTCTTACTTCTTCTAAATTATTGGCCTTATCCAGGCATGATACGCATCAGTCTATATCTTTTTCTATTTCTTCTGTGCTAGTCATTGTAGGATAAAATCCTCTTGAATATGAAGCACCTTTAATATCCAAATCTTTATCGCTGTCTTCATCTTCACTTTCATCAGAACTCGAATCTCTTGTATTCTTCTCCTTCCAACTTCCATCACCCCTTCTTTCCGCTCTGGCCAACCTCCGTCTGATCACAGGGTCATATCCACCCATGATCTCTTCTGAATCACTCTGATCATCATCCTCTTCATCTTCAAGTTCCATCCTCCTGAACGTCACTCCACCCTTAGTTTCCAGACATCTCGTTTTCTTCTTACTTTTGGAGTTTGGATTCATCTTTATGGTCGTTTCTGCTTGTCCTCTCTCTATTATTCGTTCATCTTCATCTCTGATGCAATAATCACCCTCCTGAATGATCACTGGAAGCTGAGGATAGACGTCCTTAAACTCTACTTCTTCCTCGTAAGGTGGGGGTCTTTTTGCTGAATCCGTACGTGAGAAAGGTGTATTGACTTCTGCCATTAGTTTTTCTGTCACCTTCACCTCTTTTACCATTTTCTCTATACCTCTGTCTCTTTTATCTTTTGTATCTTTTATCAGTTTTTGTCCTTCATTTTCAAACAGCTTAAGAACACCCAGCTCTCTTTGTCTATGTTCTTTACGTTGTTCCCCTTTTTTCCCCTTCTTTTGATATGCCTTATATGTGGATACAAGCACTTTCATTATCTTGATGACGTCTGGGTTAAGAGTCCCTTCCACTGGCCATGGTTGTTCAATGTCAGGCCAACGTTTATTCAATTTTCCAGAAAACCTTGCAATACCATTAACTAGAGGATTACTATTTTGTACTACATCAACAGGAGTAATTACTTTCATAGTTTTTATGTCCTTTTTCCCCATTGTAACAACTCTTTTATATTCCTTTATTGTGAATTATTGTATTATTATTATTATTATTATTTTAAACCAATTAATTTGTAAACCAAAAAATACTTTAGACTACGTAGCTAATGTTTCCCTCCTTTTTTTAAATGTATATTAATTAATTAATTAATTAATTAAGTAATTTATCAATATAGTTATTTATTTTTATTTATTTATTTATTTATTTATTTATTTATTTATTCATTTTTATTTTATTTTATTTTACCAAATTATTGATTAGTGGCAATCTTACCACATCCGATCAGGAAAAGTAAAGGAAAGTAGTCAACTTCAGAGCAATCCAAAAAAGAAAGACCTGTAATCCAGCAACACTACAGCACTCACAAACCAATTGCTTAATAATCACCCAATTACCTTAATTTTACAGAATAATGTCAGTGCTGGATTTCCAACATAACTCTAATCAAACCAACCCATGCACAAAAAAACACCAATGTGCAATTCTTAATTATATCAATTGATCAGTCTGTTGCCAAGTCCCTGTTAAATTGTCACAACATGAAATATGCTAGGCACACACAATATCCTGTATGGGAAAGTAAGTTTGTGAACAGAGCAGTACTGGCCTTGATTGGACTGGATCCGGGGCAGCACACACTGTCGCGTGACGCATTGGTCAGCACCTTCTCTCTCTCTCTGTCTCCTCCTTCTCGTCTCTCACATGACAGGAGAACAAAGGAAACAGACAACAATTTAGTATTTTATGCATACCTATGTTCACATTCGCGCTAAGAAATAAGCAAACAGCTTAACTCAGGAATATTATAAATAGCGCAATAACATTTTTGTTTTATTTATTTATTTAATTATTTTTATTTTTAATCCGTCAACAAATCTCTCATTTATAAATTCAATAGATCTCAATTAAATAGTTTCATAGTTAAGCAACAGCCACTTATCAAATAGAATACTTTATCCGTATGTATTCAAAATCTCCCCCTTTCTTCTCTGTCTGTAGCACTAATTCTGGTGTCACAGCAGCTCAGTGCAGGCAGGGGAGTGGTATATTTGCTCTGCGTAACTCTAAACTCATAAAATCCCACGCATGCGCAGCTCATTCACCAGTGCGATTTCAGAGTGAGAGGAGCTCTCCCAAGCAGCTCTCTCCAAGCTAAACAACAGAAAGCAGACAGACCAGCTGTCCCTCCATTATTTCCAACACAGACAAACAGTAACACTTAACAAAACTCACAAACCAACACAGAACATAGAACACAAATCCTACTTCGAAGTTTCTTAACTTCACTTATCCTAATCTGCAGATTTATAGTTATTTTCTTATCCATAACAAATCATCTCTATACAATCATAATGTCCTCCCTGGGGGCTCATAGTCTTTTAACACTTATTAAATGTTCTCTTTTATAGAGACTCATACAAGGTTTTAACCTTAACGTCCTCCCAGGGGGCTCATAGTTTTTTAACAATTATTAAACATTCTCTTTTATAGAGACTCATAAGATTTTAACCTTAACTAACATATTTCCTTACAAAAAACTAAAACCCCTGTTCTCAACCAAAACATATATATGTATATATCTCTAACATAAATCTTATCATAACATGAGTCGACACACAGCTGAAACACAACAGAGACGTCTTTATTTATTTTTATTTTTTTTTGTTTTTTGCGCACACACACACTCTCTTTCCTAACACACACACATGAAAAGAATGCATCCATTCATACGGTCCTCTAAAGCATGCTACCGTCGCTCCTTATTTCTCATCGTTCCTTCCTAAATTTCTGC
The DNA here is from genome assembly GCF_964263955.1 of Coregonus lavaretus. Classification (NCBI taxonomy): domain Eukaryota; kingdom Metazoa; phylum Chordata; class Actinopteri; order Salmoniformes; family Salmonidae; genus Coregonus; species Coregonus lavaretus. Next base: position 11,110,507 of record NC_140004.1, read on the forward strand.
TACCTCGAGTTGCAGATATTCAATGAATAATAATAATAATAAATAATATGCCATTTAGCAGACGCTTTTATCCAAAGCGACTTACAGTCATACGTGCATACATTTTTTCTGTATGGGTGGTCCCGGGGATCGAACCCACTACCTTGGCGTTACAAGCGCCGTGCTCTACCAGCTGAGCTACAGAGGACCACAATGAGAGGTTACTTCAAACACATACCTCGTCAACTATTTGTCGAGAGGTAACTTACAATGGAATGTATCTACCACAAACTCCAGTTCCCAGAACTGACCTTAAAAATCAACCAAGTGAGTTTTCAGGATTTTCGGCCCATCCTAATGATCGCCTCGTTTGAGGGCTTCCTTAAATCAGCGACGTCCTAAAAGTATACTTTTTTCCTTAGTTCCTTATTCTATTCCTTCATTCTATTCATTTTCCCTTTAATTGTATTCAAGCCAAATATCCCTGTGCCCAGTGTTATCAATTCCTATAGACACTCCCCCCTGTTTGCGTTGTTCCCAACGCAAACAAATTTAGAAACTTAGAACGGATTCTCATCACACAGCAAATAAGAGCAAGGTGCACACACAAGTTTTTAAACGGTACATCTCCTCAACGCACACACACAGCACACAAACCGACCAGCGCCCAAAATTGTGAGAAATCTCACCTTACCTGCCGGCGTCTTGAGCGGGAGTCACATCGTAGCTCAGGAATGGAACACTGGAGAGACGCAACACGTCCCAAAGATCCTCGTCGCCATTCTGTGGTGTTGAGACAACGATGCTGATATGCTGTGATGACAAGAAATCCGCTGACACTGTCCTTGATTAGAACGGTTTATTACATCAAAGATTACAGTATCAATTTACAGACTCCTGCAGAAGTCCGGAGAACAACTGACCCAATCTCTAATATGTTATTCTCTCCATCCTTTGCTCAAAAACATGGTATTTATATCCATGTAACATAATATGGGTGGTTTTAATAGACCAATCCCTGGCCTCTACATAGCAGACTCTCCTCTGTTTTAGGGGGCCCCTATAGTAATGTTTTCCAGATGTTTCCACAAGCAGAGCCAAGTTCTGGAATGTTCAGATATTACAGTACCATTCTTTATTCATGGCTGTGTTCTTAGGCAAAAATGTGAGTGAGCCCACTCCCTTGGCTGAGAAGCAACCCCACACATGAATGGTCTCAGGATGCTTTACTGTTGGCATGACACAGGACAGATGGTAGTGCTCACCTTGTCTTCTCCAGACATGGTGTTTTCCGGATGCCCCAAACAATCGGCAAGGGGATTCATCTGAGAAAATGACTTTACCCCAGTCCTCAGCAGTCCAATCCCTGTACCTTTTGCAGAATATCAGTCTGTCCCTGATGTTTTTCCTGGAGAGAAGTGGCTTCTTTGCTGCCCTTCTTAACACCAGGCCATCCTCCAAAAGTCTTCGCCTCACTGTGCGTGCAGATGCACTCACACCTGCCTGCTGTCATTCCTGAGCAAGCTCTGCACTGGTGGTGCCCCATTCCCGCAGCTGAATCAACTTTAGGAGACAGTCCTGGCGCTTGCTGGACTTTCTTGGGCGCCCTGATGCCTTCTTCACAACAAATGAACCTCTCTCCTTGAAGTTCTTGATGATCCGATAAATGGTTGATTTAGGTGCAATCTTACTAGCAGCAATATCCTTGCCTGTGAAGCCCTTTTTGTGCAAAGCAATGATGACGGCACGTGTTTCCTTGCAGGTAACCATGGTTAACAGAGGAAGAACAATGATTTCAAGCACCACCCTCCTTTTAAAGCTTCCAGTCTGTTATTCTAACTCAATCAGCATAACAGAGTGATCTCCAGCCTTGTCCTCGTCAACAATCTCACCTGTGTTAATGAGAGAATCACTGACATGATGGCAGCTGGTCCTTTTGTGGTAGGGCTGAAATGCAGTGGAAATGTTTTTTGGGGATTAAGTTCATTTTCATGGCAAAGAGGGACGTTGCAGTTAATTGCAATTCATCTGATCATAACATTCTGGAGTATATGCAAATTGAATCATCAAAACTGAGGCAGCAGACTTTGTGAAAATTAGTATTTGTGTCATTCTCAAAACTTTTGACCACGACTGTACTCTGGCTGAATATGGCCAGAGAACTGGGATGTTCCTTTTAGGGGGCTTCTATCCACTGTAAAAAATGTGAAGTTGAGTCAATTAAAAAAATTAAGGCAACCAGCTGCAACACAATTTCTACTTTACTCAACTTTGGGGCAGGAAAGTTCTGCTAACATACAGTATATGTGTAGCAAATGCAAACTTCAATATTTAAGTTAATGCAACATTGTTTTTCAACTCACATTAAGCAGAAATCATTGGATTAGAGCAGCAGTTCCCAAGCTTTTCATTTCCAGGGACCACCGAATCCCTGTCAAAAGCTCTTGAGGACAACCATTCGCAGAGTCACAGAATTGTATAATATAAAATATCTTAGTGGTCAAATTTAGAGTACATTTGTATCAGTGAATGTAACAGATTAAAGCCTATTATTACAGATGGATGTTTGTTAAAAAATTTGCATTGAGAACGCGGTGCACTGCAATTTCATGTCAGTCAACATAAGCTACATGGACTTTTCTAAGTTGAATTTTTTTACAGTGTAGGTGGAGTGGAAGGAAGAAGAGGAAGGACAAAGTGGAGGGAGAGGAGGAAAATGAATGGGGGAAGTCGAGGACCTCTTGTCCCCATTCAACCTCTCTTCTACAGAGCACCCCTGTACCTCTGTGCCTCTCCATTGAGATGATGTGCGTAGTGTGTACGTTTGTGTGAACGTGTGTGTGCGCTTGCGCACTTGTGTATGTGTGTCCTAGCAGATGTGGTGCCTCCAATGCTAATGAAGGCAGTTTGACTGGAGCTCAAGAGAGACAGCTTAATGAATGTTCACAGCATCACCATGGAAACATTTGTTTGATGGTTTTCAGACTAGAGAAGTGTGTGTGTGTGTGTGTGTGTGTGTGTGTGTGTGTGTGTGTGTGTGTGTGTGTGTGTGTGTGTGTGTGTGTGTGTGTGTGTGTGTGTGTGTGTGTGTGGTGTGTGTGTGTGTGTGTGCGTGTGTGTGCGTGCATGGGCATGTGCGTACTTGTGTTGGGAGAAGGAACTAGAACAAAAAGTTCATTTTGTGTTGAGAGGAAGTTAGAGACGCCATCTGTTGGTTGAAGTGAAAAGTCATCAGTACTATGAAAGTATTCCTCAATCTTTTACTATCATTCATAGAAGCATGGTTCACGTTCTCATACCAGTAAGTGTGACCAATTCACCACTCATCCATATGTAGTCAAATATTTGACTTTTTCATTTGTCATCAAATCTTAGTTTATTCTCATCCCGAAATTCAAGTAACCTTTCAGTGAAATTCAGAGATACTTGAGATATCTCAAAGACATCCTGGATAAATCAGATGCATTTGCATAACAAATGAGAATAACAGAAGTTGGAAATATCCTGGCGGAAATGTGTCATTACGGATAACAGGCATACACACAATGAAACAATTGCAACTGAGATCCTAGTCAGAGAAGAAGCTGATAATGATGTGCTCTAATTGTTGGTATTAACGCAATGACAACCTCTATTTACGCCCTAATCCCCCCAAGCTGCACCTGCAACATGACATCATTCCCAACGTTGTGTGTGTGTGTGTGCGTGCATGTGTTGCAGACTGCGATTCATCCCACATTGTACAGAGAAAGCCAAGAATACTCCAACAGAAAGCAGAAAGTGCGTTTTTGTGGAGAGGGGGATAGAAATGTGAATAGGTGACTGTAAAAAAGGTTATTATTTCCAGCCAGTCAGCGTGCTTGGATGCACACATGGACATTGCACCTGCCCAGAGTGTTTATGTCATTACAAGAAGAAGACACAAGTTTTGGCTGATGACCAAGTTGACTGTTTACTCTAGGAACATTGTGCGTGCATCCAAGAAAAAACAAAAGTCAATTCCTGAGTGACTGAAGAGTGTGTGGGGGTTAATACTATGTGTGGTGATGATGAAGACAAATAAAAGTCCTGGACTGAGAAGCATCCGTACTGTTCTTGCCGAACAGCCTGTAGCAAGTCAGAACCTTTCATAATCAGCATTAGTACATAGCAGGTGAGAGCATCCAAAGCCAACCACTCAGATGAGCTCCAGCTAGCTGTTTTTTCATAGTCCTTCGAGCCAGATTAAGATCACTATAGTTGTGATGTTGAGTCATCACCCACCTCAGCCCACACCGCCACACGAAGCCGTCATGTACCTGAGGAAGATGAACTGCAAGGACTTACACACCTCTCTCATCTAAGAGACTACCAGCCCTGCTCCAGGCCTCCTCTGTGGTCATGGAGTGACCACACCCTTTCCAGTTTGGAGCTGCAGAGGGAATACGAGGACCTGCGTCATGAGCAGGAAGAGATCAGGAGGGCGTATTCTAGGCCCTCATGGCCTGAGACACCGCCACGGGAGCACCATTACCGCCGCTACTCTCCTGACCATCACCGCTCTAGGCCTCCCCGGCTAGAGCCATCGTCACCGCCACGGGAGCTCCACCACCGCCTATACTCCCCAAGTTGACCCGGCTACTCCCCTGAGAGACACAACTCCATGCCCTCCCAGCCTGAGCATTCACCACCTCTACGGGACCGTTGGGACTTCCACTACGTCCCGAGGTGGCCCAACTATTCACCAGATCGTTGTTGCTCCAGGCCCTCTGGCAGGAGCCTACGTCATATCTACGAGAGCGCTGGGAGTGCCAGCTGCTCCACCGAACAACGTCCTGCTAGGCCCCCCCGGCCTGAGCCACCAGAGCGCCGGGTCCACTTCTACTTTCCAGAGCAACCTAGCTCCCCAGCAGATTGGCACAACTCCAGAATACAGAGTTTACCACACCAAGGTCTGCACCCCCCTCAGCTACAGCCTTGACTAGCCATAGTTAAGGAGACTCCCGCTCCAGTTGTGGAGCCACAGCCAGCTGCTGCTATAGGGTCTGTACTTGCTGCCGTTGCGGAGTCGTCCTCTCCTTCCAGTGGGAATCCCTGCTGGTTGAGACTGACGCTCGGGTGGCCCAGGTTCGACTGTCTGCTGCCCTGGAACCTGCAGCCATACGACTTAACCTGCTCTCGCTCGGGAGCCCCTCCTTGCTCCTGGCCCAGACCCCAAGCCAGCAGTGGATTTTTAACTGGCTCCTAGGTTGGAGACACAGCCTGCAGCTCCTGCAGATGTCAAGTGCAGCCCGGACGTTGGGGCCTCTCCAGCCACAGCCTGGTTCGATCAGACCCGTCCTGCCTTCGACGTTCAGCCGGTCCCAAGCCTGGGGTCCCTGCTGGCCCCACCTGCTAGCACCCTTCTAGCTCCGGACCTCGCCTCAAGGGACCCTCCAATCCTCTCCATGGGGAACCCGTCAGACATCACCCCGGGTGACCCATCAGAAGTCACCCTTGATGTCCCCCCTGACCTAGATGTCCAGTTCCCTGCCCCTATGGTAGGGTTACAGTCAGAGTCAGAGTTCCCTGCCCCCATGGTATGGTTAGAATGTCCGTTTCTGGCCTACCTGGTAGGTGTAGAGTGCCCAGGTGTAGAGTGTCCTGCCCCTAAAGTAGATCCAGTGTATCCTACCATCGCAGTAGGTCTAGAGTCCCCCCCCCCCCCACCCCCCCCAGTAAGCTCAGTTTCCGGTCGTACCCAGCCCTCAGTCCCTGGCCCCAGTTGCAGGCTCACACGCTTCTGGCTTAGGTCGCTGGACTGCTGCCTTAGTTATAGGGCCCCAGTCCTCAGTCCACAGTCCCCTGCGCTAGCAGCCTATACGTTTGCTGCTCTGTCAGGCCCTAGGTATCCTACCCAGCTAGGCCCCACGTTTGCTTCGCCGGGAGGTCTACAGTCTCCTGCCCTGCTCGGATCACGGCCCCCTGGTTTATCGGGTATGCAGCTCCCTAATCCCGCCACAGTTATAGCCCCCTGCCATGCTAAGCCCTAAATTGGCTTCCCCGTTTGCAGGTCTGTAGACTCCTGCCCTGCTCAGATCGCAACCTCCCGTCTTAGTTGGTAGGCAGTTGCCTAGCCTGCCAGGTTTAGAGCTTCCTGCCCTACTAGGCCCAAAGCTCGCTGCACCAGGCTCGCTGTCTCCTGACCTAGTCAGCCAGCAGCTCCCTAGCCAGCCAGGCTTTCAGCCTCCTGCCCTGCTAGGCCACAAGTTACCTGTTCTGGACTTCAGCCCCAGGACCTCAGTCCTCAGCCGTACTAGGTCCGCTGTCTCCAGCCCTAGCCAGTCCTCAGTCACTAGCACAGGTGGGTCATCAGGCTCCTGCCCTGCTAGGTTCAGAGGTACCGATTCCCCCAGTACGTCCAGAGCTCTACCGCTCACCTAGCTCTCAGTCAGTTTTCCTGTCAGGCCCAGAGCCTGTTTCCCTGTCAGGTCCATAGTCGTATCCCTGTTACATTCAGAGTAGTTCTCAAACAGTCACACTCCAAACTCCACTATGGCCAAGACCAAAGAGCTGTCAAAGGACCCCAGAAACAAAATTGTAGACCTGCACCAGGCTGGGAAGACTGAATCTGCAATAGGTAAGCAGCTTGGTTTGAATAAATCAACTGTGGGAGCAATTATTAGGAAATGGAAGACATACAAGACCACTGATAATCTCCCTCGATCTGGGGCTCCACGCAAGATCTCACCCCGTGGGGTCAAAATGATCACAAGAACGGTGAGCAAAAATCCCAGAACCACACGGGGGGACCTAGTGAATGACCTGCAGAGAGCTGGGACCAAAGTAACAAAGCCTACCATCAGTAACACACTACGCCGCCAGGGACTCAAATCCTGCAGTGCAAGACGCGTCCCCCTGCTTAAGCCAGTACATGTCCAGGCCCGTCTGAAGTTTGCTAGAGTGCATTTGGATGATCCAGAAGAGGATTGGGAGAATGTCATTTGGTCAGATGAAACCAAAATATAAGTTTTTGGTAAAAACTCAACTCGTCGTGTTTGGAGGACAAAGAATGCTGAGTTGCATCCAAAGAACACCATACCTACTGTGAAGCATGGGGGTGGAAACATCATGCTTTGGGGCTGTTTTTCTGAAAAGGGACCAGGACGACTGATCCGTGTAAAGGAAAGAATGAATGGGGCCATGTATCGTGAGATTTTGAGTGAAACCCTCCTTCCATCAGCAAGGGCATTGAAGATGAAACGTGGCTGGGTCTTTCAGCATGACAATGATCCCAAACACACCGCCCGGGCAACGAAGGAGTGGCTTCGTAAGAAGCATTTCAAGGTCCTGGAGTGGCCTAGCCAGTCTCCAGATCTCAACCCCATAGAAAATATTTGGAGGGAGTTGAAAGTCCGTGTTGCCCAGCGACAGCCCCAAAACATCACTGCTCTAGAGGAGATCTGCATGGAGGAATGGGCCAAAATACCAGCAACAGTGTGTGAAAACCTTGTGAAGACTTACAGAAAACGTTTGACCTGTGTCATTGCCAACAAAGGGTATATAACAAAGTATTGAGAAACTTTTGTTATTGACCAAATACTTATTTTCCACCATAATTTGCAAATAAATTCATTTTTTTTCTCATTTTGTCTGTCATAGTTGACGTGTACCTATGATGAAAATTACAGGCCTCTCATCTTTTTAAGTGGGAGAACTTGCACAATTGGTGGCTGACTAAATACTTTTTCCCCCACTGTATATGGACCGAATAATGACGATCCTAACTTCTTTGAAAATATTTACAATAATCGATTTAGTCTCCAAAATTTTAATAACTCTATTATAATGGTAGGGAACTACAACACAGTATTAAGTACATCAATAGACCGTAAAGGCAAACATACTACCAATTATCACACTCTGGCACTCAAAGAGATTACAGTACGTGGCTGAGAAGGAAATACCCGGGATAGCATATGGTCTGCCTTTTGGTGCCTGCTGTTTAATATATTGTGATTGTCTTGTATATATTAGGTATTGATTGTTTTATATATTAAGGGTATGTGAGACAAGGGAGATGTACCTGTCCATAGTTGTTTATTAGGAAAGGAAATTGTACTAATTATCTAATGTTATGAAACAAACATCAATTTTTGTCTGTCATTGTCCGTTGCCATTACAATTGCTGCTTAACCTTGTTGCATTCCCTGTTCCCCCTTCCCTCTTCAAAAGGACCACAATGGAAATAAGCTGTTAAGCTTTATTGTGTTATCCTTGATGATTTTCTTAAATTGTATGTGGAGGTGTCACCGGCTGGAGCGCCCTTATGTATGTATTTTACAAATTGTCAAATAAATTCAATCAATCAATCAACTAAAGAGTTCACAACAGATTTTTTCATGCATAATACAGGTTCAGCGGATCCATCTATAATATGGGATGCCTTTAAGTGTGTCTTTAGGGGCCATTCAATTTCATTTTCATCCCAAAAACAAAAACAAATTCAGTCAACAGAGAAAATACTTACAGCAGAAATAGAATAACTAAAATTGCACATCAATGGTGTTGAAAAATGTTCTCCAGAAGTACTGAATAGTTTAGACGCAAAATAAAAGGAGTTCGAGGAACTTATTCAGGAAAGATCTGGTTTTATTTATCTTAAAAAACAAGCAAATTTGATGGAGAATGACGAAAAAAGTTTTTTAACGTTTTTTATATACTAAACAAAAATATAAACGCAACATGCAACAATTTCAAAGATTTTATTTAGTTACAGTTCATATAAGGAAATCAATTGAAATAAATAAATTAGGCCCTAATCTATGGATTTTACATGACTGGGCAGCCATGGGTGGGCTTTGGAGGGCATAGGCCCACCGACTGGGGAGCCAGGCTGAGCCAATCAGAATGTGTTTTTCCCCACAAAAGGGCTTTATTACAGACAGAAATACTCCTTACATTTGAAAGTGGCCTTCTATTGTCCCAAGCACAACGTGCACCTGTGTAATGATCATGCTGTTGAATCAGCTTCTTGATATGCCACGCCTGTCAGGTGGATGGATTATCTTGGCAAAGGAAAAATGCTCACTAACAGGGATGTAAACAAATTTGTGCACAAAATTTGAGGAAAATGAACTTTTTGTGCATATGGAACATTTCTTGGGATCTTTTATTTCAACACTTTACATGTTGCGTTTATATTCTTCAGTATAGTTTGTCTGCCACCAATAAAAAATCATAAATGGCTTAAAATATCCAATATGAATCATAAAATGTATCAGTTTCCCTTACGGTCAAGAGGGTTGACAACTATGCCGCGTAAAATTCAAAATAGTTTGGAACAGATTTTTGATGTCCCATTACCATGGCATCAGGTTTATGAACTCATATACAAAACAAAAATGGACGTATCAATCCGTTCTATTCAATTTAAGCTATTGTATCAAATTCTCGCTACAAAATAAATGCTCAGTATATGGGACATTGAACAGTCAGCCCTGTGCAGACTGCCACGTGGAAACAGAATCAGTAGAGCATCTCTTTTGGTATTGTCCATCGTGGCTTGTTTTTGGAGTCAGGTCCAGGAATGGTTGTTATGTCATAATATCAGGGTGCAGTTGAACCTGCAAACTGTATTGTTGGTGGATTTGAAGGACCACAGTCAGTCAATAGGAAATATCATTGTGCTGTTGGGTAAAATGTTTATTTTTGGGAGGTTCAAGTCCCTAGTGAGACACCATGGTAGAATGGAGGGATGTATTGCAAGAGGAAATGGTAGAATGATGATTTACTGGGAAAGATGGGTTGATCTGTGGCTGTCTGAAGGTTGGAATTAATGAGTGTGGGAATAAATACATACACACATGCACAGTATAAATGTTTGAGGTCTTCCAATCAGGGGTCAGGGTGGGAATGTGATTATTGTATGTTTTATGTTTAGTTATTTATGTTTTGTGTTATGTGTTTTGGTTTCACGCTGTGATCAGTGTGTGTGCTGGTCCTGGTGGTTATGGGTGCGCTCGCTTCCATGCCCGCCCGGGCGTCAGGCGGGGCTTGGTCCTTCCCGCCCTCTGAAAATCCCTTTGGGCCAGGGGGTGGCGGCTTCGCCCTGTCGGCGTCTCGGGTGGGTGGGGGCGAGTGCACCCACTGATCAGAGCACCCACTTATGGGAGCGGCCGTTCGTATTGTATTATATTCTTGTTTTAAACAAATAAAATAATCATAATAAATAAATAAATACTATGTATCCATTTCTGCACTGTAAAGATGAAATTCATTTTACTGCATTCATTTGCTAAAAAGATAATATAAGGTAAGAACATGAAATCACCACAGCGAGAACAAGAAGAGAAGTGGAAAGGAGAGGATTATAATATAGACTGACATTGGACACACAGTGAAAATGAGTAATACTAGAGAGACAAAGAAGGAAAGACACTGGTTATGACTTCCCCGTACCAGGAACATAATGAGTCAACTGATCAATGATCTGGTCGATGGAGATGTTTTGACATTGTACATTAAGCAGTAACTAATTGCCAGATTGCTAAATGCTTTACTAAAACATATCCAGGACAATCAATAATGCAATAACAAAAACACACAGACACACACGCACGCACACACAAGACTGAACGCACACGCACTAACACACACACTGAAAGGTTCAATGCAGCCGTTTTTATCTCAATATCAAATCAGTTCTAGGTAACAATTAAGTGCCTTACTGTTATTGTTTTCAATTAAAATGGTCAAAAAGAAACAAAAGTAGCTTCTTAGCAAAATGCAAATTCTCAAGCAAGAATTGTGCTAGGATTGCCTGGGAGTGGTCTGAGAGAGGGGCTTAATTGGAAGAGCCGAATGGGAGGGATGTGTAACCTGAAAACTAGCTGTTATTGTCAGAGAGAAGGACAAACTCTCTTTGTTATTGGTCTATTAACTTATACTGCCTGGTGATGTCACCAGGCGGACTAAAAACCCCACCCAGCCAAACAAGCTGAAATTTCAGGCGGTCTTTTCAAACAGCTCTTACATTAAAAGAGCATTATAATAATTTTCACAATTTCACACTATTATCCCAACCTCATAGTGTGGAAATATACACAGAGTGTACAAAACATTACAAACACCTTTCTAATATTGAGTTGCACCCCCTTTTGCCCTCAGAATAGCCTCAATTCGTTGGGGCATGGACTCCAATGCATCCCACAGTTGGCTGGATGTCCTTTGGGTTGTGGACCATTCTTGATACATACAGGAAACTGTTGAGCGTGAAAAACCCAGCAGCGTTGCAGTTCTTGACACACCGTTCAAAGGCACCTAAATATTTTGTCTTCGCCATTCACCCTCGGATTTAACAGGTGACATCAATAAGGGATCATAGCTTTCACCTGAATTCACCTGGTCAGTCTATGTCATAGAAAGAGCAGGTGTTCCTAATGGTTTGTACACTCAGTGTATATAAAACACAGGAAAATCCCGTTTTTTAATTGCACTGCCCCTTTAATGCTGCCAGGGAGAGGCAAGGAGAGAGGGGTTGTTGTGGTCCATGACCAGGGGAGTTGTGGTTTAGGACTAACTGTGATTTAGTTTGGGTGGTTTCATTCCCAGTGGAATTGTTGATTTGGTTCACAGCTTGGGTTGACCGCCATCCATTGAAACCACTCAATGGAAGTAAAGGTGGTTTAACTTTAAATGTGTTTAATGTACATAGTGTGTGTGTGTGTGTGTGTGTGTGTGTGTGTGTGTGTGTGTGTGTGTGTGTGTGTGTGTGTGTGTGTGTGTGTGTTTGTGTGTGTAACAGGGTCAGGTACATCGTGAATGAGAGCCCACGGGAATGAGGAATTAAAAAATAATTTCTGTGGATTTTTCAGCAGAGTAGTGCTTCAGTTGCTGGAGGTCACTCCCTCTGAGTATTCATACATTTTTAACACAACAGGGTGTACAAGTGGCATTACAGTTCAGCTATAGAGGTTGTTATGGCACACTTTATTTGGATAGTCCGGATTTTCCATACTATCAACAAACTATCTGTTGATAAACAACTGCCTGCTAAGGTTACGGTTAGGGTTAGGTTTAGAATAAGGGATAGGGTAAAGGTAAAGGTTAGGGTTAAGGTAAGGGTTAAGTTGAGGGTTAAGATAAGGGTAAGGTTAGGGTTAGAGCTAGGGTTAGGGTTAGTAGATAGTTAGTTGAAATGTTACTAATAGTCTGTAGACAGTCTGTAGAGCATCTACAGATGGACTATCCAAATAAATAGTTACCGCTGTTGTTGGTATTGCTGTTGTTCAGAGGAGTACATCAATTTGCCTGTAAATGATGTGCAGTGCAGCTAGATTCACTAGTTTATGACAGGGTTGGGGTCAAATATTGTCAATTAATTCAATTGAAATTCACTTCCTGAATGGAAAAATGCCCATTGTTTTCTATAAGGCTTGATCAAATTGAAAATTTAATTTACACCACCTTGCTTCGTAGTGTGGCTGATATTTTTTGTTTCCAACATGTGAAAATAGTGTAATGTCCTTCAACCTCTGTTGCCATGTCAGCATTGTCTGATTAGTCCAACAAGCGATGAAGCCCCTCCCATCACAAGCTGCCCATCACGACCACACTTACTGTCTGTAACCCTCTTCACTGTCATTTTACGGTTGAGTTCCATCATCTGAAATTGGATCATGTGGTCAACTGGACCTCTGTGAAGAAGCAGACAGAAGATGGATGCCAAGCTAAAGAAGGCTGCACACTGGAAAACCAAATAACCACTGCTGCCCTGGGAGAGAGAAGCTTCATTAAAACCCACACACCAAGAGGATCTCTGGAGTGTGATCAAAAGAGAACCACACTTTTAGCGCTGACTTGGGGTCAGATATCAAATGGATCACTCATGTTAATTCATAAAGGTTCAAACAAGCACACAACACTGACTTGGCTCCATAAGAGGCCTTACAACTTCCTCATTCGGTCCCATTGTCGCATAGAGATGTATAGAGATCGCAACGTTGTGTCTGTCCCATTATGGCGTCTGTGAGTGCACAGGCAGTGCCATTGAGACAGAAACAAAGTTGCGATCTCTATACATCTCTATGCGATAATGGCACAGAATGAGGAAGTGGCTAGAATCTAGTTTCTTATAATTATTTGTATTTTTAAAATATTTATAACTATGTGATAATAACAAAAACATGATTTGTGACAGAATCTTTAATAAATCTCAATACACATTTAAGACTAATCGACTACAATGTTTTTGATAGCTGCAGTTGTTTTTAATCTTCAAATGTATCTATAACTTGTGACACTGTCTTTTGTGTATATGTATTTTTTTTTTAATTGTATGTACATGCTGCTATTTTCCTGTTTTGCCTTCTTGCCAAGTCGCCCTCGCAAGAAGAGGTTTCTAACCTCAATGGGTCTTACCTGGTTAAATGAAGGTTAAATAAAATAAAATAAATGTATAGCTGGTACTGTACCGGGAGACTTCCAGCAATTGCGCTAAGCTAACAATATGCTAAATTCAATCATCTCCAAACTGCACGCAGAGACATAAAACAATAAAAACATACTGACTCTGGGTAAGTAGAAAAACTACCGAAATCTCGAAATCTCGCAGTATCCCTTTAACCTTGCTAATGTTAATGTAATGTTGCTATCTCCATAATTCACTATGACCTGACATTTTGTCAATGTTACAGCAGCCCGAATGGCATTTTCTGAGATAAAACAAAATGTATCTCAGCATCTACTCAAGTAATTTTTATAATGATTGGCTGAAATATGTAAAATTTGCCTTTATGGCCTAGGAACCACTAAAATATTTAATAATTACTGAATATTTAATCACCGGAAACAAATTGAACAAATGTGACTGACCGGCTTGATTCAGTGTTATGTAGCAAAATTAGAAATTGTGTTTTTTACATTGGATAAAAGTAGAGATTCACAGCTAGAAAATGGTATATCATACACTACAGTTGAGGAACAATGGGAAAGTAATTCTGCTTTGAAAGTTGATAAACTTGTAACCTCACTTTTGAGAAATGGCCTTGGATGTTTTGATAAACCTACTGGAGAGCTCTTCTTTGTCTACACCCATTCAGCATCATTCACACCCTCTTCAGCCCTACCCATCTCTTTAAGGATTCACATGTGAGGACATGTACTAAACAACCAAAGATTTCAAAACTAAAGGCTGGTTTATACTACGTCTATCGACAGTTGTCGCAGTGACATCATGAACATTCTATTGTCGTCCGACATCAAACTTGTCGTTGTAGTTATTAAAAACTATACACACAAAAACTACAGGTTGCATGACATCAGCAACCTGGTGGTCCAAAATAGGATACCTAGTGTATTTTAACACCAATAAACCCACCGGTTTAAAAATTAATTCAGTATATGTCATTGTAGCAAACCATGCAACTGTTTTTGTTTGTTTCTAGCTTGTTAGCTAGCTAATGTTAAGTTAGCTGGCTAGACAGTTCAAATACTGACCATATCGTATAGCTGACAACGTCTTCACTTTAGCTCATTTGTCTTCGTTATTAAAGGAAAATAAACTCACAACAAGATCATTATTTACAAGTTAATGGCGAGCCAATTACAGAAAATAGCTTATGGTTGTGAGTGTGACGAAGTAAAAGAACTTGGACAGTCTCATTGGCCTAACGTTATACGTTTGGTGCAGGTCATGTTCTTCACATTACCGTCTCTGGTAAACACAAACTATATAAAGTAAAATCAAAGTTTATTTGTCACATGCACAGGATAAAGATCTAGTGAAATGGTTACTTGCATAGTGGTGTCTTTTGTTTAGACATGTAGCTAGCTAGCTAGCTAAACAATGAACCATAATCCCAACTCATAACATTACTACCCTGCATGAATCTGCAGGTAGCTAACCAACCAGGTTCAATGTTAGCTAGCTAGCTAACATTAGGCTATAACTAGCAATGCAAATGGCTCTGAGATACAAATAATATTACTACACAGATCATACATGTAATGTTAGGTAGTGAGCTAGCCAGCTAATGTTAGCTAGCTAACAGTTTGCTTTAACTTGAAATGAAAACGACTTTCTGACAAAATTAGAAACGTATAATATCTGAAAATGTAGCTAGCTAGACTATCTTACCTGTATACATGGATGGACGCTTCTCCCTCTCTGTCACGGATGCCATGGTTGACCTTAGTTTGAAGATGTAATCGGGAGACAGGTGTTTTATACAACTGCATTCTGTGTGTTCTCTTTTCAACTCCCTCTGCATATTTGCAATCAAACGCCAGAATTTTCTCCATCTCCTTAGCTATCATACTCTAATTCCACCAGGCATTCCACTGATTTTAAAACTCGGTCCTCCAGAAAGTGGAGAGCAACACTTTTGCAGTTCTACTACGTGATATATTTTTAAAGCTGCATTAGAAAGGATTACCTACACATACTGACCAGCTCATGTTATAGACAGAAGCCTTCTACATGGCAGACCAATCCGAACTCATCTCTCGGCATGTCCACCCCATCCATTATCTCAGTCAATCATTGCTAGAGGGAAGGTTCCTGTCTTTTTCCATGGCTAAACCAACTAGGCTGGTAATTTAACAATTTTATTCATATTTACAGATGGCATGCAAGTTTGTTATTAAGGCACATGAAAGTTCACATCTTCCAGAAGGCATTTCTGCCAAAAAACGCATTTTGGTTAAAAAAGAAAGTCTACGTTCAAATGCCTCTCCTGTGAAGAAGTGAAGCACGACCTACGTCTAGTTTCCTGAAGCGAGTCACAAATTCTAAGTTGAATATGTGGTTATGTACTGTATCTCTGCATTTACAGAAGCTAGTTCAATCATATCTGGCACAAATAAGCAAGGCCATTGGATCGACTCAAAATGTCTACAGCAATATGTCCTTGGCACAAGGTCAAATGTATTTTCGAGGTTATGACCTTGATTTATTATACAGTACCTTCAGAAAGTATTCACACCCCTTGACTTTTGTGTTACAGCCTGAATTTTAAATGGATTAAATTGAGATTTTGTGTTACTGGTCTACACACAATACCCCATGTCAGTGGTTTAAAATAAAAAAAATAAAAAATCTACAAATTAATAAAAAATGAAAAGCTGAAATGTCTTGAGTCAATAAGTATTCAACCCCTAAATAAATTCAGGAGTAAAAATCTGCTTAACAAGTCATATAATAAGTTGCATGGACAATAATAGTGTTTAACATGATTTTTGAATGACTTCCTCTCTGTACCCCACACATACAATTATCTGTAAGGTCCCTCAGTCAAGCAGTGAATTTCAAACACAGATACAACCACAAAGACCAGGGAGGTTTTCCAATGCCTCGCAAAGAAGGGCACCTATTGGTAGATGGGTAAAAAAGTTATTAATGAAGTTGAAGTTATTAATTACACTTTGGATGGTGTATACACCCAGTCACTACAAAGATACAGGCGTCCTTCCTAACTCAGTTGTTGAAGAGGAAGGAAACCGCTCAGGGATTTCACCATGAGGCCAATGGTGACTTTAAAACAGTTACTGAGTTTAATGGCTGTGATAGGAGAAAACTGAGAATGGATCAACAACATTGTAGTTACTAACCTAAATGGCAGAGTGAAAAGAAGGGAGCCTGTACATAATACAAATATTCAAAAACATGCATCCTGTTTGCAATAAGGCACTAAAGTAAAACTGCAAAAAATGTGGTAAAGAAATTAACTTTATGTCCTGAATACAAAGCATTATGTTTGTAGCAAATCCAACACAATAAATCACTGAGTACCACTCTTCATATTTTCAAGCATGGTGGAGCTGCATCATGTTATGGGTAAGCTTGTCATCGGGAAGGACTAGGGAGTTTTTTAGGATAAAAAAAAAAGGAATAGAGCTAAGCACAGGCAAAATCAGTCTGTTTTCCAACAGACACTGGGATACAAATTCACCTTTCAGCAGAACAATAACCTAAAACAAAAGGCCAAATATTCACTGGTGTTGCTTACCAAGACGACATTGAATGTTCCTGAGAGGCCTAGTTACAGTTTTGACTTAAATCAGCTTGAAAATCTATGGCAAGACTTGATAATGGCTGTCTAGCAATGATCAACAACCAACTTGACAGAGCTTGAATAATTTTTAAAAGAATTATGTGCACATATTGTACAATCCAGGTAAAAACTTACCCAGAAAGACTCACAGCTGTAATCACTGCCAAAGGTGATTCTAACATGTATTGATTCAGGGGTGTGAATACTTATGTAAATTAGATATTTCTGTATTTCATTTTCAATACATTTGCACTTTGTCATTATGGGGTATTGTGTGTAGATAAGTGAGAGAACAACATCTATTTAATCCATTTTGAATTCAGGCTGTAACACAACAAAATGTGGAATAAGTCAAGGGGTATGAATACTTTCTGAAGGCACTGTATATGGCATGACCAAGTTTATTGTATTTTTGTAAACAACAGTAAAGACTGCAGGAAATAATGGTATATGAAAGCAAGTTGTGATGAGAGCATTAAAAAAAGACCAAACATACCATGAAATAAATATGAAACTTCTTTAATTATGTGTGAGGGTATCAAAAAAGAAAACATGAAGGAAAAGAAAAACTTCAATCTCCTCCTGTACCAACAAACATACTGTACACCTGAGAAAAGGCCAAACAAAGCAAAGCACTTCACTTCAGTTAAAGACCCTATCCAGCTAAATTGCACTTTTTTAGGCAAATATCTATGTTCAAAGCTCAACACAACAATATACGTGGGGCTGAGAGAACATAGATTTGGTCCCCAGTTACAAAGCAAAATTATTCATCATCATGATAACCAATCAATAATGCTCTTTCTTAAGGGGTTACACCTCTTAATAATCGGCATATCCAGAAGGAACCTCTAGCCTTTGTAGTGTGTGTGTGTGTGTGTGTGTGACTGCCTAACTGCCTAATCGGAGCAACAAACACCCATCTCTAGAGTCTAGACTCACTCTCCCTGTACTGTACCATTATGGTTTCTGTTGGTAGGACCGCATTGGCTCTTCTGAGGCGTGCCAAAAACCTCAGATATGACACACATTAGGGCCTGTATACATAAAGGATATCAGAGTAGGATCTTGGATCAGTCCCCCTCTCATGCCAGAAGTCTGGGTAATCAAAAACATCTCTCAGGTAAACACGCCTGTTTCTCCCTCAACACTTTTAACTTTTACATTCCAAACCCAATACTGTGTTATCTAACAGTGAGAAGGACACCACACTTGGACACCCTCAAGGGGAGAAGAGGCTTGTGGGAGATTAGTGATGTTATCTAGGTCTGTGCCCAAACAGTTTGAGCTTCTACTTCTAAAAATCCACCTTTCCAGAAATAAGTCTCTCACTGTTGCCGCTTGCTACAGACCGCCCTCAGCCCCCAGCTGTGCCCTGAACACCATATGTGAATTGATTGCCCCCCATCTATCCTCAGAGTTCGTATTGCTTGGTGACCTAAACTGGGATATGCTTAACACCCCGGCCGTCCTACAATCTAAACTAGATGCCCTCAATCTCACACAAATTATCAAGGAACCTACCAGGTAAAACCCTAAATCCGTTAACATGGGCACCCTCATAGATATCATCCTGAAAATGTACCCTCTAAATAGACCTCCGCTGTCTTCAACCAGGATCTCAGCGATCACTGCCTCATTGCCTGCGTCCGTAATGGGTCCGCGGTCAAACAACCACCCCTCATCACTGTCAAACGCTCCCTAAAACACTTCAGCGAGCAGGCCTTTCTAATTGACCTGGCCCGGGTATCCTGGATGGATATTGACCTCATTCCGTCAGTAGAGGATGCCTGGTTGTTCTTTAAAAGTGCTTTGCTCTCCATCTTAAATAAGCATGCCCCATTCAAAAAATTCAGAACTAAGAACAGATATAGCCCCTGGTTCACCCCAGACTTGACTGCCCTTGACCAGCACAAAAACATCCTGTGGCGTACTGCATTAGCATCAAACAGCACCCGCGATATGCAACTTTTCAGGGAAGTCAGGAACCAATATACACAATCAGTTAGGAAAGCAAAGGCTAACTTTTTCAAACAGAAATGTGCATCCTGTAGCACTAACTCCAAAAGGTTTTGGGACACTGTAATGTCCATGAAGAATAAGAGCACCTCCTCCCAGCTGCCCACTGCACTGAGGCTAGGAAACACTGTCACTACCGATGCTAGGGGGTAGCCATGCTTTCCACCTGGCTACCCCTACCCTGGCCACCAGCTCTGCACCCTCCGCTGCAACTTGCCCATGCCACCCCCCTCCCCCCCCCCCGCTTCTCCTTCACCCAAATTCAGATAGCTGATGTTCTGAAAGAGCTGCAAAATCTGGACCAGATCAGCTGGGCTAGACAATCTGGACCCTTTCTTTCTAAAATTAGTCGCAACTCCCATCACCAGCATGTTCAACCTCTCTTTCATATTGGCAGACTAAATAGCCTTGGTTTCTCAAATGACTGCCTCGCCTAGTTCACCAACTACTTCTCAGATAGAGTTCAATGTGTCAAATCGGAGGGCCTGTTGTCTGGACCTCTGGCAGTCTCTATGGGGGTGCCACAGGGTTCAATTCTCGGGCTGACTCTATTCTCTGTGTATATCAGTGATGTCGCTCTTGCTGCTGGTGACTCTCAGATCCACCTCTACGCAGACGACACCATTTTGTATACATCTGGCACTTCATTGGACACTGTGTTAACAAACCTCCAAACGAGCTTCAATGCCATACTACACTCCTTCCGTGGCCTCCAACTGCTCTTAAACGCTAGTAAAACTAAATGCATGCTCTTCAATCGAACGCTGCTTGCACCCGCCTGCCCGACTAGAATCACTACTCTTGGCGGGTCTGACTTAGAATATGTGGACAACTACAAATACCTAGGTGTCTGGTTAGACCGTAAACTCTCCTTCCAGACTCACATTAAGCATCTCCAATCCAAAGTGAAATCTAGAATTGCCTTCCTATTTCGCAACAAAGCCTCCTTCACTCATGCTGCTAAACATGCCCTCGTAAAACGGACTATCCTACCGATCCTTGACTTCGGCGATGTCATTTACAAAATAGCTTCCAACACTCTACTCAGCAAATTGGATGTAGTCTATCACAGTGCCATCCGTTTTGTCACCAAAACCCCATATACTACCCACTATTG
The DNA here is from genome assembly GCF_964263955.1 of Coregonus lavaretus. Classification (NCBI taxonomy): domain Eukaryota; kingdom Metazoa; phylum Chordata; class Actinopteri; order Salmoniformes; family Salmonidae; genus Coregonus; species Coregonus lavaretus. Next base: position 11,130,634 of record NC_140004.1, read on the forward strand.
TGACCTGTACGCTCTCGTTGGCTGGCCCTCACTACATATTCGTCGCCAAACCCACTGACTCCAGGTCATCTATAAATCACTTCTAGGCAAATCCCCGCCTTATCTTAGATCATTGGTCACCATAGCAACACCCACCTGTAGTATGCGTTCCAGCAGGTATATCTCACTGGTCATCCCCAAAGCCAACACCTCCTTTGGTTGCCATTCCTTCCAGTTCTCTGCTGCAAATGACTGGAACAAACTGCAAAAATCTCTGAAGCTGGAGACACTTATCTCCCTCACTATCTTTAAGCATCAGTTGTCAGAGCAGCTTACCAATCACTGCACCTGTACACAGCCCATCTGTAATTAGCCCACCCAACTACCTCATCCCCATATTGTTATTTACATTGTTATTTATTTTGCTAATTTGCACCCCAGTATCTCTATTTGCACATCATCTTCTGCACATCTATCACTCCAGTATTAATACTAAATTATAATTGTAATTATTTTGCACTATGGCCTATTTATTGCCTTACCTCCATAACTTACTACATTTGCACACACTGTATATAGATTTTCTATTGTGTTATTGACTGTACATTTTGTTTATTCCAAATGTAACTCTGTGTTGTTGTTGTTTTTACCGCACTGCTTTGCTCTATCTTGGCCAGGTCGCAGTTGTAAATGAGAACTTGTTCTCAACTGGCTTACCTGGTTAAATAAAGGTTAAATAAAAAATTAAATAAAAAATAAATTACAAGTCCCTCCGGGGCTTCCTGTCACAACTCAATGTCTGGAAGCCCAAGTAGATTTCAGCACCAATACCAACGCCTCTATCAGGCCCTGCTCAGTAAAAACAAACAAGTCGTTTCATTGGCTCTAGCTGGCTTAATCATGGGGCGTGTCTGCACAAGGTTGCAATTCATGGGGTGAATAGTTTATTTGCTGCAAACTGTGTGTACGGGCCCTGACCCCTCAAAACGAGAACCTAAATGACCTCCTGGCTGGCAGGACCTTTCAGACAAGAATGTTAAGCTCAAACTAGGGCTCTGATTGTTGTGACTTGTTGTGATTGAAGTAAAGAGCTGTTTGATTGACAGCTCAGTTAACCTGTAATTCCTTACTAGACATATGTCTATCACCTGTCACTCTTCCAGCAGCTACTCTCTTCTTACCTCACCTGTTATTCACTGGTCAGTTAAAGACCTGCCCATGTTTGACAGGGATGGTGGTGGGAGTGGGTGTAATTGAGTGCAGGGTTCCATACTGCGACCAAAACAGTCGCATTTGCTGTTAGATTTGGCAAGTGCAACACACATTTTTAATTGGTCACAAGAGTGCCAGTGACATTTTTTTACCTGGTCAAGTTAGTTTTTGGTTCACAATTAGTTTGGGCAAGTGAACAAAATATTGTAATAATGCTATTTTTAATCTAGGCTATATAATTGATTTTTAAAAAACAGATGGATTCCCTAAACTGTTCATTCTTTATGTTGATTATTTATCACACGCGCACTGCACACATATAGCCTATTGATAATCTGTCGGGCAGATAGAGCATGCTGCTCTCAAACACCTGGATATTGCATGGAGGGAAGATGTTCCAAATTATGATATCTACCAGTAAATGCTAAGGCAAGAATGGGTAAGCAAACCATGTATTTAAAAAGTTCAAAGTCTTGGTTGAATATTTACAATGCCCAATTCTTTCATCATGGAATAGCCTCCCTTGAAAATCTGACATTTCCTCTAGGCACTTTGGTCCTTGAAAAGTAAGTCTGTTGTGCTTGTTGTGGTAAAACCATGTGCAGTTATTATGATCAAGACAACATCGAATGTTGGCTTCAACCTGGTTTTCCATTCAAAGCGTTCCATTACAAAGGGAACCCGGATTTTGGTCGCTTTCTCGTTTTAAAACATGATATAGTAACCCCTCAATAACTCTTCAACATCTCAAATAGTGAGACTGAGTAGCTACCACATGGACAGACTTTATTAGTGTGTTTGTGTCGGGAGCATGTGGTCTATTTAGTCAGGCAATACTCACATTATTCTGACATATTTTAGAATGTAAAATGCATAATGCCATTGGGTAGAAATATTACAAATGTATTATTCTTAAAGTGGTAATGCATACTTTGCATACATTTTTGGGGGAGTTTTTTTTCTATAGGCTATTACAACAATTAGCCTAAATATTAAATGTAGGTAATTGAAAATTACAATTAAGTGCTTGAAAAAGCCCACGACTCCAACACCATCATTAAGTTTGCTGACCACACAACAGTGGTAGGTCTGATCACCGACAATGATGAGACAGCCTATAGGGAGGCCCACCAGTGCCACCAGTGGAAAAAGTTAGTGTAGAACCCTGGAGTGAATGTGAGAGAGAGAGCTGCTCTCTGTTACTCTGTCTATCAGTCCTACTTTAACTTGCAGATTTGCTATGCTCATGAGTGTGTGTGTATGCCAGTCTTTCTCTTGGCGTCTGCTTTCCCCCTGCTTTAACCTGAAGGTTATTGCTTTTAACTCAGATGGCGTCTATCGACATCCCAGTCGACCTGGCCAGGACCCGCTGACACAGGACTAGCCGGTCAGTCGTCAGATAATGTCTATCACTGACTCTCCCACCACAAACATACATGTTGCCTTTCCTCTCACTCTCTGGCACGCACACTCTTTCACGCTCAAGGTTTTCTTTGTACTTGTACGTGAGTTTGGGTACCCTAGACACTGGAAAGACTGCAGAATAAATAACCAGCCCCTGGGTAATATGTTGTCTCATGAGTTTTAAACTATGGCACACAAATACTACAATATGTCAGTGTGTGTTATTGTTCTTTACCGCCCCATCTATCATCAGGCTGGTAAGGCCACTGGCTATAGGAGAATAGAATGTAGAATAGAACCGGAGAAAAGAATGTAAGAGAAAAGTATGAAAACGTATGCACTCACTCCTGTAAGTCGCTCTGGATAAGAGCGTCTGCTAAATGACTAAATTGTCAAATGTATAATGTAGGACAAAAAAAATAAACATTTTCGAGGAGGCTGGGAGTAAGTGCTGCTTCTAGAAAATAAGTCTACAGTTACCTTGGCAACGTGAGGTGGAAGTCAGCACCGCTTTCCAAATAACCAATTATCCCCATGTGAGTATGTCTGGAAGAGAAAGAGTGTGTGTGAGGATTTTCTAATAGCTTTAGTCGACTTAGCTGAGGAACCATTCACCAGGCCACCATATTTCTTGATGGAAAAAAATTGGACAGTTAAGCAGAGGGGACACTTATGTTGATTACCAATGCAGAGTAAGGGCCTCAGCTTAGTCTAATCAGAGACAGTGTGAGACAAAGTCCTGCATGGCACCCGAGTGATGTGTGTGTGTGTGTGTGTGTGTGCATGCGTCTTACGCTGGTGCTGGCGTCTAATTAGGGTCTTTGATAAACATGGTGAACTACGGGAGCAGCTGAATGCCCCCCTCCTCCCTCCTCCCTCAGATTAAGAGCGGAGCAGGAACGGTAATGGTTTTGGGGGTGGAGGACATATTTCACTCTTTTGTTTGCCGCACTTCCAAGTGTGTGATTGACACAGGAGAGGGCAGTCAGAGACAGGAAGTGAGGCGTGGGGCTGAAAGAGGAAGGAGGCTCGTGTTTATCATTTTCTCACACTACTCCTTCTCCTACCACAACAAAGCTCTCTCATTGTCCTGCAGCTTCCCTCTTCTCCTCCGCTGTCACTCTGCCCATCAACAGCACAGTGAGCCAGGGAGATGACAGAAAGAGTGACTGTATGTCCTCCAGACATAGATTTCCCTCTGTCCAATGTCATGGTGCCTGTGGGGTGTTGGTTTGGAGACGCCAACCTCTCTCCATGTGTCGACTGATGCACTTTGACCTTCTCTAAAAGGCTTTGTCGGACCTCAGATTGGCATATACAGTGCATTCGGAAAGTATTGAGACCACTTCCCTTTTCCACATTTTGTTACGTTACAGCCTTATTCTAAAATGGATAACATTATACAATACCCCATAATTACAAAGCGCAAAACAGGTTAAGACATTTTTGCAAATGTATTAAAAATAAAAAACAGAAATACCTTAATTACATAAGTATTCAGACCCTTTCCATTGATCATCCTTGAGATGTTTCTACAACTTGCTTGGAGTCCACCTGTGTTAAATTCAATTGATTGGACATGATTTGGAAAGGCACACACCTGTCTATATAAGGTCCCACAGTTGACAGTGCATGTCAGAGCATAAACCAAGCCATGAGGTCGAAGGAATTGTCCGTAGAGCGCAGAGACAGGATTGTGTCGAGGCACAGATCTGGTGAAGGGTACCAAAACATTTCTGCAGCATTGAAGGTCCCCAAGAACACAGTGGGCTCAATCATTCTTAAATGGAATAAGTTTGGAACCACCAAGACTTTTCCTAGAGCTGGCCGCCCGGCCAAACTGAGCAATCGGGGGAGAAGGGCCTTGGACAGGGAGGGGTCCAAGAACCCGATGGTCACTCTGACAGAGCTCCAGAGTTCCTCTGTGGAGATGGGAGAACCTTCTAGAAGTACAACCATCTCTGCAGCACTCCACCAATCAGGCCTTTATGGTAGAGTGGCCAGACGGAAGCCACTCCTCAGTAAAAGGCACATGACAGCCCGCTTGGAGTTTGTCAAAAGGCACCTAAAGACTCTCAGACCATGAGAAACAAGATTCTCTGGTCTGATGAAACCAAGATTGAACTCTTTGGCCTGAATGCCAAGCGTCACGGCTGGAGGAAACCTGGCAACCTCCCTATGGTGAAGCACGGTGGTGGAAGCATCATACTGTGGGGATGTTTTTCAGCAGCAGGGACTAGGAGACTAGTCAGGATCGAGGGAAAGATGAACAGAGCAAAGTACAAAGAGATCCTTGATGAAAACCTGCTCCAGAGTGCTCAGGACCTCAGACTGAGGCGAAGGTTCACCTTCAAACAGGACAACAACCCTAAGTACACAGCCAAGACAACGCAGGAGTGGCTTTGGGACAAGTCTCTGAATGTCCTTGAGTGGCCCAGCCAGAGCCCGGACTTGAACCCGATCAAACATCTCTGTTGAAGAGACCTGAAAATAGCTGTGCACCAACGCTCCCCATCCAACCTGACAGAGCTTGAGAGGATCTGTGGAGATTAATGGGAGAAACTCCCCAAATACAGGTGTGCCAAGCTTGTTGCGTCATACCCAAGAAGACTCAAGGCTGTAATCGCTGCCAAAAGGTGCTTCAACCAAGTACTGAGTAAAGGGTCTGAATACTTATGTAAATGTTATATTTCCGGTTTTTTTCTTTTAAACCTTTTTTTTCTTTGTCATTATGGGGTATTGTGTGTAGATTGATGAGGGGGGAAAAAACAATTTAATCCATTTTAGAATAAGGCTGTAATGTAACAAAATGTGGAAAAAGTCAAGGAGTCTGAATACTTTCCGAATGCACCTGTATAGCCGGAGGGGCATTAGTGGCGGGCATACACATCATTTGCACTCAAACAGAATAAACAAACCCCTCTAAAAACACTACAAATTCAAAACGCATCCCAAATACTCAAACCACATACAACACCACACACAAAACACATCCTTCAAAACAATATCCCCAGACAGCAGAAAAACTGAGATTGACTAAACAGATAATAATACATAGCCAAATGATCCAGACATTTTCACATTCACATTTATTTCCCATGATTTCATAGCAAGCTTCAACTTATTTGTGTTACAATCAAATTAAAAGGTTTCTGCAGTTTGCTTTTTTTACTCCCACAAACGCCCAGCACAATGGTGGACTAGCATTTCCCTACCAGAAACACACACACACACACACACACACACTTCCTCATATACATACAGGGTCGCATCTCACAAATAAAATATAATAAAATAAATTACAAAAATAACATTATTAGCCATGCACTGACTGTACATACGCAACCAAAACGTAATACCTACATCTTGAAAAAAAAAACTCTAAAACAAATCTCTATGCTACTCCCAAAAAGCAACACCCTTTCTAAGATGGAGTACCATTGTCCTGTACGGGCAACCAACTAAGCTTACAAACAGACTGGAGAAATCCATGTACTTCTCAGTACCGCAAAATAGATCCACAACATCAACATGAGCTTCTGACCTTTTAGGTGAGGATTGTAAATGTGACTTTTGTTCTCTCCTGTACCTCTGGGTTCATGCGTACGGTATGTATGTTGATTTGTTACATGTGCAAATGGTTCTACATTGCTTGCTACTTTCCTGGTATGCTAATTGTGCATTACTGTTATTAGTTGGTCATTGTGTAATACTGTAGTCTTTATGCAAATATGACCGAGGTGTACATTCCATCTCAACTTGTGTGTAACAATATAATTACATATAGACATAGAGTGTGTAAATAGAGATTTATAGATTGTCATTTTCATGACAAATGGGGACATTACACCAAAACCCTTGTGTTAACTTGTGTTATTTGTCTAATGTGTCTATTCGTTGTACAACACTTCTAAACATTCTATCTAAATCTGTTTGAGATACGCAAGGCAGATAAGTATGGATGTGGTATCCATAATGCACCAAGGACAGAGGGGGAGGAGTGAGTGAGGTCAGAGCAAAAGGGGGGATATCTGGGAGGAGGGGGTAGGAGGAGAAGGAAAATATGGTCTGTTTCATCTAGGAGGCAACAAGAGTTTGTGGTTTGAACTATGCTGTAGGGACAGGAGTTTTTCCTGAACACTTGTCTCGACCAGGAAAAAAAAAAACTTTGGCTCCTAGCCCTGAGTTTTTCGTAGGTATGTCACAACATGGTCAGGAGAAACTCCTCGAGCTAGGGTCACAAAAGGGACTGGGTTAAGAGTGGTTAAGTAGTGGTCAGGGTTAAGAGTGGTTAAGTAGTGGTCAGGGTTGGGTAGTGGTCAGGGGTTTTGAGCTAGGTGAGTGAGTCTCTGTGGTTGTTGTAATCGGAGTCGGAGAGGTGGTTGTCGTGGGGGTCTGCGGTGTCGGGGTCGTTGTCAGGTTCATCGCCACTCTCGGCGCTGTAGTCCACCTCCTCCATGAAGGAGTGCTCTTCGTCCTCCAGCACATACGTACTCGGGCTGCTGCTTGACAACAACACAACACATCAAACAGTCAGTCCATTATTCTAGGCATGCTCAATTAAAAAAATCTAAGTCCTTGAAAGCAAACAAAAAAGATTTGAACCTGGGTCTGGACAGAAATTAAATATACATTATTTATATGATTTCAGAAAGAAATTCAGAAAGATAAAACTAGTGACAGGTAATAAAAAGTATACTAACAACAAAAAATCACATCAACTCACTAATCGTGCTGCATTTCTGTTAGAGACATCTCCTTTATGCGTCAGTTTAGTGGTTTAATGGTTAAACGTCTCAGAGGTTTAGTGGTTTTAGTGGTTTTTAATGGTTTTTAATGGTGTGAGGGCTTTGAAAGAGGATCCCATGGAGACAGTGGATGAGGGGGTTCAGACATTGACCCCTGCTCCCCCCTCACCCCGCCCCTGAGAGAGGTAAAGTGGATTAGGAGGAGGGTGTGACGGGGTGTAATTGTGTAATGGGCTGGATGGACAGAGTGCTGTCTGGAGAGGAGTGTTAAGATCCCAGAGTGAGAGAGCTTGAGCCATTACAGTCCATTAGAGAAAGATTGCAAGGGCCAAACTCACTCACACTGGACCGGCCACACACACACACTTGCACTGTATATATACAGAATATGTATGTGCATACACACACACACACACACACACACACACACCATTCCAATCCTATTGTTATTATGATATCATGGGTCTGATGATTAAAAATTGAATGATAAAAAGCATAAAATCATAAAACTGTTATGAGCCTATAGCCAAGCCCTGAGGTCTCTAACCTGGCTGCTTGAAAGGCTTCAATAAATAAATACATCAATTATACATGGCTAAATCAATACATGAGGAGAAGAGATTTGTAAGAAGGAGCCACATTGACATGTCATGAGGATGCTGAAGATGATGACAGCGAACAATGCAGCTACACTACTGTCCTGAGTGCTGGCCACACTGCAACTGTCAATTAAACTAGTGGATCATGTTTGGTTTAAAAGTTGGAGAGTATGACTGTGTGTGTGTGTGTGTGTGTGTGTGTGTGTGTGTGTGTACAGTGGGGGAAAAAAGTATTTAGTCAGCCACCAATTGTGCAAGTTCTCCCACTTAAAAAGATGAGAGAGGCCTGTAATTGTCATCATAGGTACACATCAACTATGACAGACAAATTGAGATTATTTTTTCCAGAAAACCACATTGTAGGATTTTTTTATGAATTTATTTGCAAATTATGGTGGAAAATAAGTATTTGGTCAATAACAAAAGTTTCTCAATACTTTGTTATATACCCTTTGTTGGTAATGACACAGGTCAAATGTTTTCTGTAAGTCTTCACAAGGTTTTCACACACTGTTGCTGGTATTTTGGCCCATTCCTCCATGCAGATCTCCTCTAGAGCAGTGATGTTTTGGGGCTGTCGCTGGGCAAAACGGACTTTCAACTCCCTCCAAATATTTTCTATGGGGTTGAGATCTGGAGACTGGCTAGGCCACTCCAGGACATTGAAATGCTTCTTACGAAGCCACTCTTTCGTTGCCCGGGCGGTGTGTTTGGGATCATTGTCATGCTGAAAGACCCAGCCACGTTTCATCTTCAATGCCCTTGCTGATGAAGGAGGTTTTCACTCAAAATCTCACGATACATGGCCCCATTCATTCTTTCCTTTACACGGATCAGTCATCCTGGTCCCTTTGCAGAAAAACAGCCCCAAAGAATGATGTTTCCACCCCCATGCTTCACAGTAGGTATGGTGTTCTTTGGATGCAACTCAGCATTCTTTGTCCTCCAAACACGTCAAGTTGAGTTTTTACCAAAAAGTTATATTTTGGTTTCATATGACCATTTGACATTCTCCCAATCCTCTTCTGGATCATCCAAATGCACTCTAGCAAACTTCAGACATGTACTGGCTTAAGCAGGGGGACATGTCTGGCACTGCAGGATTTGAGTCCCTGGCGACGTAGTGCGTTACTGATGGTAGGCTTTGTTACTTTGGTCCCAGCTCTCTGCAGGTCATTCACTAGGTCCCCTCGTGTGGTTCTGGGATTTTTGCTCACCGTTCTTGTGATCATTTTGACCCCACGGGGTGAGATCTTGCGTGGAGCCCCAGATCGAGGGAGATTATCAGTGGTCTTGTATGTCTTCCATTTCCTAATAATTAACTCCCACAGTTGATTTCTTCAAACCAAGCTGCTTACCTATTGCAGATTCAGTCTTCCCAGCCTGGTGCAGGTCTACAATTTTGTTTCTGGTGTCCTTTGACAGCTCTTTGGTCTTGGCCATAGTGGAGTTTGGAGTGTGACTGTTTGAGGTTGTGGACAGGTGTCTTTTATACTGATAACAAGTTCAAACAGGTGCCATTAATACAGGTAACGAGTGGAGGACAGAGGAGCCTCTTAAAGAAGAAGTTACAGGTCTGTGAGAGCCAGAAATCTTGCTTGTTTGTAGGTGACCAAATACTTATTTTCCACCATAATTTGCAAATAAATTCATTAAAAATCCTACAAGGTGATTTTCTGGATTTTTTTTCTTCTCAATTTGTCTGTCATAGTTGACGTGTACCTATGATGAAAATTACAGGTCTCTCTCATCTTTTTAAGTGGGAGAACTTGCACAATTGGTGGCTGACTAAATACTTTTTTTCCCCACTGTATGTGCGCGCACGCCAAGGTTATTACAGTTTTGTGATTTAATACTATTTTTTATTTCTATTAGTTGTTCGATTTATTTGAAATTCAGTTTAGTTTCAGTTTGTTTTTAGGCTTGATTTACTAGTTTTTATTTAGTTTCAGTTTGATAAAAACACTTTCATTTTTATATGATTTAGTTTCAGTTTTAGAGTTAGGGACAAAAGGTAGCCTATGCATGGGAGGCTAGGAGCCATATATGTGTTGTATGCCTATAGTTAATTTTTTTGGGATGTCACTCTTTGCCAATGGGGGGCAGTAATACATAAATAAGGTGATGGGCCAGGACCATAGACATAACATCTCTGTCCCATGATGGCGTCTGTGAGAGCATGGGCAGCACCATTGAGGCCATCTCTATCTTGAAATAGTACATTTTCTTTTTCACAAGTAAAAATAATTGGCTGATCCCTCCTGATGACCCAGCTGTCACGACTCCAACCGGGTCATCAGGTCATGCCAAACGGGTCATCAGGAGGGATCAGCCAATGAAGTTGGAAGTCCCTCCCAGTTGACTAAATCAAAATTGCGAAAGTCCTCAATGGTGCTGCCCATGCTAACACAGGCTTTTGGCCACTAGAGGACTCCATACAACTCCATGGCCAGGACATAGGTTTGTTTAGGTTTCAATTATAAATCTATCCTAATGTGACTTGGATTTAAAGGATAAGCGCCTAGACTGATGCAAGAAATATGATTGAAGGAAACTCTTGCCAATGTTCACACCAATCCAATTTTTTTTTTTACTTTAGTAGTTGATGTAAACTGAATCAAGTACCTTTACCTTTATCTGACTGACAGAGACAGAGGAAAAAACAACAAATGAAGTCATGGCACATCACTGACTAACCCCTTCAAATAGGGTAAATAAAAACAGCTGGTGTGAGCATGCGGGTCTGGGCAGATGAGATGTAGTCATTGTTTGTGTCTGTAAGTTGTTCTTCGTATGTATAAGCTTGTTTTTGGAGTGTAAAAAATTAAATAACAAAAATAAAATAAGCCGCAAAAACATAAGCAATACAACACTTCTTCACAAATCTATCAGTTCACAGCCAGCCAGCTTGTGTGTGTGTATGTGTTTCTGTTCAATCAAACAATAATTTCTGTTTTATCTTCAAGAAGAATCTGCGTCCAGAGAGGTGGTCGTTCGGTTTCTCAAGCCTGATGACATGCTGAATATTCTCTCCACGAACGCTTGGGATGCAGGGACAGAAACCAGATCCAGTGCCACAGGGCACAGCTTTGGATAAACAGCCAGAACTGGAGAGGTGACTCTGTAAACATGCCCCCCTTTACCTCTTCCAGGTATTTCCGCAGCTCACACGGGGCACTTCATGTCCTGCCAGGTCGACCCTCTTGCTGCACAGTGACCTCAGACACAATCTTCGATGCGAGGAAGCTATATTTCTGAAGAACTGTGGTTGAGATGCTTGCTGGATTCAACGTGCTGGCATCTTTCGGGGGTCGTGCTGCTCCACAGCAGTACTGTCCGAATTGCTGAAGTACAAAAGACTGCTTCCCTCATCAGTGGCTCCATCTCTGTTGAGCGAAGTGCCAGAGATGCACTTGGGTCCATCTGGCAAGCTGCTGCAGGGGCTGGATCGAAGTTGGCTGCCAGAGGATTCAATATGACTTCAGGTGGACCTGTCCCATCTGTTTTGCAACAGAAGCCTCAAGGTTGAGAAGGCACAGCACCACATCAGACAGCAACTGGCTGTCAGTTTGAAGTTGGTTGGTGTGGATTGCGAACGGCTCCAGCAACTTCAAAAGATGCTCTAGCTTGGCCCATTCACGCGCCGTGCTCGCCCTCAGATTTCTTCCCTGTTAGCTAGTGATAGCTAGTGATAGCTAGTGATAGCTAGTGATAGCAATGCACAAGATAGGCCTATTTGAAACATTAGCATTTACTGGCAGCATTTACCCACCAGATTCAGAAGATTGAAAACCCCATTCGATTTTTGCCCAAAGTTTTGAAAAAAATATTAAAAAATAAACATAATTTATGATGGTTTTTATCTTATATGAGTTCGTTTCAGTATCGTTTTTATTTTTGTTTACTATAGTAACCTTGGTGTGTGCATGTGTCTGACCTGGTGACTTTGCAGCGTGTCTCGATCAGGTCACTCTCGACGTCCAGCAGGTGGGCGTGGTTCCTCAGCTCCAGGGGTGAGGTCAGTCTCTTCAGCCTGAGCAGAGCCACACAGAACTGGGCTCCCATCTCCTCCAGCTCCCTGGTGCCTATCTGGAGACCCTGGACACACACATTATTACATTATTATTATTATTATTATTATTATTTACACTTATAAACACTGCGCATGCACACACACACACACACACACACACACACACGGCAGGTAGCCTAGTAGTTAGAGTGACAAGGTGAAAAATCTGTCGATGTGCCCTTGAGCAAGGCACTTAACCCTAATTGATCCAAGGTCACCGTTGATAATGGCTGACCCTGGCCATGACTCCACTCTTCGAGAGAGTCTCAGGGGGAGTTGGGAGATGCAAAAATATATATCTACAATTTACACATGCTTATAATACAGACCTGTACATTTTTATTTATTTATTTATTTCACCTTTATTTAACCAGGTAAGCCAGTTGAGAACAAGTTCTCATTTACAACTGCGACCTGGCCAAGATAGAGCAAAGCAGTGCGATAAAAACAACAACACAGAGTTACATATGGGGTAAAACAAAACATAAAGTCAAAAATACAACAGAAAATATATATACAGTGTGTGCAAATGTAGCAAGTTATGGAGGTAAGGCAATAAATAGGCCATTGTGCAAAATAATTACAATTAGTATTAACACTGGAATGATAGATGTGCAAGAGATGATGTGCAAATAGAGATACTGGGGTGCAAATGAGCAAAATAAATAACAATATGGGGAATGAGGTAGTTGAGTGGGCTAATTTCAGAAGGGCTGTGTACAGGTGCAGTGATCGGTAAGGTGCTCTGACAACTGATGCTTAAAGTTAGTGAGGGAGAGAAGAGTCTCCAGCTTCAGAGATTTTTGCAGTTCGTTCCAGTCATTGGCAGCAGAGAACTGGAAGGAATGGCGGCCAAAGGAGGTGTTGGCTTTGGGGATGACCAGTGAGATATACCTGCTGGAGCGCATAATACGGGTGGGTGTTGCTATGGTGACCAATGATCTAAGATAAGGCGGAGATTTTCCTAGCAGTGATTTATAAATGACCTGGAGCCAGTGGGTTTTTGCGACGAATATGTAGTGAGGACCAGCCAACAAGAATGTACAGGTCACAGTGGTGGGTAGTATATGGGGCTTTGGTGACAAAACTGATGGCACTGTGATAGACTACATCCAATTTGCTGAGTAGAGTGTTGGAGGCTATTTGTAAATGACATCGCCGAAGTCAAGGATCGGTAGGATAGTCCGTTTTACAAGGGCATGTTTGGCAGCATGACTGAAGGAGGCTTTGTTGCGAAATAGGAAGCCGATTCTAGATTTCACTTTGGATTGGAGATGCTTAATGTGAGTCTGGAAGGAGAGTTTACGGTCTAACCAGACACCTAGGTATTTGTAGTTGTCCACATACTCTAGGTCAGACCCGTCGAGAGTAGTGATTCTAGTCGGGTGGGCGGGTGCCAGCAGCGTTCGATTGAAGAGCATGCATTTAGTTTTACTAGTGTTTAAGAGCAATTGGAGGCTACGGAAGGAGTGTTGTATGGTATTGAAGCTCGTTTGGAGGTTTGTTAACACAGTGTCTAATGAAGGGCCAGATGTATACAAAATGGTGTCGTCTGCGTAGAGGTGGATCTGAGAGTCACCAGCAGCAAGAGCGACATCACTGATATACACAGAGATTAGAGTCAGCCCAAGAATTGAACCCTTTGGCACCCCCATAGAGACTGCCATAGGTCCAGACAACAGGCCCTCCGATTTGACACATTGAACTCTATCTGAGAAGTATTTGGTGAACCAGGCGAGGCAGTCATTTGAGAAAACAAGGCTATTTAGTCTGCCAATAAGAATGCGGTGGTTGACAGAGTCGAAAGCCTTGGCCAGGTCGATGAAGACGGCTGCACAGTAATGTCTATTATCGATCGCGGTTATAATATCGTTTAGGACCTTGAGCGTAGCTGAGGTGCACCCATGATCAGCTCAGAAACCAGATTGCATAGCGGAGAAGGTACGGTGGGATTCGAAATGGTCAGTGATCTGTTTGTTAACTTGGCTTTCAAAAACCTTCGAAAGGCAGGGCAGGATGGATATAGGTCTGTAACAGTTTGGATCTAGAGTGTCACCCCCTTTGAAGAGGGGGATGACCGCGGCAGCTTTCCAATAATAATAATAATAATAATAATAATAATAATAATAATAATAATAATAATAATAATAATAATAATAATAATAAGCCATTTAGCAGACGCTTTTATCCAAAGCGACTTACAGTCATGCGTGCATACATTTTTTGTGTATGGGTGGTCCCGGGGATCGAACCCACTACCTTGGCGTTACAAGCGCCGTGCTCTACCAGCTGAGCTACAGAGGACCACAATCTCTGGGGATCTCAGACGTTACGCAAGAGAGGTTGAACAGGCTAGTAATAGGGGTTGCGACAATTTCGGTGGCAAATTTTAGAAAGAAAGGGTCCAGATTGTCTAGCCCAGATGATTTGTAGGGGTCCAGATTTTGCAGCTCTTTCAGAACATCAGCTGTCTGAATTTGTGTGAAGGAGAAGCGGGGGGGGGGGGGGGGTGCAGAGCTGGTGGCCGGGGTAGTGGTAGCCAGGTGGAAAGCATGGCCAGCCGTAGCAAAATGCTTGTTGAAATTCTCGATTATTGTAGATTTACCGGTGGTGATAGTGTTTCCTAGCCTCAGTGCAGTGGGCAGCTGGGAGGAAGTGCTCTTATTCTCCATGGACTTTACAGTGTCCCAAAACTTTTTGTAGTTAGTGCTACAGGATGCAAATTACTGTTTGAAAAAGCTAGCCTTCGCTTTCCTAACTGCTTGTGTATATTGGTTCCTAACTTCCCTGAAAAGTTGCATATCGCGGGGCTATTCGATGCCAATGCAGTACGCGACAGGATGTTTTTGTGCTGGTCAAGGGCAGTCAAGTCTGAGGAGAATCAGGGGCTGCTTAGTTCTGAATTTTTTGAATGGGGCATGCTTATTTAAGACTGATAGGAAAGCACTTTTAAAAGAACAACCAGGCATCCTCTACTGACGGAATGAGATAGATATCCATCCAGGATACCTGCGCCAGGTCAATTAGGAAGGCCTGCTTGCTAAAGTTTTTTAGGGAGCGTTTGACAGTGATGAGGGGTGGTCGTTTGACCGCGGACCCGTTACGGACGCACGCAATAAGGCAGTGATCGCTGAGATCCTGGTTGAAGACAGCGGAGGTGTATTTAGAGAGTAAGTTAGTCAGGATGATATCGATGAGGGTGCCCATGTTTACGGATTTAGGGTTGTACCTGGTAGGTTCCTTGATAATTTGTGTGAGATTGAGGGCATCTAGTTTGGATTGTAGGATGGCCGGGGTGTTAAGCATATCCCAGTTTAGGTCACCAAGCAATACGAACTCCGAGGATAGATGGGGGGCAATCAATTCACATATGGTGTCCAGGGCACAGCTGGGGTCTGAGGGGGGTCTGTAGCAAGCGGCAACAGTGAGAGACATTTCTGGAAAGGTAGATTTTTAGAAGTAGGAGCTCAAACTGTTTAGGCACAGACCTGGATAGTATGATAGAGCTCTGCAGGCTAACTCCACACCCTTTGGCAGTTCTATCTAGACGGAAAATGTTGTAGTTGGGGATGGAAATGTATGAATACATGTTTGAAACTATAAGCACCAACCAACCTAATTATTATCACACACACACTTCTGTCCCACGTGCAATCTCTCAAGTCCACAGAGGGCTTCCAGTAATATGTCTGTAGCAGAGCAGAACTAAAAAGAGGATACTGGCTTGGCGGGACCATGGGAAATAGAACCTCAACAAAATACGATCCCTGCACATCTGTCCAAACACTTTCCCCATACATACATAACCTAATCAGCAGGGACGGAAGGAGAGGGACCATGCAAAACAGGCAACCCTAGCCTGCCCCTGGGCTCTGCAGATGTTGACATTGGCAACCCCAATGCTGAGAGAGGGAGAGGAGCTGACAGAGGTTTCTGCACTCACTGGACACTCACAGACCGACAGGCAGAACATCAGCTCAGTCATCATGGCTGGCACACACACACACAGAGTGTTTAGTGGAGAAGTCATAAGCCTGGTGATATTGCTTTGAGTCACTAACTGTATGATTTACAGAACTATGGCTCCCCCTGCTGGTTGTTGGTCCACACACACACACACCCACCACAGGCTGGCTGTATCCAAACACACACACACACACACACACACACCTTGCAATTGTCATTGCTGGGACACACACCCACACACCTTGTATTTGCCCTGGTCACAGCCACAGAGTGTGCTCTCCATAGTGTAGCTGCGCTGGACTCCGATCTCCCTCCAGACCACCACGCGGGCGGTGGCCTCCTTGGAGCGCTCCACCACAAAGCTGCAGCTGGCCATGCTGAAGGCCGGCGCTGTCTGGGACAGGATCTTAGGCAGAGTCTGAGGGAGGGAGAAAAGTTATAGTGTGACACCTATAGACAACAGACAGTGAGGTCTGTGTCGGAGAGAGGATACGCTATGGATGGATGGGAGATGGTGGGGTTATGGTACAGGCAGGCTTAAGCTAAGGACACCGAACACAATTGCATTTTATCGATGGCAATTTTAATGCACAGAGATACCATGACAAGATCCTGAGGCCCATTGTTGTGCCATTCATCCGCCACCATCACCTCATGTTTCAGCATGATAATGCACAGCAAATAATGGAAATGGTGGTCACACCAGATACTGACGGGTTTTCTGATCTATACCCTACTTTTAAAAAAAAAGGTATCTGTAACCAACAGATGCATATCTGCATTCCCAGTCATGTGAAATCCATAGATTAGGACCTAATTTATTTATTTCAATTGACTAATTTCCTTATATGAACTGTAACTCAGTAAAATTTGTTGCGTTTATATTTTTGTTCAGTATATGTGTGAGTGTACTGTATGTGTGTGCGTGTCTCACCCTGTAGCCAAGGTCTTCGTGTAGGTCACAGGATGTCGCGCTGATGTTGGTCTGCCATACGGTCTCCTTCAAACTACAACCGTACATGAACACGTTCTTCTTCCGGGAGTGACCGTGGTAGTCACAGAACACCTACATCCCAGAGGGAGGGAGAGGACTCAGACACACAGGGAAGTGGACGACTGAACTTATGAAGACAATCGAACTTCATCAATCTGGCTTTCCCGCCACAACTGTTAGGGAAAGTGACATGGTTAAGGTCGTGGCTAAGGAAAGGGTTAGCATGACCGAGTTAGCCACGTGCGACCAGCGCTGTAAGGGTATCGTGGGCTATGGCACACATATGGCGGTTACGGTAAGCGTGGTTGGGCTCACCAGTGGCGCCCTCTGGATAGCGGCGAGGTACTGCAGCAGGCTCTTGGTGTGGTAAATGGTAGGATGCAGCTCAGGACTGGGGCTCTGCCACTGTCGGTTCAGATCCTCCCCACTCAGAGAACAACGGTGACTGGAGAGAGAAACAGGGCGAAGAAATAGTGCGGTTGTTATATACAGTGCCTTCCGAAAGTATTCACACCACTTGACTTTTTCAAAATGTTGTTGTGTTACAGCCTGAATTTAAAATAGATTAAATTGAGATTTCTTGTCACTGGCCTACACAGAATAGGTCAAAGATCATTCCAAAGAAAAGCTGAAATGTCTAGAGTCAATAAGTATTCAAGCCCTTTGTTATGGCAAGCCTAAATAAAGTTCTGGAGTAAAAATTTGCTTAAGTCACATAATAAATTGCATGGACTCATTCTATTTGCAATTATAGTGTTTAACATGAGTTTTGAATGACTACCTCATCTCTGCACCCCACACATACAATTATCTGTAAGTTCCCTCAGTCGAGCAGTGAATTTCAAACACAGACTCAACCACAAAGACCAGGGAGGTTTTCCAATGCCAAGCAAAGAAGAGCACCTATTGGTAGATGAAATAATAAAATAAAATAAAGTAGACATTGAATATGCCTTTGAGCGTGGTGAAGTTATTTATTACACTTTGGATGGTGTATCAATACACCCAATCAGTACAAAAGATACAGGCATCCTTCCTAACTCAGTTGCTGGATAGGAAGGAAACCGCTCAGGGATTTCACCATGAGGCCAATGGTGACTTTAAAACAGTAACAGAGTTGAATGACTGTGATAGGAGAAAACTGAGGATGGATCAACAACATTGTAGTTTCTCCCCAATACTAACATAAATGACAGAGTGAAAAGAAGGAAGCCTGTACAGAATACAAATATTCCAAAACATGCATCCTGTTTGCAACAAGGCACTAAAGCAATACTGCAAAACATGTGGCAAAGCAATTAACACTTTGTCCTGAATACAAAGTGTTATGTTTGTGGCAAATACAATACATTACTTAGTTCCACTCTCCATATTGTCAAGCATAGTGGAGGCTGCATGATGTTATGGGTATGCTTGTAATCGTTAAGGACTGGGGAGTTTTTCAGGATAAAAAAGAAACGGAATGGCGCTAAGCACAGGCAAAATCCTAGAGGAAAACCTGGTTCAGTCTGCTTTCCACCAGACACTTGGAGATGAATTCACCTTTCAGCAGGAATAATAACCTAAAACACAAGGCCAAATCTACACTTACTTGCCGTTGACCACTCCGTCAGGGTTGAGCATTGGGACTATCTTGAAGATGTAGGCCTCCCTGAGACTCTGTGCCAGGGGGCTGCTGCCCATCAGGAACTCCAGGGTGCCCTTCATCACCCAGCTGGCATTGGTCTCCCCTGGGTGCACTCGCGCTGACAGGAACACCAGTGGACGGTTCCCTGGACACACACAAACACACATCACATAAAAAATACACTCAGCAACACACATCCCCAAAGAAGGATGAGACAGTAATGTGACAGATAGACAGTGATATCTTTAAGTCATCCTAGGTCAGTCCCCACCTCAGTAGTCAGTGGTCAGTCAGTACTCACTGAACTGGCAGATCTGGTCGTTGCTGGTGGACTCGGGCATGGCGGTGATGGTGAGGAGGGGGCAGCTGTTGCCCCCAAGAGTCTCACACAGGACGTCCTGGCGCATGTAGATCTGAGGGGTCCGCAGCGCCTCCAGCTTCTGAAGGTGCATCTGGGCAGGAAGACAGGAACACAGACAATAAGGAAGCTTTACACAACAGTGGAGCTCTGTTGGGCTAGTAGAGTAGTACCTCTACTAATTAACATGTTCAATTAGAGTAGGTGTAGAAATATATTACCTTTAGAGTAGGTGTAGGGGTAGAAATATACTACCTTTAGAGTACAGTAGGTACACTCATCTAGTAACGGGTCGGACCCCCCTTTGCCTCCAGAACAGCCTGAATTCTTCGGGGCATTGATTATACAAGTCGGACACGTTCCACAGGGATGTTGGTCCATGCTGACGCGATAGCATCACACAGTTGCTGCAGATTGGTGGTACACCAGGAAGGATGGGTCCATAGACTCATGCTGCTTACGCCAAATCCTGACTGCCATCAGTATGACGCAACAGGAACTGGGATTTGTCGGACCAGGCAATGTTTTTCCACTCCTCAATTGTCCAGTGTTGGTGATCGTGTGCTCACTGGAGCCGCTTATTCTTGTTTTGAGCTGATAAGAGTGAAACCCGGTGTGGTCGTCTGCTGCAATAGCCCATCCGTGACAAGGATCGACGAGTTGTGCGTTCCGAGATGCCGTTCTGCACACGGTTGTACTGCGCTGTTATTTGCCTGTTTGTGGCCCGCCTGTCTTACCATTCTCCTTCGACCTCTCATCAACGAGCGGTTTTCACCCACAGGCCTGCCTCTGACTGGATGTTTTTTTGTTTGTCGCACCATTCTCGTTAATACCTAGAAAAGCCCAAGAGGCCATTTCTGAGATACTGGAACCTGCGTTCCTGGCACAGACAATCATACCACGCTCAAAGTCACTTAGGTCACTCCTTTTGCCCATGCTAACGTTCAATGGAACAGTAACTGAATGCATCGATGCCTGTCTGCCTGCTTTATATAGCAAGCCACGGCCACCTAGTATACCAAACATTAGGAACTCCTTCCTAATATTGAGTTGAGGTCCCCCTTTTGCCCTCAGAACAGCCATTGACTCTACAAGGTGTCAAAGGCATTCCACAGTCAAGTTGGCTAGATGTCCTTTAGGTGGTGGACCATTCTTGATACACACAGGAAACTGTTGAGCGTGAAAAACCCAGCAGTGTTGCAGTTCTTGAGACAAACCGGTGCGCCTGGCACCTACTACCATACCCCGTTCAAAGGCACTTAAATATTTTGTCTTGCCCATTCACCCTCTGAATGGTACACACACACACAATCCATGTCTCAATTGTTTCAAGGATTAAAAGTCGTTCTTTAACCCGTCTCCCTCCCTTCATCTACACTGATTGAAATGGATTTAACAAGTGACATCAATAAGGGATCATAGCTTTCACCTGGTCAGTCTATGTCATGGAAAGAGCAGGTGTCCTTAATGTTTTGTATACTCAGTGTATATTACCTTTAGAGTAGAGTAGGTGTAGGGGTAGTGGTAGGCGAAATAGCAGACATCGTCCTTGTGGTTGAAGGTCATGCTGAAGGTCATGGTGTAGTAGGACTTCCCCTTCTGACCGCCTGCCGCTATCGAGCTCCTGGAGAAGTGGTTTCTGGGTAAAAGGAGGTTGAAAAGTTCCCAAATACTTGATACAATAACAAACAGAAACTTACAAACAAATTCACACTCATGACACCAGTATCTACCAAAGTGACAAACAAGTAACCTATTTGATGGCCCTGTTCAAATACCTTCCTTCCTTCCTTCCTTTCTCGTTTGCTTGGGGTAAGCACAGATCTGTAAGTTATTGGATAAGACAAAGCAAGGTTACCACCCTATTACTTTTTATAACAACCAATTTAGATCTGTGGTTACTTCAAGGAACAGGTCAGACGGAAGGATGCATTTCTAAAGTATTGGAACAGGGCTCATTTCTCCTGACAGGTGCACTACTTGTCCGGTGGGCTGTGTGATACTGACTCTGCTCACGGGGTAAAGTAGGACAGTCACACCTACTTGTAGTAACAGATGTCCGTTCCGGTGCGAACCCAACGGGGCCTGCCACTAATGGCCTCCTGAACAGAGTACATCAGCACCTGCATACCTGCAAACGGTACATGCAGTCAATTACTAAAGGAGAGGTTCATTATATACACACCACAAACTGAATTAGCATTTCTATCTACACACAGCAGCTTTGCCACACATCAAAGGCTAAATAATGCAACAAAAATGACCAAGGCAGTCAGTCAGTCGCTTACCGTAGTTGAACTGGCTGTTGGACTTTTCACAGTTGATGATGTTGAAGCGATAGGGGGCTCCCACGCGCATGCCGCTCACCTCAAAGTAGAACCACTGGTGGTAGTGGTTACTGTTGATGTCGGAGTTTAGGATCAGGTCATACTCAAACCTGGAACACACACAGATCACATCAGCACAACCTTTAGGCAAACCAAATGGCCCACATGTGGGTACGGAGACAAAGTTGAATACAAAAAATACATGTTGTTCCCAGTTTATGTAACAATGGGACACAATACTCACTTTCTGACTTGAATAGCTTTCCTCAGGTTGCCAGACTCAAACTGAGAGTTGAACTTCAGAGATTCACCGTCATCAATCACTGGACAACTGAAACACAACAGAAACCCACACCGTGAGACACACACACAGAGACACCCACACACACAGACACATTCCAAGTTTCCTGGACTGAAGATGATGACGATGATGCTCACCTCTGTATGTCCAAGTCGTAGACCACTTTATCCAGGATGTCATTGGGGTGGATCAGCCTCTCAATGTCCTGGAAGATCTTAGTCCTGTAGGGGG
The DNA here is from genome assembly GCF_964263955.1 of Coregonus lavaretus. Taxonomy (NCBI): domain Eukaryota; kingdom Metazoa; phylum Chordata; class Actinopteri; order Salmoniformes; family Salmonidae; genus Coregonus; species Coregonus lavaretus. The sequence goes on from NC_140004.1 coordinate 11,152,452, forward strand.
GCAGAGGACTGAGTGACATCATCATCACACTGCAGCAGCAGAGGAGAGCACTAACAGAACAAACCAACCCTTCACTTAGACTCTATACTACTTTAAGCCACCCGACTACCAGAAATCAGTCATTGTTAGTGGAAAGAGGTGACACAAAGAGATTTGACTGTTAGCAATAAACCAGCAACTTTTCAGCTACTGGTCCAGTTCTCTTAATCTCAAATAACAGGGGGGAGAGGGAGTGCAAAACAGACACATTCAGTAGAACCTAGATCAGCGTCTAGGGGTCTCACCTCTGCACGCCATAGACCCTCTCCAGGATGTGTTCTCGGAAGGTGGGCGCCACGTGGCCAAAGTAGTCTGGGTAGGCCACTTCTGAGTACTGTGGCACAGAGCTTGTGCTCTTCACCATCTCCACGTACAGGTCAGGGTCGTGGAGTGGCAGGAGCAACGCCGTGTCCGGCACCTCCAGCACCGCCCCCTCGCCTCCCTCCTCCTCTGCTAACGTCTCCTCGGCCCCGCCCCCTTGCCGGGCAGCCAGCAGGGGGGGTTGTCTATTGTGCCTGTTGACCCCTCCTCCACCCCCTGCCCTGCCCTGAGGCCCAGCCCCCTCCAGGGCCACCCGCTCCAGCCCCTGCACAAGCTCCTGCTCCAGCCCCGGGTGTGGTTGGATTTGGCTGTGGTCACAGCAGCCATCTTGGTCCTTGGTGATATTGATGGTGTCCAGGTCCAGGGGATGGACTGGGGCCGGGGTGGCTGCTGGGGCCGGAGGAGAGGCTTCAGGGTGGGGGTGTTCACCTTTGGCCAGGTGGCACTCCCCCTGGAGGGGGGCGGCAGTGGGGTGTTTTGGGGGCAGGGCCTGGGCGGTGGGAACGATGATGGGGCGGTGAGACTTTGGAGCTGCCGGGGTGGCCGTCACACCGCTCTTTGGGTTATCAAAGTTAAATCCCTGCAGAGACACAAAGGAGATTGAACTTTAGGATGAGAGGCAGCTTTCTGATCACTTACCAGTGTGGTCCCCTCATGAAAAACACACTTCTGTATGTTTCACAGTGATTTTTTTCAGCAGCGGTGGCAAAGTTAGCGTGGGGGGGCGTGGTAGTGGGCATGGCCAATGGTGAACATTTTTGAGACCATCCTCTTGGCCGCAGAGACAACATTTTGCTTTTTTAAAGCTAATTTCCTGCAATTCTACATGGCTTATGCCATGTTCCTATGCTATCTGAGTGACTCAAACATTATAACAAAATCAATGGGGGCCCCATGCAATAACAACTTTGGAATTTTAGATTCTCCCTGACTGTCTAGTTTTTATTTTGGTGGTTAGTTCTCAAAGAGGATCTTATTTAAAAAAAATATATAGCTCCATTATCTTTTCTACATACTGTATATCTGGTTTTAATCGTTTAAGTTTACACTGAAAACTTTTACCATCCCGAAGATTATTTTAAAAAACGAATAAAAACAAATATATATTTTAAATCATATATTTTGGAGTGGCGGCAATGAATATAGGGGAAACACTGGTTTTAAAATGGAATGTTACAATATTGATCTGATTTATTGATGTTGAAGATTCAACTAAAGACACAAAAAGGTTTACTGCATTACCTGGAAATCCTCTGAGAGCTCCAGAAAGAATCTCTCATAGATCTTCAGCTCCTCAAAAGGCCTGCTATGGGTCTCTTTGGGTCGCAGTTTACTGATGTCCGTTTCTATGTCATCATTCTGCAGGGGGGGAGAACACATCATCAAAACACCTAAATAAGCAGGAGCTGGATCCCAATGGAAAACAGTGTATTCAATTGTTTTCACTCTAACTTCAGAGAGAGAGAGAATGTGGACAGAGAGCAGCTGTGCTTGTGGTCAGTAGTGGTTGTGGTCACACTGGTGTTTGCATATTGCGTCCGTTGGTCTGGTCACTGCAGTGCACCTGTCCTGTGGTCATTTTGCGGTCAGTCAAACAAGGTGTGGTTTAAATGAAAAGGCTGTAGTCATGGTTACTGTACCCCGGCGTGGTGGTCCTTCTCCTCCTCCTCGTTCTCTGTGTCGTTCTCCGTCTCAGCGTCCTCATTATCATCGCTCTCGTCCACCACGTCATCCACTGGCAACCACACACAGGGACAAAGGTTGGGCTCAATTCCAGTTCTATTCAGTATTCAGTCATTCCAGGAAGTAAACTGACATTTTTCTCAGAGAAGCAGTGAGGACAATTGAAAATTTAATTATAATTTCAGCTTACTTTCTGATTTGATGGAATTTAAATGGAATTGACTGCAAGATCAAGGCGTAATCGGACTGGTTACAGGGTCTAGGCTGAGTTTCCAAAAAACACAAGTAGTTTTTAAAAATCTTTAGCACTAAAATAATCTTAAATCCAATGGTAAATGATCCCAATGCTAAATATGATCTTTATGATTTTAGCCCTGATTGGTTGGTTGGATTGTGTACTAGATGAGAGGAGAGATGATTGCAGGGTCGTTCCATGTCATTTCAGCAAGCCTTGACACCCACCATCTCAGATTGTTCTGAAATGGTTTCTGCAGTTAGCAACATAAAAGATAATCATTCTTGCAACATTATTTTGTTGAAATATGATTTGATCTCTGAGAAATTAAGCTAATTGACTGCACCCAAATTAGCCATTTTAATTTACAGGATTCACATAATATTCAATAAATATAATAACCTAAAATCCGATTTGGACCAAACTTCCTCCGACCAATGAGTAAGACATGAGGAATCCAAAGAAATTGTCAAACGCCACCAACAGATCCTTCACACACTACACCAATCCCACCCCAAAGGCCAGTGCACAGGGTGACAAAATCCTCTTTCTTATGCTTTTTGAGGTGGAATGACCCTACAGGCAAATGTGAGAATAAGCAGCTAGGAGGGAGACGAGAGAAAGAGAGAGCGAGACAGAGAGACAGAGCGAAAGCGAGAGAGAACAGCTGGCGTCTCGATTGGGCAGCCTGCAGATGGCTTAATGAGTGAAGTGACATCAATGAACAACTGTTAGTAGAGTGAAAGTTCTTGAGTTAGAGTTCCTTAAAGTAGGGGAGACTGTATTATACTGTGCTAGTAGTATGATACTAGACAATGAGGAGTGTGACTCAGTAGTGGTTAGGCTACTATTTATTGTGACAAGTCTTACCCCATGGTGTAGAACTAGTAAATCGGTCTTCCTGAAAGGGGCATGTGTGGTGGAGCGTGTGAATAAACTGTGTGCAATAACCATTGGGGTGATCTAAGTGGCTAGCAAGCATTGTGAGTATAGTATGCGTGTGTGTGTATGCTTGTGCGCATACATGTATGTGTGTGAGCCTCACCCCCCAGTGGCTGGTTGTAGAGCTGAGCGACGGGCCCTCCTGCCGGTACGTGGGGCAGCTGGTGGTGGAACACACTCTTGATAGTGGGCAGAGGGAGGCGGTTCTTGGGGAAGCACTTCCTCATGATAAGGCTGGAGGTGTTGATCAGAGGGTCCAGAGTCCTAACCGGAAGGCACTCCTAACAACACATCACCATCATTATTGATGGTCATCATCCTCACTGTCATCAGATTCATTATTTATCATCAGTGTTGGTGTAATGTAAAGGTGAGACTCAAAGTGAGGGTGTTGTGAAGAGAGAGTTGGGGTTAAGGCTAGGAGCATAGACAGAGGGTGGCTGACATGGGGCTCGAACCCCCGTCGCCAGGAGTATATGTGGTCCAGTCGGGAGCTTAGACCGCTACACCAGACTCTGGCACAAGTTTTGGGAATTTTGTCACCCTACATTTTGTCACCCTACTCACAGTGGAGGTGTTGTATAGGATCCTCATCCCGTCTGCATCTATAAAGGCCTTGCGGCCCAGCTTGATGTTGGTGATGTTCTTCAGGCAGCCCAGGATGCCCTTGCGGATGAGCATGTGGCGGTGGCGCGTGTCGTTGCGGTGCCAGTCCTGGTAGATGTACAACAGGACGGGCACATGGGCCTGGTCCACCACCCGCCGGGCATTCGTCTCTGAGGGAGGGAGTGTTGGATGGATGGATGGAGAAGAGAGAGAAAGAGGGATTGGGAGGGTGATGGAGAGAGGAAGGGAGAGATGAAGGGTTGGATAGAGTGAGCGAGGGAGGGATGGAGTAAAGGACACTGGTTGGTAATCGGCACAGACAATAGCACTATTACTGAAAAAACATGACATTGTCCTGACACTGCAGAGAGAGAGAGAGAGAGAAAAAAAAATACTTACTGGATTTGACCAAGGCCCCCAATGTGTCCAGGGATACTCTGTTAAGTAAAATACATCCAGAGAAAGGGGTCAAAAACACAGCACACACACACACACACACACACACACACACACACACAGACACACAACTTACTTCAGCAGACTGGTGTTCTTTTTGCTGTAGGGTCCGATGATTTTGAACATGAGCTCCACCACTCCATTCTTCCCCAGGGTCACAGCATTCACAGCTGAAGACAGACAAACTGAACCTCAGTGCCCTCAACAATAACACCATATAGGAGTTGGCTGTAGTTGAGGCTACACTACAGTAGGTTAGGTTAGTAACTGTCAGTCAGATTTATGGTTCCTATGGTAACAAAAGGTTAATAACTGTGTCAGATTTATGGTTCCTATTAGGTTTCTCCCCAGGATTTTTTAACAAGGTGGTGCTGCTGAGTATGGCCGGGGGACAGGCCCAGTAAGGGGCAGTGCCCCCCTTTGGATTTAGAGATTGTTGTGTTTTTTAACACATGTAACAGCCATTTCCTGCAATCTAGTGCCAAATATTGCTTTTTATTTTATTTATACAGTGCCTTCGGAAAATATTCAGACCAATTGACCTTTCCACATATTGTTACGTTACAGCCATACTCTAAAATTGATTGAATACATTTTTTGCCCTCATCAATCTACAAACAATACCCCATAATGACAAAGCAAAAACTGATTTTTAGAAATGTTTGCAAATTCATTAAAAATAAACAGAAATACCTTATTTACATAAGTATTCAGACCCTTTGCTATGAGACTCGAAATTGAGCTCAGGTGCATCCTGTTTCCATGGATCATCCTTGAGATGTTTCTACAACTTGATTGGAGTCCACCTGTAGTAAATTCAATTGATTGGACATGATTTGGAAAGGCACATACCTATCTATATAAGGTCCCACAGTTGACAGTGTATGTCAGAGCAAAAACCAAGCCATGAGGTCAAAGGAATTGTCCGTAGAGCTCCGTGACAGGATTGTGTCGAGGCACAGATCTGGGAAAGGGTACCAAAACATTTCTGCAGCATTGAAGGTCCACAAGAATACAGTGGCCTCCATCATTCTTAAATGGAAGAAGTTTGGAACCACAAAGACTCTTCCTAGAGCTGGCCGCCCGGCCAAACTGAGCAATCAGGGGAGAAGGGCCTTGGTCAGGGAGGGGACCAAGAACCCGATGGTCACTCTGACAGAGCTCCAGAGAGAGCACAGAGGAACTCTAGAGCTCTGTCAGAGTGACCATCGGGTTCTTGGTCACCTCCCTGACCAAGGCCCTTCTCCCCCGATTGCTCAGTTTGGCAGGGCGGCCAGCTCTAGGAAGAGTCTTGGTGGTTCCAAACTTCTTCCATTTAAGAATAATGGAGGCCACTGTATTCTTGGGGACCTTCAATGCTGCAGACATTTTTTGGTACCCTTCCCCAGAACTGTGCCTCGACACAATCCTGTCTTGGAGCTCTACAGACAATTCCTTCGACCTCAGGGCTTGGTTTTTGCTCTGACATGCACTGTCAACTGTGGGACCTTATAATATATTATAGACTGGTGTTTGCCTTTCCAAATCATGTCCAATCAATTGAATTTACTACAGGTGGACTCCAAGTTGTAGAAACATCTCAAGGATGATCAATGGAAACAGGATGCATCTGAGATCAATTTCAAGTCTCATAGCAAAGGGTCTGAATACTTAAATAAGGTATGTTTTTTGTTTTTTATAAATTTTCAAACAAAAAAAACAACCTGTTTTCACTTTGTCATTATGGGGTATTGTGTGTAGATTGCTGAGGATTTGTATTTATTTAATCCATTTTAGAATAAGCCTGTAATGTAACAAAATGTGGAGAAAGTAAAGGGGTCTGAATAGTTTCCGAAGGCACTGTATATAGTGGGGCAGCCAGTCCATAAGGTGGCGCAGCGCCTGTCTTACATTCTTTGGGGAGAACCCTTACTATGGCAACAATAGGTTAAGTTAGTAACTGTCAGACAGACTGCTGATTCCTACTGTATGTAAGGTCAGTACAGTACAGAAAGTGTGGGTCAGACTTACAGTTAGAGGAGTAGACCCGTAGGACCTGCAGGCAGGGCAGCAGCAGCTTATGGTTCTGCAGGTTCTGTTTGAGCAGGTTCACAGTGACGTTCAGAGCTCCGTTCAGACGGGCTTTCACACCAAACTTCCTGTCTGGAGAAAGAAAGAGAGACGGAAGGAGTGTGCATGCTAGAATTGGTGTGTTTGTGGTATGGATTATTGTTTATGGTAGAAGTTTGAATGATGGGGATCCTGTTACAGCGATAGAGTGCCCATTCATAGTGTGTGCGTGTGTGTTACCTTTTGGTCCAACCTTGGCCAGGAGTGAGTGGAGCTGCAGCATGAGCTCCTCGCTGGGGGGAGACTCTTTACTGCCACTGAGGACCAGCTGTAGCAGGATGCCTGTGCCCCCCTTGGACACAAACACACCAACCCTGCGCCCCCCACCTGGGACACACACACACACACACCTATCATTAACGCAGTTCCACAAATCAACCAATCACCACAGTTTTACACTGGCAGCCCAATTCTGATATTTTCTTCCACTAATTGGTCTTTTGACCAATCACATTCGATCTTTTCACATTAGATCTTTTTCAGAGCTGACCTGATTGGTCTAAAGACCAATTAGTGAAATCAAATATCAGAATTGGGCTGCCTGTGTAAACACAGCCTAACAAACCACCACTTCAGTCACACCATCTACCCAATCAAAGCACTGTTTCCACCCAATACAATCTGACACTGGTCAAATCAGAGTGCAAGACACTGTCAAACAGGGCAATGTTTGTTCCCATTATCCAAGTAAAGAGCGGTTACCACTTACCCACAGTTAACAGCTCATTCAGAATGTACAGAATGTTCAGGATAGTTTGCAGATCCTGTGTGTTCTATCAAAAACAGAGAGCATGGGTATTACCAACACAACATGTGAGTATGGACAAACACATTCATACATGTGTGCACACACAGACAGACTAGGGTTGCTAAACTACCGGTAACTTTGGTAATTATTATAATAATAAATAATAATAATAATAATAATAATGCCATTTAGCAGATGCTTTTATCCAAAGCGACTTAGTCATGTGTGCATACATTTTACATACGGGTGGTCCCGGGAATCGAATCCACAATCCTGGCGTTGAAAGCGCAAGGCTCTACCAATTGAGCTACAGAGGACCACAGGTAATCTATGATAACTTTGGTAATTTATACTTTAATAACTTTTTAAAAAATGTATTCATATAAAGTAAACTTTTTTTGTACATATGTGTGTCCATATTGTCCATGAGTTTCTAGTGGATAGACCATATGGTTCTAGAGAAAATAACCTCATTAATGAAATAAAGCATCTACTCAACAATGGCATTATTTTTAATTAACTCTGCAAATCTTCCATCTATTTACTTTTTTGACAACTGCCACCAGTTTGGCGCCAAAACATTTACAACAGTGTTTCCCAAACTTGGGACCCAAGGGGTGCATATTTTGTTTTTTGCCCTAACACTACACAGCTGATTCAAATTATCAAAGCTTGATGATTAGATTATTAATTGAATCAGCTGTGTAGTGCTAGGGCAAAAATCTAAACGTGCACCCCTTGGGGTCCTGAGGACCAAGTTTGGGAAACCCTGTTTTACAACAAAGACATATTGACATAGTAAAATAAATAAAAAGGGTGTAAAAATATAAAGAATATTTCATGCAAAAAACCCTCATTAAAACACCAAGTTCATGGGTTATATTTAGGATTATGCTTTACAGCTTTGTCATTCTATTTTTTATTGTATTTATTTTACATGTGATAAGGCCACACAGAGGGCCAGATAATTACAGACACGTGATAATCTGAAGTACCCAAAAAGGCCACTAGATGTCATGTGTTAAATTCCATAAAATCCTTGAAAGTTACCAAAATTCTGGTATACTGGTAAACTTTGAAAGTTACCAGTCATATACTCTCTGTTTGCAACCCTAAGACAAAAACACATCCATTCATGCACATTGATTTTAATGCAGGAAAACTGAAATCCGTTTGACCTCATTTCTACCAGCATGTCACCTGTGCAACTAGAGGGGGAAAAAAACTCTAGATCACTTTTACTCCACACACAGAGACCGCATACAAAGCTCTCCCTCGCCATCTATTAGGCAAATCTGACCATAACTATCCTCCTGATTACTGCTTACAAGCAAAAACTCAAACAGGAAGTACCAGTGACACGATCAATTCGGAAGTGGTCTGATGAAGCGCATGCTAAGCTAGGACAGACTGGAAATTGTTCCGGTATTCATCAGATGGCATTGAGGAGTTTACTACATCAGTCATCGGCTTCATTAATAAGTGCATGCATCGACGACGACGTCCCTACAGTGACCATACATACATACATATCCCAATCAGAACCAATGGATTACAGCTGTGGTCACCAATCGGTAAATCGCGATCGACTGGTCGATCTCCAAGGCATTCCTAGTTGATCACCAAACATTTTTGTAAAAAAAATACAACAATAAAGCCTTCATTCCCCAAAAAAGTATTTGTTTCGCGCTGATGGTGGTAGGTGCACTTGATTGAGCAGCCCTAGCGCCGGGAAGGCAAAGTGTTCCCATTTTGAAGGTACGGCTACCTGACCGGCCCAGAGAGCAAATCAAGTGCACTTATAGGCCTACCGCTGGCCAATCAGATAGCTCAGATCAACGTGTCTGCACAGTTGTCGCGCCATAGACTGTGAGAAAGAAGCCTCGAACACACAGGAGTTGATAATGTAAGATTGCAAAACTTTTAAAACCATAACTAGAGAAAGACTCAACGAATCAGCAAAGAGCTGCTTTTTAAATGAGTAAGTTCATGTTAAAGTTGTTATTCAGCACTGTCAACACCTTATTCAACACTTTTTATATAAGCCATAACATGTGTGTTCTTCCTCCACTCACGCTACAAACAGCACTGCAGCTGCAATGAATGAGTATTTTTTAATATTGAGGAATATTTCCCTTTCTCTGGTCATAGGAGTAACAACATTAATTGGTGCATGAGGCAAAAATAATGCAGTGTTTCGCCATCAGCTGGAAGACTGTGTCCCCTTTTCTCAGCAGGGGGAGGGAAAGAGGGACGGTGAGTCGGGTGAGAGGCAGCCTCAGCGCTGCTCCCTCCCTCCCCTCAGACTGACCATCAGATGCAGGCCACCAGTCCAGTAAAAAAAAGGAAATGATTATGCTCACTCAGCTGTTCCTCACAAATTATCTATTACCAGTGTGATCATATATAATTTCAAAATGGTCTGAGGAGAACATCATTGGCAGAGCAATTCAAGTATAGCCAATATGCAGTGATAATGTATTGGGTTTATACCTACTGCACAAACCTCATTGCTACAGAACTGTTTTTAATTGGATAATGTTGCATAGGTTTACGTTTTTTATTCCAGGCTTGAGATAGCGCTTTCAAGGAGTGGGACACTAACCCGGACGCTTATAAGAAATCCCCCTACGCCCTCCGATGAACCATCAAACAGGCAAAGAGTCAATACAAGACTAAGATCAAATCTTACTACACCAGCTCTGACGCTCGTTGGATGTGGCAGGGCTTGCAAACTATCATGGAGTACAAAGGGAAACCAAGCCACAAGCTGCCCAGTGACACGAGCCTACCAGATGAGCTAAATGCCTTCTATGCTCGCTTCGAGGCAAGCAACACTGAACCATGTGTGAGAGCACCAGCTGTTCTGGATGACTGTGTGATCACGCTCTCCGTAGCCAATGTTATTAAGACCTTTAAAACAGGTTAACATTCAGGGCCAGAATGGATTACCAGGACGCATACTCAGAGCATGCATTGACCAGCTAGCAAGTGTCTTCACTGACCTTTTCAACCTCTCCCTGACCCAGTCTGTAATACCTACATGTTTCAAGCAGACCACCATAGTCCCTGTGCCCAAGAACGCCAAGGAAACCGGTCTAAATGACTACCATCCCGTAGCACTCACAACTGTAGCCATGAAATGTTTCGTAAGGCTGGTCATGGCTCACAAAAACAATATCCAAGACACCCTGGACCCACCCCAATTCGCATACTGCTCCAACAGATTCACAGATGACAATCTCTATTGCACTCCACACTGCCCTTTCCCACTTGGACAAAAGGAACACCTACGTGAGAATGCTGTTCATTGACTACAGCTCAGCGTTCAACACCATAGTGCCCTCGAAGCTCTTTGCTAAGCTAAGGTCCCTGGGACTGAACACCTCCATTTGCAACTGGATCCTGGACTTCCTGACGGGCATCCCCCAGTCTGGCCCCTCAGGGGTGCGTGCTTAGTGCCCTCCCTGTTCACCCACAACTGCGTGGCCGCGCACGACTCCAACACCATCATTAAATTTATCGATGACATGACGGTTGTAGGCTTGATCACTGACGACGATGAGACAGCCTTTAGGAAGGAGGTCAGAAATCTGGCAATGTAGTGCCAGGACAACAACCTCTCCCTCAACGTCAGTAAGACAAAGGAGCTGATCGTGGACTACAGGAAATGGAGGGCCGAGCACGCCGCCATTCACATTGACAAGGCTGTAGTGGAGGGGGTCGAGAGCTTCAAGTTCCTTGGTGTCCACATCACTAAGGATCTATCATGGTCCAAACACACTAACACAGTTGTGAAGAGGGCACGACAATGCCTCTTCCCCCTCAGGAGGCTGAAAAGATTTGGCATTGTCCCTCAGATCCTCAAAAAGTTATACAGCTGCACTATTGAGAGCATCTTAACTGGCTGCATCACCGCTTGGTATGGCAACTGCTTGGCATCTGACTGCAAGGCGCTACAGAGGGTAGTGCGTACGGCCCAGTACATCACTGGGGCTGAGCTTCCTGACATCCAGGACCACTATACAAGGCGGTGTCAGAGGAACTGCAAAAAATAATTCTAAGACTCTAGCCACCGAAGCCAGAAACTGTTCTCTGCTACTGCATTATTTTAAAATCTTGAGGACCAATTCATAACGTTCTTTTTTGTAAAAAGAAATATCCCTAATGTCTAGTATACAGTGCATTAGGAAAGTATTCAGACCCCTTCTCTTTTTCCACATTGTTACAGCCTAATTTTAAAATGGATTTGATGATGAGTTTTCCTCATCAATCTACACACAATAAACCATAATGACAAAGCGAAAACAGGTTTTTAGAAATTTTGATTGAGTCCACCTGTGGTAAATTCAATTGGTTGGACATGATTTGGAAAGACACACACCTGTCTATATAAAGGTCCCACAGTTGACAGTGCATGTCAGAGCAAAAACCAAGCCATGAGGTTGAAGGAATTGTACGTAGAGCTCCGAAACAGGATTGTGTCGAGGCACAGATCTGGGAAAGGGTACCAAAAAATGTCTGCAGCATTGAAGGTCCCCAAGAACACAGTGGCCCCAATCATTATTAAATGGAAAAATTTTTGAACCACCAAGACTGGCCGCCCGGCCAAACTGAGCAATCAGGGGAGAAGGGCCTTGGTCAAGTAGGTGACTCTGATGGTCACTCTGACAGAGCTCCAGTGTTCCTCTGGGGAGATGGGAGAACCTTCCAGAAGGACAACCATCTCTGCAGCACTCAACCAATCAGGCCTTTATGGTAGTGTGCCCAGACGGAAGCCACTCCTCAGTAAAAGGCAAAAGACTCTCAGCATCATGCTGTGGGGATGTTTTTCAGCGGCAGGGACTGGGAGACTAGTCAGGATCGAGGGAAAGATGAATGGAGCAAAGTACAGAGAGATCCTTGATGAAAACCTGCTCCAGAGCACTCAGGACCTCAGACTGGGGCTAAGGTTCACCTTCCAACAGGGCATTGAACCTAAGCACACAGCCAAGACAACGCAGGAGTGGCTTTGGGACAAGTCTCTGAATGTCCTTGAGTGGCCCAGCCAGAGTCCGGACTTGAACCCGATCGAACATCTCTGGAGAGACCTGAAAATAGCTGTGCAGCGAATCTCCCAATCCAACCTTTCCAAATGCGCTGTATAATTCTGTAATTTGTTGAAGTTATAATGCTAGTAATAACCTAAACATATTCCAATTCACCTCATGATGTTCAGTGCTTTAAGAAATTTCAGCCACATCTCGTGCCTGCACTTATCTGACCAACCAAACAACAAGCTTCCGCGTTCCATAGCAAGCTTCTCTATCCGTGCTAACGGGTCGAGTAAATTAATGAGCTATTTTGTAAAAACTGTGGATTTCACAAGTTTAAAAAATAAATAATAAAAAACTACAGTGAGGGAAAAAAGTATTTGATCCCCTGCTGATTTTGTATGTTTGCCCACTGACAAAGAAATTATCAGTCTATAATTTTAATGGTAGGTTTATTTGAACAGTGAGAGCCAGAATAACAAATAAATCCAGAAAAACGCATGTCAAAAATGTTATAAATTGATTTGCAATTTAATGAGGGAAATAAGTATTTGACCCCCTCTCAATCAGAAAGATTTCTGGCTCCCAGGTATCTTTTATACAGGTAACGAGCTGAGATTAGGAGCACACTCTTAAAGGGAGTGCTCCTAATCTCAGCTTGTTACCTTTATAAAAGACACCTGTCCACAGACGCAATCAATCAGATTCCATACTCCCCACCATGGCCAAGACCAAAGAGCTCTCCAAGGATGTCAGGGACAAGATTGTAGACCTACACAAGGCTGGAATGGGCTACAAGACCATCGCCAAGCAGCTTGGAGAGAAGGTGACAACAGTTGGTGCGATTATTCGCAAATGGAAGAAACACAAAATAACTGTCAATCTCCCTCGGCCTGGGGCTCCATGCAAGATCTCACCTTGTGGAGTTGCAATGATCATGAGAATGTTGAGGAATCAGCCCAGAACTATACAAGAGGATCTTGTCAATGATCTCAAGGCAGCTGGGACCATAGTCACCAAGAAAACAATTGGTAACACACTACGCCGTGAAGGACTGAAATCCTGCAGCGCCCGCAAGGTCCCCCTGCTCAACAAAGCACATATACAGGCCCGTCTGAAGTTTGCCAATGAACATCTGAATGATTCAGAGGAGAACTGGGTGAAAGTGTTGTGGTCAGATGAGACCAAAATTGAGCTCTTTGGCATCACCTCAACTCGCCGTGTTTGGAGGAGGAGGAATGCTGCCTATGACCAAGAACATCCCCACCGTCAAACATGGAGGTGGAAACATTATGCTTTGGGGGTGTTTTTCTGCTAAGGGGACAGGACAACTTCACCGCATCAAAGGGACGATGGACGGGGCCATGTACCGTCAAATCTTGGGTGAGAACCTCCTTCCCTCAGCCAGGGCATTGAAAATGGGTCATGGATGGGTATTCCAGCATGACAATGACCCAAAACACACGGCCAAGGCAACAAAGGAGTGGCTCAAGAAGAAGCACATTAAGGTCCTGGAGTGGCCTAGCCAGTAACCAGACCTTAATCCCGTAGAAAATCTGTGGAGGGAGCTGAAGGTTTGAGTTGCCAAACATCAGGCTCGAAACCTTAATGACTTGGAGAAGATCTGCAAAGAGGAGTGGGACAAAATCCCTCCTGAGATGTGTGCAAACCTGGTGGCCAACTACAAGAAACGTCTGACCTCTGTGATTGCCAACAAGGGTTTTGCCACCAAGTACTAAGTCATGTTTTGCAGAGGGGTCAAATACTTATTTCCCTCATTAAAATGCAAATCAATTTATAACATTTTTTACATGCGTTTTTCTGGATTTTTGTGTTGTTATTCTGTACCTCACTGTTCAAATAAACCTACCATTAAAATTATAGACTGATCATGTCTTTGTCAGTGGGCAAACGTACAAAATCAGCAGGGGATCAAATAGTTCTTTCCCTCACTGTATATGAACCTTTACTTTTTGGGCGTTTGAACCTGTTCAGAACTTTATTATTTTCTGCTCGGAACGGAACAAAAAAAAATGGGGTTCTGTTCTGAACGTTTGAAAAATTATTTAGGTTCCAACCCCTGATACACACAAACCTTCTCAATTAAAGTTCGGTCTACACAAATGGCTTTTTTCCCAACTCATAAATTGATCTGTCATCAAGTGGCTTATAAATACATGTGGAGAAATAACTAGATGGGGAGATATAAAAACCATTGCCAAAACCAAGTGTGTGCCATGTAAACTGCATCTCGGGAGGACTATTATTTCCAATACTTTTAGGACACCATGACGTTGATAGTCCTTGTTATAAGTGAGTTGTACCCTTTTCACACTACTGAGCCGAGCTTACTGTACTGCGCTGGCCTGGTTACGCATCCGCCACAGTTGCTGGAACCGTGATGAAAATATCAGAGCCAGCTCAGTTTGGTTTGGGTCGGCACAATAGTGTGAAATGGGTACTCAACGATATTCCTTTTCATTAATGTGTTGGTCTCCTTATGCCCTCTGCTTATGATGTTGTGGTACCGTACCTTAGCGGAATGTGGCGTTAAAGTAGTGGGAAAAAATTGCCATAAAAATGGCTGCATTTACACAGGCAGGCCAATTCTGATGTTTTGCCTAATTATTGTCAAAAGAGCTGATCTGATCGGTCAAAAGACCAATTAGTGTAAAAAGTTCAGAATTAGGCTGCCTATGTAAACGCAACCCAAATGACGTGTGCTTGGTTTCTGGGACTAACTTAACTCCATAGTGGAATGGGATGTGAACTCACCTCTAAAGTCGCCAGGATGACCTCCATGCCACTGGAGCCCTTGGACATGATCTCCTTACGTGTCTTCTCTGAAACACAGAGAGGGACTTAAGTTACATTACGTTTCCCTACGCTATGTTAGTGTAAATAGGCTACTATAGTACAAGTAATGAGTAGCCTAGTTATAAGGTCATCATATTGTTGTCATTTTTACTATGCTATTTCTTAATCAAATAGCAGAGATCCTGATTTTAAAGTGAAAGTGAGTACTGTATAAGCAAATATAAATAGCATGTACAGTACATTAAGTGTTCCAAAACATGAGCCCTCCAGCTCTCCGTTTACAGAAATTGTGAAATCCATTTGCTGCTGCTGTAGAAGAGTGAAACATACATGCCCCTCTCTCTCAGTCTGACCCCAACCCCCATTACTACCCCTCGTTAAGGGGGGGTTTCCTCAGGGGCGTAATTTACGGGAGGGACAGGGCGGTTATATCCCCCCATTATTATGTGGTCCTCTGTAGCTCAGCTGGTAGAGCACGGCGCTTTTAACGCCAGGGTAGTGGGTTCGATCCCCGGGACCACCCATACACAAAAATGTATGCACGCATCACTGTAAGTCGCTTTGGATAAAAGCGTCTGCTAAATGGCATATTATTATTATTATTATTATTAGAAAGAGGCTAAATGTTCCTCCCAAATGATATGTTGAAGTCAAACCTATGCCACTGCCTGCCACAGGTTCTCTCTGAAACAGTCTCACCACATGGATGGACACAAAACTCCAGCAACCTTCCCGCGACAGCTCCTCAACAATTAGTAAAATTACCAGGAGGGCTTCCCAATCACAGAAAATTACCACATCAATTGCTATCTCTTACACACACACACACGCACAAAAAGAGCACTAAAAACCAACGTAGCGCAAACTCAAAACACCAACTCAAAAAAAGGTGTGCACAAATGTATACCCTAGTAGAAACCAACAGAAATAACAAAGTCCAGGAACGCACACAAAATATAACTCACTCAGCAGCACCCAGGGCAGCTCATATCCCATGAAATAAAGTAATATTGCTGGTGTGGATGCTAGCCACGCCACCCAGGCCAGTAGAGGTTTGATGGAGTGTTTGATGGAGCACACCTAATGAACACCAGGATGAATGGGAATATGGAAATGGAAAGTGTGAAACATTCCCCCTCTAATGTACAGTGGGGAAAAAAAGTATTTAGTCAGCCACCAATTGTGCAAGTTCTCCCACTTAAAAAGAAGAGAGAGGCCTGTAATTTTCATCATAGGTACATGTCAACTACGACAGACAAATTGAGAAGAAAAAAATCCAGAAAATCACATTGTAGGATTTTTTGTGAATTTATTTGCAAATTATGGTGGAAAATAAGTATTTGGTCACCTACAAACAAGCAAGATTTCTGGCTCTCACAGACCTGTAACTTCTTCTTTAAGAGGCTCCCCTGTCCTCCACTCGTTACCTGTATTAATGGCACCTGTTTGAACTTGTTATCAGTATAAAAGACACCTGTCCACAACCTCAAACAGTCACACTCCAAACTCCACTATGGCCAAGACCAAAGAGCTGTCAAAGGACACCAGAAACAAAATTGTAGACCTGCACCAGGCTGGGAAGACTGAATCTGCAATAGGTAAGCAGCTTGGTTTGAAGAAATCAACTGTGGGAGCAATTATTAGGAAATAGAAGACATACAAGACCACTGATAATCTCCCTCGATCTGGGGCTCCACGCAAGATCTCACCCCGTGGGGTCAAAATGATCACAAGAACGGTGAGCAAAAATCCCAGAACCACACGGGGGGACCTAGTGAATGACCTGCAGAGAGCTGGGACCAAAGTAACAAAGCCTACCATCAGTAACACACTACGCCGCCAGGGACTCAAATCCTGCAGTGCCAGACGTGTCCCCCAGCTTAAGCCAGTACATGTCCAGGCCCGTCTGAAGTTTGCTAGAGTGCATTTGGATGATCCAGAAGAGGATTGGGAGAATGTCATATGGTCAGATGAAACCAAAATATAACTTTTTGGTAAAAACTCAACTCGTCGTGTTTGGAGGACAAAGAATGCTGAGTTGCATCCAAAGAACACCATACCTACTGTGAAGCATGGGGGTGGAAACATCATGCTTTGGGGCTGTTTTTCTGCAAAGGGACTAGGACGACTGATCCGTGTAAAGGAAAGAATGAATGGGGCCATGTATCGTGAGATTTTGAGTGAAAACCTCCTTCCATCAGCAAGGGCATTGAAGATGAAACGTGGCTGGGTCTTTCAGCATGACAATGATCCCAAACACACCACCCGGGCAACGAAGGAGTGGCTTCGTAAGAAGCATTTCAAGGTCCTGGAGTGGCCTAGCCACACCTAGCCTACAATGTGATTTTCTGGATTTTTTTATTCTCATTTTGTCTGTCATAGTTGACGTGTACCTAGGATGAAAATTACAGGCCTCTCTCATCTTTTTAAGTGGGAGAACTTGCACAATTGGTGGCTGACTAAATACTTTTTTCCCCCACTGTATAGGCTCATAAATAAAACACACTTCGCAAATCAGGTTTCAGCACTGGAGCAGCTAGCGAGTTCAAACACATGTGCACACACACACGCATGCATGCACACACACACACACAGTGGCTCTAAAAACATTTCTATCATACCAGACTTTTTAAAGCTCCTAGAAAACAAAACAATAGCTCACAGTTTACCATCAAAACCAAAACAGTATGGCTATTTCCATGAAAAAGGACCCATGAGCACCAACGTGAAGTTCATAGGAACACATAACATTTGGTGTCAAATGAAAGCTAAGAGTCTATATTTGAGAAATGAAGGCATATATTCATTTTTCAACCATTTTCATCCTAGAATTTGGAATAAGCTAAGGCTTTGATTTCTGTTCAAACAGATGGAAAAGGGGTCTTAGAAAACATCTACCAGAAAAAGTATTCAAAAGGTATTACAAATACATCAAAAGACAATAAAGTTGAAGTTAAGATCCTTGCCAACTAATATCAACATTCATATTGGATTTTGCTGAAATTATATGCCTTCTGTAAGTTTAAGAAATATTGTCTTATCATTCTGTTACAAAAAACATATATTGAAGATATTTTCTAATTTCTCTCCCTCATGAGGGAGGATAATGACAGTTCACAGAAGTAACAAGGTAGACCTACCAATTATTTATATTGTTTTTACTGATAACAATTTTGTTTATGATTTAAGTCTTTTAAACGTGTAATTCCGTAACAGAATGACACAAAAAAAAAAATATCAGTAACAGAATGACTGCAATTCAATTGGCTAAAATGGGAAATGATAGTAGTCACAAACCACAGATGGGTCACCTGCTACTGTCCTCCCTTCCACTGGCATACTGTTATGTTCAGATCATATTTTTTAAATTATGTTTTCTTGTCACATACACCGGATAGGTGCAGTGAAATGTGTTGTTTTACAGCAGGGATGGGCAACTTTGATGGAGGTGGGGGCCACAAAAAATCTGAACTCATGAGGGGCCACAGTTGCTCGCAGGTCTGTGTTTAAGGGCAACAATTACCCAGTATTATGGTATTCATGTTGTGATATCTGCACAAGTAATAGCCAATACAAGTGTTTTTATTGGTTATTGAGGTATTCTAAAAGGAAAATATAATATAGTGGCCTTTACACTATTTATTTACTTTTATTGTCTGGCAAGGTGTAAGCACGGTCTTCAGAAATCAGTTCAACTTATGGCAACTATCTTTTATTTGTAGAGTAGCGGTTTTACGTATTTCTTTTATAAATGTTTTACTTTTTACACCCTTTTCTCTCCAATTGGTAGTTACAGTCTTGTCAGCGTTTAATGGAAAATGTACAGTATGCTGGCTCTAATATACAGTGCATTCGGAAAGTATTCAGATATTGTTACAACAGGCTTCTTCTAAAATTGAAAAAAATCAATAAAAATCCCTCAATCTACACACAATACCCCATAATGACAAAGCGAAAAACAGGTTTAAAATTAA
Source organism: Coregonus lavaretus (assembly GCF_964263955.1). Taxonomy (NCBI): domain Eukaryota; kingdom Metazoa; phylum Chordata; class Actinopteri; order Salmoniformes; family Salmonidae; genus Coregonus; species Coregonus lavaretus. The sequence continues at coordinate 11,171,415 of NC_140004.1, forward strand.
AAAATTAAAAACAGAAATACCTTATTTGCATAAGTATTCAGACCCTTTGCTATGAGACTCGAAATTGAGCTCAGATGCATCCTGTTTCTATAGATCATGCTTGAGATGTTTCTACAACTTGGAGTCCACCTGTGGTAAATTCAATTGATTGGACATGATTTGGAAAGGCACATACCTATCTATATAAGGTCCCACAGTTGACAGTGAATGTCAGAGCAAAAACCAAGCCACGAGGTTGAAGGAATTGTCCCTAGAGCTCCGAGACAGGATTGTGTCGAGGCACAGATCTGGGGAAGGGTAACAAAAAATGTCTGCAGCATTGAAGGTCCCCAAGAATACAGTGGCATCCATCATTCTTAAATGGAAGAAGTTTGGAACCACCAAGACTCTTCCTAGAGCTGGCTTCCCAGCCAAACTGAGCAATCAGGGGAGAAGGGCCTTGGTCAGGGAGGTGACCAAGAACCCGATGGTCACTCTGACAGAGCTCCAGAGTTCCTCTGTGGAGATGGGAGAACCTTCCAGAAGGACAACCATCTCTGCAGCACTCCACCAATCAGGCCTTTATGGTAGAGTGGCCAGACGGAAGCCACTCCTCAGTAAAAGGCACATGACAGCCTGCTTGGAGTTTGCCAAAAGGCACCTAAAGGAAATCAAGATTGAACTCTTTGGCCTGAATGCCAAGCGTCACATCTGGAGGAAACCTGGCACCATCCCTACGGTGAAGCATTTTGGTGGAAACATCATGCTGTGGGGATGTTTTTCAGCGGCAGGGACTGGGAGACTAGTCAGGATCGAGGGAAAGATGAACGGAGCAACGTACAGAGAGATCCTTGATAAAAAACCTGCTCCAGAGCGCTCAGGACCTCAGACTAGGGCGAAGGTTCACATTCCAACAGGACAACGACCCTAAGCACGACAACGCATGAGTGGCTTCGGGACAAGTCTCTGAATGTCCTTGAGTGGCCCAGCCAGAGCCCAGACTTGAACCTGATTGAACATCTCTGGAGAGACCTGAAAATAGCTGTGCAGCAACGCTCCCCATTCAACCGGACAGAGCTTGAGAGGATCTGCAGAGAAGAATGGGAGAAACTCCCCAAATACAGGTGTGCAAAACTTGTAGCGTCATACCCAAGAAGACTCGAAGCTGTAATCGCTGCCAAAGGTGCTTCAACAAAGTACTGAGTACAGAATACTTACATAAATGTTACACTTCTGTTTTTTATTTTTAATACATTGGCATACATTTCTAAAAACCTGTTTTTGCTTTGTCATTGTGTGTAGATTGATGAGAGAAAAAAATTTTTTGAATCCATTTTAGAATAAGGTTGTAACGTAACAAAATGTGGGCTGAATACCTTCCGAATGCACTGTAGGCTATTAATTTCCCGTTGGCCTTTCCAGCATGTTTCAAGCAAATATATGGTCAATGTGTAACCTAGTATAGGCTAGTACTCTTCTCACCCTGAGTCTGGATGAGGTGGAGGATTTTGGCAGTTATCTGCCTGCCGATCTCAGCGTCCGCCAGCATGGCATCCCTGCTCAGCCTCTCCAGCTGGCCCAACAACATCAGCACCCTGGAGTTACTGGGAACACTGGGAGAGAGAGACAAAGAGGTTTAATACTTAACATATACCTAGGCATCAGGTCATGCTCTCATAAAGCAAATAGTCTCCAGGGTCGTGTTCATTAGGCACCACACGGAGGAAAAAAGGACAGAAAGAGGGAGCAACTAGCTGGACTCGTTCAATAAGAAATGCTTATTTTCACTTTCTGGTGCGAAACTTTTTAAAATATTTTCCATAGTGCGCCCTAATGAACACAACTATGCTCTGGTTATATTAAGCTCATGTGGGGCAGTGAGGTCAAAGGTCACAGCCATGGGAGAGAGAATCTAAACGTAGAAATAGACCGAATGTCATTCATATGCCCTTATAAAGACAGAGAGACCGAGGGACAGAGGAAAAAAACAGACCAAAATACACTAAGAGCAACTGAGTGAGTGAGATACTGCTCAAACACACCAACGCAAAAAGACAAATGCATACACATGCCTTCATGCACTTACATGCTCACAGACATATTAGCTAGGCTAAACAGCACAGACATTCACACTAAGAGAGAGTCAAATATTCTACCAAGCCCAGGGTTAGTAGTTTATCAAAAGTTTGCCTATAAATTGAGCTACCAACGCCATTGAAATGTTAGGCCTAGGGCTGGCACAGTTATGGATGAAGACCGTCATGAAAATAAAATAAAACAAATACAGGAAGAAATGGAAGAAAAAAGGACAGAAAAGTGAAAAGATGTTTTAAGAAATGTTTGCTAATTTATTGAAAATAAAATACAGAAATATCTCATTTACATAAGTATTCACACCCCTGAGTCAATACATGTTAGAATCACCTTTGGCAGCGATTACAGTTGTGAGTCCTTCTGGTTAAGTCTAAGAGCTTCGCACACCTGGATTGTACAATATTTGCCCATTATTCATTTTAAAATTCTTCAAGCTCTGTCAAGTTAGTTGTTGATCATTGCTAGAAAGCCATTTTCAAGTCTTTCCATAGATTTTCAAGCCGTTTTAAGTCAAAACTGTAACTAGGCCACTCAGGAACGTTGAATGTCGTCTTGGTAAGCAACTCCAGTGTATAGTGTATATTTGGCCTTGTGTTTTAGGTTATTGTCCTGCTGAAAGATGAAATTGTCTCCCAGTGTCTGTTGGAAAGCAGACTTAACCAGGTTTTCCTCTAGGATTTTGCCTGTGCTTAGCTCTATTCCCCTGTAGCTCAGTTGGTAGAGCATGGCGCTTACAACGCCAGTGTTGTGGGTTCGTTTCCCACCGGGGGCCAGTATGAAAATTTATGCACTCTAACTGTAAGTCGCTCTGGATAAGAGCGTCTGCTAAATGACTAAAATGTAAATGTAGTCCTTGCTGATGACAAGCATATCCATAACGTGATGCAGCCACCACCAAACATAACGCTTTGTATTCAGAACATAAAGTTAATTTCTTTGCCACATGTTTTGCAATTTTACTTTAGTGCCTTATTGCAAACAGGATGCATGTTTTGGAATTGTTTTTATTCTGTACAGGCTTCCTTATATTCACTCTGTAATTTAGGTTAGTATTGTGGAGTAACTACAATGTTGTTGATCCATCCTCAGTTTTCTCCTTTCACAGTCATTAAACTCTGTTAATGTTTTAAAGTCAACATTAGCCTCATGGTGCAATCCCTGTGCGGTTTCCTTCCTCTCCGGCAACCGAGTTAGGAAGGACACATGCATCTTTGTAGTGACTGGGTGTATTGATACACCATCCAAAGTGAAATTAATAACTTCACCATGCTCAAAGGCATATTCAAAGTATGCTTTTTTTTTTAACCATCTACCAATAGGTGCCCTTATTTGCGAGGCATTGGAAAACCTCCCTGGTCTTTGTGGTGAATCTGTGTTTGAAATTCACTGCTCGACTGAGGGACCTTACAGATAATTGTGTGTGAGGTACAGCTGTGAGGAAGTCATTCCAAAATCACGTTAAACACTATTATTGAGTCCATGCAACTTATTACGTGACTTGTTAAGCCATTTTTTTTTACTCGTGAACTTATATAGGCTTGCCATAACAAAGGGGTTGAATACTTATTGAATCAAGACATTTCTGCTTTTCATTTTGTATTAATTTCAAAAAACATAATTCCACTTTGACATTATGGGGTATTGTGTGTAATCCATTTAATTTGTGTAAGCCATCTCTATTTAATTAATTTTAAATTCAGGCTGTAACACAACAACATTTGGAAAAGGTCAAGGGGTGTGAATACTTTCTGAAGGCACTGTAGCTACGCGCGCTCCCATTGCACACGGACATGACAGACAAGAAGAAATGGAGTTCCGAGATGCGCAAACTTCAAACAAATTACAATATGGAAATAAACAAACTTATTTCTCGTGTTCATGTGCACCTTAACATCGCATCCACTTGGCCGATTGAAAAAGGGTAAAATACTGCATTTAAATATTAAACTGAAATGCATCACAATGCAACTTGACCAAACATTTCCTCGACACATAATTAGCCTTGCGCACAATAAATACTAATGATACTGGCAAAAGAGGAAAAGAACAACTGTATATACATTTTGGAGAAATGAATGACTAGATATATGGGGAAACATGTATGCGCTAAACAATTTAATATAGAGCCGAATGGCAGATTAGACAGTGCACATTGTCATGGCTACACTTCCTGCTTTTACTTCCTGCTTTGCTCCTATTTCCTGCTTTGCTCCTATAGGTACACTCGCAAAGGCCGCCAGTCCACCCATTATGCCACGTTCATTGACTTGAATGGGGACACCCATTCTATTTCTATGGCAGTCAGGAGCGGAGGAGGAGGAGAAAATGTGCGTCAGTGGTGCTATTCAGCAGTGATATTCGAACGGTTATTACGGTGACCGCCGTTATTTGGCTGGCCAATTACCGTCATCCAAAATTCCATGACCGTCACAGCCCCAGTAGACCTTCTTACTGTAGGCAAAAAAGCTAATAACAGATCTAGGAGAAAAAGTAGGCTAGCTTTTGCCACAGTATCTGACTCTGCAAGACTAATGCTAAAGTAACAAAGGGCTCGTTATTACAGGCCCCAAACAGTTATTGAACCCAGCAGTGAATGTTTTACAGTTTGACAATAGCTAGGGTCAAGATGGCTTCCTGACTGGCCCTGGCTGGTTTAATGATCTGTGGTGGTGCTGTCCTTAGACTGACCTTACGGTGACATTGAGCAAACTACAGTGTACAATATGAGGGCAAGGGGCAGTGTGTGAGAGAGACGAGAATCTGGAAGAAAGAAAGAACTGTGTGTGTGTCCGAGACAGTGGTTACTCACCCTTTCTCGGTGGTCATTTTGGGCTTATTCATTTTTTCTCACACACGTCAACATTTCACATCAACTGCAAATAAAGAAAAGCAAGGATCAGCAATGCAATACAGTTGTCATTCCGTCTGGACTCTAATGTTCACCCCTGTAAAACCCAGTCTATCCTATCTCCCTTTCTTTCTGTCCTGTGGCAAGATGAGATCAGCAACATGGAGAGATGACACTAAATGAAAAACCCATTTCGATTTATCCAATGTAACAAAATAGGGCCGGTCTTGCTGTCTACCAAGCACAACTTGTTTAACCAAAACAAAAGGGTGTCCAGTAGAGTTAAAGGGCTCCAGTGTCAGGAAACAAAAAAGAGCTGTGACTATGTAATTAAGCCACTTAGCTAAGGTAATCAGACCAAATGCATTGCAAGCCAATAGGAGTAAAACACTAGTAAAGAGAGAAGACAAAAGTAGCATGTATGTAGACATTTGACCTGGGTCATTAATGAGTTATCACCATTCATTATGTCATTGATGATTTTAAAAAAGTGTGTAGCCTATACTGTAAGCACTATTTCTGGATATAAAATTGGAGGCCATCATTTTCTTTTCCAACAAGGATGTCACTAGTGAGCCTACATGTACAGCCGATGCACTGCCTGTTGTTGTTAGCCAAGGGGACTAAAATGAAAAACCGAGAGAATTCTGTTCTTCACTCAGTCGCCCTGGGCTAGTCTGCCCTGTTGTCAGTTATTCGCCTTTGCAGCAAGCATCTTCAGCTAGCTAACTAGAGTAAGTTTCCCCCAAAACTATCCCTATTGCCAGCATCAAAGTGTGAATAGCTAAATGCCCCAACTGCTGTAGAAGGGCCTAATCAATGTAGCTAAACGTCACCTGGCCAGGCTGGCTATCTCTGCCAAGTGTGTTGTTGCAAAATGCACTTATTCAGATTGTCATTGACAACAATATTACCAGAGTTAGCACAACGGCTAGCTCGCAGTAACCGACAGGTTTACGAAATAACTGGCTGGCTGGCTAGTAATAAGGACATCACAGCCCCCACTGCACCTGCTCAGTGTCCATTCAGTTTGCTAGCTAACCTTAGCGTAGCTTGCTAGCGTTCCTGCTAACTAATAAGCTAGCCGTTTGTAAATAATGTCAGGGACATGCACTAATATGCTGAAACAAATACTCAAAACAGAAATATTTTACGAACCTAGGTATATGGAAAGTTATTGTTGTCCCATTAGGGCGAGGCAATTCCTAGAGGTATTTGTGTTGCCTTAAACCGATGCCCGGATGTACAAACCCCCTACTCGGTTAGAGAATTGTCAAGAACTGCCAGGAGGCATGAATAGCGCAATAATGCAAATGTAGTTTTTAGACGTGACGCGAAAATATGACGAGAACAGCTCTGAATGAACGCAGACTGTAAAACGAGGATCAAAGATCAGACATAATGTAACACTAACATTTAGGGCACACTGACCTGAAACAAGCCCGCACTGACCCAACTAGACCCTCCAAGCATTTGCGATAGCTATGTTGTGGGACTTCATGTCCCAACGTGCAATGTAATGCTTAACGTCATATTTGTGCTTCTTCTTCCCGAGGCTCGGACAACTAGCTAGAAAGGTATGTATGCGACAAAGATCACGCTAAATGTTGCTAAAATTGGCAATATGTTTCATGCAATCCCGTAATATATATTATCTTTCAATTGTGTGATATGCATGATTAAACATTTTTGTTGATACAGACAGAGTCCTAACTGGCTAGGTAGCGTCAACCACATTATTAGCCGGCTCGTCTGGTTTATTATGGTTTCCACTAGTTACCACAGCCACAAAGTCAAAAATTGGCTTCATCGTAAAAATTCATGAAAATAAAAATGTGCTTTTGAGTCTTCATTTAAGGTTAGGGTTAGGCATAAGGTTAGCAGTGTGGTTAAGGTTAGGGTTAAAATCACATTTTAAGAATATTATTTGTAGAAATAGGCGGGGTTTGTGGCTGTGGTAACTAGTGACGACCGTTTATTATACTTTAGCTAGCAAATATATTTATCATAGCTATTAGCGACTAACAATGGCTAGCTTGTGAAATGACAGCAAACTCAGTATTTCATTACAAATTACGATTAGCTAGTTATCTTATTGAATGAATCCTTCACAGACCAGCTTGCTTACAGCTGCACTACTATGGTCAGACAGGCTTCCTGTGTGTAGATAATGACGACACTGAGAAGGCGCGAGATATGGCTCGGAAAATGTACCTCAATCCAGGAATGAGAAATATGTTGTACTCTGAATTGTCCCATTATCCCAACTGTTACACCGAGAAGATTGAATGACTGCCTCAGAGAGGAAGAGGAAGAGAGAGGCCCAACTCGGCGGAAAATCTGTCTCCCTCCGTGTTGCCAACTCCTCAGTAAGGAAAGTAGCTATTGGCTGTCCTAAAAGTCGCTATATGACGTCATCACCTAATTTGCCATGTGCATGTAATATAATAATAATAATAATAATAATAATATGATATGCCATTTAGCAGACGCTTTTATCCAAAGCGACTTACAGTCATGCGTGCATACATTTTTTTTTTTGTGTATGGGTGGTCCCGGGGCTCGAACCCACTACCTTGGCGTTACAAGCGCCGTGCTCTACCAGCTGAGCTACAGAGGACCATAATTGTAATTGTGATGGACGCTGTAGGAGAGAGGAATAACATCGTGGGAGAGACAATAACACCAGAAAAAGTCGCTAGATTTGTCGCTAGTCGCTTTTTTAAAAATGTGTCGCTAGAGGGCTCTAAAAACTCGCTAAATATAGCGACAAAGTCGCTAAGTTGGCAACACTGCTCCCTCCAGCAGGTAGCGTTTTTTCGCCCAAGCAAGGAGTTTTTGTCAGCAAAAAAAGTGAATGGCTTATTTGCTATGTAAGGTTTATTTGATGGAATATAAGTGTCTAATGCATAAGTTGTTACTAGTATACGGATATAAGTACGACACGTGACATTCCGGAGTTGTCTCGAGATTGCTATACATATTCATGGCATGAGGCTAGTAGCATATCATCCCTCTCCATTGACAGTGCTTTCAAGACAACTGGGAACTCAGAAAAAAATTAGGTTAAATCATGATGTCAGTGATCTTCATGTCATAAAGTTGGAGCTCTAGAAAGAGGCTGAGTTCCCAACTTGGAATTTCGAGTTGGATGACCTTTCAAAACAAATTTTCCCAGTCTGAGCAAATTTCTTTCAGAGTTCCCAGTTGGTTTCGCTTAAAACCATTTTCAAAATAGTGTGCCTTCAACAGGATTCAACCTCATACCCTCACATCCCTGAATGTTCCATCGTTCCCTACTCTATCTACTAAGCTACCAGTCAGATTAAACTTTCTGTACAAAATCCTAACTATATTTGTAAGTACGGTGTTCAGTAGAGGTCTATGTTTGAAAGCAGCTTGGAATCGAAGAAAGCACAGGAACCGCAGCGAAATCAGTGGGATCTCGCATTTTGCAACATGCGGTTTGAAAAAGCGTGTTATCAAACAAAGCTTTGTACGTCATTGATGACGTACTTCTGATACACGCATCAGCACACTGCTTCAAAGTTAGCTGCTTAATGATTTCGACACATGACTCGGGGCTCCGGTATCAAACATAACATCACTACCATTATGGAATGGCAAGTTGCGTTGAACAACAAAAGGAGCTGATTGGCTGACACTGCCATTCCAAAATGGCTATGTGGTTTCTGCTACCTAGCATGAAGACGAAAAGGACAGTTTTCCAGAAAAACTAGCAGTCGATCAATCTTCTGTGTAACAGTTGGGATAATGGGACAATTCGGAGTACAACGCATTTCTCATGTTGTCCGAGCCATATCTCACGCCAGCTCCGCGGTGTCTTACTCTACACAGGAAACCTGTTCAACCCTAGTGCAGCTGTAAGCAAGCGGGTCGGATCTGCTGGCTAACCTGACAGTCAGCATAAACTGGAAAAAGGATAGCCTGCTGAGTTCCCTTGCCTTGGACCCTAGTGACAGACACTTGGATCACTGTCTCAGAACGTTTCCATTGCACTAGCGCCCACAATTAAGGCCATTTTAGGCATTAACTCAAGCTGCTTAGTCGCTCTACACATCAGCATGTTAATCCCTCCTCGGATCGTACTTTTTTTTTTGACATGTCTGTTTGGTAAAATGGATATTACACCCTAACAAGTGTTGTATTTCTCACACACCATCCTACTCTTCAATTATGAGGCCTATTAGTTGAAGTGTCAGACCGCCTCAATCCCCAAAATAGCTCTGTTATACATTCAGATTTGCGTTCAGATTTGCTTTGACACAGGTATAAGGGCTATGCTTACGCTATCTACAGTATGTCATTTGTATTTTTATTTATTAGGGATTCCCCATTAGCTGCTGCCAAGGCAGCAGCTACTCTTCCTGGGGTCCAAACATTAAAACACTTACATATAAAACAGTACATCATATCATTATTACACCACTACCTATCTACAATACAAAATGTTTAATACCACCATACAACAATATCACAATGTGTGCGTATGCATGTGTCTATACCTTTGTGTGTGTCTCTTCACAGTCCCCGTTCCATAAGATGTATTTTTACCAGTGTTTTTATATCTGATTCTACTGCTTGCATCAGTTACCTGATGTGGAATAGAGTTCCATGTAGTCATGGCTCTATGTAGTACTGTGCGCCTCCCATAGTCTGTTCTGGACTTGGGGACTGTGAAGAGACCTCTGGTGGCATGTCTTGTGGGGTATGCATGGGTGTCCGAGCTGTGTGCCAGTACTCCAAACAGACAGCTCGGTACATTACAAAAACAAGCAGTGATGAAGTCAATCTCTCTTCCACTCTAAGCCAGGAGAGACTGACATTCATGTCATTAATGTTAGCTCTCCGTGTACTTTTAAGGGTCAGCCGCGCTGCCCTGTTCTGAGCCAACTGCAATTTTCCCAAGTCCCTCTTTTTGGCACCTGACCACACTACTGAACAGTAGTCTAGGTGTGACAAAACTAGGGCCTGTAGGACCTAACTTGTTGATAGTGTTGTTAAGAAGGCAGAGCAGAGCTTAATTATGGACATACTTCTCCCCATCTTAGCTACTGTTGTATCAATATGCTTTGACCATGACAGTTTACAAGCCAGGGTTACTCCAAGCAGTTTAGTCACTTCAACTTCCTCAATTTCCACATTATTCGTTACGAGATGTAGTTGAGGTTTAGGGTTTAGTGAATGATTTTACCCAAATACAATGCATTTAGTTTTGGAAATATTTATGACTAATTTATTCCTTGCCACCCGTTCCGAAACTAACTGCAACTCTTTAAGTGTTGCAGTTATTTCAGTTGCTGTAGTAGCTGACGTGTATAGTGCTGAGTAATCCGCATACATAGACACACTGGCTTTACTCATTCCTGATTCTACCTGGATTAAGTTTGAGAGGCTTCCATTAAAGAACACCTCTGTGTTCGGTTAGATAAGTCACTCTTTATCCACATTATAGCAGGGGGTGTAAAGCCATAAAACATGTTTTTCCAGCAGCAGACTATGATCGATAATGTCAAGCCACACTGAAGTCTAACAAAACAGCCCCACAATCTTTTTATCATCAATTTCTCTCAGCCAATCATCAGTCATTTGTGTAAGTGCTGTGCTTGTTGAATGTCCTTCTCTATAATCATGCTGAAAGCAGTGGCGGCTCCTGAAAAAATTCTCAGGGGGGGCAATTTTTCTGATGATTTAGGTGACCTACACACATTTTTTAAAAGATATGTCCAGCAACAACATGAAGACAGGGGCAGCATATAAGTCAATACCAGAAGCATTTATTGACTGATCTCAAAAGTGTTGGCTTACAAAAGCAAAATAAGTTATCACAGTAAAAATAATCAAGGGTGTTCTTTCACATTCCTCAACACTGCATAAACAATATGCATTTCCATAAAACACCTAATCTAATTGTGCCACAAAGTTGACAAGTCCAAGAAAAATACCAGGGTTGGTGGAGCCCTCAGTTTCATCTTTGCCTCGCAAAGCTAACTCAAACACTCCGCAAAACTTCACACACTGGATTAGCCGGCTGAGGATGTGGCGGTTCTTGCTAACCTCATCGTTGTGGCGGCGGACAGCTAGCCTGTATCCCTCATCCAGTTGAGTGGCAATGTTCACTCTCCCCAAAGCAGACAATCTCAAACAGCTATCCATGTGGGTCTTTGACAGCTCATGTTTCTTAATCTTTTCTGAAAGATGGTGCATGTCCGTTACACCAGTCGCTGTCCAAGCGGTGCTGTCTGCCGTGCCGCCTTCAGGGTGAAAGAGTAAGCAGGGGTAGCAGAAGACTGCATTAGCTACATCGCAGCCTGCTAGCCAGGTTTTTCGTTTGTACCAATTTTTGGAAAATCCTCGGGTGTAGGACTTTCCCCCTTTAGTAGAAACCTGTTGAATTATTAAATTTGGTCTGGGAGGTCCTAATTGTTTCGTTGCCAATTTATCTTGATTTGTTCGCCGACAAAAAGGAACTTCTTTCAAAGAGACAATCGAGTTGCACTGAACGCTAGCCATCTTGACAGCAGTACGTGAATTGATTGACGCTGCTACCCGCTCTTTTCTTAGTTATGTTCATGGTTATGTTACGTATGACGAAAGCGCGTAAGTGCAAGCCCTCCCGGAACCCATAGAGATTGTATTGAAAGCTCTGATATTTGATTTTACATGAGAGTCTATGACAGACTTCTGGGGCGATTTTCAACCTGACTGAAATCGCCCCAAAAGGGGCGGGGCCATTTGAAGCACGACTTTAGCCTGATTGGACATTTAGTGGCAGATCAGACGTCTAGATTAGAACACTGATAACTACTGTTGCCGTGATATAATTGATTAGAAAAAAAATCCCTTCCTTTTCCCGTTTGGCAGTGCGTCGCCCATATCGCCCTAATGAACACACCGCCCCTGGCTGAAAGTTTGTTGTCAATTAGTTTACTGTAAAATAGCATTGTATCTGGTCAAACACCATTTTCCCAAATAGTTTACTAAGGGTTGGTAACAGGCTAATTGGTTGGCTATTTGAGCCAGTAAAGGGGGCTTTACTATTCTTAGGTAGTGGAATGACTTTTGCTTCCCTCCAAGCCTTGGGCACACACTTTCTAGTAGGTTTAAATTGAACATATTGTAAATAGGAGTGGCAATATCGTCCGCTATTATCCTCAGTAATTTCCCATCCAAGTTGTCAGACCCCGGTGGCTTGTCATTGTTAATAGACAACAGTAATTTTTTCACCTCTTCCACACTCACTTTACAGAATTCAAAATGACAATACTTGTCTTTCATAATTTGGTCAGAGATACTTGGATGTGTAGTGTCAGCAATTGTTGCTGGCATGTCATGCCTAAATTTGCTAATCTTGCCAATGGAAAAAGTATTAAAGAAGTTGGCAATATCAGTTGGTTTTGTGATGAATGAGCCATCTGATTCAATGAATGATGGAGCTGAGTTTGTCTTTTCCCAAAAAATTTCATTTAAGGTGCTCCAAAGATTTTTACTTTCATTCTTTATATCATTTATCCTTGTTTCATAGTGTTGTTTCTTCTTCTTTTTATTCAGTTTAGTCACATGATTTCTCAATTTGCAATACGTTTGCCAATCGGTTGTGCAGCCAGACTTATTTGCGATTCCTTTTGCCTCATCCCTCTCAAACATACAATGTTTTGGTATCCCAGTTTCTAAACAGAGATTGTACAGTATGCATCTCCGTCTAGCAGTATAACACTAACATGCTACCCAGACCGCGGAAGTTGATTTTGACCCCCCACACCAGACGCGATCAGGACATGCAGGTTGAAATATCAAAATAAACTCTGAACCAATTATATTAATTTTGGGACAGGTCGAAAAGCATGACTGTAAATCGCTTTGGATAAAAGCGTCTGCTAAATGGCATATTATTATTATTATTATACATGTATGGCAATTTAGCTAGCTAGCTTGCTGTTGCTACCTAATTTGTTCTGGGATATAAACATTGGGTTGTTATTTTACCTGAAATGCACAAGGTCCTCTACTCCGACAATTAATCCACAGATAAAACGGTAAAAATGTGTTTGCTAGTAATCTCTCCTCCTTCAGGCTTCTTCTTCTTCTTTGGACTTTATATGGCGGTTGGCAACCAACTTTATGGTGCCTTACCACAACCAACTGGACTGGCGCATAGACCTCAGTTCATCTTTCAATTACCCACGTGGGTAGATGCTCCTAAAAACCAATGAGGAGATGGGAGAGGCAGGACTTGCAGCGCGGTGAGAGTCACAAATAGAACCGAGTTCTATTTTAGTGCCTGGCCACGCAGATGCTCGCGAGCAGTGTGGGTGCAATGATTGAATAACATGTATGTGTACATTTCTTTTGCAACGCTCGCGGTCAGCATGTAACCCACCTAGTCCAATATTGGACTAAATGAGCCTAATGTTACTCCTTAGAACAAGGACCTTACATGTTTTGTTTAAAGGCCAAATTGGTTCTGGAAGCCAATGCGGTACTGTTCTAGAAACATAAATCCCTCTACTTTCAAATCACATCAAAATAATTTCACAAATGGAAAATACACACTTACTGTACACTGTTTTAACCGGCTCTTAACAAAACACCCCCCTACAGAAGACGCCTTCTTCCAATGAAGCTTATGTGTAATGTAATGGAACTGTGAGTCATGATCAAGCGCTATAACCACTTTTCCCATATCAAAGGCTATATCTGTGATCTGTGACGGTTCTGATAACGACTGCGTTGTTTGTATCGTGGAGCAGTGCACAGGAAATAATAAAATCCAATTGTTAAATGCTATCAAAACCAAACCTGGATGTCAATGTTTTGCGCACAGCATGGTGCCTGTATTGCGAGGTTGATTAGCTAGACAAATGGGTGTGAAACAGACAGGTGTGCGCGCAAAGCGAGACATCATGGAATCCATATTTTGTTTTGATTTGGAGGGGGTGGTAGCATCTAATAAATAAATTATTTATTGGGCACTGCTCAGCGATGCAAACGATGAGTTTTCAATCACAACCGTCTACCAATTACGGATATACCTTTGTTCGTGGGAAAAGTGTCACCTAACAGGCACAGTCACGGGTCGGCAAATAACTTGCAAGGTGAGTACATTTTATACAGCTAGACCAGAGTTCCACTGGGTATCTATCACTAGAACACAGTTCCACTCTGGTCTAGGAAATGGGCCATCTGGCTTCAGTGTGGATGTTCAATCCACACTGAAGTCAGAAGAGAAGTGTGTGTCATGTACATCTACTGGGTTTACTTTCAGCTGTAACCATGGTGATGAAGTCATCAGTTGAGGATGATGATGTGGGATGGGGACTGGGTGTCCCAGAGAAGATGAGGAACAATGCAAACTGGGTGGACATTACACATGACTTCAAAGAGGCATGCAAAGGTACAAGCTCAGTGTGTGTGTTTTCTTACATGCTTTTTTAACACTTTTTTTCAGGATGTGCTGGTGATTTGAGTTCTTGGGGGCTTTTGATACTTGCCCCTCTCCTTTGTTTGTTGGACAGTTCTGAAATACCTGGTAAATCAGGTTTCTCATCAAAAGATTGGTGTAAATTTACATTTTACATTTTTAGTCATTTAGCAGACGCTCTTATCCAGAGCGACTTACAGTTAGAATCACACAACCAGTAAAATAAAGGCCTGTACAGTACAGCAATTCCTAATGTATATCCAGTGTTTTCAGCTCTGTGGGAATTTGGTGCCACCAGTCTGAAATGGAAGCTGGATGGCACAGGTTAACATGCCCTGCTGACCCCATTGACATCAATGCATGACTAAGTCAAAATTAAATTTAAGTAGAAGTTAGGATTCACCCTTTGGCGTCTAACTCCTGTTTGATGATGAGTTCCTGTGTATCTCTTCATACAGTACATACTGGTGTTACACTGTACTACTGTAACATAAATACTGCTTTTATCATTATAGTTCAGATGACTGAATACTTTTGCATTTGTTTTCTCTGTTGTATTTACAGAGCTCAACCTTGGGGAGTTGCTCCATGACAAATTGTGAGTATGAGTGTTTGTTTGTTTCACACTGTTCTAATCAACCATTAGTGAAAAACTGAAGTGCTTGCAGTCTGCCTCATTAATGCATACTGGGTATCTATCACTAGACAACACACACACACTTTCGGTATTTCTAATGGCACATTTTTCAGCAGGTTTGGCCTGTTTGAGGCTATGTCTGCCATTGAGATGATGGACCCCAAGATGGACGCCGGGATGATTGGCAACCAGGTCAACAGGAAAGTCCTCAACTTTGAACAGGCAGTCAAGGTATGGCTCTGATTCCTGGAGTTTCAGACTGTAAAATTAAAACGTTGGTCTTATGTTGAACCTTTAGTGAAGTGCATTATAGTCCATAAAGACTCTCCCCCTCCCTTTCGTATCCTCTCTCTCTCCTCTCTTGTCTCTAGGATGGTGCCATCAGAGTGAGGGACCTCAGTCTTCCTGAGCTGATTGGGATCATGGACAACTGTTTCTGCTGCTTGGTCAGTTTTATTGCCTTATCAATACCAAACTGTATCAACAAACTATGCATAATAATTACCAATCAAAACAAACGTAAGTATGTGTGTGTAGATCACCTGGCTGGAGGGTCACTCCCTAGCCCAGACAGTGTTCACCTGCCTGTACGTCCACAACCCCGACCTGATCGAGGACCACGCCCTCAAGGCCTTCGCTCTGGGCATCCTCAAGGTGTGCGACATTGCCCGCGAGAAGGTCAACAAAGCTGCCGTGTTCGAGGAGGTAAGCCACTTGGTCCCTTAGGGCTTTTGCACACACACAGTCACGCCAATGGCCATAAAAATTGGCAAGACGGCACCAACAGATCTGGGACCAGGGTAACGCACACCATCTCCTATAATCCCGTCTATGGGACACAGTTAGGCTTGCAAAATTCTGGAAACTTTCAATAAATTCCCTGGTTTTCCAGAACTCCTGGTTGGAGGTTTACGGGAATCAGAAGAGAATATAAGCAGGAAATCCGGAATCCTCCAACCAGGATTTCTGGAAAACCAGGAAATGTATTGAAAGTTCACATAATTTTGCAACTTACTGTACCTCCTAGGTCTTCTGATCTGAAACAACACTTTGTTTGGTTATATATGTAATATTCAAGATCCTGTTCTATGTTCTGTGTCTAGGAGGATTTCCAGGCCATGACGTATGGCTTCAAGATGGCCAACAATGTGACAGATTTACGGGTTACAGGTGATGTTCATGTGATGGGTTTAGTCAGTGTTGTGGTCAATTTTTGGCATTGGCGGTATAGAATATATATGTAGTAATGTGTGTGTACCAAATTAACCTTATATATGTCAATGGCACCAACAGGTATGCTAAAGGATGTGGAGGACGAGTTACAGAGAAGAGTTAAGGTACAGTACTTGCACACTACTTTCTTCCCGTGAACTAACAACTGAACATGACTACACTCTGGCAGAATGGCGAAACACATTACTGAATAATATCGCTCATCCTTAACTTCGATGACCGCAAGTGTGTACCTCCAACAGAACTGCACAGCTCATCCGTCACAAGTTATCTCCTCTTCCTCTCTCTCCTTTCCCTCTCCCTCTGTCATTCCCTCTTTTTCGCTCCCCATCATCTCCCATAGAGCACACGCAGTCGCCAGGGCGAGCAGCGGGACCCAGAGGTGGAGTTGGAGGTAAGACTCTCAGTCACTCTCTCCCTATGGGTATATCCACCAGTCCACCCTATCATCTCTCAAATCCAATGGCCTAATCTCAAATCAACCCAAAAATGTATGCCCTATACACTGTTGATCTAAGAGGCTTTGATAGGTCTAAGCAATATGGTAAAATTCCCACCTAGCTTATCAGAGGAACACTTAAAGCCTTATCTATACACCTATCAAATTATATCAGAGTGCATATGGTGTGGTGTAGTGTAGCATCTAGGGGTCAATTTGGGATTCTCCATATATTCCCTGCCTTCTGCCATGCCCAGTCCAGCAGAGCTTAAGAGTGAGGCAGCCTTTCAGTGAGACAAGCCTGGAAATATGCAGCCGTTTCAACAACAAAAAAGGATCAATCCCCCAAAATGGAGAGGTTTCTGGGTGGTCGGAATGAACATTGTGCGACAGAGCTAAATCTGTGTGTCCCTAGGGCCTACAAAGATATATTGTGTGTTTTTGAGATTGTGTGTGACTTAACCTTTTTCTGTGCCTCCTTTCTCAGCATCAGCAGTGTATAGCACTTTTCAGTAGGATCAAGTTTACACGTCTTCTACTGACAGCGCTGATCGCCTTCACTAAGAAAGAGGTAACACACACACATGTAGCTTAGCTTTACTAAGAAAGAGGTAACACACACATTTAGCTTAGCTTTACTAAGAAAGAGGTAACACACACACATTTAGCTTAGCTTTACTAAGAAAGAGGTAACACACACACACATTTAGCTTAGCTTTACTAAGAAAGAGGTAACACACACACATTTAGCTTAGCTTCACTAAGAAAGAGGTCACACACATTTAGCTTAGCTTTACTAAGAAAGAGGTAACACACACACATTTAGCTTAGCTTCACTAAGAAAGAGGTAACACACACACATTTAGCTTAGCTTCACTAAGAAAGAGGTAACACACACACATTTAGCTTAGCTTCACTAAGAAAGAGGTAACACACACACCTTTAGCTTAGCTTCACTAAGAAAGAGGTAACACACACACATTTAGCTTAGCATTACTAAGAAAGAGGTAACACACACACATTTAGCTTAGCATTACTAAGAAAGAGGTAACACACACACATTTAGCTTAGCTTCACTAAGAAAGAGGTAACACACACACATTTAGCATAGCTTCACTAAGAAAGAGGTAACACACACACATTTAACTTAGCTTTACTAGGAAAGAGGTAACACACACACATTTAGCTTAGCTTCACTAAGAAAGAGGTAACACACACACATTTAGCTTAGCTTTACTAAGAAAGAGGTAACACACACACATTTAGCTTAGCTTTACTAAGAAAGAGGTAACACACACATTTAGCTTAGCTTTACTAAGAAAGAGGTAACACACACACATTTAGTTTAGCTTTACTAAGAAAGAGGTAACACACACACATTTAGCTTAGCTTTACTAAGAAAGAGGTTCATGTGCATAACGGTATGCTGATTTGATTTTTGATTTGGCGTGTAATTGGTTGACTGATGTGTGATGTCATGTTGGCTCTGTCAGACCAGCTCAGTGAGTGAAGCCCAGAAACTCATGCAGCAGGCAGCAGATCTCCTCCCAGCCCTCCACTCTAACATTGAACATGGCATTCAGTCCCAGAACGATACTACTAAAGGAGGTAACACACACTACACCATGGCACCTAGGCCCAATGTGTCCAACACTACCGTAAGAGGCAATGCTACACTCACTTGGAGAAACTCTGACCGCAATTGAGCCACTCACAGTTCTGAACCCTGACCTCCCCCCTGCGTTCCAGATAACCCAATCATGATGGGGTTTGAACCGCTGGTGAACCAGAGACTGCTGCCCCCCACCTTCCCCCGCTATGCCAAGATCATCAAGAGGGAGGAGATGGTCAATTACTTCAGCAAGCTCATCGACCGCATCAAGACTGTGTGTGAGGTCATCAACACAACTAACCTACATGGAATTCTGGTACGGGCCCATTGTAACGCCAAGGTAGTGGGTTCGATCCCCGGGACCACCCATACACAAAAATGTATGCACGCATGACTGTAAGTCGCTTTGGATAAAAGCGTCTGCTAAATGGCATATTATATTATTATATTATTACTACAATAATAATTTTGAACATTACTGTAATACTACATTCTGACAATGGTTCTGGAATGGTCTGCTTGTTGTGTGAAAATGTGCTAAAGGTTGTAGTAATGTTTTAATGTTCTGCTTTCAGGACTTTTTCTGCGAGTTCAGTGAGCAGTCCCCTTGCGTCCTCTCCAGGTCTCTGCTGCAGGTACGCAGCATTCTCCCTTGTGATTGGTGCATCTGGACAATTCTCTCTTCTGATTGGTCCAGTTCTGATGAATCCCCTCCCTGTCTCTAGACAACGTTCCTGATTGATAATAAGAAAGTGTTTGGGACCCAACCAATGCAGGACATGATCAAAGACGCTCTGAGGTACTTTGTCAGCCCGCCAGTGCTCTCCTCCAAGTAAGTCATCGAAGATTGGAGTGCTTCTTTCTATGCCCAACCTTCAAATGCTTTAGAAATGCAACCTTCCTTGAATTCATAACAGATCTGAATTGGTTGGAGTGGTGTTTAAAATGGTGGCAATGTTGCTTTCACCTATCAAATACCACAAAGGAAGGAAAGATGTGTTTCTGAGGTATTCGAACAGGGCCTACGTGTTTGTGTTAAAGCTCTATCTCTAAAACTGACTGATCCATGCGTTGCCTCTGCAGGTGCTGCCTGCATAATAACCAACAGGCCAAGGACTACATTGACTCCTTTGTCACACACTGTTCAAGGGTAAGTCACCTGGCTGCGTTCCAAGACCTCTATTCTCTATATTAATGCCACAATCCTTCATTCGTGTTTTTCCAGCCCAAACAGCATCCCCGCCACTTGGTTAGCTATGAAGTTGAGGGGTAGAGCTTGGGGAAATGTTACCACTCTAATTTATAGATGGAGCCGTGGCTCTGACAGTCCTTGAGATCAACAATGGACTAAAACAACCTTGTTCGGTTTCCCTGCAGCCCTTTTGCAGTCTCATCCAGATCCACGGACACAACCGCGCTCGGCAAAGAGACAGACTAGGGCACATCCTGGAGGAGTTTGCCACGCTGCAGGATGAGGTGTGTGTGTGTGTGAGAGAAGCACAGCATTTGAGTAGGTGTTGCTGTTTAGTGATGTAAATGATCTAAAATGTGTGTGCGCACACTTGACTGTATGTTGCTGTTCTCCTGTGGTTGACTTATGGGACTGGTGCGGGGGCGCCCCCTGCAGGCAGAGAAGGTGGACGCGGCACTGCACAGCCTGCTGATGAAGCTGGAGCCCCAGAGACAGCACCTGGCCTGCCTGGGCACCTGGATCCTCTACCACAACCTGCGCATCATGATCCAGTACCTGCTCAGCGGCTTCGAGCTGGAACTCTACAGCATGCACGAGTACTACTACATCTACTGGTGAGGATTGTGCGCACACGTGTGTGTGTGTGTGTTCCATGTGTACACTTGACTGAGGTGTGTGTGTGTGCAGGTATCTGTCAGAGTTCCTGTATGCGTGGATCATGTCCACTCTGAGTCGGGCGGACAGCTCTCAGATGGCTGAGGAGCGCCTCATGGAGGAGCAGCAGAAAGGACGCAGCAGCAAGAAAACCAAGAAGAAGAAGAAAGGTCAAGGAGGTCAGGATCAAGTCATACATTATTTACATTGCATTGAATACATCTGGGAGTACATCGCCCTTGCCCCATCCATAACTTGTTCCTCAATGAGAATGTGTTTCCACCTGCAGCTCGCCCCCTCAGCAGAGAAATCACCATGAGCCAAGCCTACCAAAACATGTGTGCTGGTATGTACAAGGTAAGTGTACACACACACAAACTTGTCCTAAACATGTTATGTGTACTCTGCCCTGGCTCAGTTGCAGTCCCATTTTCTATCCAGACAATCTCAAGCCTGCATAAACACACGCACACACACACACACTGAACTCCTGTCTCTGGTGCAGACTATGATGGCTCTGGATATGGACGGGAAGGTGCGGAAGCCCCAGTTTGAGTTGGACAGCGAGCAGGTGCGCTACGAGCATCGCTTTGCCCCCTTCAACAGCGTGGTCACACCACCGCCAGTCCATTACATCCAGTTCAAGGTATAGTAGTGTGTTACCAACCGTCGCTAGCTATGACTGTGTGCTTGCGTTTTCATGTGTCTGTGGTGCGTTCCAGGTCGACGTAATTGCAGACGAGCTGCAAAGAATATCTCAGGAATGACATGTTATAGTGGAGATAAAAAAAAAGACAATCTGTAACGTGACCTGTTTCTCTCCGTGTGTGTCGGCTGTAGGAGATGTCTGATCTGAAAAAGTACAGTCCTCCTCCCCAGTCAGCTGACCTCTACATGGCGGCCAGCAAACACTTCCAGCAAACCAAACTCATCCTGGAGAACGTCCCCAGCCCCGACCCAGAGGTCAGCAAACCCTATAACCCCTAATAGCAGTAGTAGAAGCAGCAGCAGTAAAATAGATTGTGTCTCATGTTTGTGGGTCTGAATTGCCACTTTTAATTTGCTGATTGTTGCAGGTGAATCGCATCCTAAAAGTTGTCAAACCCAACATTGTGGTCATGAAGCTACTTGCCGGGGGGCACAAGGAGACAAAGGTAACAACACATCATAATGCAATGAGAAAAACGTGCCACAAAATATATTGGGGAATTTAAACATTTCTGGGGCATTATTGTTGTTGGGTGATCAAAATAATGGTACTCCCCATCTCTAGGTACTACCAGAGTTTGATTTCTCTGCTCACAAGTACTTCCCTGTGGTCAAGATCATCTGAATCCAAGCCCTGCGTTACTATGACAACTCAACCCAGTGCCCACCTCCCTGACTCAAGTGTGGCGTGTGAGCCCAAAACGGAGACCAACTCAACAATATTCCTGTCTGTGTTACTGTGCGTCACTCTGGTAGGACAGAGACAGTCTGAATTGGATAGTTTGAGGACGCAACATTGTTATATGTCCCATTATGGCACCTGAGATCATGGCCATTTGCATTTTGAAGTAGTCAATTTTCTTCTACTCCTTCTATGAGTTGGTAAACAAACTCAAAGGTTGCATACTGCCACCTATGGTGTGTTGTTTGAGCAGGTATAAAGCCAGATTTACTGCCACCTGCAGTTATGGAATGCTTTCTGACAAGTATAATTCATTGGCTGATCCCTCCTGATGACTAGCATGGAATTATGTGATCTTCCTTAACCCATAGGAAGTCCCACCCAGTTGACTACTTCAAAATGGTGAAAGACCTCAATTGCACTGCCTTAGCTAAAACAGGCTTTTGGGCGCTAGAGTCCTCTACCTCTGTGGCATTGACCCACAAAAGACTACAAATACCAGACATCCTAAAGGACGGACAGAACTACATCCTCCACAATTGCCAAAATAAAAAACTTGGCTCTGGTATTAAAATGATTTATTTTTCGTCATCTGTCATACACTTCCTCAATAAAAACCTATGATTATTTAACAGTTCAGAAAATGTGTTAATCGACAGTTCAGTAAGCAACAAATACATTGTAACAATCTAACGGCAACAAAAATCCATTGTACAAAATTAAAAACCTATGCACAAGCAAAATATGTTCAACCATGATTTCCATTTGAATGACTCCGCTATATAAAAAAAAATATATACAAATGTTTGGATTTGAAACATTTACAGTAGTGGGTCTGCCTGGTACACCAAGGATGCACAGAGGCCACTTTTTTATCAACATAATTCAGGTCTTGGAAAAAAAGAAACCATATCAATAAGTTAAAAATAGTTATTCTGTTGTGAGCAGGACACATGACCTTCAACCCTGCATGGTCAAAGCTTGAATGATCCCTGCAAACATTTCAAATGATAAAACAAAAACCTCATTACATTTTTCTAGTTTACATTTTGTCATACAGCCGTGTTACCCAATTGTGAGTTACTTCAGAGAGAAAAGTACAGTATGAAATTAAACCTTTTCTACTGGTTTGTGAGACTACGGTAAGATAACTGCTTGAACGTAACTAACTGCACATTAAGTCATTATCAAGACTAAAGAGTGAATCAGAATCGCTGAGTAGATGACGATTAGGTGAGTAATCGGAGTACAGTTCTCTAACAGCATGATCTGGGTTTTGTGTTATCACACACACACTACAATTTCATTTTCACACGTCCTACATGGTTTTACAGCAGTTCTGAGAACCAAAGACCGGTTTCACGTTTTCCTGACAAAATATACATTTACTGCAGAAGACTTGAGTATATTAAGGCAAAACGTAAGATGCTTTCACTTGAGTAGAAGAGTCTGTGTTGCACTACGGTAGTCTTGACCATTGCCAGTTCTGTCAAGGAGCTGTAGTCTCTCCCTGGTTCTGTAGTGGATCGTGAATGTGAAAGGAGGGGGGGGGTCTTAGCTCCCATCTTTCACCTACCACCTAACAAGACCAAACAGTTGATCATTATATCACTAAAACAGAGTGTGTTTTTACCTCAGAACTGCGCGAGCTCTGCCTGTTTGTCAGCCTCAAACTCTCCCTCGTTCTCATCGTCTCCGTTGTAGTTTGCCAGCTCCTCATACATTTCCCGGTCAGCCTCCTTATCTACGAGTGAACACATCACCATCTTTACTATATGGATCTTTACACACACAGACCCGTTGTAGGAGTGTGATGGTTAGGACCCTCTGTAGGAGTGTGATGGTTAGGACCCTCTGTAGGAGTGTGATGGTTAGGACCCCTCTGTAGGAGTGTGATGGTTAGGACCCTCTGTAGGAGTGTGATGGTTAGGACCCTCTGTAGGAGTGTGATGGTTAGGACCCCTCTGTAGGAGTGTGATGGTTAGGACCCTCTGTAGGAGTGTGATGGTTAGGACCCTCTGTAGGAGTGTGATGGTTAGGACCGCTCTGTAGGAGTGTGATGGTTAGGACCCCTCTGTAGGAGTGTGATGGTTAGGACCCTCTGTAGGAGTGTGATGGTTAGGACCCTCTGTAGGAGTGTGATGGTTAGGACCCTCTGTAGGAGTGTGATGGTTAGGACCCTCTGTAGGAGTGTGATGGTTAGGACCCCTCTGTAGGAGTGTGATGGTTAGGACCCTCTGTAGGAGTGTGATGGTTAGGACCCTCTGTAGGAGTGTGATGGTTAGGACCCTCTGTAGGAGTGTGATGGTTAGGACCCCTCTGTAGGAGTGTGATGGTTAGGACCCTCTGTAGGAGTGTGATGGTTAGGACCCTCTGTAGGAGTGTGATGGTTAGGACCGCTCTGTAGGAGTGTGATGGTTAGGACCCCTCTGTAG
This sequence comes from Coregonus lavaretus, assembly GCF_964263955.1. Lineage (NCBI taxonomy): Eukaryota > Metazoa > Chordata > Actinopteri > Salmoniformes > Salmonidae > Coregonus > Coregonus lavaretus. The sequence continues at coordinate 11,195,370 of NC_140004.1, forward strand.
GAGTGTGATGGTTAGGACCCTCTGTAGGAGTGTGATGGTTAGGACCCTCTGTAGGAGTGTGATGGTTAGGACCCTCTGTAGGAGTGTGATGGTTAGGACCCTCTGTAGGAGTGTGATGGTTAGGACCCCTCTGTAGGAGTGTGATGGTTAGGACCCTCTGTAGGAGTGTGATGGTTAGGACCCTCTGTAGGAGTGTGATGGTTAGGACCCCTCTGTAGGAGTGTGATGGTTAGGACCCTCTGTAGGAGTGTGATGGTTAGGACCCTCTGTAGGAGTGTGATGGTTAGGACCCCTCTGTAGGAGTGTGATGGTTAGGACCCTCTGTAGGAGTGTGATGGTTAGGACCCCTCTGTAAGAGTGTGATGGTTAGGACCCTCTGTAGGAGTGTGATGGTTAGGACCCTCTGTAGGAGTGTGATGGTTAGGACCCCTCTGTAGGAGTGTGATGGTTAGGACCCTCTGTAGGAGTGTGATGGTTAGGACCCTCTGTAGGAGTGTGATGGTTAGGACCCTCTGTAGGAGTGTGATGGTTAGGACCCTCTGTAGGAGTGTGATGGTTAGGACCCCTCTGTAGGAGTGTGATGGTTAGGACCCTCTGTAGGAGTGTGATGGTTAGGACCCTCTGTAGGAGTGTGATGGTTAGGACCACTCTGTAGGAGTGTGATGGTTAGGACCCCTCTGTAGGAGTGTGATGGTTAGGACCCCTCTGTAGGAGTGTGATGGTTAGGACCCCTCTGTAGGAGTGTGATGGTTAGGACCCTCTGTAGGAGTGTGATGGTTAGGACCCTCTGTAGGAGTGTGATGGTTAGGACCCCTCTGTAGGAGTGTGATGGTTAGGACCCTCTGTAGGAGTGTGATGGTTAGGACCCTCTGTAGGAGTGTGATGGTTAGGACCCCTCTGTAGGAGTGTGATGGTTAGGACCCTCTGTAGGAGTGTGATGGTTAGGACCCTCTGTAGGAGTGTGATGGTTAGGACCCTCTGTAGGAGTGTGATGGTTAGGACCCCTCTGTAGGAGTGTGATGGTTAGGACCCTCTGTAGGAGTGTGATGGTTAGGACCCTCTGTAGGAGTGTGATGGTTAGGACCCTCTGTAGGAGTGTGATGGTTAGGACCCCTCTGTAGGAGTGTGATGGTTAGGACCCCTCTGTAGGAGTGTGATGGTTAGGACCCTCTGTAGGAGTGTGATGGTTAGGACCCTCTGTAGGAGTGTGGTGGTTAGGACCCTCTGTAGGAGTGTGATGGTTAGGACCCTCTGTAGGAGTGTGATGGTTAGGACCCTCTGTAGGAGTGTGATGGTTAGGACCCTCTGTAGGAGTGTGATGGTTAGGACCCTCTGTAGGAGTGTGATGGTTAGGACCCTCTGTAGGAGTGTGATGGTTAGGACCCCTCTGTAGGAGTGTGATGGTTAGGACCCCTCTGTAGGAGTGTGATGGTTAGGACCCTCTGTAGGAGTGTGATGGTTAGGACCCCTCTGTAGGAGTGTGATGGTTAGGACCCTCTGTAGGAGTGTGATGGTTAGGACCCCTCTGTAGGAGTGTGATGGTTAGGACCCCTCTGTAGGAGTGTGATGGTTAGGACCCTCTGTAGGAGTGTGATGGTTAGGACCCTCTGTAGGAGTGTGATGGTTAGGACCCTCTGTAGGAGTGTGATGGTTAGGACCCCTCTGTAGGAGTGTGATGGTTAGGACCCCTCTGTAGGAGTGTGATGGTTAGGACCCCTCTGTAGGAGTGTGATGGTTAGGACCCTCTGTAGGAGTGTGATGGTTAGGACCCTCTGTAGGAGTGTGATGGTTAGGACCCTCTGTAGGAGTGTGATGGTTAGGACCCCTCTGTTGAACATCGGAGCTTGTGGTTGTTTGTGGGGGAAAGGGCTCGAGTGTGTGTGTGTGTATGTATCCCACATCTGTTGCTATGGGGTCATGATGTTAGGGTCAATATAGGATTATTCACAATAATTGTTTGCTAAAATAATAATTGCTTGCCAAAAATGTAATCTTTGTAATGGCAATACTGGTTATAGGTAGCAATCTTTCGCATGAACTCCCTACATTATTATGCATATTATTCGTGAATTGTGGAAATTAAGATACACAAGATTTGATGAAACTGGCTCTCATGAGGACCGCCACAGGAATAGAAGACCCAGAGTTACCTCTGCTGCAGAGGATAAGTTCATTAGACTTACCAGCCTCAGAAATTGCAGCCCAAATAAATGCTTCACAGAGTTCAAGTAATAGACACATCTCAACATCAACTGTTCAGAGGAGACTGTGTGAATCAGGCCTTCATGGTCGAATTGCTGCAAAGAAACCACTACTAAAGGACACCAATAAGAAGAAGAGACCTGCTTGGGCCAAGAAACATGAGCAATGGACATTAGACCGGTGGAAATGTGTCCTTTGGTCTGGAGTCCAAATTGGAGATTTCTGGTTCAAACCGCCATGTCTTTGTGAGACATGGTGTGGGTGAATGGATGATCTCCGCATGTGTAGTTCCCACCGTAAAGCATGGAGGAGGAGGTGTTATGGTGTGGGGGTGCTTTGCTGGTGACACTGTCTGTGATATATTTAGAATTCAAGGAACACAGTATTCTTCAGCGATACGCCATCCCATCTGGTTTGCGCTTAGTGGCACTATCATTTGTTTTTCAACAGGACATTGACCCAAAACACACCTCCAGGCTGTGTAAGGGCTATTTGATCAAGAAAGAGAGTGATGCAGTGCTGCATCAGATGACCTGGCCTCCACAATCACCCCATTTTTTATCAGGACAGCTGTGATGGAAACCGGAAGTTTCGGTACAAGTTTATAAATGCCTACAGATGACTTGTTAGTTCAACATGGTGGGATCTTTTTGTGTCTGTCAAATTAATTATGCGAGAAATGGCGGTGGAAATGCCTTTATGCACAAATATGGATATAATAACCATCAGCTGGTTTGGAGATGACATAGCCTAATACAGGCAGAAGCATGTCTGTTTTACAAAATATATTCCTAAACACATTTTTCTCATTTAATTTTCTCTGTTGCACTGAACTGACATGCATGATTGTTGATGACACTCCGATGTCCAGATGAAGGGAATTAAATAGTCTATAATGCGCACCACAGCAGCGCTCAATTCAGACAGGGGTGTGAAGCCTACTGTAGATGGTAAAGTCATTCAAAGCCTATACTTGATCACTCAGGATGTAACTTTCCAGTGCTGCTGTTTTTGCCATGTAATGTTATTAAAACAAAATCAGACAACCCCATAGTAGAATAGTTTACCTATTTACCTAGTCGGCTTGTTGTGTGTTCTATGCGAGATAAAAATTCCTCTCCAGCAGTAGCATTCAATGGGTCAAATCATTGGGGAAGCCAAGCCAGGGGAAAAAAACATATTGCAACCTGTGTTGTGATAATTGGGATTTTTGCTCTATAACCTGTTAGTTCATATGCCTTGCCACCGAGATATATAGACCTAAGGCCGAGACAATAAGACAGTGGCAGCATAAATTAACCAATACAGTGACAACTAAAAGATTCTAAAAACAATTTAGTCCAATCAACCTAAGCTAAAACAGTACACACTTTTAGTTTTTGTTGTCCAAAGCTACCTGGCTAAAATGATTGCCCGCCAGCCTAACTTCCTTTCATGGGCAACTATTAGCCAGCTAGTTAACATTAGACTACTACTACATCTACCTACATATTGAACTTCCACCCTCTCAAGCCAGATGCACAATGTATGAATTTTTGGTTGGATCAGAAACGCTGTTAGATCAATGGCCAGTACGGAGAATTATGTAAAACCACAAGTCCAAATCCCTATCTCCATCCGTGGCTAATATAGGAAATTGCCAATTTTAGCTAGTTAGCTAGCTAACCACCAGAGGACGGCAACAATTTGAAGTTTTTTTCTGTCAATGACATTTTGCTTGATGTGATTGGTCCTGGCTCACCCAAAAAAAGTGGAAAGGGATTTGGCTTCACAACATTCACGGTTGAGCTCACTCATTTTAGATCAATGCTGATTGGCTTTTATTGTATAATTATTTTATCAAGGGAGGCCAAATGCTCGCTGGCTTCCCTTGCATTCAATGCTACGGGCGGCAACAATGTTACAGTCTTTTTGACCAGACAGCATCAGATAGATGGGTTACACATAGAGACAGAGGGGTGATGTTTCGCTGGCTCGGATGCTTTCTCCATTGAGATACATTCAGCCTCTTGCAAAATGAAGGACAATTATGAAACACAGAGAGATTGCTGCAACTCCCGTACGGACTCGGGAGAGGCGAAGGTAGAGAGCCATGCGTCCTCTGAAATATGACCCTGCCAAGCCGCACTGCTTCTTAACCCGGAAGCCAGCCGCACCAATGTATCGGAGGAAACACCGTACAACTGGCGACCAAAGTCAGTGTGCATGCGCCTCGCCTACCACAAGGAGTCACTAGAGCACAATGGGACAAGGACATCCCGGCCGGCCAAAGCCTCCACTAACCCGGACGACGCTGCAACACAGCCTGCAGCAACACAGCCTGGGATCGAACCCGGGTCTGTGGTGATGCCTCAAACACTGCGATGCAGTGCCTTAGACTGCTGCGCCACTCGGGAGGCCACATGCTTTTTATTTTTTGAGAGGGATGTGTTTTGGGCTAATGTGAAAATATAAATCCACTAACGGTCCCGCTCATAGTTTTATGATAAGTGATCATTCAATAAAGTAAAGTTTAGCTACTTACTTGTTGGATAACTGCCCATTTGGCCCAGCTGGAACAGGTTTGTGTCTCCAATTATTTTTGGGAATATGGAGAAAAAGATCCCGGACACCATGTTTATGTGGGCACCAAAATCCCTGTGGTTGCAAATGAAACTAACTGCTCCTCATCATCATTATGTTCCTCCATTTCTGTAAGAATGGTAGTCACGTATTCAAATTATCTTTAGCACAAACATTCCTCATCTGTTGACATTGGAGTGCAATTGCCACAACTGTTGATCCTGGTGATGGATTGGGGCTGTGGTCCAGCTGCAGTCGGTGGTTGTATTTGATTAACATTTTATTAAAAAGTATGGATTTCAGCAAACAAAGAAGGGCATGCAACAACAGAGGACAAACATAGGTACACCGTAAGGGTTTAAGAATTTACATTTTTGAAGTGTGTCGCATAGCGACTCGAAGGAGTCGGAGGTTCATTTAAAAACTCTAGTCTGTGCTCAACTCCATGGAGGAGTTAAAGGACTTGGCAAGCGTCGCCAAGCTTCATTCAGTATAGAGAGAAATAGTAATGCAGTTTTTTTGTAGGCACTAACTCCATGGTTCATTGGACAAAGCCTGCCTTTTGTAGGCAATAATAAGGTGTGCAGTTAACACAGGCTTAGGAGATTTTATACGTTTTGTTCTATGAGAATCTTCATCAGCTAACGTCACTGTAAATTTTGAAGCATTTATGTAATAAAAAAAACAGCCTGGGCACATAGACTAGACGTAACATATTGTAGTAAAAGTAAATCTGGGACACTCAAATTAGTATGATATGTTACGTTTGATGTGGTTACATAAGACAGATGGTTACTTAAGGCAAAAATGAAAGTAGGGTTGTTGGTCGGGGTGGATGCTAATATAATGTGGCTAAAATTCACAAGCTAGCTAACCAACGTCTGTAAAGAGGCATTTGAGAGACTCATTGTGCAAATGTATTTATGTTTTCAATCAACATTAGAGACAAAATATAGTTTACAGGTTGTCAACAATCTAAGTCAACCCCATCTGTTTCGCCCCATAGTTGAGCACGCATCGGTTTTGTTGCTAAACAACCAACCCGTCGATGAGTTTTATCATAAGCGCTGGGGGTCGCAGGAATTAGAACTCAGCAATCATTTTCTTTCTCAAATGGCACAGATCATTCGGGGCGGTCTCTCTATAAAAGTCGCTGACCGCATGCCAATACACGGATTTCAGTCAAACTATCACTCAAATGACAGCCAAGCTTTGTAAGTGTTGATATCCTATGCCGGGTCGTGATTCTTTTAAGTTAAATAACAGAAAGTGGTTTATTCCCAATTCCGTATTGGCAGCCTCCCGAAAATCAACATCCAACATTCCAAAAGATATACAGAACAACAAGCAACAATTTAAACGGTTTTACTGAGTTACAGTTAATATAAGGAAATCAGTCAATTGAAATAAACTCATTAGGCCCTAATCTATGGATTTCACATGACTGGGCAAGGGAGCAGCCAAGGGTGGGCCTGGGAGGGCATAGGCCCACCCACTCGGGAGCCAGGCCCGCCAATCAGAATGAGTTTTTCCTCACAAAAGGGCTTTATTACAGACAGAAATACTCCTCAGCACCCCCTCAGACGATCCCGCATTTGAAGAAGCCGGATGTGGAGGTCCTGGGCTGGCGTGGTTACACATGGTCTGCGGTTGTGAGGCCAGTTGGACGTACTGCCAAATTCTCTAAAACGATGCAAAATGACAACACCCTTTCCCCTTCAGGATACTGAAAAGATTTGGCATGGGTCCCCAGATCCTCAAAAAGTTATACAGCTGCACCATCGAGAGCATCTTGACCGGTTGCATCACCGCCTGGTATGGCAACTGCTCGGCATCCGACCGTAAGGCGCTACAGAAGGTAGTGCGTACGGCCCAATACATCACTGGGGCCAAGCTTCCTGCCATCCAGGACCTACAGTGGGGAAAAAAAGTATTTAGTCAGCCACCAATTGTGCAAGTTCTCCCACTTAAAAAGATGAGAGAGGCCTGTCATTTTCATCATAGGTACACGTCAACTATGACAGACAAACTGAGAGAAAAAAATCCAGAAAATCACATTGTAGGATTTTTAATGAATTTATTTGCAACTTATGGTGGAAAATAAGTATTTGGTCACCTACAAACAAGCAAGATTTCTGGCTCTCACAGACCTGTAACTTATTCTTTAAGAGGCTCCTCTGTCCTCCACTCGTTACCTGTATTAATGGCACCTGTTTGAACTTGTTATCAGTATAAAAGACACCTGTCCACAACCTCAAACAGTCACACTCCAAACTCCACTATGGCCAAGACCAAAGAGCTGTCAAAAGACACCAGAAACAAAATTGTAGACCTGCACCAGGCTGGGAAGACTGAATCTGCAATAGGTAAGCAGCTTGGTTTGAAGAAATCAACTGTGGGAGCAATTATTAGGAAATGGAAGACATACAAGACCACTGATAATCTCCCTCGATCTGGGGCTCCACGCAAGATCTCACCCCGTGGGGTCAAAATGATCACAAGAACGATGAGCAAAAATCCCAGAACCACACGGGGGGACCTAGTGACTGACCTGCAGAGAGCTGGGACCAAAGTAACAAAGCCTACCATCAGTAACACACTACGCCGCCAGGGACTCAAATCCTGCAGTGCCAGACGTGTCCCCCTGCTTAAGCCAGTACATGTCCAGGCCCGTCTGAAGTTTGCTAGAGTGCATTTGGATGATCCAGAAGAGGATTGGGAGAATGTCATATGGTCAGATGAAACCAAAATATAACTTTTTGGTAAAAACTCAACTTGTCGTGTTTGGAGGACAAAGAATGCTGAGTTGCATCCAAAGAACACCATACCTACTGTGAAGAATGGGGGTGGAAACATCATGCTTTGGGGCTGTTTTTCTGCAAAGGGACTAGGACGACTGATCCGTGTAAAGGAAAGAATGAATGGGGCCATGTATCGTGAGATTTTGAGTGAAAACCTCCTTCCATCAGCAAGGGCATTGAAGATGAAACGTGGCTGGGTCTTTCAGCATGACAATGATCCCAAACACACCGCCCGGGCAACGAAGGAGTGGCTTCGTAAGAAGCATTTCAAGGTCCTGGAGTGGCCTAGCAGCCAGTCTCCAGATCTCAACCCCATAGAAAATCTTTGGAGGGAGTTGAAGGTCCGTGTTGCCCAGCGACAGCCCCAAAACATCACTGCTCTAGAGGAGATCTGCATGGAGGAATGGGCCAAAATACCAGCAACAGTGTGTGAAAACCTTGTGAAGACTTACAGAAAACGTTTGCCAACAAAGGGTATATAACAATGTATTGAGAAACTTTTGTTATTGACCAAATACTTATTTTCCACCATAATAAATAAATTCATTAAAAATCCTACAATGTGATTTTCTGGAATTTTGTTTCTCATTTTGTCTGTCATAGTTGACGTGTACCTATGATGAAAATTACAGGCCTCTCTCATCTTTTTAAGTGGGAGAACTTGCACAATTGGTGGCTGACTAAATACTTTTTTTCCCCACTGTACACTGCTCAAAAAAATAAAGGGAACACTAAAATAACACATCCTAGATCTGAATGAATGAAATAATCTTATTAAATACTTTTTTCTTTACATAGTTGAATGTGCTGACAACAAAATCACACAAAAATTATCAATGGAAATCAAATGTATCAACCCATGGAGGTCTGGATTTGGAGTCACCCTCAAAATTAAAGTGGAAAACCACACTACAGGCTGATCCAACTGATGTAATGTCCTTAAAACAAGTCAAAATGAGGCTCAGTAGTGTGTGTGGCCTCCACGTGCCTGTATGACCTCCCTACAATGCCTGGGCATGCTCCTGATGAGGTGGCGGATGGTCTCCTGAGGGATCTCCTCCCAGACCTGGACTAAAGCATCCGCCAACTCCTGGACAGTCTGTGGTGCAACGTGGCGTTGGTGGATGGAGTGAGACATGATGTCCCAGATGTGCTCAATTGGATTCAGGTCTGGGAACGGGCGGGCCAGTCCATAGCATCAATGCCTTCCTCTTGCAGGAACTGCTGACACACTCCAGCCACATGAGGTCTAGCATTGTCTTGCATTAGGAGGAACCCAGGGCCAACCGCACCAGCATATGGTCTCACAAGGGGTCTGAGGATCTCATCTCGGTACCTAATGGCAGTCAGGCTACCTCTGGCGAGCACATGGAGGGCTGTGCGCCCCCCCAAAGAAATGCCACCCCACACCATGACTGACCCACCGCCAAACCGGTCATGCTGGAGGATGTTGCAGGCAGCAGAACGTTCTCCACGGCGTCTCCAGACTCTGTCACGTGCTCAGTGTGAACCTACTTTCATCTGTGAAGAGCACAGGGCGCCAGTGGCGAATTTGCCAATCTTGGTGTTCTCTGGTAAATGCCAAACGTCCTGCACGGTGTTGGGCTGTAAGCACAACCCCCACCTGTGGATGTCGGGCCCTCATACCACCCTCATGGAGTCTGTTTCTGACCGTTTGAGCAGACACATGCACATTTGTGGCCTGCTGGAGGTCATTTTGCAGGGCTCTGGCAGTGCTCCTCCTGCTCCTCCTTGCACAAAGGCGGAGGTAGCAGTCCTGCTGCTGGGTTGTTGCCCTCCTACGGCCTCCTCCACGTCTCCTGATGTACTGGCCTGTCTCCTGGTAGCGCCTCCATGCTCTGGACACTACGCTGACAGACACAGCAAACCTTCTTGCCACAGCTCGCATTGATGTGCCATCCTGGATGAGCTGCACTACCTGAGCCACTTGTGTGGGTTGTAGACTCCGTCTCATGCTACCACTAGAGTGAAAGCACCGCCAGCATTCAAAAGTGACCAAAACATCAGCCAGGAAGCATAGGAACTGAGAAGTGGTCTGTGGTCACCACCTGCAAAACCAGTCCTTTATTGGGGGTGTCTTGCTAATTGCCTATAATTTCCACCTGTTGTCTCTTCCATTTGCACAACAGCATGTGAAATTTATTGTCAATCAGTGTTGCTTCCTAAGTGGACAGTTTGATTTCACAGAAGTGTGATTGACTTGGAGTTACATTGTGTTGTTTAAGTGTTCCCTTTATTTTATTGAGCAGTGTATGTGATGTTTAAATTATTTCTTACCCCCTTCGTTGTGGGAGATTCCTTTTCTGGTAAATGCAGGGCAATCTTTCTTTCCCAACGGAAATGGCAGCTGCCTGAGCATTTGCAATAATGCAATGATTAAAGGAGTTGCAAGCTGCCTGAGCATTTGCAATAATGCAATGATTAAAGGAGTTAGCAGATTTTTCCATTTAGCTCATTTAGCTGTTATACCAGGTCATTTACACATGTAACAGCACATCATCATGTCGCTCCTCCTCAAACTATCAATTAGCCAGATTAATTTGTAGATATATCTGCACAGTATGTTTGTTCGCCAATTAACCAGACAGTTTAAGTGGAATGATTAACTGACAGTATTTCAACTTAACTGCCAACAACTAAGCAAAGCAACATTTAAGCAAATGGCTACCTGTTATCCCGGCATTTGGCATCATCCCTTGTGCCTGGAACTTCAATGTTACCATTGAACTCCAAATAAGAAGTAAGTAGAGTTGGATAGGTCACATCCTACGAAAATCACTGGAACCATGTCGTCCAAAAAGTTATACTTTTGAATCATCTGTCCATAGAACGTTCTTCCAAGAGTCTTGATGATCATCCAGGTGCTTTTTGGCAAACTTGAGTCAACTTTTTGGACGAGATGGGTCCCATTATGCCTGGCGAAAACCAAACACTGCATTCCACAGTAAGAACATCATACCAAAGGTCAAGCATGGTGGTGGTGGTGTGATGGTTTGGGGATGCTTTGCTGCCTCAGGACCTGGACGACTTGCCTTAATAGAAGGAACCATGAATTCTGCTCTGTATCAGATAATTCTACAGGAGAATGTCAGACCATCCGTCTGTGAGCTGAAGCTGAAGCGTAGCTGGGTCATGCAGCAAGACAATGATCCAAAACACACAATAAAGTCTACATGAAAATTGCTAAAAAGCAACAAATTGGAAGTTTTGGAATGGCCTAGTCAAAGTCCAGACCTAATCCCAATTGAGATGTTGTGGCAGGACTTGAAACGAGCAGTTCCTGCTTGAAAACCCACACGTCACTGAGTTAAAGCAGTTCTGCATGGAAGAGTGGGCCAAAATTCCTCCACAGCTACGTGAGAGACTGATCAACAACTACAGGAAGCATTTGGTTGGAGTCATTGCAGCTAAAGGTGGCACAACCAGTTATTGAGTGTAAGGGGGCAATTACTTTTTCACACAGGGGAATTGGGTGTTGCATAACTTTGTTTATGAAATAAATGAAATAAATATGTAATTGTGGTGTTATTTGTTCACTTATGTTCCCTTTATCTAATATTAGGTTTTGGTTGAAGATCTGATAACATTCAGTATCACAAATATGCAAAAGTAGAGAAAATTAGAAAGGGGGCAAATCCTTTTTCATAGCACTGTACTTTGTATCCGACTTTGTATCATATACTTTGTAGCGATTTACAGGAGCAATTAGGGTTAAGCGCCTTGCTCAAGGGCACAGATTTTTCACCTAGTCTGCTCAGTCATTTGAATCATTGACCTTTCGGTTAATGGCCCAACGCTCTTAACCGCTAGGCTACCTGCCGCCCTTATGCCTACAGTTGGGAAGGCTACAATTTGGGCGGCATGTGCGCCAAATATACTATGATTTCTTAATCTGGCCCTGGGTGTATTGATACACCATCCAAAGCGTAATTAATAACATTACAATGCTCAAAGGAATATTCAGTGTCTGCTTTTTTAAAAACCTATCTACCAATAGGTGTCCTTCTTTGCGAGGCACTGAAAAACCTCCCTGGTCTCTGTGGTTGAATCTGTGCTTGACATTCACTACTTGACTGAGGGACCTTACAGATAATTGTATGTGTGGGGTACAGAGATGGGTTAATCACTATTTTACACACAAAATCAAATCAAATGTTATTGGTCGCATACACATATCTAGCAGATTATGTTGTGGGAGTATCGAAATGCTTGTGTTCCTAGCTCTAACTGTGCAGTAATATCTAAGAATACACAACAATACACACAAATCAAAAAAGTAAAAGAATGGAATTAAGAAATACAGTATATACATATGAAGTGGGTAAAACAGTATGTAAACATTATTAAAGTGACCAGTGTTCCATGTCTATGTACATAGGGCAGCAGCCTCTAAGGTGCAAGGTTGAGTAACCGGGTGGTAGCCGGCTAGTGACAGTGACTAAAGTTCAGGGCAGGGTACTGGGCGGAGGCCGACTAGTGGTGACAAAAATGTAACAGTGATGGCCTTGAGATAGAAGCTGTTTTTCAGTGTCTCGGTCCCAGCTTTGATGCACCTGTACTGACCTCGCCTTCTGGATGGTAACGGGTTAAACAGGCCTTGGCTCGGATGGCTAGGGTCCTTGATGATCTTCTTGGCATTCCTGAGACATCAGGTGTTGTCCCCTGTAGCTCAGCTGATAGAGCATGGCGCTTGCAACGCCAGGGTTGTGGGTTCGTTTCCAACGGGGGGCCAGTATGAAAATGTATGCACTCACTAACTGTAAGTCGCTCTGGATAAATGTGTTGGCTTTCCTGAGACATCAGGTGTCCTGTAGGGCAGGCAGTGTGCCCCCAGTGATGCGCTGGGCAGACCGCACCACCCTCTGCAGTTGCTGTACCAGGCGGTGATACAGGATGCTCTCAATAGTGCATCTGTAAAAGTTTACGAGTGTCTTAGGGGCCAAGCCACATTTCTTCAGCCTCTTGAAGTTGAAGAGACGCTGTTGCGCCTTCATCACAACACTGTCTGTGTGGGTGGACCATTTCAGATTGCCAGTGATGTATACGCCGAGGAACTTGAAGCTTTTAACCTCCACTGCGGCCCTGTCGATGTGGATGGGGGTGTGCTCCTTCTGCTGTCTGCTGAAGTCCACAATCAGCTCCTTCGTTATGTTGACGTTGAGGGAGAGGTTATTTTCCTGTCACCACTCCTCCAGGGCTCTCACCTTCTCCCTGTAGGCTGTCTTGTCATTGTTGGTAATCAGGCCTTCTACTGTTGTCGTCTGCAAACTTGATTTTTGAGTTGGATACATGCGTGGCCACGCAGTCATGGGTGAACAGGGAATACAGGAGGGGGCTGAGCACGCACCCTTGTGGGGCCCATGTGTTGAGGATCAGCGTAGTGGAGGTGTTGTTGCCTACCTTCAGCACCTGGAGACGGCCTGTCAGGAAGTCCAGGACCCAGTTGTACAGGGCGGGGTTCAGACCCAGGGCCCTGAGCTTAATGATGAGCTTGGACGGTACTATGATGTTGAAGGCTGAGCTGTAGTCAATGAACAGCATTCTTACATAGGTATTCCTCTTGTCCAGATGGGATAGGGCAGTGCGATGGCGATTGCGTCATCGGTGGGATCTATTGGGGCAGTATGCAAATTGCAGTGGGTTTAGGGTGTCGGGTAAGGTGGAGGTGATATGATCCTTAACTAGCCTCTCAAAGCACTTCATGATGACAGAAGTGAGTGCTACGGGGCGATAGTCATTTAGTTCAGTTACCTTCGCTATCTTTAGGTACAGGAACAATGGTGGACATCTTGAAGCAAGTGGGGACAGCAGACTGGGATAGGGAGATTGAACGAGAGCTCACAGTCCTCGGGAGCGGCTGTGGCCCGCGTCGGCGGCACTGTGTTTTCCTCGAAGCGGGTGAAGAATGTGTTTAGCTTGTCCGGTAGCAAGACGTCGGTGTACGGGACATGGCTGGTTTTCCCTTTATGATCTGTGATTGTCTGGAGTCCCTGCCACATACGTCTCGTGTCGGAGCCATTGAATTGCGAATTCCTACTCCACTTTGTCTCTGTTCTGACGTTTTTGCCTGTCTGATTTCCTTATGGAGGGCATAACTGGACAGTTTGTACTCAACCGTATTCCTAGTCACCTTGCCGTGGTTAAATGCGGTGGTTTGCGCTTTCAGTTTTGCGCGAATGCTGCCATCTATCCACGGTTTTTGGTTTGGATAGATTTTAATTGTCACGGTGGGAACAACATCCCCTATACACTTCCTGAGGAACTTTTGCCTTGTTCAAAACAATTGGGAACTGGGAACTGGGAAATCTCCGACTTCCGACTTCAGTGCATACAAAACAACTGGGAACTCGGAAAAGAACAAGCTTAGTTTGAGAAAAATCAAATTGAACGGTCATCCAACTCGGGAACTCTGGCTTCTTTCTAGAGCTCCGACTTTCCGACCTGAAGATCACTGATGTCATGATTTGACCTCGTATTTTTCCGAGTTCCCAGTTGTTTTGACCATGTCAGTATTTACATCAATGTTATTCTCAGAGCAGAGGCAACCCGGAACATTCGCGTGATCAAAACAATCTTGAAGCATGGATTCCGATTGGTCAGACCAGCGTTGAACAGTCCTTATAGAGTGAGTCCACTGAACTTATTATGACTTGTTAAGCACATTTTTACTACTGAACGTATTTTTAAATGTTACACTTTGACATTGTGGGGTGTTGTGTGTAGATCAGTGCGACACATTTTTTTATTCAGGCTGTAACACAACAAAATGTGGGAAAATTCAAGGGGTGTGAATACTTTCTGAAGGCACTGTATATGGAATACATATTGGCTTATAGAGCAAAAATTATAGTAGGTGCCGCAGTAAAGGTATTGTAGGGAATACTCAGTAGGATCTGTAGAATCCATATATGGTGTCATTTTATGGGGCTCTGAATAATACGGAGTGTTGCTGGACTTTTACTCCGCCCAGCAGGCTGTTCGACACAGCCCCCCTGAAAAACTGAACATATTTGGTTAGTAGAACCCCAACTGAGTATTTTCCATTCCAGTTTATTTGATACAGGTAGTAATGTTTTCTCTTTACCAGTGTGTGGTCTTGCAATAACTAAAATATGAAATCACATTAATATGCTTTTGGGCCACATATTTGCCAAATATTTGGAGATAGGCTGACAACATAACATTCTAAAAGGGTAACTGTCCATGGTGCTAATGTGTCTCACCGTTCAAATGTCAACATAAAGCTTCCTGTGACCTAACTTTTTGTTCAAACTCACCTGTTTTGTTTTCTAGGGACTCGAAAATCGATAATTCTTCCTGTACAGTGCTATATTTGTATCATATAATGTCCAGGCACCCCATTTTAAGCTGTTTGACCACTGTAAAAGTCCAGCAACACTCCATTGTATTCAGAGCCCCATGAATTGACACCATATATAGATTCTACAGACCCTGCTGAGTACTTATTCCCCAGCCCACTTTTACATCGGCACAACGAATAGTTTTGGTTCTTTATAAGCCTATATGTAGTAATACATATTAAAAACCAAAAACTACATTTTAAGTGAGAATAGGCATTGGTCTGAATCCAAAAAAGTAAGGAAATTCACGAGCACCACAATGCCTATTCCACCCATGCTCTACCAAGACTTTCCAGCACACAGCTTTGACCTACTACAGTAGCTATGTTGGTCTATTGTACTTCAAACTACAGTATGTGTAGGCAGGTTGCTTAGGATTCAAGCCTTCCTTAAACAGCCTAACTCATACTCTTAGAGGATGTGCTTCCACAATAATGTGATTTGTACTGCATACAAGGTAAAGTATTGGATTCTTCACACACCACAGTAAGACATTATCCCATTACACTACCTTTTCATGCTTTTTTTTAATTAAATGAATGCAAGCTTTGATTTTATACCTACAAGACCATCAGGCTTGATTGAGCTGTTTTGTCTTGTAGTAATGTGGTGCATGCCTGTATTTCCTTAAACCTTTTTTAGTAAAACATGTTATTGAAAAGATTAATCATAATAACATCCTTTTTTGGTCAGTAGGTGCCCAACATAACAGGTGGTGGAATGTTTGACACAGTAGCTCAGATAGATAGAGCCTGTCTGCATTCCTGATTTCTGTAACTGTTAGCTTACCTGTGTAATATTGAATTAAGCTCAGAACCACTTGTGTTTCAAACATGGTCCTGTTTTATCAATTGCTGTTCTGATCAATGTACAGTTTATTACCTCTGTCAAAATAATATGAAGCTTAAAGTTATGTTTGTATTTATTTTTGCAATTAAAATGGCGACGCAACAATAATACACATTTACAATAGGCCTATATCTAAAAATCATACAGACAACTGATTTTTTCAGCAATCTACACACAATACCCCATAATGACAAAGCAAAAACAGGTTTTTGGACATTTTAACAAATGTATATAAAAAAAAAAAAAAATGAAATACTTTATTTACTTAAGTATTCAGACCCTTCGCTATGAGACTCGAAATTGAGCTTAGGTGCATCCTGTTTCCATTGATCATCCTTGAGATGTTTCTACAACTTGATTGGAGTCCACCTGTGGTAAATTCAATTGATTGGGCATGATTTGGAAAGGCACACACCTGTCTATATAAGGTCCCACAGTTGACAGTGCATGTCAGAGCAAAAACCAAGCCATGAGTTCGAAGGAATTGTCCGTAGAGCTCCGAGACAGGATTGTGTCGAGGCACAGATCTGGGGAAGGGTACCAAAAAATGTCTGCAGCATTGAAGGTCCCCAAGAACACAGTGGCCTCCATCATTCTTAAATGGAAGAAGTTTGGAACCACCAAGACACTTCCTAGAGCTTGAGGATCAAACATTCCTGCTAGGCAAAGGTTTGAACACCCCCTTTCCTGGGGGCCAGTTTTATGACTTAACAGCCGGTCATAAATAGTTTGCAGAAAAGGACTCCTTTTGGTCTCTAGTATGGGAATAAATCATTTCCCTGTGAGACAAAGGAAGTCTTCCCGCCAAGACTCCAACATCCAAAAGTGGATAATGAAACAATATTCCTACTTAAAAGAATGTGGGAAATGGTCAGTGGGGATCTAAAGAATAATCATGTCATATTGTTTATTATTTTATGATGTCATGTGGTCTAAGGCGCTGCATCGCAGTGCTAACTGTGCCACTAGAGATCCTGGTTCGAATCCAGGCTCTGTCGCAGCCGGCCGCGACCGGGAGACCCATGGGGCGGCGCACAATTGGCCCAGCGTCGTCCAGGGTATGGGGAGGGAATGGCCGGCAGGGATGTAGCTCAGTTGATAGAGCATGGCGTTTGCAACGCCAGGGTTGTGGGTTCGATTCCCACGGGGGGCCAGTATAAAAAAAAATGTATTCACTAACTGTAAGTCGCTCTGGATAAGAGCGTCTGCTAAAATGTAAAAATGTAAATGTAATGGTATAAAGTAATAACTGTAACTCGGAAAGTGTACATATTCTATCTATCAAATTTACATCAAAATGTTGTATAAAATATATGATTAAGTATGAGAGTATTTTGGTGAAGATAGGAATGTGATTTCAGTCTTCTAATGAGATAATAGTTTTTCATATAAACTATGCACAGTGACTAGCCACGCCCCGAGTGACATCAGAGATCGTGTAAACATGATGGAACGCCCCTTTTACCCCGAGTGCATAAAAAGCCTTGAAAAACAAATCAACCTTTAGACCAGCAGACGTGAAGCGTGAGCAAAACGCTACAAAATGGTTTAAAACTACAACTCCATTACCAAAGGAAGACTAGCAAGCCCAACGGCTTAAAATGGTTGAAACTCTACAGACCAGCAGACATGAAGCGTGACCCAAACGTTGCAAATGGTTGAATTTCTACCAGACCAGTAAGCCCCACGGCTTAAAATGGTTGACACTGTACAAGACCAAGAAGCGTGAAGCTGAAGTTACACGTTACAAAATGGTTAGACTAGAAAGACCAGAAAACATGAGACGTTAATCCACATGTTTGAAATGGAGAATCTCTCAACCTCTACACGAGGTGAAGAAGAAGACAATGCACTAGACCTTATCATTTCACTCTGCAGCTGGCATGTATAGTCGTCTAGAGAACTTTCACTAAAGACACAAGTTGGAAAGGACAATCCCTCTCCAACAACCGCTGGTACATCTAAAGTATCCATTTTAACCACCACTACGACCAGAAACTCTACCAAGGACATTGAGATCTCTGGTGGGCAAACCAGAGTCCTACATCATCAACTCAACTATCGAGGACAGCTACACCTAAATGCATGTTGCATTTCTAATCCGAATGAGCGTTATTATGGTGCATAAGTATTATGATTACTGTGAGCATAGTTTCCAAAGTAACCATGATAGTTTGAATCTCTGTCTCTCCCTTCCACTCTGACCCTCCTTCTACCCAAGCAGTCATGCGATTGTTAGTCCAGTCCACTAGGGACCTGTTTTCATTGTATTACGTTAGTAATCAATAACCTATGTGTGTTTGTATTGTGTTATTATTTAGTTGGTTAGTAAATAAATAATTAAGACAATTTGTGTAATGCTGATTCATCAATAAGGTTAGGGGTTTTGCAGGTTCAAGGATTATGCGACATTCAGAATAATAATAATAATAATAATATGCCATTTAGCAGATGCTTTTATCCAAAGCGACTTACAGTCATGCGTGCATACATTTTTGTGTATGGGTGGTCCCGGGGATCGAACCCACTACCTTGGCGTTACAAGCGCCGTGCTCTACCATGTCTGGGAACTTGCAGGTGCCTTTTTGGAAGAGTGGGGTAACATCTCACAGCAAGAACTGGTAAATCTGGTGCAGTCCATGAGGAGGAGATGCACTGCAGTACTTAATGCAGCTGGTGGACACACCAGATACTGACTTTTACTTTTGATATTGACCCCCCCCCCCCCCCCCCCCTTTGTTCAGGGACACATTATTCAATTTCTGTTAGTCACATGTCTGTGGAACTTGTTCAGTTTATGTCTCAGTTGTTGAATGTTGTTATGTTCATACAAATACTTACACATGTTAAGTTTGCTGAAACTAAACGCAAACACAGTTGACAGTGAGAGGACGTTTCTTTTTTTGCTGAATTTAGTTAGGTGATTCAATAAATAACAGTCATACATTAAAGTAAGTCACGTCACGACAAATGGGAGTAATATACATGCACCAATAGAAATAAAATAAAAACTGAATAGCCCTGTAGAATGATCAAAACTAATTTTTTCCCATAACCTTTTCTAGTGTAAACTGACAGAAGTACTCACAGATGAATAGTGTGTAAACAAAGTATTGTGCCCTACAATCAAGATATAGAAACATTTGTTTTATTGTAGAAAATAAATAAATGTACGAACATTATAAAAGACATGATTCACAGTTTTTAAATATAGCTAAAAAGACACAAAAGTAACAAACAAAAGGCTGAAATCACCCCCTGAGAGTGGCTGAAGCTCTGGGGTGAATCCGTTGGGCTGGCCCTCTTTCCGTTAGGGAACGCCTACTCTGTGAAGTGCTCATGTTGCGCAACAGTTCTATAGGCTATGCAATTGCGTGAGAAAACAGAGTGATGGCCTCTATTAAAAAGAGGTGGATCCCATCAGCTTTATATAGTGTTGTGACGTGACTTTCATTATTGAGATGACTATTATTTATTGAATAATTACCTATTATGTTTAATTGTTACTAGATTAAATTAATCATGTAACAATTAACTCATTAGGAATTTGGGGCACCACGGGAAAAGTTGTTTAAAGAGTTACCGTTTCCCGAATTAACTCTAAAGATATCTAGATATCTCTGATAATTTAACAGTCATTTATTAATCATTTACCTCATATCAGTCTCATTCTGAAAGTCGTAGGCTCTTTAAGTCTGCACGAACCCGGGTCTTACTGATCATTCCGTACCACACAAATTGATTTAATTATTTATTTACTAACTAATTAAAAATGATAACACAAGATACAAACACGTACACGGTATACGTAGGGATTAGAAACTTAATACAATGAAAACGGGTCCCTAGAGGACTAACACAATATGACACTCGTTACAAAAGATGGCGAATTAAAGAGAGAGAGAGAGAGAGAGAAAACACTTGGATACACATGGACCTATGCTCACAGTAATCCTAACACTTTGCCCCAAACTGCCGCCCGTTTGGGAAGAAAAGCAATGCATGTGTTTACGTGTTGGAGGTCTTCGTCCTGTATCTCTGTTGGACCCAGGCCTTCGTGGGAAGGGGTCGATTGGGCCTTCTCTTTCAGATGGCCTTTTAGATGTAAGGCTCAGATTGTCCACAAGAGGTCACAATGTCCTTCTTCTTAGTTGTCTGTTTACTTTCACTCGCTCTGGAAGTGGTCTACTGAGGACGGCTAGTCAGCCGTGTCAATGATCCCCTGTGGGGTGATGAGAGCAGTGTAGTAGACGATTGCTTGAAGAGAGTAACAGGATGGTCCCACTTAAATTCACCTTCTTAGATACAGTACTTAGAACAGCTACTCAGCCGTAACATTGATTGTTAGTGGAGGCTGGACAAAAGCTGCAGCTTGAGGTCCGTCTAGTCTGATCTGATCATTCTTATCTCAATCTTTTATGCACTCTGGTAAAGAGGGGCGTTTCCGTCATACTGACACGCTCTCCGAGCTCCCTCGGGCGTGGCTAGTAACGATGCAAATGTATTATCATCACTATGATTTCGTTAGAAAGCTAAAATCACATTCCTATCTTCACGAAAACATTGTCTTCCTCCTTGATATTTTCTACACAAGGTAAAGAATGTAAACCTGATATACACAGTGTAAAAGCTCTTCAAGTCACAATGTTTTCCTTATAACGCCTTTATACCATCACAAAATAGACATTAATTTTCCATATTCCATTTCTCATCATTCCCAACGTTTGGATGTTGAAATATATTGTCCGAATGTTCATTGTTGGATGTTGAAGTTTTGGGGCGGCAAAACGTCTCTGAAACAAGGGCATTCCTTTCACCATACTAGAATGCCAGAAATAAATTAGAGAGGAGGAGAATCTATGGCAGTATTAACGTGTCAAGACCGGCACAGCCCCCCTGTGGGTAAAAGGGTCTGGTTGTTGTCGGTCATTTGCCAAGCTGATGTAAGGCCTTTGATCCTCACCCAGGGAGAGTCATGACACTAGGCTAGGCCTAATATATTTATTTCTCAACTTTCCTAATATCAAGCACATTGCTTCTCTTTACAACATGAGTATAGCCTACCTGGCTCGCATGAAAATGAACCAAGGGAAAAGCATCCTCCATTCGCTATTTACAGTGTAAGTGCATAGATTATATGTATTTTTTCCCCTGTGCCCCTGTTTAGAAACAGGTGCATGATAATGGTCCATTCTAAATCAAAACAAATTTCACACATATATTATTTAGTATTTGTAAAGACAAGATTAAATCATTAATAGTCTGATGGGTGACAATATTAGCCTGTCACTTGTGAATTATATATTATCACTTGTGAATTATGCCCAGCTTGTCTGCAGTAAAGGAAGAAACACGTACTTTTTTTTTCAACTTTTTCAAATCACACACCTGATGTAGTCTAGCCCACAGGCCTATATGTTTTGATACAGTTTGTATGACAACTAAAAAAAACACACAAAAAACAACTAAAGTGGCCAAATAACTTCTTAACATTAAGCACATTAATCCGCTGTACAACGGGTGTAGAGCCTAACTGCGCATGAGCTTCAAGTTTGGGGAAGATCATTTTTACCATAGAAATGCACCTTTATTATAAAATAATTACAAGAATGGTGTTTTCCCGCTAATGGATAATTCGCGCTTATAGCCTACTGCTGTGTGCGCATTGCTGCTCTTATAATGTGAAGAAATAGCCTAATAGTTTATCAACATTTTAAGCTAAATGTTCTGATCTGTTGCGTCAGCCTCATTGCGCGAATTTTTTTGGGGGATGCTAGTGGTTGTATTTATTTGGAATCTATCGCATCCTACAACTGTCCCAGACTATGTTTGGAATATTTATTTCTCGCACAGAATAGGTCAACTTTTGTACTATGGGGGATAATAAATTGACATAGGCTAGTGCTTTTGCTGTTCGTTAGGTCTACTCATCTCGTTGGCTGACGAAAAGTAAATGTGGACAGTTCTTCCAATATCTTCAACATGCGCCTCTGAATTGGATAAAGACGCAGGCAGTTGCGTCCCCGATGTGTCTGTCTTCACTTGTAGCCTGTGAGAAAGACCTGATCACATGACTGAGAGCCATGTGAGTGAGAGGTGCTTTGAGCACGCAGTTGGGAGAAAGGAATTATAATTATTATATTCAGTCCAAGGGCACAACAGCCACTGGCTGCAAAAAGCATGGATTTTTTAAGGGGGCATTAAGGCCACATCAAGGGGATGCCGCCGGGAAATTCGAGGCATTATCAAGTGCTTGTCAAATTGTGAATGAGAGACTGATGAAGTGTGTGCAGCCTGAGCAAAAAACAAAGCAGTGCTCAAACCTTTCATGCAACTTTTTTCAAATCATTAGTTGCATCATGCAGCCTTAGAATGTATTAAAAGTCAAAACATATAGCCCAACGTTTGTATCACAACAACAGTTACATAAATAGCTCTTAATTACGCATATAGGAGTACCTGTTTCTTTGTTAACCGCTCAACACAGAATAGCCGCATGTTCCCACTCCCTCAAATAATTTGGAGAAAATATCCTTTCTATTTTATTCAGCTATGTTCAATTGTATTCTTCATACTAAACTCAGCAAAAAAAGAAAACGTCCTCTCACTGTCAACTGCGTTTATTTTCAGCAAACTTAACATGTGTAAATATTTGTATGAACATAACAACATTCAACAACTGAGACATAAACTGAACAAGTTCCACAGACATGTGACTAACAGAAATTGAATAATGTGTCCCTGAACAAAGGGGGGGGGGGTCAAAATCAAAAGTAATTGTCAGTATCTGGTGTGGCCACCAGCTGCATTAAGTACTGCAGTGCATCTCCTCCTCATGGACTGCACCAGATTTGCCAGTTCTTGCTGTGAGATGTTACCCCACTCTTCCACCAAGGCACCTGCAAGTTCCCAGACATTTCTGGGGGGAATGGCCCTAGCGCTCACCCTCCGATCCAACAGGTCCCAGACGTGCTCAATGGGATTGAGATCCGGGCTCTTCACTTGCAGGAAATCACACACAGAATGAGCAGTATGGCTGGTGGCATTGTCATGCTGGAGGGTCATGTCAGGATGAGCCTGCAGGAAGGGTACCACATGAGGGAGGAGGATGTCTTCCCTGTAACGCACAGCGTTGAGATTGCCTGCAATGACAACAAGGTCAGTCCGATGATGCTGTGACACACCACCCCAGACCATGACGGACCCTCCACCTCCAAATTGATCCCGCTCCAGAGTACAGGCCTCGGTGTAACGCTCATTCCTTCGACGATAAACGCCAATCCGACCATCACCCCTGGTGAGACAAAACCGCGAATCGTCAGTGAAGAGCACTTTTTGCCAGTCCTGTCTGGTCCAGCGATGGTGGGTTTGTGCCCATAGGCGACGTTGTTGCCAGTGATGTCTGGTGAGGACCTGCCTTAAAACAGGCCTACAAGCCCTCAGTCCAGCCTCTCTCAGCCTATTGCGGACAGTCTGAGCACTGATGGAGGGATTGTGCATTCCTGGTGTAACTCGGGCAGTTGTTGTTGCCATCCTGTACCTGTCTCGCAGGTGTGATGTTCGGATGTACCGATCCTGTGCAGGTGTTGTTACACGTGGTCTGCCACTGCGAGGATGATATAGCTGTCCATCCTGTCTCCCTGTAGCGCTGTCTTAGGCGTCTCACAGCACGGACATTGCAATTTATTGCCCTGGCCACATCTGCAGTCCTCATGCCTCCTTGCAGCATGCCTAAGGCACATTCACACAGATGTGCAGGAACACTGAGGCATCTTTCTTTTGGTGTTTTTCAGAGTCAGTAGAAAGGCCTCTTTAGTGTCCTAAGTTTTCATAACTGTGACCTTAATTGCCTACCGTCTGTAAGCTGTTAGTGTCTTAACAACCGTTCCACAGGTGCATGTTCATTAATTGTTTATGGTTCATTGAACAAGCATGGGAAACAGTGTTTAAACCCTTTACAATGAAGATCTGTGAAGTTATTTGGATTTTTACGAATTATCTTTGAAAGACAGGGTCCTGAAAAAGGACGTTTCTTTTTTTCCTGAGTTTATAAAATAATGCCACAGAATTCTAAGCTAATCGTGTCTGCTAAATGAACTAGTGTAGCCCACAGCCATATGGCATAGCCAGATCAGGGCCTAACATGAGGACAACTCAGAGTATGCTAGTCTGTTCTTCTGAAATAGACTACATTTCTTCATATCATGTTTCTTTAGACCTGTATAAAATAAATAACAGATTTATTGTTATGGTGTAGTCTATATTACATGGATTTATTCAATTTTTTCAAATGTAGATGTTCCAAATGACCGGCTGACGAAGTTTCATGACCGCCACAGCCCTACATACGGTGTAATGAAATATGTCACGATGGAAGCGAGGCATCACTCATACTGAACAGACATAGCAGTTGATAGACAATTAACACACACATATACAAGAACGAAAAAGCGGCATAGATGCCAAACATATAATATTTTCACATAAACTGTGTAGAATATTGTGTACTATGCATTTTAGTTTTAATTAGTGGTGTAGTGGAGGGTAAATGCAAGTAAACGCAGTTTACCCACTTTTTTTTTTTTGCCTAACAGTTTACCCACCTTTTGCAGAAAAATGCATTGAAAGTATAGGGAGCGTTACTTTTGTCACCGATTTACCCACCAATTTATTTTCTTATAGTACAGAGGTTGGGATGACAGTCAGTCAGTGGCGATTTTAGCATGTCAATCTTGGTGGGGCAAACTCAAGAAAAAGTTTTTTGATGCATGCCAGCAAAGCCACTACACAACACAACACTAACCAATACATTAATTGCACTATAATGGTGACAAATGGTGCCCACAAACTGTTAGGGCCTACATAAAGCTGTCCCAACCGCAGTCCCAACAGCAGTCCCAACACCTTACCACTGCTACACCTGGATATCAGCTGAGCCTTGTCTGGCAGCGAAAAAGTTCATTCAGCCTCATTTACTGCTAACTTAGCTGATATGGCTGACTTGCTTAAACAAATGTGGTTTCTACTGACAATTGAGATGTACAAACTATGGCATAAGGGGACGACGAGCGGATAAGCAATCAGTAATTTCGATTAAGACATTAATGAGCGAGCGAGGACGAACGTAGTCAATATAACTATTTGTTCAGCACTTTTTAAATGTACAGCGACAGAATTCAGAACATGGGCCGTTCTTACAGTATTCTCCCTGTACACCAAGTCAGAACCGTAGGATAAATAAAGGGGGCATTTAAGCAGACAATGAAAGGTCTAACAATATTAGATGATGGCATTTCTCTAAAACAGGCTATATTGTAAATGTGCACCACCAAGTCAGAACAGTAGGCTAAGTAGTTAGGGGAAAAGGGAGCAAGTTATTAGGGTGAGGCACATGGGCTACTAACAGCTTACTACACAACATACACTTAGTATGACTTACTTAGCTACAGTATACATATCTCCCTGGCATATTACATCATTTATGCAGCAGCATGCAAGACATTTTTGGACTCACCGTGTGCTGTGCTCACTTGAACAGGAAGGTGGCGCAGCGGTCCTTTGGCATTAAAGTCTGGCATTCTCTGGATTTTTGGTGCTTTCAAAGACGACTGGGAACTCAGAAAAAAACAAGGTTGAATCATGACCTCAGTGATCTTCAGGTCGGATCTCTAGAAAGAGGCCCGAGTTCCCGACTTGGAATTCCGAGTTGGATGACCGTTCAAAACGTATTTTCCCAGTCGGAGCTCGTTTATTTTTTTTCAGAGTTCCCAGTTGTCTTCAACTCACTGAAGTTTGAGATTTCCCAGTTTCCCAGTTCCGAGCTTCCAGTGGTTTCGAACGCGGCAGAAGTCATGCTGGATTGAAAGCATGGCCAATGTTGAATGTTTATCCTTTTAGGCTTGGAAAAGAGACCCTTAAACCCAGACTTGGAACACACACACCACTAAATAGCAGGCTAGTGATTGCTTTGCAATGCTTGCATTTAGCCACTGATTCCTTCCAAACCACTCATTGTTGAATTTGCAATTTCCAACTTGTTGTGTAATGTTAATGGCCGATGAGCACCGATACGTTTGATCTATAATTCTCTTCATTATTTATCTTCACATGACAAGGATTGAAAAGGATTTGCCAGTAGATTGTCGACTTGATTCATGATGATGACTGCTAGCTTGCTAGCTAAGATTTTGAAAGTATGATGTTGACATGATCAGTCCAATCAAAGCTACGGTATATATAACGTGATTAGACGTCATTTTATCTGTGGCCAATGACCTTCAGCCTTCTTGGATGGGCATTTCTAATGTAATTATATGGCAGCACCCATTAGGCTTTAATTTTCAAACTCTCCCCGTAGATTTTGCGGTGACGTAGTATCCCCATTAGTGACAGAACACTGAGCCAATCACGGCACAAATAGAGAACATTACCAACCCCTACTCTCCGTATTTTCCGCTAGCTGCCCCACCACCACAGAAAGCACTGAGCTAGGCTGAAACACCTGCATTTTGGAGCTGCCTTACTCAAGAAAGCAAAAAAGAGACCATGTTTGTATGCAGCTTTATTAACTCAATTATTATTATTAATTTTTGTACATTGTTTGCAACCTGATACGTGACACGTATTAATGCCAAACAATTTATTTATGTAATAAAAAAAATACAAAATGGAGCACAAACCTTTTTTTCTGTGGGAGAGCAAACATGCCCGGTGGGATTCATTGCAGTTTGAAGTAGTCCCGTTTTAAAACGCCACACTGTAAGTATGTGCAATGTGTCAGAATTAATCTCTAATAATGTGTTAGAGAAATTAATTGCTTACCACAAAGCTCTGCTCTGCCACTGGAGGAAGCCCTCTGTCAAGATGAAGAGAAGATAACTAAGTAAGGATTACTTTATGTTTGTATTCTTATCTTTTATTATTTCTTATAGTTGTTGCATTGTCGAGAAGGAAACTGCAAGTAAGCATTTTGTTGGACAGTGTATACCATGTGTATCCTGTACATACTCCTAATAAAACACTAAACTTGAGAATATTCAGCCACTCATGGAGGACAATGGAAGTTGACTTAAGTCTTTATTCTTTATTATTGACATAAAGATAAACACGTTTCATCCTGTAGGAAGACATGACATTTCCATTAATTCAATGGGATCCTTTTTCTGCTCCTCCTCGACGACTGCCCTCACCTCTGTCGTCCAGCGCGTTCTGCAGTGCGCCATGGGATACACCTGCTGGCGCTGGGGAGTGGCTGCTGAGAAACACCTGGACTCCACCTACCTGCTGGCGACAACCTGCGAGGGCCTGGAGGTCAAAGAGCAAATGCCTTGGAATTAAATGCAGCATATGGAATGCAGCTCAAGGGCATCTGTTCACATTGACTTACATGGCGTCGATCAACAGTGTCTTATGAATAAGATGTACAGTTTAAGAGAGAGTAAACTATGAAAAGTACCTATCCTAAATGTTGCTTTTCCTCTATCTGTATTTCCCAGTGTTCTTCTCTTAAGGCCTTGAGGTTTCTATGGGTCGTTGAGGGACGGGGGCTTGATCCAGGAGTACTTCAAAATAAAACACGGAGCATATACGACTGAGAAACTACAATCATCAGCCCCCCCACCCCCGTATAATACGGTGTGTACCACCTTGCGCTGATCATGGACACACAGCTCCCAATGTTTCCTTTAATAGGCAGAAAGGCCAGGAGCAGACACATCCCTACCTGAGAGGATTGACCGTTTGTGTTCATGAGAACTCTTTTTCGATCACAATCTTCACCAGGTCGTTGTCTGCGTGAGGAGAGGAGGAAGAATGCCTCGTATTAGGCCTAAAACAAACTATCAAAGGACATTACAGCAAGCCTGTTAGATATAATCATTCTGATATGTCTACTACCAGAAGATACGCTTTTGACTGATGCCGTGAGTGAAACAATCCCATCCACTCAGAGCAGTTGAAGTTGGAACTTACCCACTAAGCGGTTCCACCTGATGTCAAGGACATAGAGAGTGGAGTTGGACTTCAGAGCCTCCAGCAGAGACCATGCCCCCTCGTTGGACAAATCACACTTCTGCAGATCCACGGCTAGGAAAACAACTACAGTCAATACCACCAATAATAAATATGTTTTGATACGGTGTGCCCTAATGAACAAGACCATGGATTCAAGCTCAAGGAAAGACCCTGAATAACTGACTTGAAAGAGGGTCAATGAGAGACTGAATGTGTCCCCTAACCTTTGACCAAGAGGACCTCAGCCAGCTCCTGTGCGAGGGCAACCGCCCCTTTGTCTCACACCAGGGTGTTTCAGTTGAGAGTGACCCAGCGGAGGCCTCCCATGCCCTAAATTCAGGCCTTCTGTACCTCCAAGACGCGGCCTAGGCTGCACTGTGCCTACGCATAGCTTGATGCTGCAGTGCAGGGGAGAGGTCAGTCAACGGGAGCTCACACACAACCCCAAACACCACACAATAAGGATGCATGATTCTGCCCATGCAATTGTTGAATGTGTAATGATTTCAATCCAGATCTTCTCTGAGTATGTCATACTCACCATCACCATTAGAGGGAAACAGAGCTCTGGTAGATAGCTGAACATTAGAAAACACAAATTAGAGAAAACACAAGCAGATAATGTAAACATGTTGATGTAGCCTTAACATGCACACGGTGAGCCAAGGAGATATTTTCCAAAGAGACACTTTTGGCTAAACCCTGGTGAGTAACAACAAACTAGTTAGTCAGTGCACTGCGGAACCTTAGGTTGGTTTAGGTTAATGTGCCTCTGCAACTTGCTACCTTGGTGAGAGTGATAAAGTCTCGCTCTCTCTCAATGGAAGACCATGGAGTTGGAGGGTATTGAGGTTTGGTGAAGCTGTCAGACACTCTCGGAGTGTCATACACAGTTTGAATGTCATCTCCTTGGAGCGGATGGCTGGAATCTTCTTCCTAAAGTCCAACCCGTACCTTTCTGAGATGGGTAGAAAGATGAAGGTAGTAATTCATTTTCCAGTCAGAGATCGCACAAGGAATAAGGACAGGTTATGAAGCAAGGGTTCCTACTTAACGTTTCAAGTTGTTTAGCCTACTTGATTCTTACCTGGCTCTCCGACACCGAGACTGTTTTGGTACCAGCTGCTGACCGCGACATGGTGGAGCTGTTAATTGATGGTCAAAGATTTGTCCGTTTGAGCCGAACCCTGTTAAAGTCAAGCATCCCTTGACTCAGGTTTGCCTTGACTGCTGGCAACGGGACTGAGTCCTACATAGCGCACACGTAATCATAATAAGCCTTGAAGTCCTGGGCACCTCTGAACTGAATTTGAAAAGTGTCTAACATTTCCAATCTTGTGGCAGAAAAAACAACATACATTTAAGGATGCAATATGGAGGTTTTAGGAACTTGTCTGCTTCAAATTGTTTGCTTGAATTGTATTTATATGATATCATATAGCTAATATTAATAAATTGTATCTCATGAAACTACATAAATCTTTAGTTTTAGGCAAACATAATGCTTTTGCTCATGCCATGAGTGTAGGGAGGTCAGAAGTGCAGCTTTCTGTCCAATTAGATACTTTCTGGACAATATTTCTGTCCAATGGGGGACCCCTTTTGGCTCAAGAGAACCCAGTGACAAAAGTTTCTTATAGCCTCTTTTAGCTGCTAGCTAGGTTCACTTCAAAAGTAGCTAGCTAGTCTATGTTTGGTTCTGATTTGGTTCGGCCTTGATTTCAACATCCAAAGACGTCCGGTCCAGACTGGCCTATATGTGGCCGAAACATAGACATCTATGATTGGTTCAGATTTGGTCCGAAACATAGATGTCTATGATTGGTTCAAATTTGGTCCGGCCCAGACCAAATCTGAACCAATCATAGACATCTATGTTTCACACGTTTGGACAGCACAGTACAGTACAATAGAGCACAGTTGTCAAGGCGTGCTGTAGGTGCAGTGGCGGAATCAAACGCAGGACGCAGACGGATAATCCAACAGACTTGTATTAAGCCGAAACACGGCAAACGGACAACACTTGCCCGAAGGCGAAATACGCACGAAGGCGAAAAAGAAACAAAACAGCGCACAAACAGGTGCGTAAACTCCAGCGCAGTGGAGAGAAGCTCAACCGAGCGAAAACACGTCTGACACAATCAATAATACACAACACCTGACAAACACAACGGGAACTAAATAGGACACTAATGACACTAACTGAAAACAGGTGTGACAACACTCAGACAAAAGCAAACGAACATGAAACATACAACGGTGGCAGCTAGTATTCCGGAGACAACGAACGCCGAAGCCTGCCCGAACAAGGGAGAGAGGCAGCCTCGGCCGAAACCGTGACAACAGTACAAGACAGTCAATGAAAGAGGGTCAATGAGAGACTGAATGTGTCCCCTAACCTTTGACCAAGAGGACCTCAGCCAGTAACAAAAAGTGAAGTATAGTTAATGAAGCTGCCAGTTGAGGACCTGTGAGGCGTCTGTTTCTCAAACTAGACACTCTAATGTATTTGTCCTCTTGCTCAGTTGTGCACCGGGGCCTCCCACTCCTCTTTCTATTCTGGTTAGAGACAGTTTGCTCTGTTCTGTGAAGGGAGTAGTACACAGTGTTGTACGAGATCCTCAGTTTCTTGGCAATTTCACGCATGGAATAGCCTTCATTTCTCAGAACAAGAATAGACTGACGAGTTTCAGAAGAAAGTGATTTGTTTCTGGCCATTTTGAGCCTGTAATCGAAACCACCATTTCTGATGCTCCAGATAGTCAACTAGTCTCAAGAAGGCCAGTTTTATTGCTTCTTGAATCAGCACAACAGTTTTCAGCTGTGCTAACATAATTGCAAAAGGGTTTAATAATTATCAATTAGCCTTTTAAAATGATAAACTTGGATTAGAAAATACAACGTGCCATTGGAACACAGGACTGATGGTTGCTGATAATGGGCCTCTGTACGCCTATGTAGATATTCCAGCTACAATAGTAATTTACAACATTAACAATGTCTACACTGTATTTCCCAAAAAAAATTGCTTTTCTTTCGAAAACAAGGAAATGTCTAACTGACCCCAAACTTTTGAACAGTAGTGTACACCTGATAGATAGTCACCTGGGTTTATTTTCAGTGTAACCCACCCTTATTACGATCATTTACTGGAACACCTCACGGTCAAAGGCCAACATGTTTTCAGGAAATGAATTTACAATGCCAATCACAATTTACAGCTTTGTTCATAGCTACCACATAAATTCCACTTATCATTGCCCTATGTCACGTAACGTTCCTTGGTGAAAGCATGCAGGACGGGACAGTTTATAAAGAGCAGAGCAACCTCTACTACACTCATCACTCCATCACTGGCCTACCTGAGAAAAGACTACCTGTGATTTACCGACGGCTACAGATAACCAGCAAAATCACCATGAAGGTCCTGATCATCTCTGTGTTACTCTGTGTGGCCTTAACTCTGAGGGAAGCAGCAGGGCAGCAGCAGGCTGTGGCAGTGGAACAACTGAGCATTGTTCCAGTTCTAGGGGAGGCTGAAGAAGAGACAGGGCCACTGAAGCCGCTGGGTGACACTCCAGTAGAGCTTGCTCTACCCGAAGAAGGGGAAGCTGAGGCTGATGCTCTTGAGCTGGTCCAAGCACCAGCGATAAGGTTTTTGCACTGCCCTGACGGTTGGTACCTACATCAGTCACGCTGTTTCCTCTTTGTGAACTCATACTTGTCGTGGCACAATGCAGAGGAACACTGCAACACTCTGCATGCAAACCTGGCCTCCGTTCAAAACCCCAGGCAGTATCGCTTCCTGCAGCAGTTAACGACAATGGCCAACCAGCCCAGCGCGTGGATTGGTGGATTCTATCTCCAGGACAGGTGGCTGTGGATCGACCGTGTAGGATTCTACTACGAAAACTGGTACACACACCTTGATGTGGACCGCAACGCTTGCATCCATCTGCGCACCTCAGTGGGCTGGTCAAATGATCACTGTGGCACAGGTTTCCCATTCATCTGTGTGAAAATGTCCTGTTAGTCAAGATTGTGCTTCCTGCCAGTAGCATGATTTCAGTAGGAGAAAGCATTGTTAGTTAGTTGATGTTATTTCTAACTGCTTTCAACATTTAATTTATTTTATTAGTCTTTATTCAGTCACTCTGGATGTCTGCCAAAAGGCTAAATGTGATGTAGGCCAGATGCAGTCATTAGGTAGGTATCCATTGACCCAGGTGTCATTACGTCATTACGTCCAGCCGTTTTTACCGACACAAGATAGTTAAATGGAAGCGCACCGTAGTAGGCAATTGACGCATCTATTTTCTATGCGAACTTTCTACATTTTTACAAAAAAGCACTGGACAAGTTAATGGAAACATACAGGAGCTACTGATAATTTTTAAGGTTTGCGGCACGTGATTTTATGAACTATAAAGCTCCACTCCACATTTAATTCTAATGTCTACTGCTCACAAAATCAATTTATTCAACAATAAAAATCATGTTTATTTGCGGGATAAGGATTGTATTGACTTTCAAGAATGCCTGAGTTGCTTCACATTGCAATTTCACCATCAAATTGTTTCAGATCATCTAGGCCTGCGTGACTGCAAGTTACATCATGGCACGGACCGTGGCGATAAGTAGGCACAGGAGAATGATAAGAATATGGCAAATATTAGTACATTCTTGTATTAGATGCATCCTGGCTTTTGCGGTCTACCTGAGAAATTAAAGATAGGTGGGCTGGGCTTGCAGGCTGTCGCCACTTTATTAATGCACAATTTGTCTAATAGGATAATGATTACACTTCAACCACATTTCTATTCGACAGGTTTTTGCAGATCTTTATTTTATTTTCTTTGGTGTGACGTCATTACGTCCAGCTGTTTTTATCGACACGACAGTTTAATGGAAACACACCGTGGCAGGCAATTGTCGCGTCTATCTATGTGATTTTTTGTGTGTCGACATAAAAATCACTGGACAAGTTAATGGAAACATAGCTATTGTACGTTTTGTATTACCTATGTAATTGCTTTCCTGTAATAAAGATGTTGTGGATTTGTTTTCTTCTTTCTTTCTTCTTAGTATAGTGGTTTACATACCATAGCAGACTGGCAGCAACACTTTGGCTAATGTTTACCTGTGAGGGTTGCCCTTCATTTCAGACACAGGTTGACTTGTGTCCCCTGACAGCAGATCTGGGACAAGGCACATATCCCTAAATGCTCCTCATTCATTTTTATGACACCATTTCATGGCTTAAATGGGTTGTTTAAATTACCAACACTCAATTCCTCAGTGAGATAAACTCAATTGTAACTGTTAATTAGTATGCAAATAGAGCATCCAGGACTGGCAATGAGAGGAGCCACAGGTCTTAAATAAACAAAAGTCTAGTTCCATGGCTCAATGATAATGTTTTACATAGTATAATGAGTTGTACATATTATAATTTTTTAAATAAAAGGTGTTACATATAATTATTTGCTCTGTAGGCCTACTCTATTTTGACACCCTCCAACCCCGTAACAAACATGATTAAAAACAAAGGAAACATCAACCAGGTCACCGAGAACTAGTTCCATTAACTTTCAATCACTGTAGCTATATTCATTCCATGACCAAGGTAATGATCCATCATGCAGAAATCATTTGTCCATGTGTTTTTTCAGTGCTGATACAGAAGCCCAACCTGTACTGTATTAAGGAAGGGGTGCTAGACCCGAAGCATGGACCAGTGAGGCTCTTTTAAGATGACCAATTAAACAGATAAAATGCCTTTCGCTGCTCATTTAATTAAAATGTGCATAATAGAAGTACTCAAGGAAATTTGAGAAGTGCAGTATCCTGTCCATTACCCCATAGACAGGATGCACAGCAGTGCCCTATTATTTGAGTAAACACAGTGAGTGAAGAAGCACAATATCGCCTTGTTCAAAATGGTAGTTCAGGTACATTAGCCTATAGCCCTATGATAGCGCTGCAATAGGTCTACAGGCCTTGAATGGGTTTGTGTTCCACTCACTCAACAACATTTATTTTCCTTTTCTTGCAGTCATGTTTTTAAATCCTGTGAGTTTGCAGTGCAGGAGTTCAGGGATTTTACACCTCAGATTCTATGAGGTTGTGTGGGCTTCAAATCATAAATTGCACATATTCCTTGGATCAAACTGTGACTTGAAAATAAACAGCAACTCAGATACTTACATTTTACATTTACATTTTAGTCATTTAGCAGACGCTCTTATCCAGAGCGACTTACAGTTAGTGAGTGCATACATGTTTTTTGTTGTTGTTTTTTTCATACTTGTAGGGCCATAATTGTAGGGCCTTTTTTGTTGTTGTTGATTAAAGGTCAAGTTGTGCAACACAGACCAATTCACTACTGATAACATATTTGGCAGGTAGTGTTTCTCGGATAATGGCATGCTAGACTAGCCTATAGCTTGTAGATATACTGCTTTAGTCTGCTTACCTTGGGTTTTCCTTCTGCTATGCAATAATGCGGGCGGCAGGTATCTTAGTGGTTAAGAGCGTTGTGCCATTAACCGAAAGGTCGCTGGTTCTAATCCCCGAGCCGACTAGGTGAAAAATCTGTCGATGTGCCCCTGAGCAAGGCACTTAACCCTAATTGCTCCTGTAAGTCGCTCTGGATAAGAGCGTCTGCTAAATAAAGAATGCCATTCTCTCTGAATTACTTTTTGCACATGCAGCTACTACCATCATGCAAATGTAGTATGTATTATTCTGTCAATAGCTTTTGGGTAGAGCAGGTAACATCAACCGCTTGTCTATTCCATAGGTTTTGGGACTAGGCCTACTTTCGAGTCGCTTTTCTTCTGAAGACACTCCCTACCACTGTCGGACGTCACCGACCAGGAGTGAATGGTCTCTGTAAAAATACATGGAATTGATGAAAGGGAAAGGCTCAGGGCTGGACGAAACACGATCGTTTTTTCAATGTGTATTATAGGCAAACGTGTAGCGGAATTATCGAAGTTGTCCTATTTATGAAGGCACATGGATGACGCGTTCTTCCGTTTTGTTAAGTATACATGCGATTGGTGTTTTCGTGTTTTTTTCTTGTTATTTTAGTCAGAGAGAGATAGCTGTATTCATGCCTAGAGGATTGGAATGAATGTCCGCCATATTCTGCTTTACCACGCCCGGGAGTCGAGCGATTGGAAATAAAGCGGACACGTTTATTCATGTGTTTTTTCATCAAACGGATGATATGATAGGACTATATTGGACGTAGGATATGAAGACATGCCTTTTAATAAAATATGTAAAAAGGATGACTGGGAAAGAATGACAATACTTATCACATAAATACTACGGACGGATCTGTTGATCATCTTTAGAAGGAAAATCACACCTCCCATTACCCAATTAGAATTTTACTAACATTTAGTTAACTCCCCGAGCCACTGTCTTCTGACTGACAGACGGTCGGAAAGGACACGAAACGGGGGAGGGCAACACAAATATACATTTTCCTTTCCCCACATCTAGGCTATGTTCTATTTATATTAAACGCGTCCATGTTTTTTCTGCAGCTGTGAGGGCGTGATATGATATTCGTTAACTTTTATAATTTATTGCAACTGGAATCTGCATAAAGAAGCAGGAAAAGTGATTTTAAAAGAATGACCCTGGACTCCATAATGGCGTGTTGCCTCAGCGAGGAGGCGAAAGAAGCCAGGCGGATCAACGACGAGATCGAAAGGCAGCTCCGCCGGGATAAGAGGGATGCTCGGCGGGAATTGAAGCTGTTGCTTCTCGGTAAGCTAGTTGTGATGATGAGATGCAAGTAAAGGCCAAAATTCAATTTGGTTAGTGATGCACGAGCCATGCCTGAGAATCAGCCTGTTAACTTTGTAGCCAGACATGCCGAATTGCAGTTTTCAATCTTAAGTGTTGCAAAGCCAGCTTATTTGAATATATACTGAACAAAAATATAAACGCAACATGCAACAATTTCAAAAATATTACTGAGTTTCAGTTCATATAAGGAAATCAGTTAATTTAAATAAATTCATTTGGCCCTAATCAATGGATTTCAAATGATTGGGAATACAGATATGCATATGTTGGTCCCAGATACCTTTTTAAAAATGTAGGGGGTGGATCAGAAAACCAGTTAGTATCTGGTGTGACCACCATTTCCCTCATGCAACGTGACATATCTAATTTGCATAGAGTTGATCAGGCTGTTAATTGTGGCCTGTGGAATGTTGTCCCACTCCTCTTCAATGGCTGTGTGAAGTTGCTGGATATTGGCGGAAATTGGAACACGCTGTCGTACAGGTCGATCCAGAGCATCCCAAACATGCTCAATGGGTGACATGTCTGGTGAGTATGCAGGCCATGGAAGAACAGGGACATTTTCAGCTTCCAGGAATTGTGTACAGATCCTTGTGACATGGGTCTGTGCATTATCATGCTGAAACATGAGGTGATGTCGGCGGATGAATGGTACGACAATGGGCCTTAGGATCTCGTCACGGTATCTCTGTGCATTCAAATTGCCATTGATAAAATGCAATTGTGTTCGTTGTCCGTAGCTTATGCCTGCCCATACCATAACCCCACCGCCACCATTGGGCACTGTTCACAACGTTGACATCAGCAAACCTCTCGCCCACACAACACCATACTCGTGGTCTGCGGTTGTGAGGCCGGTTGGACGTACTGCCAAATTCTCTAAAACGACGACGTTGGAGGCAGTTTACGGTAGAGAAATAACATTAAATTATCTGGCAACAGCTCTGGTGGACAATCCTGCAGTCAGCATGCCAATTGCACGCTCCCTCAAAACTTGAGACATCTGTGGCATTGTGTTTTGTGACAAAACTGCACATTTTTAAGTGGCCTTTTATTGTCCCCAGCAAAAGGTGCACCTGTGTAATGATCATGCTGTTTAATCAACTTCTTGATATGCCACACCTGTCAGGTGGATGGATTATCTTGGCAAAGGATAAATGCACACTAACAGGGATGTAAACAAATTCGTGCACCAAATTTGAGAGAAATACGCTTTTTGTGCGTATGGAACATTTCTGGGATCTTTTATTTCCTCTGTAGCTCAATTGGTAGAGCATGGCGCTTGTAACGCCAGGGTAGTGGGTTCGATCCCCGGGACCACCCATACATAAAAATGTATGCACACATGACTGTAAGTCGCTTTGGATAAAAGTGTCTGCTAAATGGCATATTATTATTATTATTATTATTATTATTTCAGCTCATGAAACATGGGACCAACACTTTACATGTTGAGTTTATATTTTTGTTCAGTGTATTTAGCTACCATTTTTTCAAATCACTCGCACCATCCAATAAGTCATTTCAGTGATAGTTTAGGATGATAGTTGTGGTCCCTAAATCATTCCAGGTAGTTTCCGTCTGTTTACTGATGAGGCCAAAGTCTAGCCGTTTTATTGGTAGCAATTACAGGGTCTAGAACTAAAAGCATTTTTACAGTGGTGTTTACCTGTTGGCCTACACTATTAAGCATGTCGACTTTACTGCATGTTTTGAGTCCGAACGTTTGGCCCAACAATCTGTGCACGCCACTCGCCCACATCTCTGAAATAGACAGCTGTTTTTTAAATGCTTCAGGTAATAGAAATCTGAACGCACTACCA
This sequence comes from Coregonus lavaretus, assembly GCF_964263955.1. Lineage (NCBI taxonomy): Eukaryota > Metazoa > Chordata > Actinopteri > Salmoniformes > Salmonidae > Coregonus > Coregonus lavaretus. The sequence goes on from NC_140004.1 coordinate 11,232,828, forward strand.
GTGCTTAGAAAAGTTGATGTAATTATACTTTCCTGTGGATATACTGTCTCACATTCCTACCTGCAAAAGGACCAACTGCATGGTCAACCAGTAAAGTAAGTTAAAATATAATTTGATTCAACATTCTGGCTTGTAGAACTTGTGAGAGGAAATTTTCCAAACAAATGTATGGCATTAATCTCAGACTGTGAACCAGAGGTATCACAGTCTGATTATCAGGCAAGCCTACCCATTGACTCTTGAAGAAGATGCCTAATGTTAGCACAACTGTCCTTTTCTATCATACCCACAAAATATAAGGTTTTATTAGTGTTTACAAGCAAGAAGACCGTAAGCAAGAATAATAGCTTTAAAATATGTTTAGAGCTATCATGTGGATTTTTTATGTTTGATTGTTTGATTGCTTGATGTTTGATTGATTGATGTTTGATTGCTTGATGTTTGATTGCTTGATGTTTGATTGCTTATCTAATCCTATAATGTAGCTTTAATGGACTGTCTATTACTAAGTTACTATTAATGACAAAATGTAGTCTATTTGATCAATGTTTGATATATGGCCTACTGTATGATTAATGTTACTTACGTAAAAAGACTGGGGGTTTTAGGTCTTTGGCTTGTAAATGGACTGGGTTAAAAAGGGGCAGATGTAATCAAATCAACTCCTAGCTGCCTGAACTGAAAGCCTGCTCTCATAGGCCTACGGACATGGGTCAGTAAGCTGGATTTTCCTCACATTTGCTGCACGGCAGCAGCGACTCAACAATTCCTTGAACTGCAGTATGGGTAATTCACCGAAAAAACACTCATGTGGGAGGTCATTACTAACACTAACATTGACCGTTCACTTTAGTTTTATGGGTGTATCAAGGAAGTCCAACCATTGTTAGGCAGCTCGGTCATCCATGTGTCAGTTTGGGGACTGCAGATACATTTTACATTTACATTTTAGTCATTTAGCAGACGCTCTTATCCAGAGCGACTTACAGGAGCAATTAGGGTTCAGTGACTTGCTCAAGGGCACATCGGCCGATTGTTCACCTAGTCGGCTTGGTGATTCGAACCATTGACCTTTCGGTTACTGACCCAACACTCTTAACCGCTAGGCTACCTGCCGCCCAGATATAGTGAACTTAAGCATTGTTGCCATTTTTTTAACACTATACTGGGGTCCTCTGTAGCTCAGCTGGTAGAGCATGGTGCTTGTAACGCCAAGGTAGTGGGTTAGATCCCCGGGACCACCCATACACAAAAATTTATGCACGCATGACTGTAAGTCGCTTTGGATAAAAGCGTCTGCTAAATGGCATATTATATTATTATTATTACACTAGAGCACTGGCCATGTGTGAACAGTTTCCTGACTCGAATGCAACCCCTTAAACACCACTCAGAATACAGAGGCTCTCTAGAACCAGGCACACCCTATAGATTTCTGACTGTCCCCTCTGAATGCAAACAGGTGGAACCTCTTTCTGCTCATTGGCTCTTTGTCATTACGCTGGAAGAAGTTTATTCCACAGCCTCCTTCTGTTCTGTGAAAACTGAGGCCGTGTTCTAGCCTGACTACTTTACAGACGCCTGCCATATCTCACAACACCTGGATAGTTGTTTAACATATCAGCTAACCGCATAATATGACATAGCAATCTGATGCCCAACTGTGCAGTCGATGGCATGGCACACATCCATTGGTTGATGCAATGCAAAGACTGCAATAGAGTTGGCCTGGAACATAAGGAGGAGAGGGTGGTGGTGACCCTTGCTTGCTTCCTCCCTCTCTCTTTACTTTTGAACCGGAGGTGTCATGGGGATTATCTTATACATAAATTATCCTGATGGGAACAAGATCTCCCCTAGAGCTGTCTGTTTGTGAATTCAGGTGGGATCATGGGTAACATGTATGTTATCATGTCCCATTGGACCATCTGGTGCAAGTGTATAGTAGACCTCAGATGCATAATATAAGAACATCAACATTAGAATGAAAAGCACTAGCAAAAGGGAGGGAAAAAAGTATTTGATCCCCTGCTGATGTTGTACGTTTGCCCACTGACAAAGAAATGATCAGTCTATAATTTTAATGGTAGGTTTATTTGAACAGTGAGAGACAGAATAACAACAAAGAAATCCAGAAAAACGCATGTCAAAAACTTTATAAATTGATTTGCATTTTAATGAGGGAAATAAGTATTTGACCCCCTCTCAATCAGAAAGATTTCTGGCTCCCAGGTGTCTCTTATACAGGTAACGAGCTGAAATTAGGAGCACACTCTTAAAGGGAGTGCTCCTAATCTCAGCATGTTACCTGTATAAAAGACACCTGTCCACAGAAGCAATCAATCAATCAGATTCCAAACTCTCCACCATGGCCAAGACCAAAGAGCTCTCCAAGGATGTCAGGGACAAGATTGTAGACCTACACAAGGCTGGAATGGGCTACAAGACCATCGCCAAGCAGCTTGGTGAGAAGGTGACAACAGTTGGTGCGATTCTTCGCAAATGGAAAAAACACAAAATAACTGTCAATCTCCCTCGGCCTGGGGCTCCATGCAAGATCTCACCTCGTGTAGTTGCAATGATCATGAGAACGGTGAGGAATCAGCCCAGAACTACACGGGAGGATCTTGTCAATGATCTCAAGGCAGCTGGGACCATAGTCACCAAGAAAACAATTGGTAACACACTACGCCGTGAAGGACTGAAATCCTGCAGCGCCCGCAAGGTCCCCCTGCTCAAGAAAGCACATATACAGGCCCGTCTGAAGTTTGCCAATGAACATCTGAATGATTCAGAGGAGAACTGGGTGAAAGTGTTGTGTTCAGATGGGACCAAAATCGAGCTCTTTGGCATCAACTCAACTCGCTGTGTTTGGAGGAGGAGGAATGCTGCCTATGACCCCAAGAACACCATCCCCACTGTCAAACATGGAGGTGGAAACATTATGCTTTGGGGGTGTTTTTCTGCTTAGGGGACAGGACATCTTCCCCGCATCAAAGGGACGATGGACGGGGCCATGTACCGTCAAATCTTGGGTGAGAACCTCCTTCCCTCAGCCAGGGCATTGAACATGGGTTGTGGATGGGTATTCCAGCATGACAATGATCCAAAATACACGGCCAAGGCAACAAAAGAGTGGCTCAAGAAAGGGCACATTAAGGTTCGGGAGTGGCCTAGCCAGTCTCCAGACCTTAATCCCATAGAAAATCTGTGGAGGGAGCTGAAGGTTCGAGTTGCCAAACGTCAGGCTCGAAACCTTAATGACTTGGAGAAGATCTGCAAAGAGGAGTGGGACAAAATCCCTCCTGAAATGTGTGCAAACCTGGTGGCCAACTACCAGAAACATCTGACCTCTGATTGCCAACAAGGGTTTTGCCACCAAGTACTAAGTCATGTTTTGGTGCAAAAATGATGGTGCAAAAATCAAAATGGTATATTTAATGTTCATAGCATGGTACTCGGCAGGTTCAAGAAAGGGGAAATAAAAACCTAGCTTGGTCAGAGCACTTCACTTATAAAACAAAGAGTATTTCGAAAATCAACAAATTAAATAGTCTCTTTTCTGGCTAGGCTTGGCTTTGGCTCTTGGCTACGGGAATCACTCACGCACATTCTTCGTCTTCTAATCCATTATTTTTCTTTGTCTCAATGTCCTCTTCTTTCCTTTTCTTGTTTCTTTGTTCTATATTTCTCCTTGTTTCTTTGTCCATGCGTGCCTCTCCATTGTTCTCTTTTAACCGTGCGTAATTGGCCCCGTGCCTTCCCCGCCGGTAATAAGGGGTGTGCTTGGGGAGTCCTGTGACATCGTAGGGGATTCCCTGCATTCCCCCGCCCCTCTGACTCCCATTGACCGCCACACCTCTGGATGGCTCACACACCGCCATCCTCAGAATTTACCCAGCAGGTCGAGTGCCAGCCACGACGAGAGTGCCGCGATGGGATAGTGCGTCTGCATTTCCGTGATGGACCCTGAATCTTTAGTTACCCTACTGTTATTCTCTTTGTTTCTCGCCATGCAGGTGAGTGGTGCGTGATCAGTCAATAGTGAATTTTCTTCGTAACAGATAATATCGCCAGCCCCTCTCTTTCAACCTTGGCATATTTCCTTTTTCTCTGAGAGTTTACAGCCGATGTAGGCTATGGGGTGTTCGTCCTCTCCCACCCCCTTGGAGAGAACTGCTTCTATGCCGACATCAGAGGCCTCTGTTTGCACAATGAAGTCCCGGTCCAAGTTTGGTGCGCTTAGCGCCGGTTTTGCGCACAGGACTTCCTTCAACTTTTGGAAAGTTATTTTGGCTGCTTGAGTCCACTTACCTGGGTGGGAAGGTCTTTCTTTGTCAGGTCGGACAGTGGAGCGACTATAGATGCATAGTTGGGTATAAAGCACTGGTAGTAACTTGTGAGCCCTAGGAAGGATCGCACATGCTTTTTACGCACCGGCCTTGGCCACTCCCGGATAGCCTCCACTTTCTTCGTCTGGGGACGTATGTGACCACTCTCAATCGTGTACCCCAGATATTTTTGCCTCACTTAACCCGAGCCTGCATTTCTTGGCGTTTGCTGTCAATCTAGCGCTCCTTAGGCTCCCCAGCACGGCCCGTAGCCGTTGTAGGTGCATCTCCCAGTCTTCGCTGTGGATCACCACGTCGTCGATTTAAGCCGCAGCGTAAGCTTGGTAGCGGCTGAGTAGCTAGTCCATTAACCGCTGGAACGTCGTGGTAATTTCACGTAATGTAAAAGGCTGTCTGGTGTAGAGAACACTGTCTTTTCCCTGTCTTCTGGGGCCAGAGGCACCTGCCAATAGCCTTTATAGTGAGATCTAGGTTAGTTATGTAGCTCGCCTCTCCCAACCGCTCTATCAGCTCATCTACCCTCTGCATTGGGTATGCGTTAATTTGGAGATGTCATTCAGTCCTCAGAAGTCCTTACAGAATCTCATCATTCCGTCTGGCTTCGGAACGAGAACTATCGGACTGGATCATGCGCTGTGGAACGCCTCAATAACTAAAAATCTAATCAAAATGTATTATCAATGTGTTGATAGAATGTTGTTAGCGTTTTCCTCATATTTGCTTTGTTAAAGTCCCCAGCTACAATAAATGTGGCCTCAGGATATGTGGTTTCCAGTTTGCACAAAGTCCAGTGTAGTTCCTTGAGGGCCGTCATGGGATCGGCTTGATGGGAATATACACGGCTGTGACTATAACCCGAAGAGAATTCTCTTGGGAGGTAATACGGTCGGCATATGATTGTGAGGTATTCTACGTCGGGTGAACAAAAGGACTTAAGTTCCTGTACGTTATAGCAATCACACCCTGGGTAGTTATTTATGAAACGGACACCATCGCTTTTTCTTATTCCCGGAGAGTTCTTTATTCCTGTCTGCACGATGTACTGAGAACCCAGCTGGCTGTGTGGACGGGGACAGTATATCCTGAGAGAGCCATGATTCTGTGAAACAGAGTATGTTACAGTCCGTGATGTCTCTCTGGAAGGAGATCCTCGCCCTGAGCTCGTCTACTTTATTATCCTGGGACTGGACATTAGCGAGTAATATACTCGGAAGCGGTGGATGGTGTGCACGCCTCCTGAGTAGGACTAGAAGTCCACTCTGAATACCTCTTCTCCGCCGGCAGTATCTTGGACCAGCCTCTGGGATAAATTCAATTGCCTTGGGGGTACGAGCAAAGGATCCAATATTTCTGGTCGGAATGCTTTCTGATATCCAAAAGTTATTTCCGGCTGTTTGTAGTAACACAAAAAACGTTCTGGGCTAATAATGCAAGAAATGCCACCTCTCTCACGCCGTCCCTGATGATTTATCGTCACGTGGCAGGGATTCTGTAAGGCCTTAAGTTTACTCTCTTGCCTGGCTCTGTGTATATATGATGCTGGATGAGGTCTGTATTCCCTGGGAGGGAGGAAAATACCTCCCGGTGTCGGTCAACTAGGGGCCGTAGGTCTGCTCTTGCTCACAAGTCAGCGACTTCCCCAGCAGTACCTTTAGCAGCGTCTTGTTGGGCTGGGGGAAGAGAGCAGAACATCTCAATTTTTCTCATGGTACTCCATCATAAGGTTGATGTGGTATAACTGTTCAGGTTTCCTTCTACCTGGCTGATTCACTCTGTAGTTTATAGGGGATACTCTTACCATTACCTCGTATGGTGTTCTGTGGGGACACGGCTGGGCTTCCCACACCTCCTTGGCGAGGTCCTGGATCCCTCTGCACTGCCTCCCGTATAACAGCTAGAACGGAGAGAAGCCCGTTGACGACTGGGGCACCTTCCTAAGAGCAAACAACAAGTGAGGTAATGACATGTCTCAGTTCATCCCGTCTCGTTCTATCGCCTTCTTCAGCATAGACTTAACAGTTTTAATCAGGCGTTCACATAAATCATCGTTCTGGGGATGATATACACTTGTGAGTATTTGTCTCATATTGTAAAAGGTGCGCAAGTCTTTTATAATGAGGGACATAAATTGGTCCGACAAAATAGAGGAGGGTAGGCCACCTCTGGAGAAAATCTGGAACAGCTCCTTTGCAATCCCTTTAGCGAACATATTACGCAGGTGTATGGCTTCCGGGTAGTGTGTTACGTATTCAATTACCAACAGTATATATTTGTGCCCTCTACTGATTTGGGAATAGGACCCACCAGATCCATTGCTATCCGCTCAAAGGGCGTTTCGATGGTGGGATGAGCAGGTTTCTGTGATTGACTTTGGGGGTTGTCTTTTGGCACTGGTCGCATGACTTACAGTACTTTTCTTTCATTTGTAATATGGGGCCAGTAGAATTTACTCATGATGCACTCTTTAGTTTTGTTGACGGCCATGTGGCCTCCCAGCACTTGCTAATGCGCCAGGTACAGTACAGTACTGTCACGCCCTGGCTCTGGGGACTCTTGTATGTTGAGCCAGGGTGTGAGTTTTCATTGTTTTGTGTTCTAGTTTGGTATTTCTATGTTGGCCAGGGTGGTTCCCAATCAGAGACGGCTGTAGCTCGTTGTCTCTGATTGGGAGCCATACTTAGGTAGCCGTTTGGCATTGTTTTGGTGTGGTATCTTGTTCCGTTTGGTTTGTGTAACCGTAGGACTTCACGTTTCGTATCGTTTGTTGTTTTGTTCGTTGTGTTGTACATTCAATAAATATTATGTACGCATATCACGCTGCGCCTTGGCCCGCATCTTCTCAAGACGATCGTGACAGAAGATACCACCTCGACTGGGTCAAGCAGCGTGAGGAGGAGAGAGGCTGGACTTGTGAGCAGAGGAGCGAGAGTCTGGCGAGAGCCATGGAGGCCTGGCCCACGGGGAGGAGAGACGGCCAGAAATTTTTTAGGGGGGGCTCACGCCGTGGACGACGGGGCAGCAGGAGGCCGGGATAGAGTGGTTCAGCGGGTTGGCAAAGGAGGCCGCCAGGTTACGGGAGTCACTGGTCACCAGGGGGAAGGAGAATGTAGAGGCACGGCGAGAGGTACTGGGGTGTGTTGCCAGTCCGGTCCGGCCCGTTCCTGATCCCCGCGTAGGGCCAGTGGTGTGTGTCCCCAGTACGGTCTGGCTTGTTCCTGTCCCTCGCACTGAGCCTGTGGTGCGCGTTGCCAGCCCGGTCCGGCATGTTCCTGCCCCTCGCACCAAGCCTGTGGTGCGCGTCGCCAGCCCGGTCCGGCCTGTTCCTGCCCCTCGCACCAAGCCAGTGGTGCGCGTCGCCAGCCCGGTCCGGCCCGTTCCTGCTTCCCGCACCAAGCCAGTGGTGCGCGTCGTCAGCCCGTTTTGGTCCGTTCCTGCTCCCCGCACCAAGCCAGTGTTGCGCGTCGTCAGCCCGTTTTGGTCCGTTCCTGCTCCCCGCACCAAGCCAGTGGTGCGCTTCGTCAGCCCGGTTCGGCCCGTCCCTGCTCCCCGCACCAAGCCTGTGGTGCGCGTCGTCAGCCCGGTCCGGCCTGTTCCTGCTCCCCACACCAGGCCAGTGGTGCGCTTCGTCAGCCCGGTTCGGCCCGTCCCTGCTCCCCGCACCAAGCCAATGGTGCGCGTCGTCAGCCCGGTCCGGCCTGTTCCTGCTCTCCGCATCAAGCCAGTGGTGCGCTTCGTCAGCCCGGTTCGGACCGTCCCAGCTCCCCACACCAAGCCAATGGTGCGCGTCGTCAGCCCGGTCCGGCCCGTCCCTGCTCCCCGCACCAAGCCTGTGGTGCGCGTCGTCAGTCCGGCACAGCCCATGCTTTCCACTAGATGTTGGAACATTGCTGCAGGGACTTGCTTCCATTCAGCGACGAGCATTAGTGAGGTAGGGCACTGATGTTGAGCGATTAGGCCTGCCTCGCAGTCGGCGTTGCAATTCATCCCAAAGGTGTTCGATGGGGATGAGGTCAGGGCTCTGTGCAGGCCAGTCAAGTTCTTCCACACTGATCTCAACAAACCATGTCTGTATGGACCTCGCTTTGTGCACAGGGGCATTGTCATGCTGAAACAGGAAAGGGCCTTCCCCAAACTGTTGCCACAAAGTGGAAGCACAGAATCGTCTAGAATGTCATTGTATGCTGTAGCGTTAAGATTTCCCTTCACTGGAACTAAGGGGCCGAGCCCGAACCATGATAAACAGCCCCAGACCATTATTCCTCTTCCACCAAATTTTACAGTTGGCACTATGCATTGGGGCAGGTAGCGTTCTCCTGGTATCCGCCAAACCCAGATTCGTCTGTGAGATGGTGAATCGTGATTCATCACTCCAGAGAATGTGTTTCCACTGCTCCAGAGTCCAATGGCAGCGAGCTTTACACCACTCCATCCAATGCTTGGCATTGCGCATGGTGGTCTTAGGTTTGTGTGCGGCTGCCCGGCTATGGAAACCCATTCCATGAAACTCCTGATGAACAGTTATTGTGCTGATGTTGCTTCCAGAGGCAGTTTGGAACTCGGTAGTGAGTGTTGCAACTGAGGACAGACTATTTTTACTCACGACACGCTTCAGCACTAGGCGGTCCCATTCAGTGAGCTTGTGTGGCCTACCACTTCACAGCTGAGCCGTTGTTGCTTCTAGACGTTTCCACTTCACAATAACATCACTTACAGTTGACAGCAGCTCTAGCAGGGCAGAAATTTGACAAACTGACTTTTTGGAAAGGTGGCATCATATGACGGTGCCACGTTGAAAGTCACTGAGCTCTTCAATAATTCTACTGCCAATGTTTGTCTATGGAGATTGTATGGCTGTGTGCTCGATTTTATACACCTGTCAGCAACGGGTGTGGCTGAAATAGCAGAATCCACTAATTTGAAGGGGTGTCCACATACTTTTGTATATATAATGAATCGTTCGCTTCATCTTTAGCAGGGGGATTCAGAAAACTTTTTTTCTCCAATAAGTAGATTTTCAATAAATATGCGAGTGTTTGTCTGATTTTGACACAGGCTAAACCAAACAAAGCTCCACGTCGTCCTGGATCAATTGCTTTATTGTTTGTCTGTGTCCGACACAGGGGGCCAACACCACAGTGAATATCATGGAACTTCTAAAACAGAATTGGAGCATTTAGATAATTTTTTACAATTAGGCTACTCATAACTTCATAATGCATTTGAACAGTATAAGACTAAATGAACCCTCTGTTTGAAAACAAATGGAGGGGATTCAAAGGGTAAAACGCCTTATTCATTGACATTAATAATTTATATATTTTTTATTTGATGCTAAAAAAAATTATAGAAAAAAACGGATTTTTCAGATGTATTTGAGCCTGTGCTGTACAAATTAAGTAAGTCTCACACAAATATGGTCCAGTCCACTGTATTCTACACAGGGGTTGAAAGAGGTTCAGGGAACAGAACCGAAAACCAGAAAATAACAAAAATTTTCGAGGAGCGGAATCAGAACCGGGAACGAAAGTGATCTATACTGTTCCGGAACAGAACCGTTATTTTAAAAGCATGGGAACTGGTTATGCAGAAATGCAAAAACGAAACTTACGAACGGGAAGCATAGAAATAGCGCACATAGAACAGATCTACCGCTTCTTATACTTGCTTTCAATAAGAATGACAGATCTATAACTGTTATGTGCACTATTTCTATACTTCCCGTTCTAAAGTTTTGTTTTTGTGTCTTTTACTTTCAGTTTTGTACACCAGCTTCAAACAGCTTTTAACAATATATTTTTATTTTTATTTAAATCTTTTTTTTTGGTTATTGAAAAGAGATTTCACAGCGGTTTAGATGGTACAATGATTCTCTACGCTTGTTTTGGGGCGGCACGTAGCTTAGTGTTAGTGTTGTGCCAGTAACCGAAAGGTCGCTGGTTCTAATCCCCGAGCCGACTAGGTGAAAAATCTGTCGATGTGCCCTTGAGCAAGGCACTTAACCCTAATTGCTCCTGTAAGTCGCTCTGGATAAGAGCGTCTGCTAAATGATTAAAATGTCAATTTTGTCACATAAACTGAAATTAGGCTAAATATTACAATTTTACCAACCAGGAAATGGCAGAGTGATTTCTGCATAGCGCACCTTTAACACTATGATTTGACTATTAGATGTTATAATCTTCAGAATTAACTTTGTCGAAGCAACGGAATAACTAGGGCTTTACAATGATAGTGAAAACTTGGAGACATTTGGGAGTTAGTGGGTTAAAGTCACAGAGGGTGCACAGAGGGAAATACATTATATCACATAGAGCAAGTCTTTATTCAGATTCAAAATCAGATTTATTGAATTCTCCATGTGGTCTATATTAAAGGGCACTTCCTTTAATATAACAGGCTTTTAAAATGTAATATTGGTGCACAACTTCTACTTAACATATCAAACGGACGCAAAAGGCAATCATTTTGTGGAACGACCCAGTACACGTTAAATTCTGCCCGTTGGACATTGGTTGCAATGCTCTCGTCAAGTTTGTTTACACAAAAACATGGACTCACTACTTGACCGATAATGTATCATGTTTGTAGTCATTTTTGTAGTAATTTAAATGCATTTTAGTGCCTTTGGCACGTGTTAGGTACAATAAAAATGCATTTTGACAAAATATTTAAATTTTGCCATACATTTTAATTAAAATATATATTTCTTACAAATAAATGTAAATGCATTTTCGAATATTTCACAAAACATTACCAAATACATTTAAAAATGTATTTACCTAATATATTGATGAATACATATATTTCAGAATGTATTTTGAAATACATTAAATAAATGTTCTGATGCATTTAACATATATTGTGATATACATTTTACATATATTTATATATACATTTTAAATACATTATGTAATATATGTTGGAATGTATTTAAAATGTATTGAATACATTTATTTATTTGTATATATATTCTTTGGCCAATTTTCAATTTTTCACACATATTTCAAAAAATATATATTAAAAACTCAGTATCGGGATATAATGCCTCAGAATTCTTCAATGACCCACGTATTCCTTCCTTCCCCCTCCTCACCTCTCACCCATCTCCCCCTTTCCCAGGTACTGGAGAGAGTGGGAAGAGCACCTTCATTAAACAGATGAGAATCATCCATGGCACAGGCTACTCAGAGGAGGACAAGCGTGGCTTCACCAAGCTGGTGTACCAGAACATCTTCACTGCCATGCAGTCTATGATCCGCGCCACAGAGACCCTCATGATCCCTTACAAATATGAGCACAACAAGGTAAGGAGGGAGAGGGAAAGAACTGAAGTTGTGGGAAAGAGTGGGAACGAAACCTGTGTGAGTGCATGTGCGAGAGAGAGATGTGTTAGAGTCATCTCCTTCTTATGCTCACTATCATTCATAGTCATGGAACAGCCTTCCACAATCACATCCTGTCTGTTTTGGTACTTCCTGTGTCTTCCTGTCACTCTCAACCCCATCCATGTCATCCTGCCTGTTTGTGTGTGTGTGTGTGTGTGTGTGAGAGAGAGAAAAATAGTCATCTGGTGTACTGAGGTCATATTTCTCGGTTTCAGTTGTCTGCGTAGACTGAAACTGCTCATATGAATTCCTCTTCTTTGGTTAAGACTGGTGCCCCTTATCCTTAGTCTAATTCTGCCTATTATTTTGGTTACAGAGAAAAAAGAGGTCTCAAAAGTAAAGTCTAGAACTGCAGGTAATTCCACATGACTGTCCAATCGAGGTACTGAGACCTATCAGTTATTGACTGGCCATGTCTTATATGAATCACATCATTCTTATATGAATCACAATCTCGTGTGACATCTGACCATGCAGTCTCAGGTTGTTATTAGAGGATAGGGTTGTTCCCTTATGTATGTTACTTTGTAAATATGTTGTTCTTTAGTGTTCGTATAGTCATCACAAGTTTTAAGTGGCCTGTATTGTATATGAAGCCTGTTGTATTTTCCTGGTGTGTTATGTTGGCTTAATGATTGGATACATTCAACAGGGGGCAGTAGCATGTCATTCCCAGGTTGTCACCAGGCAAAAACAATCACTACCTTTTGGGGTTTTGGTGTACAGGCTACTGTAGAGATAAGTAATGAGTTGAGGCCAGATAATGAAGTGAAGCCAGTCATGTGACTTGTGGGGCATTCAAAATCCATCATTTAACATTTTCTAAATAACAGTATAACTAAATACTGCTGGAGTTGAGCTAGGTGGGCTATGTGATAACTTCATATTAGGCCCTTAGAGTCCTCTGTGGAGCGGCATATAGTGAAAAAAATAGGCTGTGTTCTTTTTTTGCAGTTGCATTCGCTGTGCATCTCAGAATATTACTATATCATATTAAATTGCTTCCTGTGACGTTAATTAAACACCTATCCAAGTGTCGTGAGATCTGATCATCTGCGCATTACGACTGTAAAATAGACCACCCAGAACATTTTACATTTACATTTTATTAATTTAGCAGATGCTCTTATCCAGAGCGACTTACAGTTAGCGAGTGCATACATTTTTCATACGGAACGTGGCCATACTCACCGACAGGATTGCCTGCCTGTGCCTGGGTTATGCTTTAGTCCCATTTCAGACTCACAGAACCTTGAATTGATGCCATTGAATTTATATATTTGTTTCTGTCAACTAAAAGTCTGACCTGGAGGAGTGTCTCAATCTGTTTTTTCTTCCCTCCCTCAGGGCAACGCTAACGTGGTACGAGAGGTGGACGTGGAGAAAGTCAACACGTTTGTGAACCCCTACATAGACGCCATCAAATGTTTATGGAATGACCCGGGCATCCAGGAGGCTTACGACAGGAGACGGGAGTACCAGCTATCGGACTCTACCAAATAGTGAGTAAATGAGATCTAACTCTACTACTACTACATCACATTTCCCCTCCTCCTAGGCAGTGGGCACTCACAATATACACAATCTTTTTTTTGTCTCCATAGTTACATGAATGCGCTGGACCGGATCGCAGAGACCTCTTACCTGCCCACTCAGCAGGATGTGCTGAGGGTTAGGGTCCCCACTACAGGCATCATCGAGTACCCCTTCGACCTCCAGAGTGTCATCTTCAGGTATGCCAACCCTCAATCTCACTGAGCTATTCTATTCTATTCTATAACTGACACACTGAGAGTGAGGTTTGTCTCTGTTTTCACACTAGGCACTGCTTATATGTAGCCTTCAACTTCCATACTGATGTAGTGGGGAGAACACACCAGAGGGTGGCGCTCTATCAATTGATGTTATATTCTTAGGGTATCTACAGTACAGGCTTGCAAGTTCACTATAGCTCATTCTTAGATAAACATGTGTAACAATGGTTCCATTGAAACAGTAGCTCATGCCTTGCTTTACTGTGGGTTATACAACAACGTTAGGGGTGATCTTTTTCGTGACCTGTCCAGACCAAATAATTATTTTAACGGTGGATAAAAATGATAAATTGTGTGAAATTTATCAGGTAACAATCATGTAAATAATATGGATGGTATTTTGTTTTTTGATGACGCCTGTACCATGTTTGACTATGTTTGTTTCTTAGTAGCTCAAAAAGCAATTTGAGTGGTCCACAATGTGGTTAAAAAAAAATCTGTATTTTCTATTATTGTATCATTGTGGAGTGACACTTAAATACACTTTTCAAAAGTACCTACGACCGCAGCACAGCTGTGATAAAAAAGTAGTTTAACACATCCTCTCGTGTACAGTTGCTTTAAAATGAGTCTCAAGCATGTCTTTTTGCTATAAAAATGCTAGCAGTTTTTTTACACCAAAATGCCACATTTTAAATGAAACAATGATCATCTAGCAAACACGAATAAGACCTACACTATATTCCAATGCCAACTGTAGTTGTACTCTACTCATCTGTGCTTGATGTTGTTACTCTATTCCAATGACAGGATGGTGGATGTGGGAGGTCAGAGGTCAGAGAGGAGGAAGTGGATCCACTGCTTTGAGAACGTCACATCCATCATGTTTCTGGTGGCACTCAGCGAGTATGACCAGGTGCTCGTAGAATCCGATAATGAGGTGAGCTTTGTTGTTAACAACCGTACAGTATGCAGGGCTTGACTTTCACTTTTTTTTTTTATTTGTCCAAAAGCTCAAGTCATCATTCATCATTGTATGATGCAAGGAACCACTTTACAAAATAAAATGCATTACTATCTTTTTTACCTAGAGAATCAGACAAAATTGTAGGCTATACTCTGCCTATTGGCTTCTTTTGCATATTCAAGCCTGTCTCAAAATACAACACTGCCCCTTTAAGGCTCTGCTGGAGGATGGCTGGCCACCCTTGGTAGCCTATAAAATATTGCAACATTACAATTACAACTAAATACTTTTGTACTTTTGTATATGTCTACTGTTCAAAACAGACTCTGGGACAGATCTGGGACGACAGATCCAAAATTCATATATCCAAAATAACGTTTTATTTCTTCATATTATAAGCTCAACGATGCGCACATGGCTGTAAGCTATTCGTGAATGTTCCAAAATGCAATTAGCGGGAAAACACTGTTCTCAAAAGCGCACCGCACGCACAAGCGGTTTCATGTGACAGAGATTAAAATATCTGTTAGAAATTAAGGGGAGATATAAAGATGCATCAACTAGCATGCACTCTTAGAAAAAAAAGGTTCCTTATAGAACCAAAAAGGGTTCTATCACTTGCTTCATATATGGAACCACTAAAAGTTCTATATTGATCAGAACCTTAGAGGTTCTTCTTCACCGAACCAAAATGGTTCCATATAGAACCCTGCATGGTGCCATTTATAAATGATGGCTACTACTATTAAATAGTAATATTTTTTGCTAAGAATGGCATTTAATAAACAATTAAATAATGGACAAAAGAATACCAGCATCGTTTTTTAGAATGTATTGCCATTAAATGCAAACAGATTGGAAATATGCACTGGTGGCCAGGGAGGCATCTGTTTGAATGATGGTCCATGTCAACTCTGGCTGTGTCACGACTTCCGCCGAGGCTGCCTCCCCTCCTTGTTCGGGCAGGTTTCGGCGTTCGTCGTCACCGGCTTACTAGCTGCTGCCTATCCATTTATCATCACTCCACTTGTCTTGTCTATTAATCACACACACCTGGTCCTTATCCCCAATTAGTCATTGTATAAGTGTTCCCTCTGCTTCCTTGTCTGTGTGGGTGATTGTTTGTAGTGAGCTGTGTGTAGCTCGGTTGAGCTACCCTTACCTTGTTGTTGCCAGGGTAGATATTTCCCCTGTGCCTGAGTTTTGTTGTCGCATGCTTGCGCAACTGTTTATCGACGGAATAAACTCTTTGGATGCGTATTACTCTCCTGCACCTGACTCCTTCTATCACACGCATCACAGGCTGACTTCTTTACAATACAGTACAACTTTGTCCATTACTTACAGTGAACAACAAAAATGTGTCTTCTTCTCAGTTCTCAACCCCCCCAATCAGCAGGCCTCACATACACAGTTGAGACGGTCACAGGTTCAAGCTGCAGTGCAGCGCACCTGGATGGAGAGCATTTTGTGGGGTTAAGGGCCTTACTCAAGGGCCCAATGGTAGGGGAATGTTTTGAGGATGTGAACCCAGCAGCCCTCTAGTTATCAGATACATTTTGCCCGTTTTATCCAAATGGCCACCTTTCGTCCACAGGTAAAACTCCTGCCACAGGTCCAACTCCTTAGCAACTGGGCTATCTACAGTCAGTACAGTATGGGTTGTTGCCTGACTGGTTCCAGAGAAGAAGAAAAAAGGAGAAAAAACATGAGATAATCTTCAGAACTAAGCATTAGTTATTCTGCCACAATGAAAACAAAATGCTATGCAGACATATAATTACTATGATGTAGAAGAACAACTTACATGCAGTTGTTGTCAGCAGCAGCCAAAAGAGAGATCCTCTGGCTCTGTTAGTTCTGGGTTACTGCCAGACTGAGCAAAACGTAGACAGTGTGTTTAAAAGTCATGTAATGATTAACTAGGCTATTAAATCACCAAGACTTATTATAAATAATTTATACATACCTCCCCTGTCAGCAAAAGTATTCTAATGGCTTCATGAAACATAGTCTCCTCAATTGACTCCACACTGAAATAAAATTTAACAATTTGCTAATTGCCAATGTCAGCCTGGGTCTGTAGCTCTATTTGGCATATCACATAATAAAACATGTTTTTTTGAAAGAGTTAGCTGGCAAGCTTGTAAAGTGGCGAATTCAGGTAGCTTAGCTTTTTCTGTTTAGTTAGCTAAGTTAGCTAGCTAGGTTACAAACATGCTCAAATTCTTTAAACTTTATTTATCTAACCTCTAATTTATCATATGACTTTGGCTTCATATATTTCAATTCAGTGGCGGTCAGTGCCGTTGAAGATGAGGGACAACAATGTTTTTTCATGAGCATGGCCTTATTTCTATTATAGCATATTGGATGACTCATTCATATTCCATTCACCCAGTTCAATGTAACAGCGATAGGTTTAGGCTACTACATGATACTCGAATCTTCGCTATACCCTTCATGAGGTTGCTACAACCTAGCCTATGAATGGAAGTTTACAACGTAGGTGCACACAGGTCGAGATATACATTTGAGGTGACAGACAGTGACATTGCCTTGCACACTCTTGCCTGCATCTAGCTTATATATAGTGTAATCATTAGTCCAACAGTTGCAAACGAGAGTTTCTATTGGACAAATGCAGCTATGTTTAACCCCGTTTTGTTCCATTTGCTTCCGTTTAAGAAACGTTTTTCAACAGAATCGGCTGATCACACGTAAACAACAGCCACGTTGTATTCCTTCTATTCCCTTTGCTTGTGGACTTAAATGCACAACACATCAGCTGTATGTGACCAGTCGAAAAAACCTTTCCAAGCCAAACCGCTACACACAGCCTATATCGTTGTCACCATATTAGCTAAAGTAACGTCATAGTCAGCATAGCTAATTGAACTAACGAGTTAGTAAACCAGCTACATGCAGACCTGTCGCCAGACCTCAGTCTTAAGGGTGGCATATGAAATGCATGGGAGGGCAGGGCACAATTATTATTAGCCTACAGTACGTATATTTAATAATAAATTCCCTCAAGTGGGGGGCACAAGCATTTTTGGGGGCGGGCCATAGCGACGGGTGTGGCTACATGCAGTAATGTTAGTGTTGGCAGTTATACCAGCGGGCCCCGGTGGCAATAAATTAGTAATACCAAAAGCTTACCTTGACTTGGAAGAGTTCCAGTTCAAGTGTTGTGTTGAAAAGTCATAGCCAGCTAGCAAACATAGCATCCCTTTGTTTGAGCAGGGTGTTTCAGTAGGCTAAACTAGATAGCTGCATTTGCTAGCTAAGTGAAACTGAAAGTGAGAAAAAAAATGACAATCACTCTCTCTATTTCTCTCTTGCTTCTCCTTCATTTTGGAATAAATTAATTTGTTAAAAACTGTTCAACTATTGTCTATCTCTCTCTTTGAGTCAACTACTCACCACATTTGAGACACTGCAGTGCTAGCTAGCTGTAGCTTATGCTTTCAGTACTAGATTAATTCTCTGATCCTTTGATTGGGTGGACAACATGTCAATTCATGCTGCAAGAGCTCTGATAGGCTGGAGGACGTCCTCCGGAAATTGTCATAATTACTGTGTAAGTCTATGGAAGTGGGTGAGAACCATGAGCCTCCTAGGTTTTGTATTGAAGTCAATGTACCCAGACGAGGACGGAAGCTAGCTGTCCTCCGGCTACACATGGTGCTACCCTACAGAGCGCTGTTGAGGCTACTGTATACCTCCTTTGCAAAATAGTGTGTTTTAATCAGTTATTTGATGACATTTGATTATATTTAGTGTAGTTTTATCTAAAAAGTATAACTTTTTTAATGTTTTACAATTTAAATATTTATGAAATTCACAGAGGAGGAGGGTCCTCCTCTGAGGAGCATCCACTGTTTGAATTAAATAATCAACTTTGCTTACCATAATACATTGAAAAATAACGTGCTTATTGGTAGGTTACGTGCAAGGTGCAAGTTATTTCAATCACCATCCTCTTGCGTGGTCATGCTGGAATGGCAGTTGGTTTTTGAATCAGAATGGCAGTTACATTTTTTATTGACCAAAAGGTTCTATATAGAACCCCTTTTTTAATCTAAGACTGTATGCTTTCATTAAACACATTATTTCCTCTTGCTTCTAACTAGCATTTAGTTTGCAACAGCACAGGTTTGTATGAACCTTGCTGTTTGCCACTCAGAACTCGGCAACAATGTTTCAAAATATGAAATCGATCTTCCCCCTGCCATAGAGAGCTAACGGTGTCGGACCATGCGAAATCATGTAGCTATCATTAATATGGTTATAAATGTCAATGCAAAACAGCTGAAATAATTGATAAGGGAATATTAGCTGTCATTTCAGAGTTTTATGTGACTGGGTTAGCTTTTGTTAGCAGTTTTTTTCTAAAATACCAATTACACTCTGGGGTAGGGATAGAACCCAGTGGGATTAAAATGGATTTAATTGTCATTTTTTTTGTCAACGATCTACACAAAATACTCTAATGTCAAAATGGAAGAAGATTTTTACCATTTGTAAAACATTTATGAAAAATGAAACACTAATATATCTTGATTAGATAATTATTCATCACCCTGAGTCAATACATGTTAGAATCACCTTTGGCAGCAATTACAGCTGTGAGTCTTTCTGGGTACGTCTCTAAGAGCTTTCCACACTTGGATTGTGCAACATCTGTCTATTATTAAATCTCTGTCAGATTGTTTATTGATCATTGCTAGACAACCATTTTCAGGTCTTGCCATAGATTTTGAAGCAGATTTAAGTCAAAACTGTAACTCGGCCACTCAGGAACATTCACTGTCTTCTTGGTAAGAAACTCCAGTGTAGATTTGGCCTTGTTATTGTCCTACTGAAAGGTGAATTCATCTCCCAGTGTCTCGTAGAAAGCAGACTGAACCTGGTTTTCCTTTAGGATTTTGCCTGTGCTTATCTCCATTCGGTTTCTAATTTATCCTGAAAATCTCCCCAGTCCTTAACAATTACAAGCATACCCATAACATGATACAGCCACCACATTGCTTGTAAATATGGAGAGTGGTACTCAGTAATGTGTGGTATTGGATTTTCCCCAAACATAACACTTTGTAGTCAGGACAATATTTTTTGCAGTATTACTTTTAGTGCCTTGTTGCAAACAGGATGCATGTTTTGGAATATTTTTATTCTGTACAGGCTTCCTTCTTTTCACTCTGTCAATTAGGTTACTATTGTGGAATAACTACAATGTTGTTGATCCATCCTCAGTTTTCTCTTAACACAGCCATTAAACTCTGTAACTGTTTTAAAGTCACCATTGGCCTCATGGTGAAATCCCTGAGCGGTTTCTTTCCTCTCTGGCAACTGAGTTAGGAAGGTTGCCTCTATCTTTTGTAGTGACTGGGTGTATTGATACACCATCCAAAGTGTAATTAATAACTTCACCATGCTCAAAGGGATATTCAATGTCTGTTTATTTTTACCCATCTACTAATAGGTGCCCTTCTTTGCAAGGCATTAGAAAACCTCCCTGGTCTTTGTGGTTTAATCTGTGTTTGAAATTCACTGCTTGACTAAGGGACCTTACAGATAATTGTATGTGTGGGGTACAGAGATGAGTAAGTCATTAAAAAGTCATGTTAAACACTATTATTGCACAAAGAGTGAGTCCATGCAACTTATTATGTGACTTGTTAAGCACATTTTTACTCTTTAACTTATTTAGGCTTGCCATAACAAAGGGTTAGAATACTTATTGACTCATGACATTTCAACTTTTGTATTTTAATTAATTTGTAAACATTTCGAAAACCATAATTCCACTTTGACATTATGGGGTATTGTGTGTAGGCCAGTGACAAAATCTCAATTTAATCCATTTTAAATTCAGGCTGTAACACAACAAAATGTGGAAAAAGTCAAGGGGTGTGAATGCTTTCTGAAGCCTTTTTTAGTAAAGGGTTCTTTAATCTTGTCCAAAGAACCAAAAGGTTCTATATAGAACCCCAAATAATCATTTTTTTCTGAGAGTGTGGGTTACTGGTATGACTAGGATTATGCCTTTGGCTGCTGGACAATAAAAGAAAGTTGATTTGAAAACCAATAGAAAATGAGAAAAATGCTGGTTTCAATGGCATATTCATTGTTTATAAAATAATTCCCTCAACATTTATATGGTCGTATTTTGGCTAGCCTAGGCTACTTTGAAACAAGGTACGACATGCTTCATAAAATACATAAAACATCCAGGTTTTAACCAATTAAGTTTATGGTTAAGTAATTTCAAAATGCTGACCAGCCTCCGCTCAGGTGGGTGATGTGTTCTTCACTCTCCGGTCTTGTGACCATTTGATCTGAACGAACCGTGCTTTGAGTAGGCCTATGTCGACAGAATCAAACCTTTAGATGTTAATGTTAATGATCCTTCATTATGACATGACTGGCGTTTAGCCTATATTTATGTAGTTTAAAGTCTCATTGAAGTTTGGCTACATTTTCTGGTGCCTCCCTCATGTCAGCATCTGTTTGACCATATCACCTACACTTTGACATGTATGCTTTTTTATTTATGGACTTGAAACATTTATTTGAATACAGTGGGGGGAAAAAGTATTTAGTCAGCCACCAATTGTGCAAGTTCTCCCACTTAAAAAGATGAGAGAGGCCTGTAATTTTCATCATAGGTACACGTCAACTATGACTGACAAATTGAGGAAAAAAAATCCAGAAAATCACATTGTAGGATTTTTAATGAATTTATTTGCAAATTATGGTGGAAAATAAGTATTTGGTCACCTACAAACAAGCAAGATTTCTGGCTCTCACAGACCTGTGACTTCTTCTTTAAGAGGCTCCTCTGTCCTCCACTCGTTACCTGTATTAATGGCACCTGTTTGAACTTGTTATCAGTATAAAAGACACCTATCCACAACCTAAAACAGTCACACTCCAAACTCCACTATGGCCAAGACCAAAGAGCTGTCAAAGGACACCAGAAACAAAATTGTAGACCTGCACCAGGCTGGGAAGACTGAATCTGCAATAGGTAAGCAGCTTGGTTTGAAGAAATCAACTGTGGGAGCAATTACTAGGAAATGGAAGACATACAAGACCACTGATAATCTCCCTCGATCTGGGGCTCCACGCAAGATCTCACCCCGTGGGGTCAAAATGATCACAAGAACGGTGAGCAAAAATCCCAGAACCACACGGGGGGATCTAGTGAATGACCTGCAGAGAGCTGGGACCAAAGTAACAAAGCCTACCATCAGTAACACACTACGCCGCCAGGGACTCAAATCCTGCAGTGCCAGACGTGTCCCCCTGCTTAAGCCAGTACATGTCCAGGCCCGTCTGAAGATTGCTAGAGTGCATTTGGATGATCCAGAAGAGGATTGGGAGAATGTCATATGGTCAGATGAAACCAAAATAGAACCTTTTGGTAAAAACTCAACTCGTCGTGTTTGGAGGACAAAGAATGCTGAGTTGCATCCAAAGAACACCATACCTACTGTGAAGCATGGGGGTGGAAACATCATGCTTTGGGGCTGTTTTTCTGCAAAGGGACCAGGACGACTGATCCGTGTAAAGGAAAGAATGAATGGGGCCATGTATCGTGAGATTTTGAGTGAAAACCTCCTTCCATCAGCAAGGGCATTGAAGATGAAACGTGGCTGGGTCTTTCAGCATGACAATGATCCCAAACACACTGCCCGGGCAATAAAGGAGTGGCTTCGTAAGAAGCATTTCAAGGTCCTGGAGTGGCCTAGCCAGTCTCCAGATCTCAACCCCATAGAAAATCTTTGGAGGGAGTTGAAAGTCCGTGTTGCCCAGCGACAGCCCCAAAACATCACTGCTCTAGAGGAGATCTGCATGGAGGAATGGGCCAAAATACCAGCAACAGTGTGTGAAAACCTTGTGAAGACTTACAGAAAACGTTTGACCTGTGTCATTGCCAACAAAGGGTATATAACAAAGTATTGAGTAACTTTTGTTATTGACCAAATACTTATTTTCCACCA
Source organism: Coregonus lavaretus (assembly GCF_964263955.1). Classification (NCBI taxonomy): domain Eukaryota; kingdom Metazoa; phylum Chordata; class Actinopteri; order Salmoniformes; family Salmonidae; genus Coregonus; species Coregonus lavaretus. The sequence continues at coordinate 11,255,298 of NC_140004.1, forward strand.
TAATTTGCAAATAAATTAATTAAAAAATCCTACAATGTGATTTTCTGGATTTTTTTTCCTCATTTTGTCTGTCATAGTTGACGTGTACCTATGATGAAAATTACAGACCTCTCTCATCTTTTTAAGTGGGAGAACTTGCACAATTGGTGGCTGACTAAATACTTTTTTTCCCCACTGTATTATTCCAGTGCTGGCCTCTCTGATCCAATTCTGATCGGAGTAATTGTTTGATATTGTGATTCTTCTTCTTGTCCGACAATTTGTTTAAATTTGTCCCGGACAAGCGTTAATGTCGAGCCCTGCAGTATGTTTATCTAACACACACACGCAAAAAGTACACCTATTTTACTATTTAGATAACAACAGCACTTTGCATGAAGTTACATCATTTGACAATAGGACTCCAAATAATCTCTAACAAAGTAAGTTAATTACAGGTCTCTGAACCATTGTACAATTGTCTTTCTACTCAAATTACATTATTCCCATGGGCAAAATAATGTGAATATATATGTGGCTATGGTCTTCTCAATTAACTATGTTGTATAGTACACACAAGGCACACCTCTCTGTGCTTCTGAAGGAGACAGGCTTGTCCTTATTAAAAATAATGGAAATAAGACACTGCTTTTTCCTGGCTTTTTCCAGCTAGACCTCCCTTTCACTTGGAAAGCAGTTGTAAATTACTCCTGCAGCTGTTTTGAATACAGCCTACGGGCGACAGAACTTATTCGAGAGAAGGCACACCATCTGTGTGTTCCCAGCATTTCCCGGCATGCTCTTGACCTTTCCACTGTGTCAGTGGAAACCTGTGTCCATAGGATAAAACCAGAGAGAGAGACCATTAAAACATCTGTAATCAGGCAATTCATGTTTACAGTGACGAAACAATATAAATAAGATAAGACCAGTTGGTTGGATGTAAAGCCACCATTTTCCCCCTGTACTTCAAAACTGCAGTTTAAACCTTCATGCAAATCAGAGGATTGGAAGACCTAAAAGGTTGCTTGTAATGCTTGTGAAGCACCATACACAAATGTTTTTTTTCACATGCACAAGTACAGTAAAATGCTTAACTTGTAAGCCCTACCCAACAGTGCAGTATTCAATATCAAAATAGTATAACTAATTTAAAAAACACACAAAAAAACAAGAGAAATAAGAGAGGAAGATATATACAGGGTCAGTGCCAGTACTACATTTACAATGTGCAGAGGTACTCGAGTATTTGACGTAGATATGTACAGTGGGGGAAAAAAGTATTTAGTCAGCCACCAATTGTGCAAGTTCTCCCACTTAAAAAGATGAGAGAGGCCTGTAATTTTCATCATAGGTACACGTCAACTATGACAGACAAATTGAGAGAAAAAAATCCTGAAAATCACATTGTAGGATTTTTTATGAATTTATTTGCAAATTATGGTGGAAAATAAGTATTTGGTCACCTACAAACAAGCAAGATTTCTGGCTCTCACAGACCTGTAACTTCTTCTTTAAGAGGCTCCTCTGTCCTCCACTCGTTACCTGTATTAATGGCACCTGTTTGAACTTGTTATCAGTATAAAAGACACCTGTCCACAACCTCAAACAGTCACACTCCAAACTCCACTATGGCCAAGACCAAAGAGCTGTCAAAGGACACCAGAAACAAAATTGTAGACCTGCACCAGGCTGGGAAGACTGAATCTGCAATAGGTAAGCAGCTTGGTTTGAAGAAATCAACTGTGGGAGCAATTATTAGGAAATGGAAGACATACAAGACCACTGATAATCTCCCTCGATCTGGGGCTCCACGCAAGATCTCACCCCGTGGGGTCAAAATGATCACAAGAACGATGAGCAAAAATCCCAGAACCACACGGGGGGACCTAGTGACTGACCTGCAGAGAGCTGGGACCAAAGTAACAAAGCCTACCATCAGTAACACACTACGCCGCCAGGGACTCAAATCCTGCAGTGCCAGACGTGTCCCCCTGCTTAAGCCAGTACATGTCCAGGCCCGTCTGAAGTTTGCTAGAGTGCATTTGGATGATCCAGAAGAGGATTGGGAGAATGTCATATGGTCAGATGAAACCAAAATATAACTTTTTGGTAAAAACTCAACTCGTCGTGTTTGGAGGACAAAGAATGCTGAGTTGCATCCAAAGAACACCATACCTACTGTGAAGCATGGGGGTGGAAACATCATGCTTTGGGGCTGTTTTTCTGCAAAGGGACCAGGACGACTGATCCGTGTAAAGGAAAGAATGAATGGGGCCATGTATCGTGAGATTTTGAGTGAAAACCTCCTTCCATCAGCAAGGGCATTGAAGATGAAACGTGGCTGGGTCTTTCAGCATGACAATGATCCCAAACACACCGCCCGGGCAACGAAGGAGTGGCTTCGTAAGAAGCATTTCAAGGTCCTGGAGTGGCCTAGCCAGTCTCCAGATCTCAACCCCATAGAACATCTTTGGAGGGAGTTGAAAGTCTGTGTTGCCCAGTGACAGCCCCAAAACATCACTGCTCTAGAGAAGATCTGCATGGAGGAATGGGCCAAAATACCAGCAACAGTGTGTGAAAACCTTGTGAAGACTTACAGAAAACGTTTGACCTGTGTCATTGCCAACAAAGGGTATATAACAAAGTATTGAGAAACTTTTGTTATTGACCAAATACTTATTTTCCACCATAATTTGCAAATACATTCATTAAAAATCCTACAATGTGATTTTCTGGAATTTGTGGTGGGTGGGAGTGTATATGGTGGTAAGTGTGTGTATGTAAGTAAGTGGAAGCTTGTGGGTGTGTGCAAGAGTGTCAGTGTAGGCCTGATAGGCGGAAATGTAAACAGGGCTGAAAAGAGACTGGTAGCAGGAATATATATACCAGTAAATACTTATGGTAATAAACTAATGGTAATATATACATGTAAAAAGGAGTATTAGTGACCAGTAGCAGGATAGATATTAATGTTAATTGCAATCAATAATCAATGAACAGCAGTGTAGGGGTAGTAATACATCTTATTAATAATCATTTTAGCAGAAGTGTAGGTGTAAGGGGAGCAATAGCTGATAGCTTCTTTGCCTTTTGGCTAAGATCAAGTGTAGTTGTTAGCCATTTACCATGGGATAGAAGCTCTTTAGGAGTCTGTTGGTCTGAGCCTTGATGCACCGGTACCGCCTGCCGGACGGGAGCATGGAGAATAGTCCATGTCTCGGGTGGCTGGAGTCTTTGGCAATTTTTTGGGCCTTTCTCAGAGACCGCCTGGCATGTACATCCTGGAAGGCTGGGAACTCACCCCCAGTGATGCGCTGGGCCTTCCATGCCACCCTCTGTGGGGGCCTTCCAGTCGAGGGTGGTGCAATTGCCATGCCAGATGGTGATACAACCAGTCAGGATGCTCTCGATGGTACAGGTGTAAAAGTTCCTAAGGATCTGAGGGGCCATGCCAAATCGTTTCAACATCCTGAGGGAGAAGAGGCAATGCCGTGCCTTCTTCATGACTGTTCTGGTGTGAGAGGACCATGTTAAATCCTCAGTGATGTGGACACCGAGGAACTTGAAGCTCTTGACCCTCTCCACTGCAGCCCCGTCGATGTGGGTGTGCACCCGCCCATGTTTCCTGTAGTCCATGATCAGCTCCTTGGTCTTGCTGATGTTGAGGGAGAGGTTATTATCCTGGCACCACACGGCCAGGTCTCTGACCTCCTCCCTCTAGGCTGTCTCATCGCTGTTGGTGATTAGGCCTACTACCGTTGTGTCGTCAGCAAACCTGATGATGGAGTTGGAGTAGGAGTCGTGCATGGCCACACAGTTGTGGGTGAACAGGGAGGACAGGAGGGGGCAAAGGACACACCCCTGGGGGGCCACCTTGTTGAGGGCCAGCCTGGCAGAGGTGTTGTTACCTACTCTTACCACCTGGGGTCAGCCCGTCAGGAAGTATAGGATCCAGTTACAGAGGGAGGTGTTCAGTCCCAGGCTCCTAAGCTTGGTGACGAGCTTGGAGGGCACTATGGTGTTGAACACTGAGCTGTAGTCGATGAACAGCATCCTCACATAGGTATTCCTCCTTTCTAAGTGGGAGAGGGCAGTGTGGAGTGCAGTTGAGATTAAGTCATCTGTGGATCTGTTGGGGCGGTATGCAAATTGGAGTGGGTCCAGGGTGTCTGGGTCTGGGATGCTGGAATTGATGTGTGCCATGACCAGCCTTTCAAAGCACTTCATTGTTAAATTTTTTACATTTACATTTTAGTCATTTAGCAGACGCTCTTATCCAGAGCGACTTACAGTTAGTGAGTGCATACATTTTCATACTTTTTTCCATACAATTTTTCATACAATTACAAATACACAATAGCATCTATTTATTGAAAACATAAATAGGATATACAACATAAATATGATAACATATAGTAAACTTACTAACTACCAGATGTGAGTGCTACAGGGTGTTAGTCATTGTGGCAGGATGCTTTAGAGTTTTTGGGAACAGGAATGATGGTAGTTAGCTTGAAACGTGAGAGATGTGACAATACTCTTTGTATAAATTGTTATGACACCATAGAACATACTTTGTGTGGTGAACTGAAAAAGCATCTGGAGGCCTCTCTCTCTCTCTGTGTCTCTGTCTCTGTCTGTCTGTCTCTCTCTCTCTCTCTCTCTCTCTCTCTCTCTCTCTCTCTCTCTGTCTCTGTCTCTGTCTGTCTCTCTCTCTCTCTCTCTCTCTCTCTCTCTCTCTCTCTGTAAAAAGTTGATTAAAACCTGTACTTAATGGGATAGTGTAGCTGAACTGAACTATCCCTTTAATGATAGCAGCTGGACTTAAGACTGTTTTCTTCTCCCCTCGTTTCTCCCAAAGAACCGAATGGAGGAGAGTAAAGCCTTGTTTAGGACCATCATCACATATCCCTGGTTCCAGAACTCCTCTGTCATCCTCTTCCTCAACAAAAAGGATCTATTGGAGGAGAAGATCAATTACTCCCACCTGGTTGACTACTTTCCGGAGTATGACGGTGAGTGGCCGTCAGGGGCCCGACCACAAATTCAATTCCCTCAGGAAAAATAAAGTTCCCTAAAGCTTTACTATCCTCTAGGTGTAATGCTTTATGACTTGTTAAAAGCATGCATGAGCCTTTTATAATGTGTTATAACAAGGCTTGTAATATGTTTGTCTCAAACACAGGTCCCCAGAGAGACGCCCAGGCAGGCCGCGAGTTCATCCTAAAGATGTTTGTGGACCTGAACCCGGACAGCGACAAGATCATCTACTCCCATTTCACCTGCGCCACGGACACAGAGAACATCCGCTTCGTCTTTGCCGCCGTCAAAGACACCATCCTGCAGCTCAACCTGAAGGAGTATAACCTGGTGTGAAAGCCATAGAGTTAGAATCCTAGAAGGGACTTCTTCGGCATGAGCGGAGTGCGACTGGGGCCGAGACCCTTCTCCAACATTGACTGACTGAATGTCAAACTGACTGTCAAAACAAACATCTAATGATTGCGTGATACTAATTTATTGCCATTGTTGACCCTTCCTTTCTTTTTTCTATTTAAAAGAAAAACATGATTGAGGGTTTAGGGGGTTGAAATGTCGCTGTTGGATATGTACAGCACAGTTCCTCCAATTGTTTTAGGCTAAGCGTTGTGACGTTTTGTTTTTAAGACACTCAATGTGGTGTCTGGGTTCTGTCCAATACCTCTGATCTTGATTCCAAGGTGCTCCTGCCTTTTGCTTTTCTGATCCGACCCAGTCGGTCCATTCCATCGCCAGTGTAGCGTCCTTTTTTCTTCCTAACACTTATTTTCCTCAGAAAGGGTGAAAAGGGTTGATACTGTGATTTTTTAAAATTATTGTTTTGGATTATTGCATCAAATTATTTGGTACCATTTGACGTGGGAGTCGTTTGAGCCACACAGCAGGGCAGGAGGTCAGCCGTGTAACTGGGCTATGGAGTGAGCACCATGATACTCATTGTCCATCACAGGCCCCAGGGTCAGGAGAGGTTATTGATGAGTGTTGAAGTCACGCTGTGCCACGCTCACTTTTTAAGGTCCTATTTGTTGCCGATGCCAAAAGGACGTACAGTAAGGTTAACTCGAGGCTCCCCTTCGCGCAGTTAACTAGAAAGAGTATTGGAGGCAAGACGGAACACAGCCTTTTGAAGGAACCAAGAGTTAACATTGCACACGTGACCATTTTAAACTGTTTTCCCCGTTTTTGGTTATACTTTTCTCCCCCATCTCGTATTCATTGTTGAATGCCAAAACCACCTGTTTGAGTCAGTATGCCAAGCCTGACAAAATTCACTGGAGTCCATAGGGTTGTTGTGTTGTTAATGCCAAATTGAGTGGCCAATAATTTTGTGGTCATTGTGTGGAAATTATAATACTATTGACAGTAGCAGCTGAACCCCTCTGGTGATCAGTTGTGATTATATGGTTGGTTTTATTCCATAGGCCCTTTTTATCCAAGTCTTGGGTTTGGTACACCTCACACAGTATGAAATGGTTATTTTCTTTTGACCAGACGTAAGCAGGGACCAGGGGGATGGAGGACCTTGCTCTATTACTGATGGGTCACACAGATTCAGTTGTGAGAATATGCCTTTGACAAGGGCTCTTCTCTCGTAGAGGGGCAGCTAGTCTTCTCTCACTGTCTGGACTGAGCTAGACCACCGCAAAGGCAGCTGTGGCAGCCAATCACAGTGCCAATGTCTCACATAGACTGAGCAATCACAATGCAGCTCTGTCCTTTTGATTGTCCAATCACAGTCCAGCTGTCCAACTGTTTTAGTTTGTTAGCAGTGGAGATGATTAGCTGTTTCCCACGTTAAAAGAGGCAGAGCATTGAGCAATGTACCAAAGTAAGCCCTCACTTCTGATTGATTGGCTCCAGTGGCTCTGACCCCCAGTTATTTCTCTGAGTATATATGTGTTTTGTAACAATTCCCCAAACATAACCCTGTAATTTACATTTTATTGAGGTATAGTGCAATTATGAATGCTATAATCATTTTACATACATCTCTCTCTCATATATATATATATATATATATATATATATATATACACACAGTATCTCACAAAAGTGAGTACACCCCTCACATTTCTGTAAATATGAGTATATCTTTTCATGTGACAACACTGAAGAAATGACACTTTGCTACAATGTAAAGTAGTGAGTGTACAGCTTGTATAACAGTGTACATTTGCTGTCCCCTCAAAATAACTCAACACACAGCCATTAATGTCTAAACCGCTGGCAACACAAGTGAGTACACCCCTAAGTGAAAATGTCCAAATTGGGCCCAAAGTGTCAATATTTTGTGTGGCCACCATCATTTTCCAGCACTGCCTTAACCGTCTTGGGCATGGAGTTCACCAGAGCTTCACAGGTTGCCACTGGAGTCCTCTTCCATTCCTCCATGACGACATCACGGAGCTGGTGGATGTTAGAGACCTTGCACTCCTCCACCTTCCGTTTGAGGATGCCCCACAGATGCTCAATAGGGTTTAGGTCTGGAGACATGCTTGGCCAGTCCATCACCTTTACCCTCAGCTTCTTTAGCAAGGCAGTGGTCGTCTTGGAGGTGTGTTTGGGGTCGTTATCATGTTGGAATACTGCCCTGCGGCCCAGTCTCCGAAGGGAGGGGATCATGCTCTGCTTCAGTATGTCAAAGTACATGTTGGCATTCATGGTTCCCTCACTGAACTGTATCTCCCCAGTGCCTGCAGCACTCATGCAGCCCCAGACCATGACACTCCACCACCATGCTTGACTGTAGGCAAGACACACTTGTCTTTGTACTCCTCACCTGGTTGCCGCCACACACGCTTGACACCATCTGAACCAAATAAATTTATCTTGGACCACAGACCACAGGACATGGTTCCAGTAATCCATGTCCTTAGTCTGCTTGTCTTCAGCAAACTGTTTGCGGGCTTTCTTGTGCATCATCTTTAGAAGAGGCTTCCTTCTGGGACGACAGCCATGCAGACCAATTTGATGCAGTGTGCGGCGTATGGTCTGAGCACTAACAGGCTGACCCCCCACCCCTTCAACCTCTGCAGCAATGCTGGCAGCACTCATACGTCTATTTCCCAAAGACAACCTCTGGATATGACGCTGCGCACGTGCACTCAACTTCTTTGGTCAACCATGGCGAGGCCTGTTCTGAGTGGAACCTGTCCTGTTAAACCGCTGTATGGTCTTGGCCACCGTGCTGCAGCTCAGTTTCAGGGTCTTGGCAATCTTCTTATAGCCCAGGCCATCTTTATGTAGAGCAACAATTATTTTTTTCAGATCCTCAGAGAGTTCTTTGCCATGAGGTGCCATGTTGAACTTCCAGTGACCAGTATGAGGGAGTGTGAGAGCGATGACACCAAATTTAACACACCTGCTCCCCATTCACACCTGAGACCTTGTAAAACTAACGAGTCACATGACACCGGGGAGGGAAAATGGCTAATTGGGCCCAATTTGGACATTTTCACTTAGGGGTGTACTCACTTTTGTTGCCAGCAGTTTAGACATTAATGGCTGTGTGTTGAGTTATTTTGAGGGGACAGCAAATTTACACTGTTATACAAGCTGCACAATCACTACTTTACATTGTAGCAAAGTGTCATTTCTTCAGTGTTGTCACATGAAAAGATATACTCAAAATTTACAAAAATGTGAGGGGTGTAATCACTTTTGTGAGATACTGTATGTATATATATATATGTATGTATATATATATATGTACAGTGGGGAGAACAAGTATTTGATACACTGCCGATTTTGCAGGTTTTCCTACGTACAAAGCATGTAGAGGTCTGTAATTTTTATCATAGGTACACTTCAACTGTGAGAGACGGAATCTAAATCCAGAAAATCACATTGTATGATTTTTAAGTAATTAATTTGAATTTTATTGCATGACATAAGTATTTGATACATCAGAAAAGCAGAACTTAATATTTGGTACAGAAACCTTTGTTTGCAATTACAGAGATCATACGTTTCCTGTAGGTCTTGACCAGGTTTGCACACACTGCAGCAGGGATTTTGGCCCACTCCTCCATACAGACCTTCTCCAGATCCTTCAGGTTTCGGGGCTGTCGCTGGGCAATACGGACTTTCAGCTCCCTCCAAAGATTTCCTATTGGGTTCAGGTCTGGAGACTGGCTAGGCCACTCCAGGACCTTGAGATGCTTCTTACGGAGCCACTCCTTAGTTGCCCTGGCTGTGTGTTTCAGGTCGTTGTCATGCTGGAAGACCCAGCCACGACCCATCTTCAATGCTCTTACTGAGGGAAGGAGGTTGTTGGCCAAGATCTCGCGATACATGGCCCCATCCATCCTCCCCTCAATACGGTGCAGTCGTCCTGTCCCCTTTGCAGAAAAGCATCCCCAAAGAATGATGTTTCCACCTCCATGCTTCAGGGTGGGATGGTGTTCTTGGGGTTGTACTCATCCTTCTTGTTCCTCCAAACACGGCGAGTGGAGTTTAGACCAAAAAGCTCTATTTTTGTCTCATCAGACCACATGACCTTCTCCCATTCCTCCTCTGGATCATCCAGATGGTCATTGGCAAACTTCAGATGGGCCTGGACATGCGCTGGCTTGAGCAGGGGGACCTTGCGTGCGCTGCAGGATTTTAATCCATGACGGCGTAGTGTGTTACTAATGGTTTTCTTTGAGACTGTGGTCCCAGCTCTCTTCAGGTCATTGACCAGGTCCTGCCGTGTAGTTCTGGGCTGATCCCTCACCTTCCTCATGATCATTGATGCCCCACGAGGTGAGATCTTGCATGGAGCCCCAGACCGAGGGTGATTGACCGTCATCTTGAACTTCTTCCATTTTCTAATAATTGCGCCAACAGTTGTTGCCTTCTCACCAAGCTGCTTGCCTATTGTCCTGTAGCCCATCCCAGCCTTGTGCAGGTCTACAATTGTATCCCTGATGTCCTTACACAGGTCTCTGGTCTTGGCCATTGTGGAGAGGTTGGAGTCTGTTTGATTGAGTGTGTGGACAGGTGTCTTTTTATACAGGTAACGAGTTCAAACAGGTGCAGTTAATACAGGTAATGAGTGGAGAACAGGAGGGCTTCTTAAAGAAAAACTAACAGGTCTGTGAGAGCCGGAATTCTTACTGGTTGGTAAGTGATCAAATACTTATGTCATGCAATAAAATGCAAATTAATTACTTAAAAATCATACAATGTGATTTTCTGGATTTTTGTTTTAGATTCCGTCTCTCACAGTTGAAGTGTACCTATGATAAAAATTACAGACCTCTACATGCTTTGTAAGTAGGAAAACCTGCAAAATCGTCAGTGTATCATATACTTGTTCTCCCCACTGTATGTATGTATGTATGTATGTATATATATATATGTATGTACAGTGCTATGAAAAAGTATTTGCCCCCTTTCTAATTTTCTTAACTTTTGCATATTTGTGATACTGAATGTTATCAGATCTTCAACCAAAACCTAATATTAGATAAAGGGAACATAAGTGAACAAATAACACAACAATTACATATTTATTTCATAAACTAAGTTATGCAACACCCAATTCCCCTGTGTGAAAAAGTAATTGCCCCCTTACACTCAATAACTGGTTGTGCCACCTTTAGCTGCAATGACTCCAACCAAATGCTTCCTGTAGTTGTTGATCAGTCTCTCACGTCGCTGTGGAGGAATTTTGGCCCACTCTTCCATGCAGAACTGCTTTAACTCAGTGACGTGTGGGTTTTCAAGCATGAACTGCTCGTTTCAAGTCCTGCCACAACATCTCAATTGGGATTAGGTCTGGACTTTGACTAGGCCATTCCAAAACTTCTAATTTGTTGCTTTTTAGCAATTTTCATGTAGACTTGATTGTGTGTTTTGGATCATTGTCTTTGGGGATGCTTTGCTGCCTCAGGACCTGGACGACTTGCCTTAATAGAAGGAACCGTGAATTCTGCTCTGTATCAGAGAATTCTACAGGAGAATGTCAGACCATCCGTCTGTGAGCTGAAGCTGAAGCACAGCTGGGTCATGCAGCAAGACAATGATCCAAAACACACAATCAAGTCTACATGAAAATTGCTAAAAAGCAACAAATTGGAAGTTTTGGAATGGCCTAGTCAAAGTCCAGACCTAATCCCAATTGAGATGTTGTGGCAGGACTTGAAACGAGCAGTTCATGCTTGAAAACCCACACGTCACTGAGTTAAAGCAGTTCTGCATGGAAGAGTGGGCCAAAATTCCTCCACAGCGACGTGAGAGACTGATCAACAACTACAGGAAGCATTTGGTTGGAGTCATTGCAGCTAAAGGTGGCACAACCAGTTATTGAGTGTAAGGGGGCAATTACTTTCTCACACAGGGGAATTGGGTGTTGCATAACTTTGTTTATGAAATAAATATGTAATTGTTGTGTTATTTGTTCACTTATGTTCCCTTTATCTAATATTAGGTTTTGGTTGAAGATCTGATAACATGCAGTATTATTATTATTATTATTATCACAAATATGCAAAAGTAGAGAAAATTAGAAAGGGGGCAAATACTTTTTAATAGCACTGTATGTATATATATGTATGTATATATATATATATATATATATATATATATATATATATATATATATGTATGTGTGTGTGTGTGTGTGTGTATATATACAGTGGGGGAAAAAAGTATTTAGTCAGCCACCAATTGTGCAAGTTCTCCCACTTAAAAAGATGAGAGAGGCCTGTAATTTTCATCATAGGTACACGTCAACTATGACAGACAAAATGAGAAAAAAAATCCAGAAAATCACATTGTAGGGTTTTTTATGATTTTATTTTCAAATTATGGTGGAAAATAAGTATTTGGTCACCTACAAACAAGCAAGATTTCTGGCTCTCACAGACCTGTAACTTCTTCTTTAAGAGGCTCCTCTGTCCTCCACTCGTTACCTGTATTAATGGCACCTGTTTGAACTTGTTATCAGTATAAAAGACACCTGTCCACAACCTCAAACAGTCACACTCCAAACTCCACTATGGCCAAGACCAAAGAGCTGTCAAAGGACACCAGAAACAAAATTGTAGACCTGCACCAGGCTGGGAAGACTGAATCTGCAATAGGTAAGCAGCTTGGTTTGAAATCAACTGTGGGAGCAATTATTAGGAAATGGAAGACATACTGATAATCTCCCTCGATCTGGGGCTCCACGCAAGATCTCACCACGTGGGGTCAAAATGATCACAAGAACGGTGAGCAAAAATCCCAGAACCACACGGGGGGACCTAGTGAATGACCTGCAGAGAGCTGGGACCAAAGTAACAAAGCCTACCATCAGTAACACACTACGCCGCCAGGGACTCAAATCCTGCAGTGCCAGACGTGTCCCCCTCCTTAAGCCAATACATGTCCAGGCCCGTCTGAAGTTTTCTAGAGTGCATTTGGATGATCCAGAAGAGGATTGGGAGAATGTCATATGGTCAGATGAAACCAAAATAGAACTTTTTGGTAAAAACTCAACTCGTCGTGTTTGGAGGACAAAGAATGCTGAGTTGCATCCAAAGAACACCATACCTACTGTGAAGCATGGGGGTGGAAACATCATGCTTTGGGGCTGTTTTTCTGCAAAGGTACCAGGACGACTGATCCGTGTAAAGGAAATAATTAATGGGGCCATGTATCGTGAGATTTTGAGTGAAAACCTCCTTCCATCAGCAAGGGCATTGAAGATGAAACGTGGCTGGGTCTTTCAGCATGACAATGATCCCAAACACACCGCCCGGGCAACGAAGGAGTGGCTTCGTAAGAAGCATTTCAAGGTCCTGGAGTGGCCTAGCCAGTCTCCAGATCTCAACCCCATAGAAAATCTTTGGAGGGAGTTGAAAGTCCGTGTTGCCCAGCGACAGCCCCAAAACATCACTGCTCTAGAGGAGATCTGCATGGAGGAATGGGCCAAAATACCAGCAACAGTGTGTGAAAACCTTGTGAAGACTTACAGAAAACGTTTGACCCGTGTCATTGCCAACAAAGGGTATATAACAAAGTATTGAGAAACTTTTGTTATTGACCAAATACTTATTTTCCACCATAATTTGCAAATAAATTCATAAAAAATCCTACAATGTGATTTTCTGGAGAAAGAAAATCTCATTTTGTCTGTCATAGTTGACGTGTATTACAGGCCTCTCTCATCTTTTTAAGTGGGAGAACTTGCACAATTGGTGGCTGACTAAATAATTTTTTTCCCCACTGTATATATATATATATATGTATGTGTATATATATATATGTATGTGTATATATATATATGTATGTGTATATATATATATATGTGTATGTGTATATATATATATATATGTATATGTATGTATGTATGTATGTATGTATGCATGTATGTATGTGTGTATATGTATATGTGTGTATATATGTATGTGTATGTATATATATATGTGTATGTGTATATATATATATGAATGTGTATATATATATATATGTATGTGTATGTATGACAGCATCCATGTTGGCTTTGTAATCATTACTTTTTTTGCAGATTGAATGTGCGGTATTGAAAAAATGTATCTATGTAATTGTATTGTATGTCTAATGTATGGCAAATTCGTTTGTTTGTTTTTAAGTGAAGAATGTATTTATTTTTTGCCAGTTCATTTCTCAACAAGAAATGAAGCGCATTTTCAGAACTGCTTAACGGGCAATCAATATGATCTAACTGAACGATATGACAGAAGCTGTAATCGCTTTTGCTAATTGACCTTTGTATAAAAAATTGCAGACTCAAATTACAGGGCTAATTCCATTGGTTTAAACCTAAATACTGGCTTCAGGAAAAAGCACTTGTCATGTAGGAATGACCTCATCACTCATTCTCCCACTCCTTTCTTTATTTGACTACATTTGCTAGCTAATATATAAGTATTACTTGACGAGGGCCCTGTTTGCAAACTGTTCAAATGCTTCATTCCTTCCTTTCCTCATTGGAGTAATCACAGATCTAGCATGATTGGATAGGTTAAAGCAAGCATCTCACTTCATAGCTTTCCCAATTCCAGACATGTCAAATCAGTCATTACTTAAAGGAAGGGAGGAAGGAAGGATGCATGAAAGTATTCAAACAGGGCTTTGGAGAGAGCGCTCTGCAGTTTCCCCATTCCCCCTAGTCATCCCCAAATTGGGACTACTGCGTTCTGTTGGGGCTAATTGTTCAGGGGCCATTTAACGTAATGCTGCACCCCCTGAGGTTTCTTATATTCACATTTAAGACTGAGCTGTGACCGGGACACTTCCAATGCCCAGTAAGAACAAGCCATTCGCCTCTCAAAAACACCTTCCAGGGTATTTTTGCTGTTGAGTGTCCATGAAAACCACCTCTAGATTAGAACCACCCCTAGTCCCTACATGCTTGAATTTATCCTAGGTCGTGTTAATTAGGCACGCAACAAAAACGTTTTTTTAACATTTTGCAACAGAACAAGAAAAGTATACTTTTTCTTATTGGACAAAACCAGGTTTCTATCGTTGTTTTACGTTTGGTGCCTATGTAACGGAGTTAAGACTGTATTGTAAACTCACTCCACAGCTATCTTAAAATGTCGCCAATGGAGCTATCCAATTGGTACCTTTTTGTATAGCTCAAATGGTTCACACGTTGTCAAGCGGGCGGTCACGTGTGTTGGCTAGGTAGAGGACACTGGTTCAAGAGTAGTCAGAGGCAAGTTCAGGGAGGCAGCGCTATATTCTAAGCTAGCACACTGACGCCGGTTACACCTAATGAACACGACCCAGTGCGTTCAGATCTATAACACTGAAGGGGTAGGGGGCTAGTGGATGGAACGTGGGGGCACTTGATTACCGGGGTGGGTGATGGGTTAGAATGCAGGTCGGGGACCAAATGTGGCACTTGCCACAAAAGCATGTGCACAACGCTCACAATACGCTAGGAACACACATTTGTTTGAATGGATATATTAATGGATAGTACATTAATAAAAGCTTTTGCTTTTGTTTTGATGGCCAATCATCAGAATGTACAGATTTGTTTATGAACTACATAAAAGTGATAGAAAAAGTTCACATGTACATGTTGTCTTATTGTGTGAGCTGTGCCTCCTGCTCTCATTTAATCAAGGAACACTTCATCATATGTTACCTCTCTCTGAATGAGTTTGACTCCTCTATGAACATGTTTCAGTATTCACACAGACCAGAAGGCTGGGAAGCCAGCTAAAATGTTTTCCAGGGAAGACAGAAAATAAAGTGAATACAGCAAAGTATTTTTGCAACACACACACACACACAGAGAGAGACAGTGTAGATAAAGAGGCCATAATGAACTCCTATCCTGGAGTCGCTTGCCGGTTATTTACCTTGTGAGGTCACTGGCTTAGGTACGACAGAGACAGGTAAATCCTGTCCCTCTTGCTATCATAAATTGAATGCACCAATTTGTAAGTCGCTCTGGATAAGAGCGTCTGCTAAATGATGTGAATGTAAATGTAAATGAGTTCAAGAGGACTCATATTTATGTTACAGTTGATTAAAACGTTATACTTTATATAATTAGCCCAAACAAAGTATTAAACTAATCTATTTCTAAAGTAGGAAGACTCTAAATTGGAAGTCTTGATGTAGTGTTCCTGTTATCCTTTAGTCATATGAGCCTAGGTATCCAATTGGCCAGGTCAAATATTGTTACGTTACAGCCTTCCTGCCAGGGCCGGTTCCAGGCATGAGTGACATAAGGGGTTGCTTAGGGCCCCCGACAGCTAGGGGGCCCCTGACCAAAAATACATAAATACAGTACCAGTCAAAAGTTTGGACACAGCTACTCATTCAAGGGTTTTTCTTTATTTTAACATTTTTTTTTACATTGAAGAATAATAGTGAAGACATCAAAACTATGAAAAAACACATGGGATCATGTAGTAACCAAAAAAGTGATAAACAAATCAAAATATATTTTATATTTGAGATTCTTCAAAGTAGCCACCCTTTGTCTTGATGACAGCTTTGCACACTCTTGGCATTCTCTCAACCAGCTTCATGAGGTAGTCACCTGGAATGCATTTCAATTAACATTTGTGCCTTCTTAAAAGTTAATTTGTGGAATTTCTTAATGTGTTTGAGCCAATCTGTTGTGTTGTGACAAGGTAGGGGGGTATACAGATGATAGCCCTATTCGGTAAAAGACCAAGTCCACATTATGGCAAGAACAGCTCAAATAAGCAAAGAGAAACGACAGTCCATCATTACTTTAAGACATGAAGGTCAGTCAATACGGAACATTTCAAGAACTTTGAACGTTTCTTCATGTGAGAGGTGATTTGAAGGATTAGTGGCTAGAAGGCCGGTGATGACGAACGCCGAAGCCTGCCCGAACAAGGAGAGGAGGCAGCTTCGGAGGAAGTCGTGATCAACACCCGGTACGAAGACCGGGGCCTCACTGCGGTGGCGGTCAGCGTTGGCCTTCTGACGACGCATGGCGCGTTGGAGGTGGACGTGAGCAGCGTCCCATGTCTCCTCTGCGCGCCGAAACCAGTCATCCACCGCAGGAGCCTCGGTCTGGCTCTGGTGCCACGGTGCCAGTACCGGTTGGTAACCTAAAACACATTGGAATGGCGTTAGGTTAGTGGAGGAGTGACGGAGAGAGTTCTGGGCATATTCGTCCCATGGCAAGAACACTGACCACTCCCCCGGCCGGTCCTGGCAGTAGGACAGCAGGAACCTACCCACATCCTGATTTACCCATTCCACCTGCCCATTAGACTCGGGGTGGAAGCCAGAGGTCAGGCTGACCGAGACCCCCAGATGTTCCATGAACGCCTTCCAGACCTTGGATGTGAACTGGGGACCCCGGTCAGACACTATATCCTCTGGTACCCCGTAGTGCCAGAAGACGTGTGTAAACAGGGCCTCCGCAGTCTGCAGGGCCGTGGGGAGACTGGGCAGAGGAAGGAGGCGGCAGGCTTTAGAAAAGCGATCCACAACGACCAGGATGTTGGTGTTACCTTGAGAGAGGGGAAGATCGGTAAGGAAATCAATACTCAGGTGAGACCATGGTCGTTGTGGAACTGGTAAAGGCTGTAACTTACCCGCTGGGAGGTGCCTAGGTGCCTTACTCTGGGCGCACACCGAGCAGGAGGAGACATACACCCTCACGTCCTTATCCAAGGTAGCCCACCAGTACTTTCCGGTCAGGCAGCGCACTGTACGACCGATACCTGGGTGACCAGAGGAGGGTGACGTGTGTGCCCAGTAGATCAGACGGTCATGGATAAGAGCAGGCATGTACTGCAGCCCAGCTGGACACTGAGGTGGAGATGGCTCTGTGCGTAACGCCTGCTCTATATCCGCGTCCATCGCCCATACTACCGGCGCCACAATGTAGGAGGCCGGGAGTATGGGGGTGTTGTCTCTGGGCCTCTCCTCTGTGTCGTACAGCCGTGACAATGCGTCTGCCTTCACGTTCTTTGTTCCCAGGATGTATGATAGAGTGAAATCAAACCGGGTGAAGAATAGGGCCCACCTGGCCTGGCGAGGATTCAGCCTCCTCGCTGCCTGGATGTACTCCAGGTTACGGTGGTGCGTCCAGACGAGGAAAGGGTGTTTCGCCCCTTCGAGCCAGTGCCTCCACACGGTCAGGGCTCGGACAACAGCCAACAGCTCCCGATCACCAACGTCGTAGTTCTGCTCCGCCGGGCTGAGTTTCTTGGAGAAGAAGTCACAGGGGCAGAGCTTGGGTGGCGTGCCCGAGCGTTGAGATAGGACAGCGCCTATCCCTAGCTCGGACGCATCCACCTCCACTACGAACGGTAGTGATGGATCAGGGTGGGCCAGTACTGGGGCTGAGTTGAACAGACCTCTCAGGTTACTGAAGGCCCTGTCAGCCTCAGCAGACCAGCGGAGCCGGGACGGCCCACCCTTCAACAGAGATGTAATGGGAGCTGCAACCTTGCCAAAGCCCGGGATAAACCTCCGATATTCGTTGGCAAAGCCAATAAAGCGCTGCACCTCCTTTACCGTGGTTGGAGTCGGCCTATTACGCACAGCTGAAACGCGATCTCCACACCTGAGGTGGTAATGCGGTATCCGAGGAAGGAGACGGACTGCTGGAAAAACAGACACTTTTCTGCCTTTGCATAAAGGTCATTTTCCAACAGTGGGCTAGCACTTTGCGATCCAGGGACACATGCTCAGCGCACGTAATGGAATACACCAGAATGTCATCGATGTAGACCACTACATCGCAACCAACCATGTCCCGAAACACCTCATTCACAAAGGACTGGAAGACGGATGGAGCATTCATCAAATCACCAGGTATTCATAATGCCCCGTGGTTGTGCTGAATGCTGTCTTCCACTCATCCCCCTCTCGGATACGCACCAGGTTGTACGCACTCCGGAGATATAATTTGGTGAAGAAGCGTGCCCCATGCATTGACTCGATCACTGAAGGAATGAGGGGTGAGGATAACTAAATCGGATAAGTTCATTAGAGTTACCAGCCTCAGAAATTGCAGCTCAAATAAATGCTTCACAGTGTTCAAGTAACAGACACATCTCAACATCAACTGTTCAGAGGAGACTGTGTGAATTACATTTACATTTTAGTCATTTAGCAGATGCTCTTATCCAGAGCGACGTACAGTTAGTGAGTGCATACATTATAATTATTATTATTTATTTTTTTGTCTTTTTGTCTTTTTATTTTATTTTTCATACTGGCCCCCCGTGGGAATCGAACCCACAACCCTGCCGTTGCAAACACCATGCTCTACCAACTGAGCTACATCCCTGCCGGCCATTTCCTCCCCTACCCTGGGCCAATTGTGCACCGCCGCATGGGTCTCCCGGTCGCGGCCGGCTACGACAGAGCCTGAATTCGAACCAGGATTTCTAGTGGCACAGCTAGCACTGCGATGCAGTGCCTTAGACCACTGCGCCACTCGGGATGAATCAGGCCTTCATGGTCGAATTGCTGCAAAGAAACCACTACTAAAGGACACCAATAAGAAGAAGAGACCTGCTTGGGCCAAGAAACACGAGCAATGGACATTAGATCGGTGGAAATGTGTCATTTGGTCTGGAGTCCAAATAGGCGATTTTTGGTTCCACCCGCCGTGTCTTTGTGAGACGCGGTGTGGGTGAACGGATGATCTCTGCATGTGTATTTCCCACCGTAAAGCATGTAGGAGGAGGTGTTATGGTGTGGGGGTGCTTTGCTGGTGACACTGTCTGTGATTTATTTAGAATTCAAGGCACACTTAACCAGCATGGCTACCACAGCATTCTACAGCGATACGCCATCCCATCTGGTTTAGGCTTAGTGGGACTATCATTTGTTTTTTAACAGGACAATGACCCAACACACCTCCAGGCTGTGTAAGGGCTATTTTACCAAGAAGGAGATTGATTGAGTGCTGCATCAGATGACCTGGCCTCCACAATCCCCCGACCTCAACCCACTTGAGATGGTTTGGGATGAGTCGGACCGCAGAGTGAAGGATAAGCAACCAACAAGTGCTCAGCATTTGTGGGAACTCCTTCAAGAGTGTTGGAAAAACATTCCTCATGAAGCTGGTAGAGAGAATGCCAAGAGTGTGCAAAGCTGTTATCAAGGCAAAGGGTGGCTATTTGATGAATCTCAAATATAAAATATATTTTGATTTGTTTAACCCTTTTTGTTTACTACATGATTCCATATGTGTTATTTCATAGTTTTGATGTCTTCACTATTATTCTACAATGTAAAAAGTAGTAAAAATAAAGAAAAACCCTTGAATGAGTAGGTGTGTTCAAACTTTTGACTGGCAGTGTATATATATGGAATTGCACCTTCAACAGGGGAGCCGCTAAAATATTTTGCTGCAAGGTGGGGGCCCCCCTAAGCAAGGTTTGGTTGGGGGGCCCCCCACCTTATTGCAAAATATTTTAGGGGCTCCCCTGTTGACGCTGCAATTCTACACATTTTGCCATGGGGCGTAAAGAAAATGTGGCAGTTTTAAAGCATGTTTTCTGCATTTCTACAAAATGTTCCATGGGGCAGAGAGAAACATCTTGCAGTTTTACAGCAAATTTCCTGCAATTCTAGCCCTAAACCTCGCTTAGGGCCCCCAAAAGGCTAGAGCCGGCCCTGCTTTTTGCACTATCCTTGTAAGTAACTATATTAGTCAGGGATCTACTGTAGGCGAGCCTTTCCCCGCCCCCGTGGAGATGTGTCCTCCTACCGCCATGGATAAAGTTCAGGATGTGACCAAGTGCCATGAAACATACGCGCACTGCCAGTCCAATGTTCACCAACAGCTTGTAGCTGTTACCTGTAGGTTACAATTTCTACTGCGACAACTGGGAAGGAGACAATTCCGGAACTTCAGACAGAAAGATCAAACGAGAAAACGAAAATAACAATTTATTTGCTATGCGCATTCCGACTGGGAGGAACTAATTGGACAGACAGGTTGGCCTTTGATTTGGACTCCCGTGTCTGCTGCTCCATCGTCTCCAGTGCTGTAAGTGCAAACAGAGGGGGCATTGGACAGTGACTGCGTCAATGATGGCTGGATGTTGTATGTCGGCGGAGGAGAAGGAGAATCAGAGAATCAATCAGGAGATTGAAAGGCAGCTGCGGCGGGACAAGAAAGACTCTCGCAGGGAACTCAAACTGCTGCTATTAGGTGAGAGCTGTCACATCTGTCAATAGGTGCATACTGCTTAGTGCATAGCCACGGCTGTAGCCAGGGTCCAATACATTTTAAGAAAGTTGAAGCTCATTTACTTAATTTCTATACAATTTAAAAACGTTATAAAAATGCTATTTGGAGAACAGCAAAAACAAGCAAAAATGAGCCCAGCTATTATCAATCACATTGGTTGCTGCAGCATCATTCACCTCAGTCGATCTACAAACACATAGCCTATTAGCTATAGCTGCTACACATGAACTCACATGAACTCAGCACCGGGATTAAAAACTATAATTGAATATGTACAGAGCAGAAAGTATTTTATTAACAAAATGGTAAACAAATAGGTTTGCTTTACATAATATATTTTTTATTGTTGCAGTTTTATAGCAGATTTCCTGCAATTCTACACATTTTGCCGTGGGGTGGGGAGACATTTTTGCAGTTGTAAAGCACGTTTTCTGCAATTCTACACATTGTGCCATGATTTATGACAGAGGGGTCCCCTGGAGGTCAGGGCCCCTGAGTACGTGCCCTGCCTGCCCAGTTGGTAATTCGGCCATGATAACTACAAGTTTAGATAGCTGGTTTAGTTAGACTAAATAGACTAATTTACCTTAAAATTGTTTTACTGACATGGGTTAATTGAGTGACTGTCAGTGAGTGAGATATAACAACAGGAAAACTGCTGATGCACAACCAAGTTTAGAAATTGGCTACTAGGCAAAGCGTGGACCACACCTGGCCATAGGTGTCAAGTCAGGTGAGGAAAGGATCAGTAAGCTAGGCTATCACAGTGATGTAGACATGCTAATAAATTCAGATAATTGTTAGACTATAACACATTTAATATTTTAAGTAATAGGCCTATAATGTGTCCATGCTGTGCAAACATAGGAGCGCATTTGTTTTTTAATCTCCTTTTAATTTCATTTCCTTCACCCTCCCTCTCCGGATGTGGTTGTGGTGCGCTCTGGCACCGTTCAGAGCTTGGCACAGTTGTTCCACATTGTTCCATAATGTCAGCACTGTACAACTTCTCAACATAGCCTAGGCACTTGCACTTTTTTCTAGGCTATTAGCATAACTGTAAAAAAAAATATTACCAAGGCTTACTAAACAGTTTTGCTGCTCAGATGGAAGGCGCGTTTGCACCTAGCCCAATCATAGACGGTAATGTTAAACATATACCATCTATTAACGAACCTGTCTGCCGTCCGGGGCAAATGCACCGACGCTGCCCAGAAGCTCTGTCTAAATGTCAATACACCTCACTTGCAATACGGTTTTGGAAACATTTGGAACTGAACTTTCATATCGACGAGAAATAATAAAAAAAAAACTACATTTTTAATTACTACACACCTTTAAAGGGTTAGGGTTCCGACATGGCCATACACTCCTTAACAGTACATTCTTGGGCTACCTTGCACCCAGTCGAGAGAGGTGAATGAAATTGTATTGTTGAAAAAATGTGATGACTTCACTGTCATTGTCAACAAATAGAATAGCCTACTAACTAATACTAACTAACTGCGAAGCTTTCAATTATGAAATGTTGGTGGCTTGCCTTGGGGCGTTGGCCACCGATGTGTTTGTAGACGCAGATAGCTGGTGTACCACGGTTATTCTCTCTTGCAAAGTCATGCAAATACAGCCGTGTGTATCATATCAGTTTTGCCTGATCAATGCTCCTGGAAAGTGTGCTCTAAACACACACACAAATAAAATAAAATAAAATAAAATTTTATTGGCCACATGCGCCAAATACAACAGGTGCAGACATTACAGTGAAATGCTTACTTACAGCCCTTAACCAACAGTGCATTTATTTTTAATAAAAAAGTAAAAATAAAACAACAACAAAAAAAGTGTTGAGAAAAAAAGAGCAGAAGTAAAATAAAATAACAGTAGGGAGGCTATATATACAGGGGGGTACCGGTGCAGAGTCAATGTGCGGGGGCACCGGCTAGTTGAGGTAGTTGAAGTGGCTAGTTCGAAAAAAGAAGGGCTTGTAACGCACATTCGCATATAAAACAACATTTATTGAAATGTCATAAACACTGGATATCTTATGTTTCTAATAGACCTTCACCTGTTAAACACCACACAACTGTTATAAAATATCTTATATTAAGAATACATCAGAATGTATCATAGACATGTCTACAACTTGAATATCTTGGTTTGCCATATAGCAGACAAACATAGGCCTAGTTGTGCTATAAGGAAAGACCTTATACGGTGCTCTTCTGTCCAGTGTGTGTGTGTGAGAGGCAGTGAAGTGTGTGAGCCACTACATGTCCCTGACGGTATCATTAGACCAGTGACTGGCCACAGTAAAACTCATGGGAGAGATTCAGCACATGATGAAAAGGTCGATACTGCAGGGTTTCTGGTCCAGACCTACATATGATCACCATGTGTATTGTGTAACACTTTGAACTATTGTTTGTTAGTATTGGTGAACAGATAGCATCAGTCATCACCGCAGGCAAGGTAACTTACTTTTCATGTGAGTGTGGTTCAACGAACCACCTCTGTTTTACACCAGCGTCAATGATGTCAGCATCTGCCTCCTCGTGCTTCAGTAAGAGATTATACAGATTCTGCAGCAGGGCTTTGTGTAGGCTACTGTCCTCACACCTTAGCTCCCACAAATGAGGAAGTTGAGGTGTATGTTCCTGTGGTCAGGGTGGCAGGCTAGGTGGTTATGGTTAAAGCTAATGCCAGTAATGCCCACAGCTGAATGCTCCTCTGAGTGGGGGAGGGGCCAGCTGGGCAGACAGACAGACGGACAGGGAAGCGGACTGGTGGTGGTAACCACAGTGGTACTGCTCGTATGGTAATAACCCTATTTCACTATTACATCACCGTGTAAACCAAGGGTGCACAACATACGGCCCTGCGCTCCAGATGAGGCCTGAAATCCAATTCAATCCGCCATGGTCGTCTTAGTAAGAAAATAATAGGCTGAATCTCTTTTAGAATGGTTTTGGTTTTGGTTAAAACAAACTACTAAAAGTTTAACTTAAACCAGATAGAAACTGTAGAAATGATAATTTACCTTTGTATATATTTTCAAAATAATTCATCATTCTTTGAGCCTGACGTCAACTTTTTTACAAAATGACATATTGGTTTCCTTACCCTGTAAGCAGCCTATGGACAAGGTAGGACAGAAATCCATGCTTTGGTTTAGTTTCCCTGGCACGGGTTCCAAATGCTAACGTTTTAGCATTTGTGGCACAAATTCCATTCAAGTCATGGTACCGATATTAGCATGTTCAAATCATCTATAAGTGACTTTGTTGAGCTTCACAATCAAATGTAGATACTTTCAGATGATTTGAACTATCATGCAAACACACAGGCAACTTTTAAAATTGCATTGTAAAGTTACAGAATAGATGTCCCAAATTCTACACATATCTGAGAGGATTGGACAGGTGTAAGCAATAAAACAACATTTCTAGTAGCCTATTAGAGGGCAAGTTGGAGCTACTATCATATCGCTTAAACCTATCACATCCTCTCAGATCTCGGCAAGTCTAGGGGGTAGGGGTTAGGAGTTGTTTCTGGACAGTGCCCTTAAATCTCCGGCCTGCTTCTCCAAACATTGCAATGAACTCTTAACTTTTGACCATTGTCTCTGTGTTGAGACTGCCTGGCAGATGGAATCATATTCAGCACCATGCCTTCAAATGCTATATTAGAGGTTCAGTCAGAGAAAATGTTACAGTGATGTGCTCAAACATACAGTGCATTCGGAAAGTATTCAGACCCCTTTACTTTTTCCACATTTTGTTACATCACAGCCTTATTCTAAAATTGATTAAATTGTTTGTTTTCCCCCCTCATGAATCTACACACAATACCCCATAATGACAAAGCAAAAACAGGTTTTTAGAAATGTTTGCAAAAAAAATGGAAATATGATTTTTACATAAGTATTCAGACCCTTTACTCAGTACTTTGTTGAAGAATCTTTGGCAGCGATTACAGCCGCAAGTCTTCTTGGGTATGGCGCTACAAGCTTGGCACATCTGTATTTGGGGAGTTTCTCCCATTCTTCTCTGCAGATCCTCTCAAGCTCTGTCAGATTGGATGGGGAGCGTTGCTGCACAGCTATTTTCAGGTCTCTCCAGAGATGTTAGATCGGGTTCAAGTCCGGGCTCTGGCTGGGCCACTTATGGACATTCAGAGACTTGTCCCGAAGCCACTCCTGCGTTGTCTTGGCTGGGTGCTTAGGGTCGTTGTCCTGTTGGAAGGTGAACTTTTGCCCCAGTCTGAGGTCCTGAGCGCTCTGGAGCAGGTTTTCATCAAAGATCTCTCTGTACTTTGCGCCGTTCCTCTTTCCCTCGATCCTGACTGGTCTCCCAGTCCCTGCCGCTGAAAAATATCCCCACAGCATGATGCTGCCACCACCATGCTTCACCGTAGGGATGGTGCCAGGTTTCCTCCAGACGTGACGCTTGGCATTCAGGCCAAAGAGTTCAATCTTGGTTTCATCAGACCAGAGAATCTTGTTTCTCATGGTCTGAGAGTCCTTTAGGTGCCTTTTGGCAAACTCAAAACGGGCTGTCATGTGCCTTTTACTGAGGAGTGGCTTCCGTCTGGCCACTCTATCATAAAGGCCTGATTGGTGGAGTGCTGCAGAGATGGTTGTCTTTCTGGAAGGTTCTCCCATCTCCACAGAGGAACTCTGGAGATGACCAAGGCCCTTCTCCCCCGATTACTCAGTTTGGCCGGGCGGCCAGCTCTAGGAAGAGTCTTGGTGGTTCCAAACGTCTTCCATTTAAGAATGATGGAGGCCACTGTGTTCTTGGGGACCTTCAATGCTGCAGAAATGTATTGGTACCCTTCCCCAGATCTGTGCCTCGACACAATCCAGTCTCGGAGCTCTTCAGACGACAATTCCTTCGACCTCATGGCTTGGTTTTGCTCTGACATGCACTGTCAACTGTGGGACCTTATATAGGCAGGTGTGTGCCTTTCCAAATAATGTCCAACAATTGAATTTACCACAGGTGGACTCCAATCAAGTTGTAGAAACATCTCAAGGATGATCAATGAAAACAGGATGCACCTGAGCTCAATTTTGAGTCTCATAGCAAAGGGTCTGAATACTTATGTAAATAAGGTATTTGTTTTATTTTTAATACATTTGCTAAAATTTCTTAACCTGTTTTTGCTTTGTCATTATGTGGTATTTTGTGTAGATTGATGAGGAAAACAATTAATTTAATCCATTTTAGAATGAAGCTGTAACGTAACAAAATGTGGAAAAAGGGAAGGGGTCTGAATACTTTCCGACATATTTGTTTAACCAGCTAGTGTGTGAGGACGTGGTGTTCTTGCAGTAGGAGTC
This sequence comes from Coregonus lavaretus, assembly GCF_964263955.1. Classification (NCBI taxonomy): domain Eukaryota; kingdom Metazoa; phylum Chordata; class Actinopteri; order Salmoniformes; family Salmonidae; genus Coregonus; species Coregonus lavaretus. Next base: position 11,281,337 of record NC_140004.1, read on the forward strand.
GGAGAGGAATGCTAGCAGCGAGAGTGTGTGATGGTGTCTGCAGAGAGGAGCTGAGAGAGCCGATAAACATGTCCAAACAACCACAGACAGAACCTCTGACAGTCTACAGAGCATCACCCTCCCTCACCCTCACACCACACACACTTCTCTTTGCCCAACAGATTGGCCATTAGTAACACACATGCACACACACAAATGTAGGGTCTTATGCAGCCTTTTTTCCCCCCTGACGACTCATTCTGAATTTTATTCCGCTGCTTTATCAATCACTCCATAAGAAAGGCTAGTGGGTGTGGCGTTTGGCTAGAGTGACGGGGATGGGTAGTCAGCCCTTTTTAACTGCAGGTCCAACAATGTTAGTTTTTCTTTAAATACAATGATCAGTTTTAACACACTTTGCCCTTTAGTGATGCTGGGTGACCTATGGGTGGGTAGCCAAATAATTACGAACTTTATCTTCCTGGTGTTTATTATTTAGACAGAAGATCAGGAATCATTGAGACTGAACGGTTTCCAGAGTATAATTCATCATCAACAATCATCTACTGTATATTGTTGAAGGCAATGGCCAATAGAAATGGTCAAATCAAGGGTTTTCTGCATGGATGGGATGCTGTATGTTCCAGTGTCGGTCAGTACCGTTTCAGATGAGGGAGGACACATTTCTTTTCATGAGTATGGCTTTATTTCTATTACAGCATACTGTATGACTGTCATTCATATTCCATTCACCCAGCTCAATGTAACAGCGTTAGGTTTAGGCTACTACATGATACTAGAATGTTCTCTATACCCATCATAAGGTTGCTACAACCTAGCCTATGAATGAAAGTTTACAACGTAGGTGCACACAGGTCGAGAGACAAATCTGATGTGACAGACAGTGACATTCAATACCACCTTGCACACTCTTGCCTGCAATTAGCTGATAGTGGGTGTAATCATTAGTCCAACAGTTGCAAACGAGAGTTTCTATTGGACAAATTCAGTTATGTTTATCCCCATTTTGTTCTGTTTGCTTCTGTTTAAGAAACGTTTTTCAACAGAATCGGTGGAATGAATACACCCCTGATCACGCGTAAACACAGTTCACAGTTTCATAGCAGCTACGTTGTATTCCTTCTCGCATCTACGTTATGCGCTCTCCTCCTTTCACCTCTTCCCTTCACTTGTGGACTTCAATGCACAACACATCAGCTGTATGTGACTAGCCGAAAAAACCTTTCCAAGCCAAACGGCTACACACAGTCTACATCGTTGTCACCATATTAGCTAAAGTAACGTCATAGTCAGCATAGCTAATAGAACTAATGTAGGCTAAACTAGCTAGATGCATTTGCTAGCTAAGTAAGAGAAACTGAAAGTGAAAACAATTACGAAATCTCTCTATTTCTCTCTTGCTTCTCCTTCATTTAGGAAGAAATTAATTTGTTCAAAACTATTCAACTATTTTCTTTCTCTCTCTTTGAGTCAACTACTCACCACATTTTATGCACTGCACCGCTAGCTAGCTGTAGCTTATGCTTTCAGTACTAGATTAATTATCTGATCCTTTGATTGGGTGGACAACATGTCAGTTCATGCTGCAAGAGCTCTGATAGGTTGGAGGATGTCCTCCGGAAGTTGTCATAATTACTGTGTAAGTATATGGAAGGGGGTGAGAACCAAGAGCCTCCTAGGTTTTTTTAAAAGTCAATGTACTCAGAGGAGGACGGAAGCTAGCTGTCCTCCGGCTACACCATGGTGCTACCCTACAGAGTGCTGTTGAGGCTACTGTAGACTTAGTGAAATAGTGTGTTTTAACAAATTATTTGGTATAGTTTTATCTCAAAATTAGAACTTTTTAAAAATGTTTTTAAATGTTACTTTTTAAGAAATTCCCTGAGGAGGATGGTCCTCCCCTTCCTCCTCTGAGGAGCCTCCACTGGAATGTACACCGAGCAAAAATATAAATGCAACATGCAACAATTTCTAAGATATTACTGAGTTACAGGAAATCAGTCAATTGAAATAAATTAATTAGGCCCTACTGGTAAAGAGTCACTTTAACTCTACCTACATGTACATATTACCGCAATTACCTCGATTAACCGGTGCCCCCGCACATTATTCTGTACCGGTACCACCTGTATATAGCCTCCCTACCACTATTTAATTTTACTGCTGGTCTTTAATTATTTGCTATTTTTTATTTGTTACTTATGTATTTTTTTTTCTTCTTAAAACTGCGTTGTTGGTTAAGGGCTTGTAAGTAAGCATTTCACTGTAAGGTCTACACCTGTTGTATTCGGCGCATGTGGCAAATAAAATTTGATTTGTTCTATGTATTTCACATGACTGGGAATACAGACATGCATCTGTTGGTCACAGGTAGGTTGTGGATCAGAAAACCAGTCAGTATCTGGTGAGACCACCATTTGCCTCATGCAGCACGACACATCTTCTTTACATAAAGGTTGATCAGGCTGTTGATTGTGGCCTGTGGAATGTTGCCCCACTCCTCTTCAATGACTGTGCGAAGTTGCTGGATATTGGCGGGAACTGGAACACACTGTCGTACACGTCGATCCAGAGGATCCCAAACATGCTCAATGGGTGACATGTCTGGTGAGTATGCAGGCCATGGAAGAACTGGGACATTTTTCAGCTTCCAGGAATTGTATACAGATCCTTGCGACATGGGGCTGTGCATTATCATGCTAAAACATGAGGTGATGGTGGCGGATGAATGGCACGACAATGGGCCTCAGGATCTCATCATGGTATCTCTGTGCATTCAAATTACCATCGATAAAATGCAATTGTGTTCGTTGTCCGTAGCTTATGCCTGCCCATACCATAACCCCACCGCCACCATGGGGCACTCCGTTCACAACGTTGACATCAGCCAACTGCTCGCACACACGACGCCATCCCTGTCTGCCATCTGCCCGGTACAGTTGAAACCGGGATTAATCTGTGAAGAGCACACTTCTCCAGCGTGCCAGTGGCCATTGAAGATGAGCATTTGACCAGTGAAGTCTGTTACGATGCCAAACTGCAGTCAGGTCAAGACTCTGGTGAGGACGACGAGCACGCAGATGAGCTTTCCTGAGATGGTTTCTTCGGTTGTGCAAACCCACAGTTTTATCAGCTGTCCGGGTGGCTGGTCTCGATGTGGAGGTCCTGGGCTGGCGTGGTTACACGTGGTCTGCGGTTGTGAGGCCGGTTGGATGTACTGCCAAATTCTTTAAAATGACGTTGGAGGCGGCTTATGGTAGAGAAATGAACATTACATTCTCTGGCAACAGCTCTGGTGGACATGCCTGCAGTCACCATGCCAATTGCACGCTCCCTCGAAACTTGAGACATCTGTGGAATTTTGTTGTGTGACAAAACTGTACATTTTAGAGTGGTCTTTTATTGTCCCCAGCACAAGGTGCACCTGTGTAATGATCATGCTGTTTAATCAGCTTCTTGATATGCCACACCTGTCAGGTGGATGGATTATTTTGACAAAGGAGAAATGCTCACTAACAGGAATGTAAACAAATGTGTGCACAAATCAGCTCATGAAACATGGGACCAAGACTTTACATGTTACATTTATATTTTGTTCAGTATAAGTGTAGGAGAGGGTGGGTAACTGTCATGAGGGGAACTAGGGGAGTTTTCAGGACGGGGAGAGCAAGGACAAGAAAACCCCCCGAACAGAAATCTATAATAAAAACAAATTGAAATCATAAAGTTCTTTGTGGGCGGTGTCTGAAAGAATGTATGGGTCTGAAAGAATGCATAATTACTGTAAGCATCAAATGCTAGGTGTATAGGCCTATAGCTAAATCATATTCTATTCTCTGTGTGAAGGTCCTAATGGATGGAATTAAGTTGGTATATTACAACAAATTAATATAACTCATTGTATTAATTTGGAAAACTGCCGTAACATTCTAATCTCAATGGCAAAAGGATGGATCAACCCTCTCCAGTAGTGTTTAAAAGATAATTAAATTGAACATTTATATTGTATCTCTATGGTTTAATAGGTCATGAGGGTGCAAATACCAGCTCCCCCTCTGACTGCTTTGGACAGTTGTACATGCTTTGATTGGTCAACTTAATATTCACAAGTGCCTGTGACTTCTTTGATTGGTCATGGTCAGGCACAAGTCCCTGCCCATTATGTCTGATTGATGGATGGATGTGGTGGCTTATTGAGGACATGTTTTCATGTTGTTCTCATTAGAATATTGACAGGCTAATTTTTGAAAGTCAAATTCATTCAAATTTGTCAAAGCCTATGTACAGATGTCTGCAAATACAGTTTCCTTAGCAACAACTTACTTATTTGGTTTTAGTCTCAACTCTCACACATACAAACACACTGTACGATTAACTCGAAGAAGCATTTTTGAAGTCCACTTCCATTGTCCTCCAAGAGTAGCTTAATGTTTGGCTGGAAGGAGGGATTGTGTTTGAGTGAGGTGCATTGGATTCACAAGAAACTAAAGACAGAGGAGACCCAGCAGCAGTGAACTTGTGTTCTGAATCTGTTGGTGTCTGGTGTGTGTTGGCAGCATTTATTCCTATGCTGACATGTTTTAATCCTGAGGGGCTCCAGGAACTGTGACTAAATGGTGTCCAGGAATGAGCCCATCTTTGACTTCCTCTCAGAAACAACGCTAAACAGTTTACAGAACGAGAGAAGACTGTTACCCAGCTGGCCCCCTCTTTAAACAGCACACTTCTCAAGAGCAGCTTCTCTCCTCTCCCCATCCCCCTTTCTCTCCTCTCTTTCCTTTCCTCCTCTCTTTTTCACCTCTGCCTATCCAGGTGAATTCCTCTAAGCTAACAATCCGGTGTCACTTCCGTCCATTTCTCAACTACTTCAAGAGAGGGAGAGCGGGTCTGTGAGTGTCTTCACATAATATATTTTTTATCAACATCACTAATCTATTCATCAATGAATCTGTCAATCATTTAAGGCCTCGGAGTGGTTCACACAATTTGTGTTGCCTGACTCGTTTGATAATATGTGTGTGTGTGTGTGTGTGTCAGAGCTGTGATTGGGGGATGAGGCTCAACCTAATCCTGCTATAGTGCTGATATAATGTGTCCAGATTAATATTTTCAGAGACACAGAAACAAAAACACAGCTGGGAGTGAAGGCTGCCGTGCCTCTGGAGCACTACTGCTGGGATACATAAAAAGGACAGGCCCTAAGGTCTACTTGTCAAACAAACACTCATTGTTCTTACAGTAGCAGGGTGGATGGATGGTTTTTCAGTGTGGGTCTTGTTAGTTTACATCCTGGTGTGGTTGTTCGTGACAGAGTGAACCATGGGTGATTCATAGAGCAGTGGAGGTGGGGTTATACTGTCACAGACTCTGCTTCTCCATCTGCTGGACACTCATTGCTCTCCTGGCTCTCTCCTCTTCCCTGGGCCCTACTCATTCCCTCTGCCACAGTAGTAGCATTTATTGGCAACTCACAGTCATAAACTGAAGACCACATTAAGTGTTACCCTGTGACTTCAGCAGACCTGGAATTCTTACATATTTTGTAGACTTTGAGACAGTTATGATGAATGAATAAGAAAGGGAGACAGGCCATTGGGAAGGGGGGACACAGATCAAACCCCTGTCTCCGGTGGGGAGAGGTATACACTATCTAGAGCTGGGAGTGTTTCTGCTAGACCACGGGCTCTGCACTGCTCTAGTGCAGGTCCTGCTGGATAATGAGATAGAGTACTTTGGCTTTTGATATCATTGACAGGGGACATTGTTGATGGAGAAAGATGGCGCTGGAAGTGGTTGCGTCACCACACGTCTTCTCATTAAGGAGCATGTTGTTGTTGGTGGACCAGATGCTGAGCGTATTTAGTTGCCTCTGCATTGATGATGGCTGCTGCAGATTCCTTGTTTCAAGTCACTGACATATTTCCACACAGGGTTTGCAGCCTCTTGTGCAGGGCAAAGAGTAGGGCTGGGCCAAATAGAGTGCCTTGGGGAACACCACATGTAAGGGGCTGTATTGTGATCAACCCTGTCTCTTTCCTCCCTCCGCTCTGTCAGGTACTGGAGAGAGTGGGAAGAGCACCTTCATTAAACAGATGAGAATCATCCATGGCGCCGGCTACTCAGAGGAGGACAAGCGCGGCTTCACCAAGCTGGTGTACCAGAACATCTTCACTGCCATGCAGTCCATGATCCGCGCCATGGAGACCCTCAACATCCCCTTCTCTGAGGCCCAGAATAAGGCAAGAATCCCAGCAACATTACACTTCAGCCCTACCTCAGCACTGGCTGATCACGGAGCCAAGGACTTTCGTTTTCCTTTGTGAAGTGTTTTAAAGCATTTTCCGTTGCGTGCCCTATGGAACACACCCCAACCATGTTGTTGTTTGCTCCCTCCCTCCCAGGGCTATGGCAGCATGTTGATTGAGGTGGAGGTGGACATGGTGAATGATCTGGAGAGAGGCCATGTGGACGCCATCAGGAGCCTGTGGATGGACAGTGGAGTGCAGGAGTGCTACGACCGCCGCAGGGAGTACCAGCTATCTGACTCCGCCAAATAGTGAGTAGACTTAAGTCATAGGGCCAGGAGTTTTTCTTGAACTGGTCATGATCAGGATAAACCACAGGTCAGGTAACTAGGCCTTAGACAAAGACGACATATCTATTGACAAAAAGTAATGACACTATAACGTAAGACTGCAAAGCCGTAAAATGTTATTTTGCTAATGCAAAGTCCCTGAGCCAAGCAGTTGCTTCCAGTCCTGCTGGGTTGAGGGTTAGGCCTCCACTGAGCCTCCACTGAGTTTGTGGATTGGACAGACTTCAAGAATATAGTGCATGGTTTGCTCCACCCCACAGGCACATAGGGGGCTTGCTTTTATGCCCTATTTGTGGAAGTTGGCGAGGCACGGGCCATGGCCAGTCTTTAACCTATTGAAGGTGGACCACTAGTGATGAGGTGCTTATTTGTCAGGTCCAGTGACTCCCATTCTTGTGTCCAGGTGAGATTTGTGTTGAATTCATCAGTGGGTGGGTCTTTACAAATTGGCACGTCAGGTGTGGGGCATTGCAGACTATTTAAATAATTTTGTCTGTAGTTTCGAGTCTCCAGATGTGTGTGTGTGGGGGGGGGGGGGTGATGTTTGCCAGGACAGGGAGCCAGGGAAGCGGGTGGATCGTAGTGTGCCAGTAATGATACGCATAGTGGCGTTTAGCTGTGTCGACTGTGTGTGTGTGTGTGTGTGTGACAACCTTGACCAGACAGGTGCACAGTATGCCCTAGAAGAGATCAATATTCACACTGGAATGTGAATATGCTGCCAACATGGCCTGTTTAATTACATGGACAATATTTGAACTAACTGGGTTTTCATCAGCATATACCAATGTAAAGTGTTTCTGTTGTTATTTTCTCTGGGTGAGCACACATTATTCCCTTCAACTTTTTCTTCATGGGTTTTCAGTTATCTGAGTGACCTGGACAGGATCGCAGAGCCCTCCTACCTGCCCACCCAGCAGGACATCCTGAGGGTCCGAGTACCCACAACGGGCATCATCGAGTACCCCTTCGACATGGAAAACGTCATCTTCAGGTGAGGGACACTTTGGTTCTGCCAATGATGTACCTTCTCCAATCTCCACTGAGCGCAAGTCCTATGTAAGAGAAACACTATAGACCCATTTCCTGTCCGCGTCATGAAAAGTTTGGTGCGCGGTTCCAAATCAGAAAGGGGTTTGTTTACATGAGTGGATACAGAATCCTCCGACTTCAAATGCAGCTTGTGCAAGGAAGATTGATAACCTAGCAAGTTAGCAAGCCAGCTAGGCAAGGTAGAAATATCACAAATAGAGCTAGATGAAGCCAGAAGAATAATGTAATTGTTGAACATAGCTATAGCAATCAGTCTTGTGCAGTTTCATGGTCATCACTCATTCACTGTTAAGTTTAGCAAGATCCCGACATCAGTGTTAGCTATCCTGCTACAGAGCTTTTTGTTGTGAGGATGCGCGCGGATCACTCGAACGAGACGTTTGCTTGTAAACCAAAAATGTCTATTGGTATGCAATAAGCAGCGCACCTAACATTGGCTTGTTGTGATAGGATGGTGGACGTGGGGGGTCAGAGGTCAGAGAGGAGAAAGTGGATCCACTGCTTTGAGAACGTCACATCCATCATCTTCTTGGTGGCGCTTAGTGAGTACGACCAGGTGCTGGCTGAGTGTGACAACGAGGTGAGCTCCCGTCAGTCAGAGCAGTCACTGGACCTTTTACTGATACACTTGCAGGCCGCATTTGTTGAGCTAACAAGCTGTTGTGTAAAATTGATTAGTAAAATAAGCTATTAAGTCAAATGTATCACACATTAAAATGTATAAGTTAGATGTATCTCACAAATTAGATGAGAATGGGCTATCATATCCACTTACTGTACGTGCGTTCACTTCCCCTAGAACCGTATGGAAGAGAGCAAAGCCCTCTTCAAGACCATCATCACATACCCCTGGTTCCAGCGATCTTCTGTCATCCTTTTCCTCAACAAAACTGACATCCTAGAGGAGAAGATCACACACTCCCACCTTGTCAACTACTTCCCAGAATACATCGGTAAACTCTAGTAGTGTTTGTGTTGCATTCAATATGTGAGTGTAGGAGGTTGTGTGTGTGTGTGTGTGACCGCTATTCTTGTGTTTAGTAAGTGAACACATTACTTTACATACACGCACTCACACGTGACCAACCTGGTATCAAGCCCATGCTGCCATATGACTCAAGAACACATTAGCCCACTGAGCTAAAGCCTAGGCATTCATTCTTGAAGCTCACACATTTTCAGGTCTCAGGCAAGGTTACTCATCACGAGTGTAGTTCCCATAACAACCTCCGCTAGGCACACACGCCATAACTAAAGCTCTTGTTTCCAGGGCCACAGAATGACCCTAAAGCAGCCAGGGAGTTCATCCTGAAGATGTACCAGGAGCAGAACCCAGACAGAGAGAAGACTGTCTACTCCCACTTCACCTGTGCCACGGACACAGAGAACATCCGCTTCGTCTTTGTTGCTGTTAAAGACACCATCCTCAGACACAACCTGAAGGAGTTCAACCTGGTTTAGAGGAGAGCTAGGGCTCCTGCAGGTTTAGGAGACATCTAGACTGGTCCGAGATGATGTGCTTCAGCCAACTCCTCTGACTATCGTTGACATGAGTTGGTTAAAGCACATACAGATCTGGGATCTGGCTAGGAGACTTTGAGAGTAGATGTAGAGGGTTAGGTTGGAAGGTCAGATTGATGTGCTAGAAGAATATTTCTCTGACTGCCAGATTTATAGTGCTGCTTTTCTGTCCAAGGTGCTTTTTAGGTTAAGCATCTATACCAAGAGAAAAGCTCCTCTACATAACTTTTCAAAAAAAAGAATGAAAATTCTACTCATTTGTATAGTGACCGGGATGCCAAAGTTACGTTTTTTTAAGTAAAATATATTTTTATTGTATGGTCGTCGTACCAAAACAAATGTTTTTTCTTTGAAATGGACGACTTAAATTTATTTATCTTGTGGAGTTAGTACAGAGGAAGGAGTTAAAGTATAGCACCTTTTGATTTATTTAAAAATAACCTTTGTAAAACTATGATCTATCTAGCAATTATGTACAACACTCCTCATGATATCTTTCCTTAGTGAGCAGTAGTGTGATAGTGATGAGTGCAAGTGAAATTGAGTTCTTGTCCAAGTCTTTTACTTGTTGTTTAAATGTGAGCAACACTTGGCCGTAAAAATGCAATTTGTTTTCATACAGATACTGTATTTATATACTCCACCTTATATCTAAACAGTGAAGACATGCATATTTTAGCCAAGTAATCAGTCTAAAGTGCCTTGTTTGAGAGAGGAATAACAGAATAATTCCAGTGAACTATAGGGACATTTACCTGAGACCTTCATTTAGGAGCAAATCCTTACTTCCACTTGATTCAAATTTTCAGTTGGTGTCAATGGGAAACTAAGTGAAAATTCAACTTGAAGTGGGAGTTAGGATTCACCCCTAAGTGCATAAATATGAATACGTATTCCAAACAACCGATTTCTGGTCATGAAAGAATTCTCCATTCATAGATTGTGACTGTTTACTTATTCAATATGTGCATCAAGTAATTTCTACATTGTTTCTTTAAAAAATAATTAAGATATGTTACATTTCAATAAATTGTTAGTAGTCAAATGTACAATTTCTATTGGTGCGTCTCAGTTAAAAAAATGTCAAGCAGAACTGGGAGAAATATGTGCTGATTGTATGTCTTTGTAGATCCTATCAGGACAGAAAGACCCAATACCAAACAAATTAAATTGACCCTTTTATTTATTTTTTTAACAGCAGAATAATTATCTGCACCAGTGATTTTATACTGCCTCACAATGAGAGCACTTGCTGACAAAGGCAAAAGAGAGAAATTCTTTAGTTACATTAATTAGTGACCCCAAACCAAAAGAAACCTTTAAAACATTTAAGTATGAATGTAGCAGCTGACAATTTATCAGTTCTTTTAAATATATGTCTCTCCATTGCATAACTCTTCGTCGTTAATGGCATTGCATACCTGCTGTATAAAAACATGAAAATCAGCAATGATGAGATGCAACCCCTCTATAGATGATCTTAAATCACAGGAGGCTGCTGAGGGGAGGACGGCTCATAACAATGGCTGGAATGGAGTGAATGGATTGGTATCAAACACAAACACATTGTTTCCATGAGTTTGATACCATTCCATTTATTCCATTCCAGCCATTACTTTGAGCCTGTCCTCCCCAATTAAGGTGCCACCAGCCGCCTGTGTCAGATATATATCTATATACACACGTAACTGCCAAAATAAAGGAAACACTTGAGTAAACGAGGGATACAAAGTATATTGAAGTCAGGTGCTTCCACACAGGTGTGGTTCCTGACCATATAACATCCCATCGTGCTTAGGGTCATCTATAAAAATGCCAAGTTGCCCATGAAGGGTCTCAAAGAAGCATAGGGGCTTTAAAGGATGGTGTGGGTGTCTCAGTCACCAGATCCCAAGCATTTTCCATCACCATCAACAAAACAATTACATTTCTTGTGGAAGAATGGTGTGGCATCCCTCCAATAGAGTTCCAGACCCTTGTAGAATCTATTCCAAGGTGCATTGAAGCTGTTCTGCTGGCCCAATGCCCTATTAAAGACACTATGTTGGGGTTGCCTTTATTTTGGAAGTTACCTGTATATACACACAGGACACTCTATTGAAATCATTGTAAAGCAGATTGACAAGTACCGTATAAAAATAGCATGCTTTTTTCGATCACGTGCAAAGTCAAAGCTTGCAGAAATGTCTAGAAAAACATGGGGGAGTAGGGGGAATATTGGGACAGAATAATTTGCATCTTGGACTTGACTCTGCTTACAAGCAGATAAACAGTATAATAAAGTTTTTTTCCCCATCCTACATCAACCAGTAAAATAACATTGTGTGTAACATATCCACATCAAGGCAGTTAAACAGTGCTCAGAGTCCCACAATAATACTTCAATTTGGCCACAATATTTTTTCAAGCCCGTCACTCAGTAACTGTTAAACGGATTGAAATGTGATGGACAGGGCTACGTCAACAGTGGCAGTTTGGAAAGTCATTCAGGTACCCTACCTTTTCAAAGAAAATATAAAAACAAACATTTATTTGGGAAAATGACATTTCTATCACATAGTTGTGTACAATCAGAGCGGTGACAGTGTAGGATTTTGTGTTCGACATTCACAACACATTGTTTTACAGACAAACACAGACTGCAAGCTGATATAGAGAGTGGCACACTCCATTCTCGCTCGCACATATGCCATAACTAAAGCTCTTGTTTCCAGGGCTGCAGAATGACCCTAAAGCAGCCAGGGAATTCATCCTGAAGATGTACTAGAAGCAGAACCCAGACTGAGAAAATACCATCTACTCCCACTTCACCTGTGACACCGACAGAGAACATCCGCAAGAGGTTTGCCGCCTTCGAATACTCCCATCGCGCCCTCTTCAGATACAACCTCATGCAGACCAAGCTGGCTTACGGAAGTGCAAGGAGTTAGGCGATATTCCTGCCATATGGCTGTGTACAACCGAAACAGTGATAGTGTTTGTGATAGTGGAGTCTGTGTGTGTTGTGTCTGCAAGATGTCCAGACAGTCCTTGTGTGTGTGTGAATGAAAGAGCAAGTCTAACCTGAGAGTTAGTAGTATACTGCTGTAGGCACACCCTACTCGCCTAGCATGCATGCACACATGTGCGCACACACACTAACGTTGTACTTTTGTCATGTCTCAGTGCTGGTTGGTGGCCCTATTGGAATGGCCAATCAGTATTTGTGTAGACTCTCCCTGGCGTCTTCAAGCTTGGTAAGAACCCACTGCAGATGAACAAAACCACACACATTTCAATACTACACCATAGAACTTCACCATCAAAAGTCACATTACAACTTGAACCACATCCTAAATAAACTATTGTGTGAGTTTTGTGTTAACCCACCTTGGCTATTTCTGGACTTCTGAAGTTTATAATCTTCCCAAACTCTTTGGCATGAAACACAGACTTTACTCTCTCCTGAAACACATACAGGAAAGAGGTTTTTAGTTCCACACGAGTTCTGAGAAATAGGGGGATGTACTGTGAGATACTGTTAGCACTAGAACTGCTAAAGCAGTCATTTTGACTGGTTATGAATGTATTTATTTTATTACTATATTTTTTAAAAGTCATGTCCACCTCTGTCCTTGACTTTCCCTAAATAAGTCTATAGAACACACTATCAGTGTTAGAATCTTAATATCACAAACAGAACTGAAGTTATAACCAGTTTTAAGAGGGCATTATTGAATGGGTTTTCCCCCGTTGCCCCCTCCCTCCTCCTGACAGTAGGGCCTGCTCTGCTCCTTCTCCCGACATTAGAATGTGTAGTGCCCAGTTGATAATCACCCCAATAATTGCCTCGAAACGGAGCCTAAAATATACCAAAACTAATTTTACATATAACAGATGAAATAACTGAAGTAAAATAGGATGGGGGAAAAAGAGGGAGAATGGGTAAGTTGATGAGGGAGGGGAAGCAAACAATGCATAATTATGTAAATCACCAATTGTGAATGAAGAACAGGGCGGGCCATTCTATTGGTATATTCTAATTATAATCTCAAAATGTTATGTACCCTATATCAGCACCAAATCCAAGCAGTCTTATCAGTCTACTAAGGTCTACTTGGAGTACACAGTGAAAGCGTGCGCAATTTACATGCTTCATGCTGCGTTAGCACTGCTACAAGATCTGAATGAAAACGACTCAGATGGTGGGGAAGAAATGAATCATGACATCTGATGATTATTCTTCTGATTCTGAGCCTCAGCCTGAACCTACACCTCCGAGGCCTAAGCGCAAAAAAGCCAGAACGGTACGCACTGAGCAGGTGCCTGCGCCACCACCAAATGAAACCGTGAGACAGGAGCGAGAAAGGGACGGCACCGTTTGGGAAAAGATTCACATCGGGCAGCAGATCAGTGAGTGTCGGAGAATGTGGTGATGAGGCTTGTGGAACCTTACATTGGGAAGGACAATTTATTCACTTCACTGTCATTGGCGAACAAGTTGCTTGCAAATAAAACAAGCCTAGTCGGCACCATGAACAAAGCGAGACGGGAGCTCCCTCCCTCTGTGCAAAATAAGGCACCTGCACAGGCGTTGGTGCTGAAGAATGACAAGACAACTCACACTTTACTAATGCAAGGCAAGAAATACCATTTCTGTCATGAGCACCATGCATCAGACAGTTGCCATCGACAGGGACACAATAAGAGAAAAACGGATACTATTACGCACTACAACCAAGCAAAGGCATGTCAATATTACATAATATCCATTGCCATATATAGACAAACTTATGCAATGCATTATGCTCTTCTGTATAACACGTGTTGTTTTTCCTATGGGAAAATAATGCTAATGTTTTCTACTCAATTCTGTTCCATAGGTTGGTGTGGCTGTTTTGGATTAGAAGGCACGGCTGTACTCTGAAAGGAGGCACCCACCGCTGGCCTGTTGCTGTGTTCTACAACAAGCGTGACTTGGCTGCCATCAACGCACAAGTGTTGTTCAAGCAGTGCATCGACAACACCATGCCCAAGAGAGAATCATCATGAGTCTGGCATACGGGCTACGTGAGAGACATATGAGGGCCAAGGCAGCAGCAAAGATTCCCCACGAGCCAAATTGCGCACAGCTCCCAGGACCCTAGACACCTGTATCACCTGCAAGTGACGTGTTTGTGGGAAGTGTGTCAATCAAGTGAAAGTGGCGAAGATTTAAGAAAAGGGATAAGCGCTAAATGAAATCCAACTGATGCCATTGTGTGAAAATGCACACCATGTAAGCACCAGCTGAAAATAATTGACAATTGACTGCTATCATATCAACACATTCATTATAATTGCTTTTGTGCAGATTTTCACTAATTATCAAGCACACTTGGCGCTTATAATTATGTTTAGGCTACTCTTTTAATAATTTGACCGCGCGTTAGGCTGACCAATGCGTCTGTGTGGTTGGGGTATTTTGTAATAAATAAAAAAATCTGTTCCAACACATGGTTTCTGTTTCATTGTTGTAACAAAATACCATGAATAAAAATGATTGAACAGTTGAATTTGTGTTTGTGTTTTTACATATAGCCTACAGTAACAAACTAATAAATGCTATTTTATTATTATGTTACTTACCACCTTCATGAACACAACCAAATTATTATTTTACCAATAGCATATATGACATGTATTAATTACAATGTTAGAAAGTTGCAGTCAGAATGACTGCTCATTAGCTTGAAGGGGTTTCCCTCGAGGCCCAGTGGTTCTAGTGTTAATACAGAGGAACAAACAGTTTGGATGCAAATGAGTGAAGGGGTATTTCTTATGCAGGCATTTCCAGCTAGTGAAAGCTACTTCTTTGGTGAGTATCATGCAGGTTGGAAACGGGAGCGGTTTATTCAGATGGATATGATAAGCAGTTTAGTAAAAGAGTTTCATGTGGTAGTTATTAGTGTGTATGGATCACAATGAGCAGATGAGGATACCTTGGCCTCGATCCGAAGCCTCCTCCCCTCCACGATCATGGGCTCCTTGGTGAACTCGTCAAACAGATACTGCCACTCGCAGGTCAGCTGCCCAAATGTACCTTTGGTCACGAAAAAGATTCCCCTGGCGAAACGCAAGAGAGAGAGAGCCTCAGAACATTCAAGACAGTGACACAGGAACTGAAACAACAGCACTCTGTAGGCCACTGCAGTCCACTTAAAACAAACCCGAGCCAGCCTCCTACCTTTTGGTGATCATCAGGAAATCGGACTCGTTCACTTTGGCGTGCGCAAAGTATCTGTACTTGGCGAACCTTCCATTTTCAATTTTCTAAAAGAGAAAAATTAACTTATCAGGTTTGTTTAAACACATTTTCTAGAAAATATGCACACATTTTTCAAATTGGGTATGTAAACACATGCTATGCTATATACTAAGTCTACTGTTGATATGATACATAAATGAGTAATATGGTACCTTTTTCAAAGTTAGATTAAAATGGCTTCGGAATGGTCACCATTTCACTGGCTCTGGCAGATGATCTGACGAGTATTGTTACTGACCTACATCGACTTTCCCTACTGATCTGACAATAACTTGTATACTGGACACTTCCTAGGCCCTGTTTGATTACTTGATGAATGCATCCTTCCTTTCTCCCCTCTTTGAAGGAATTCCTGATCTGACATGGCTGGCTTGGAGAAAGCTGTGCTACAACAGTGCTTACACATCAATTTGCGTAAGACCAGTGATAACTTCAAGGGAAGGAAGGTTGCTTTTAATGTATTCAAAACAGGGCCATCATCTTTCATCTTTGACTGGAGATAT
Source organism: Coregonus lavaretus (assembly GCF_964263955.1). Classification (NCBI taxonomy): domain Eukaryota; kingdom Metazoa; phylum Chordata; class Actinopteri; order Salmoniformes; family Salmonidae; genus Coregonus; species Coregonus lavaretus. The sequence continues at coordinate 11,297,295 of NC_140004.1, forward strand.
GTCAAACAACATCTAAATGTTCCACTGCGGTACACTGATCCTTCATTGAGTCCAATGCATACCTGTTATAGACCGTTTATAATCTCTTCATAACAGCATGGTAATGAGTGTTGATGAAGTGATAGGAAAAGGTAGGGATGAGAAGACATGAAATAGATGTTTCAAAATGCACTTTATTCAGGAGGAAGGGAAGTGGTGCTGGCTATGAGTAAATGACTGAGCGCATAGCAAGGACTCTTATGAAAGAGGGAGGGACCAAAATGCCAAGAGGGAGGACTGCTGACTGACTATTACATAACTCCTGTCCAGACCAATACAATATATTTCATATTAACTTAAGATGGAATCTGCATTAGGGGAAACAGCACCACTGTCCGCCCCCAGCACATTTGTTATTGTTTTTGTTTTGTGGTCAGAGGTGAGCATGCTAGCAGATACCCATAGACTTCCAGTCATTGTGCTAACGGTAGTTAGCATTGGCATGCAAAACTACCTCTAACTTCCTTCATACTGGACACAGAGACATAAAAATAGTATCCATTAGTTCATCAGACTCTGGGGAAGTAGATACAAAAATCCCATTAAGGATTCCAGCTTTAATATGAATAATATAAACTAAAATGTTCCCCTTGCTCTAAGATAGAATATTATGAATTATTTTCTGATCAAATATTATCATTGACGAGTCTCTTGGTTTTCTGACTCCTCCCCCTTACATGATAGGGTAGAAGGTTAAATGACAGATGACTGTTAAAATAAGTAGAATTATGGTTTTACATGACAAATTGCAAGGGGTCCTGCAGCAGCAGAATCCTGAGAATACATGGGTGTTTTATTAAAACAATTCAAATACAGTGCATATCTAGAGTTACCAAAAAATAAGAACAGCCGAGAATGACAAATGGGCTGGCAGCTGGTTATTCGTGTTATTCAGGAGGCATTGAATGTTAAAATATCCTGCTGGAGCAGGCTACTCCACATTGACCGACACAAACAGACAGGACACATTAAAAGCTATGGAAGACCAAAGCATCAACTAGGACTTAGCAATTCCATTCTAGCTGTCATCATCATCATCATCATCATCATCATTGCCAGTCCTACTCCATTCAGTGAAGGCCACCCTTTTCTGTGGACATGACAAGAGAGAAGGCAAAGCCAAAGTCAGAACAGACAAGCCCGTCTCTAATAATCTTTAGCTCTACAAAACCATCTCGTTTCCATTGAAGTAAATGATCACATTTCACGACTCAAAACGCCAGTACAGTGGTACAGTGCAGCTTCAAGATAAACTATGAAAGACCAAAGCATTAACCAGTGCTTATCAATTCCATTCTACTTATCATCCACATCAATAATAGTAACAATAACACATTTGATGTATACAGTGCTTTTTCGTCATCATCAGCATCATCATCACTGACAGTTCTACTCCATTCAGTGGAGACCACGGTATTCTGTGGACATGACAAGAGAAGACAAAGCCAACGTCAGGACAGACAGACATACAGACAGACATACAGGCAGACATACAGGCAGACATACAGGCAGACATACAGGCAGACATACAGGCAGACATACAGGCAGACATACAGGCAGGCAGACATACAGGCAGACATACAGGCAGACAGACAGACATACATACAGACATACAGGCAGACATACAGGCAGACATACAGGCAGACATACAGGCAGGCAGACAGGCAGGCAGTCTCTGACGCTACTATTAATCTCTAGCTCTATGGAAATCTTGTTTTTGAATAAAATGATCACAACACTTCAGCATTCTCAATGAAACATCAATACAGAAGTACAGTACAGCTTCAAGATAAACTGTTTGTACACAAGCTACAGCTAGAAACCACAAGTATAGTGACACCACAACTACACAAAACAAAATTACAGCCAACACATCAATGCCTTGGCTCACTACAGCTTCTGCTCATGACGGTCCCATTCCACTACAGCCCTACAGGCCACTGACGAGGGTTGGGTCAATTCCATTTCAATTCAGAGTCAAATTGAATTGACTGAATTGAAATGGAATCGGCCCCAACTCTGGTCATGTTCCTGCTCGACTACATTGCAGACGCATGCCAGATTTTACAACGCCTGGATAGGTATTTAACATATTAGCTAACCACATCATATGATACAGCAATCTGATGCCCGACTGCACAGTCCATGACGTGGAATGCAACCATTGGTTGATGCAATGCAACGCATGAGCATCTAGTCGGGCAGGAACTTGACCTCTGCCACTTCCATCACTAAGTCGGACTACACACACAGAGAGCTACAACAGCCATGCTCTATAGGAGAACTTTAGAGCAGGTGGGTGAACGCACATTATCGGAGGTGAGGATGAAAGAGATAATGACGATGAAAATCTATCTGGACTGAGATGTAATAAGGGGTTGAGAAGTGGAGTGAGAGATGGAGAGAAAGGGGATGTTTCTATGTTAACATGAACCTTGACCTTGTGATGAGGAATACCTCAGGGTCGTGTTCATTAGGACACGAGAGGGAAAATGTTTAAACAAGTTTTGCAACAGAAAACGAAGATGAGCATTTCATATTGGACAGGTTCATGTAGTCCCTTCCCAATGTCAGTTTGTTTTCTTCAATTTGGTGCCTAATGAACACCACCCAGGTCAGGGGAGCCATCTGTTTACAGAGGAAATAAGGGTTAGTTTCGTTTTCCCGAGAATTCCTGTTACCTGTAGCATCTGGCTGCCGATGCCCTCTCTTTCCTTGTATGGTCGGATGACCCCGTCCTCGTGGATGAAGCGAGGCGGACGCAGACTCTCCACATCCTGGGACGTCTCAGCTGCCCTCTTGATGCCCTGGAAGGTGCTGCTGGCCATGTCGATGATGCCTCCAGTGGGTCTGGCCACAGCACCCACTAGCCCCTTGCCCACACCCTTAAAGAAGCCCGCCGCGCCCTCCTTCTGAGCACCTTTAATGGGCTTGGTGACGATCCCTGTGATCCCACTGACAAAGCCCTGAGATGGAGAAAGGGAGAGTGTTACAGACAGCAGCAGGTCTGAGAGAGAACCGGTCTAAGAAACTGTTTCTACTGCTCAGCTATACTGGTTGTGTTCAATTGACAACAATGCTTATCTTCAATTACCCCTGCAAAATGTTTTGCTACATTGGGTCCTACTGAACAGGTCCCGGTTGTGCTGGTGTTGCTGGGTTAGATTATCAGACACCAGTTAGGCTGTATTGGGATTAGTGTACTATAGTGGGTCAGACTCACAGACACCAGTCCTTTGCCTCCGCGGGTCAGGCCCTCTCTCAGGCCGCTAGGCTGCTTGTTCATGGCCTCCCGTCTCTTCTGCTGGTACTCCTCGTCCATCGTCATGGCAGCCACACCCTTCGCCATGGCGCCTGTGATCCTGGAGGCAGCGCCCGCAATGCCACCTGGGAGAGGGGACAGAGTGAACACACAGTGGAGAAGAAGAGAGAGGGACCAAGTAGAGAGGAGAGAGAGATATGTCAGGGGGGAAATACAGTTAAGTCAGAAGTGGAGGGATGGCAGAGGGAACTAAAGAGAATCAAGGTTAGAAGAAAAGAGATGAGCGAGAGCATTACTTACCTACTGCTCCTCCAACCAGCGCTTTCACCCCCAGCGCCATACCCTCCACAAACTCCTCTGGCCCCTGGATAGCTCCCTGAGGAACCCCAAAACAGAATTACTCAGATACATACCACCTATACAGATAACTACCGCACTGTGTCAAGTATTACACATCCATACTGGCAGTGTTCAGTGCTACAAGTGATTTAGCTCCTACCTGGTGTGGTTCATATTGGTTGTACTGTAGTCTCACCTGATAGGGCTCGTAGAAGAAAGCCTCCACTCCCTCCGACAGACCTCGGATCAGTCCAAAGGGGTTTCCCAGCACGTCCAAGCCCAACACCAGCACATACATCTGCTTTATCGCCTGGGACACAGATGAGAACATGGCTCAGTTGTGTATCATAGTAACTAAATTACTTGTTAGAAAGGGGAATCCTAACATGAGGAACCTGTATTGAACTCAATTTTTCGCATAAATCATTAATTGAAGTAAATGGGAGACTTGTGGGAACATTTGCGTTGGATGTGCACATTTCCAATTAGGATTTGGCCATTAGTGCCCACTTGGAGTGGAATGTGTGTGAGATGTTACCTGTTTCGAGTAGTGTCTGATGACCTCCCATTGTAGTTGCTGGCGAGTGCGAAACTGGAAGGTCAGCTCGAAGAAGGCCAATCTAAGGAAGTTACAGAAAATGACTTTGGGTCAGACACTAGTGTAAATGTATACAAAACAAGGACATGGTCGAATAAAGCCTTGCCATAAGCAAATAAATAGCATTAAGTGGTTTTGTACAGTCTCTGTATGGTGTGTGTGTGTGTGTGTGTGTGTGTGTGTGTGTGTGTGTGTGTGTGTGTGTGTGAGAGAGCGAGCGAGCCATTATCATTTTACATGATATGTTCTACTCCGGTTAAGCCACTATCTCCTATATTCCCAACTCTGAGTTGACCCTGAGTTGGCTCTAGAAAATATATCCTCCATATTTATTCCTCTGGCAGATAAACACACCCCTTTAAACAATTCAGAGTCAAAGATAGAAAACCAAGGGTTAGATCTTCGGGGCTATCTGAGCTCATTCAGATGAGGTATCAGGCCGGGGCCAAAGCAAGGAAAACTGACTCTGTATTGGACTGACAATCTCGATTAAGAAAGCTAAATCAAGCTACTTTTTAAGCTCTCTCTCTGACTCTGCTGGTGATTCTTAAAAATGTTGGAAAACAATAAATGCACGGAAGCGTACAAATTCCTCTTCTTCCCTGCCTAAGCAAGTTTTGTCTGACTCTGGCATCACTGAGAAGAATGGAATAAGTCATGCTTTTATTCTTCTTCATCATCATCATCATGGCAGGCTTTTTATTTGTAAGAAACTGTGGTTTAATTGACCCTGGTCGGTCAATCGACTGCTCTTCCCTCGGCCAGCCTCTAGCTGATTCAACTTCTAGTGAATCTGTTTTCATTTCAACAATTTACTATCTGTGATGTGCTAGGTGACTTACTTAAGATTGTTAAGATCCATTTTTGCCGCAGCTGTCTGCCCCCCTTATTGTTGAATCATTAACCCATATTTCTAACCTGACAATTATATCTGGTACTATCCCCAAGGTATGGAAGGCAGCCCATGTACTCCTCCTTCACAAAGGTGATGACCCTTGTGTCCTAAATAATTAAAATCGCCCTATTTCCAAACTTCCTTGCCTAGCTAAAATATTAGAATCCTTAATTAATTTTCAGCTAAGATCTTTCTTATCTTTGAAATGTATTCTAAAATGTACATCAGTGGGGTTTTAGACCATAGCACTACCTCTGCTGCATCCGTAGTTGTAAATTATGTGGTTAACTGGATGGAAAAAAGGCAACAATGTGCTGACCTGTCAAAGGCTTTCGATACTGTTGATCACTCACTGCTAATTTAAAGGCTTTCCTCAAATTGGCCTAGACCAGGATACATGTAACTGCTTTAAAATTACTTGACAGATAGAACTCAATGGTGTTAAATCAGGTTTCCAGGATATTACGAAAGGTGTCCAGAAGGGGTAAATTCTGGGTCCTGTACTTTTTACACTAACAATATCAATTTTTAACCTGCACTTGTATGCCAATGATACTGTTTTGTATGCTATTGCCCCCGCGGTTGACCAGGCTCCATCTGAACTACAGTCTGCCTTCATTCTATTACATTAAAACTTGACTGACCTGAAATTAGTATTGAATGCAGGTAAAACTAAGTATACATTGTTTTCTAGAGCACAAAAATAACTGATGATTTAAGCATATGTACTCTGGATGGTGTCTACATTGATCATGTCCCTTATTACAAATATCTGGGCATCTGGATAGATGAAAAGCTGTCCTTTAAAAAGCATATTGATGAGTTAGTTAAGAAGCTGAGAATACAAATGGGCTTCTTCTATAGAAATAGGTCCTGCCTCTCGCTAAATAGTAGAAATCTGATTATTCAGTCGACGTTCCTATCAGTCCTAGACTATGGCGACATCATCTATATGAACGCAGATGCCATTTCATTACAGCCGTTAGATGCAGTTTATCATCGCACACTGCGCTTTATTACGGGCGAAAATGTTGGCTCTCTTTGATGTCACGTACAGTAGGTTGATACATTGCTATGTTTTCATTTATAAAGTCCTTTTACAAAAAGTCCCACTGTACCTAACATCTTTACTAAACTTTAGACATACGAGTTACCACACCCGGTGTCAGGGACGGTTAACTCTGGAAATTCCTTTGGTCTCTACTGAGTTCGGTAAATCAGCTTTTAGTTTTCTTGCACCTTATTTGTGGAACAATTTTCTAAATTTTCTTAAAATGTGATGTTTTGGTGCCTCTAGGGCAATTCATAAAGCTGATTGAGGACCTTATTACTGATTAATGTTTTATTTATTTTTTATGACCGTGTTGTTCTTTCTGCTTGCATTTTGTATTAATATTGATGTGTGTATTTTCTGTAATTCAGGGCTCATCTGTAAAATAGCCCTTGGTCTCAGTATGACTCCCTGATAACAGGTTAAATAAAATACAATTGTATGTGTACATACTTGAAGACGACATCCTGCACGTCAGTGAGGGTTGCGCCAATGCTTTTCAGCAGCAGATTGAGGGACTGGACAGGGATGATCTCGGTCTCCCTCTTCTCCTTGTTACCATCCTCTCCTCCAGAACTTAGAGAGAAACTCAGGTGCAGCTGCCAAACAAACATGCATTTTTATAGATAGATCATCCCTAGGGCAGATTTACTGACCCTATGATGTGACCAGGAAAAAGTCCAAGCCCATACGTTTTTACTGGTCAGAAGCCCTTGCTATGGTACATAACTGGTCAATAACACTTCATGACTAAAGGGCCTAGAGATTTTAATGGTCAGACCATGGCGTCCTAACGCAATATAACACACAGTAAATGCACTGTGGTGACACCGAAGCTTACCTTGATAGGAGAGATGTGGAAGTACTCATAGAGACTGATAGGGGATGTGTCAGTGGCCGAGACGTGGTTGAGCTCTGTCTTCAGATACTCTATGTCCTTCTCAAACAACTCCACCTGAACACCACACACAGAGACAGAGGAGAGAGAGAGATACAATGGAGTTTTAATCCTGATTGGCTCTTTGCACATGCTAGTTCAATTTAGCTTTCTGGTTCGTTACGAACTCAGAAGTTAATTCAACTAGCATATGCAAAGAGCACCACTAGAGATTACTGAGGCTACTGTAATTGAGGTAGGTAGTGGGAGTAATGTGGGGAAAAGAGATGGGGGTCTCACTCAACATTGTGCTGCCTTATTTAGACCTTTCCAAGGCCTTAGACACGGTTGACCATCACATTCTCATTCGAAAGGTTACCTGAATTAGGCCTGGACCAGGCTTCTTGCAAGTGGTTTGAGAATGATCTGTCAGACAGGACACAATGCGTGATTTCTGATGGTATTCAGTTTAGTTTCTTGGGTATTTCGAAAGGTGTACCGCAGGGGTCGATATTGGGACCGGTTCTCTTTACTATTTATATAAATAATTTTAGTCTGTTAAAACTTGTAAATATGAATCTGTATGCAGACAATACTGTTATGTATGCCATTTCCCCAACCGTAGACCAGGCATTGTTAGAGCTGCAATCTGACTTTGTTGCCTTACAAAAAGTCCTGGTTGGTTTAAAACTTGTACTTAAATGTGGGGTAAGACTAAATATACACTATCAGTCAAAAGTTTGGACACACCCACTCATTCAAGGGTTTTTTGTAATACCGAAGATAGCCCTATTTGGTAAAAGCTCAAATAAGCAAAGAAAAACGACAGTCCATCATTACTTTAAGACATGAAGGTCAGTCAATACGGAACATTAAGAACTTTGAAAGTTTCTTCAAGTGCAGTCGCAAAAACCATCAAGCGCTATGATGAAACTGGCTCTCATGAGGACCGCCACAGGAATGGAAGACCCAGAGTTACCTCTGCTGCAGAGGATAAGTTCATTAGAGTTATCAGCCTCAGAAATTGCAGCCCAAATAAATGCTTCAGAGTTCAAGTCACAGACACATCTCAACATCAACTGTTCAGAGGAGACTGTGTGAATCAGGCCTTCATTTTACATTAACATTTTAGTAATTTAGCAGACGCTCTTATCCAGAGCGACTTACAGGAGCAATTAGGGTTAAGTGCCTTGCTCAAGGGCACATCGACCGGTTTTTCACCTAGTCGGCTCGGGGATTAGAACCAGCGACCTTTCGGTTACTGGCACAACGCTCTTAACCACTAAGCTACCTGCCGCCCCATGTACAAGTAACACTGCAAGGACACAGGTTTTAAGAAGACAATTTGGCAGCAAAAGAAATCGAGAACAACAATTCTAAAATGACTTAACCTGCACTGTATGAGTATAATAACCTGGATAAAAATAAAATCATTCTGTCTACATTTAGGACAAAAGGATGTGAAATCTGAAAAGACAAAATGATATAAAACTTACAACATATGAACAGCAAGCCAACAACACAACGGTACTCTTTAGAGATAATCCTGTGAGTATTGATTACAGTAGTTTACCTGAGTTAGATACCGGTTAACAGTGGTTAAAAATCAAGAAGCACATACTATGGCAATATTTTGATGGGCAAAGAGGGGGGGAATACAAATGATGAGGAAGGTGAAGAATTTAGACAGTATGCTGACTCTAATCAAGGACAGAGTGAGACAGAGGGACTAACGTCAGAATCACGCAAGGAATTGTATTGTAACCATATTATCCACGCAACGGAGAAATACAGGAGGGATGAACGGAAATTGGCGAAGCAGTGGAGTGAGATTCTGAGAAAACTGGGACAGTTGCAGCTGGAAGAGCTGACAAGAAAAGACAAAAAGAAAACAAACTACACCTGTTCTCCAAGAAAGTCAACAGATACCGCTTCAGCAGCAATGCCAAAGATCTACTACCTTACCAGTAGTGAATGTGTATACACACCACTCCCCTGGGCTGTGGCAAAACAAGAATAATGAAAATGGACCCAAGAATCAATGGTACCAACCACAGCATCAAGCACACCAGAGTGGTGGACCAAGAAGACCAGGTGTCTGCTGGGGGTGCAATCAATTAGTACATATGAGAAGGGATTGTCCTACCAACCCATGGCTGCCTAGGCAACCACAACAGGAAAATTGGCAAAGAAATGGCACCAGCTAAGATGAATGGCAGCAGTCTTAGAACTTGTGGGAAGGACCAAAACAGGATAGCTAGAGAAGCATTTATTTTGGACTAGGGGACAGGGGACAGCACTAACTTATTGTGGGTTCTGGATTGGTTACACAACAATTTATATTTTTACTAAGAATAATGCAACAGGTTGAAATTATTAGATTACCGGAAAGTGGTTATGGGTTTGTTATGTTATAGGTGTATATTCCACTTAATGAAACATGATAAATGTCTGATGTGTCTTGGTTGGGAGTCTTTTCTGGGATTGATGGAAATACCCTACAGAATGAATGATGAAGGAGATGTAGGAGACCCACGTCTCAAACAATATTTTAATAGATACTTGGGATCAAATACTGATTCCTTACACAGAGAAATTGACTGTATTTGTGGTTACGGAAAAGCCTCGGGGTTTAAGTCTTATGGGATTTTATTTCGTTTTATGTGCGCTGAATTGTAGAATTCACCGGAGAAGGGAGTAGTCACAAGTGATGTTTTTGAGGGTTGTCTGAAAGGAGGGATCAGGAGATGTGGCAAGAGAGTGAGAATTTCACATTTAGATTGTGTGGACTGATTAAGAGGTATCAAAATGGAAACTAACTAAATGTGTACTTTTTCTTCCAGGAAAAAGGGGGGAGTCATTTTTTTTTTTTTTTGACATTTTAGTCATTTAGCAGACGCTCTTATCCAGAGCGACTTACAGTTAGTGAGTGCATACATTTTTCATACTGTACTGTACGCCAGGCTAGGGAAAAACACCTGAGTGGTTGACACCTAACTGACTACCTAACTGATTCTCTTTTCTTTTAAATATTTTCTGAGACTACTGTTTGTTTATTGTTTTACTATATGGTGTTCGAATAACCACAAACAAACTACTTAGTATGAAATGTTAGCTGTATAGGATTTTTATTTCTATTTTGGGTTTTTTGACAGGATGGAAGTGAAATATCTTAAAGGGGCATACACATGTAATTTGGGTTTTTATTTACTGAGGGATAAGTAAATATGTGTGATTTATTTTGAAAAGAGATGTACTAAGGACTTACTGTACACTCGGGATACAACATTTATGAAATGTCTTGATGGTTGTTAATGAGTATACTATTGGATGAAACAATTAATTGAATATAATAATATAATAATAATGAATGATTTCAATGACCTCTGAAATCTGTCCTGGCTTTATAGTGTGACCTGATCACCCGCACTGTAAATTCTAGAGGCATGCTGAATTAGGGGGTTAGATATAATAAGGATAATTGTGAAGAAGTTTATAATTTGGAAAAAATCCTATATATATATATATATATATATATATATATATATATATATATATATATATATATATATATTAGTCCAAACAGGACAAGGATGAAGTGAGAGAGTTAGTCCTGAAGGAGAGGTATTCCTTGAATAGTGTTATGGGATACAGTTAAGTAAAGATAAGCTCAAGGGTTGTCATTTTAAGTTTAGTTATTATTTTTGGTTTGATAGGCAACATTGTTGTTGTTTTGTTTTTTTGAACACATGAATCACAATGTGATGCATGTGTCCAAGGGGGGAAGTTGGGCTTACAGAGGTTTTAATGTTTTATAATGGTTTTGTGGGGAAATATGCAAGGTGTATTAAGGATATGAGCAGTAGTAATAATGTGTTAGGTTAAATCTTTTTTGTTTTTGTGATAGGAGGCATGGTGTAGAGGGGGTCTGTCTATGAAATACGTGGACTACAACAAGCTGGAAGAGCGTGTGCTTCATAATCTCAAGGCTTCTCTTGACGGATGAGAGGACATAAGTAGCATACCGTGTCTCACCTAACAATGTTCTTAAGATTTTATTTTCATGGGTGAAGATAACTGTGCCCAACTGAGTGGGAGAATCTGAGTATTTTCTGTGCCCTGGAGACTATGTGATGGCAAAAGATTACAGAAGAAAGAGCTGGAAAGACCCTATGTGGAGGGGCCCGTCCCAGGTGTTGTTGGCTACCTCAATGATGGTAAAAGTGGTGGAGACAGATACTTAGATCCATGTTTCCCACTATAGGAGTGTTCCAACCTCAGCCATTGGGTAGTATTGTTGTCTTTTGTGTTTGTCTGTGCTTGTGTCTTTGCAGCAGTAACTCCGAGCTTCCCTATGGGTAGGCTGATAGAAGGACACTCTTCGCAGACCGATGTTGATAGATTGAGAGGGACTCTGGCTGATCCGGAGACCCTAGTGACGGAAGAAGGTTAACAGCTAAAGTGACCATACATCGTCGTCCAGGTTACACCAACAGTGGTACGGATAGAGGGGAGCGCGATCGGGTATCATCTAAACCATTGTACCAGAGTGAGGGAACTGATGACTAGGAGACCACCGAGACTTTCAAGACCATCCAGACCACAGAGAGAGTCCAGACATTCAAGATGTTACTACGGATGGTGTCGTAATGCATAGCAGAGATAATTCAGTCCAGAATGGTGTAAACCTCAATAAAAACCAAAAACTCTCTACCCGGCTGAAGAGGAACAACAAAGGAGGTGAAGACATTCCTGTCCGACACCACCTCTGCCAGGAGACCTGAATCCAGCATCAAATCAAAGCTATCAATTGCCTTCTCTTTTGTGCCTTTTCTCTCAAGAGTGTGACAGGAGTCCATTTGGAGTCGGCATGAATGGAGATTTATTCAAATATAACATCTCTGATGGTGCTGGTATACTGGTTGGCAAATGGACAAAACAGAATGGGGGTAGAGGTGAGGTGGTTCAGGTGTGACATTGGAATTGGGACATTGCCATGGGCAATCCAAGATGAACTATGAAGCTATCTGAAGAACATAATGAAGACGCCAGAAGTTTGAGTGCCGGTAGAGGAGGGGAGTGTTAGTTGAGGTAATATGTTGATTGAGGAGGTATTATACACTGCTAGGAATGACTAGGAATGAATTAAGATACTGATCTGTTGTAATTCTCGTTATGAGGAAGTTAATGCTAGAATTATTATAATGTAAATATGCATTCTGCCAGTGTCAATATGTGCCAGGGTGAGAGTTTTAATTTTGAATGATGGAACCAAGGTGACTAACTAAGAATTGTCATCCTAAAGTTGTTTTGGGTAATTAATTTGATTATGATTATAAATTATAAGTGGGCTGATTGATCTGAGTAAGTTATTAATATTAATGCCTAGTGATGTTGACATTGCAATTAATGGATTAGATATCGATATTGATTATTTTGATTGTTATAATACTTGTGATATGGGTGAAAAAGGTTATGTAAGCTAAAGATATTGACACCATTCTTAACATGTCCTAGATATTATTGTTAAGACAAAGTTGAATATTTTATAGGATACTAACACATATATGGGAAATGCTATAACTAAACAAAAGTGGGGAGCAATGTTTACAAATAAATACATTCAGATCAGGGAGCTCCAGGACAATATGTAAATGAATATGGGACATTTTGTAAATGTTAAAGGAGGACCAAGGTACTGTCCATTTGGGAATTCTGAATGTTTGTATTAAGTTGTTCCTGGGGGTGGATGGGCCTGCCATGGTTACAAAGCCTAATAGAACAATTTGGAGGTTAATTTAGAGGAAAACCTTCCAGACTTGTAACCAATACCTGACTGGGCTCTGGGTCCTCATCAGGATGGGTCAAACAATGAGGAATATATATTGGTTTAAATATATGTATATAAAAAGTAACCACATATGGCAAGGCTAAGAATAAGTAAATGCACAGGCTTACATTCATTTTAAAGTAAATCTTTGTATTATTGGGAAATTGTTGGAATGTCCAGAGGGGGGATTATACGGTAATATATTATGTATCATTAAGGAAAATGTTGGGAAATGTCAAAGGTAAAATACAGTAAACATGATTGACATTTTATAATCCAGATGCATGTCTAAATAAGGAATATAGCCAATACAGTGTGTAAACATGCTTTAATTAATGTTTGTATATTATTTTAAAAGTGTCTGGAGCCACGCCACCAATATAATGAGATAAGGAAAAGAGGCCTCATATGGATAAGCGCCCATGGCCTTTTAGAGTAAACAACATGTGTTATTGGACTTTGAAAGATAATAGTGGCGTGACAGTTAAAGATGTTAATCAGTTATCTTAAGGGGAGTAGCTTTGTATGCTATGTAAACATGACTGTGCATTTGTGTGTGTATAAAAGATCTCTGAGCCAAAGAGAGACAGTTGCTCCATGGAGCAAGCTCGGCTTTATTATGCAAATAATAAAGTCTAATTTTTGGATTCACAAGCTCCAGTCTCTTGAGAGATATATTTGAGTTGACTACTTTTGAGTCAAATATTTCTACGACAATACATCGGACAAAGAGTTATGGAGAACTGACTTCATCATAGTGCAGAGAATTACAAGGAGAGGGGGATGAGGGACTGGGGGCGCTACAACTCCTCCAGTCACACAGTAAAACACAGATGGGTACACTTGACTTGACCAATGGACAGGCAGAGACAAACCACTGGAGAGAGAAGGTTATTGGTGGAGGATCTGCTGCAGCACCTCCAGCAAATGTTTCAGGCCATAGATGTAGCCTTGGTCCTGGCTCTCGCTGGGGAAGAAATGGGCAAAGTCAATCATCCTCACCTCCACTTCGCTGGCCCTCTGCTCTGGATGTGGCTCCCCACGGCCTCCCTCCCCCACCCCAGACTCTTCTTCCAGTTGGGCTTTGATACCGTTGCCGTTGGGTTGCTCTGCTGGCACCAGACCTGGGCACTTCCACGTGCTGTTGTCCTCCTGGGGGTTTGGGCCTGTCGTGGTGTCGCCGGTGGCGGTGACTTTGCCATGGTGACCCCGGGTGCAGCCCTTCTTGTACATGGTGTACAGGCTGTAGACGAGCGGCACGGCAACCCGGATGTTGTTGTTGTATTCCAGTACTTCTTCATTGGGCTCGCAGCAGGCGTCAGCGGCAGACGTAGTCTTCTCTGGGGGGCCCCTGAAGACATGGCCCTCAGGGCTGGGAGGGGGCAGGCCCTCATATACAAACAACAGAGAGCTAGCGTAGAAGGTTAACTGGCTCTGGCCCTCGAACCATCGCAGGATGTTCTGGACCTTCAGGATACTGGTAGCGATGGCATCTTTTCTCAGACTCCTCCCATTAGAGAAGAATTTGGATAAACCATCTTTGATGGTGTCCTTGAGAAGGCCTCGCCCATAATGTTGATCATACGAGTGATATTCGTCAGAGTTGACCTTGTACACCCTCATTCCAAGAAGCAGGAAGCCAACTTCCTCCATGAGAGGGTACTTCTTGATCTGCTGGTCCCGCTTCTCGTGGGAGACATAGGGGTTGTAGCTCTTCTGGCCGATCTTCACATCCATAATACAAGGCTTCTGGAACCGCCGAGTCACGTCCTCCAGTTTCAGGTACAGCTCGTTAGGATATTCAGGCGAGGACCAGGTGCCAAAGTATTTAGGGCGGTGATGCTGGAGGTCCAACAGACACGGGTCGCCGCAGTCCTCAGCGTAGACCTTGCTGTAGAACTGCATCTCTAGGACCTCGGGGAGGGGGCTGGAGCTGTTTGAGTACTGTGCCATCAGGATGTTGCAATATGCCTACTTTATCAACGCCATACTTATGACCGGCCACCTGATGGGAGAGCGGCACACATCTGTTCAGGTGGACCGCCTGCGATCCTCCCTGGGCGTTCTTCTCCTTCACAGAGCCGGAGAGACAAGTCCCCAGGTTCACCATGGGTCTATTGATTTCCAGTCTTCCCAAAGCTAAAGAGGAGTCCATTATCTGATGTTGAGTCGACATTCGCAATTCAATGGCTTTCAATAAAATGAAATACGCAATCTATAATTCACATGTTGATATTAGTTAGGTAATCAGCGCAACCCCCGCACAATTTCATCGAATTTGTCAAATGGGTGCGCGTTCAGCACCAAGTCTAACCTAGTATTTACAATGTAGCAAGGCTCCAAAAGCACCGCTACAATGAGTTTAATATCTTGGTCGGCAACATTAATACAGTCTGGCCACATTCCACTTCCTCAAGGAACTGTTCTGACGACACAAGACCAATATTTGCGTGCAATGTCGAAAAGTGAAGAGTTTCTTCTAAACTACTTATAGCGCAACCCGTTTTGTTTGCTATTTGGAAAACACATACATTACAAACAAGCCCTGTTGTTTGCTGCTTACATTACACGTCCCGCAATGGTAAAAGACAGGCTGCTAACCGTGACATCATATCTGACGTACAGGCTCCTTGACGCGAAATTGTTTATCAATAAAAAAATAAGCACGGGAAACAATATAATGTCGGACACGCTATCGATGTCTTTTGAAGAATTGCAAGGATCTTCACATTCAAACATTATCCAATGTGTGTGGCTGTGCGGCTATCCCATCTCATCTTGCTAGCTAACGTTACCTACCTACACTTCATGGTCGAATTGCTGCAAAGAAACCACTACTAAAGGACACCAATAAAAAGAAGAGACCTGCTTGGGCTAAGAAACACGAGCAATGGACATTAGACCGGTAGAAATGTGTCCTTTGGTCTGGAGTCTAAATTTGAGATTTCTGGTTCCAACTGCCGCGTCTTCGTGAGATGCAGTGTGGGTGAACGGATGATCTCTGCATGTGTAGTTCCCACCGTAAAGCATAGAGATGGTGGTGTTATGGTGCTTTGCTGGTGACACTATCTGTGATTTATTTAGAATTCAAGGCACAATTAACCAGCATGGCTACCACAGCATTCTACAGCGATACGCCATCCCATCTGGTTTGGGCTTAGTGGGACTATCATTTGTTTTTCAACAGGACAATGACCCAACACACCTGCAGGCTGTGTAAGGGCTATTTGACCAAAAAGGAGAGTGATGGAGTGCTGCACCAGATGACCTGGCTTCCACAATCCCCCGACCTCAACCCAATTGGGATGGTTTGGGATGAGTCGGACGGCAGAGTGAAGGAAAAGCAGCCAACAAGTGCTCAGCATGTGGGAACTCCTTCAAGACTGTTGGAAAAGCATTCCAGGTGAAGCTGGTTGAGAGAATCCCAAGAGTGTGCAAAGCTGTCATCAAGGCAAAGGGTGACTACTTTGAAGAATCTCAAATATGAATATATTTTGATTTCTTTAACACTTTTTTGGTTACTACATGATTCCATATGTGTCATTTCATAGTTTTGATGTCTTCACTATTATACCACAATGTAGAAAATAGTAAAAATGAAGAACAAACCTTGAATGAGTGTGTGTGTGTATATATATATATATATATATATACACACACACACACACACAGTGCCTTCGAAAAGTATTCAAACCCCTTGACCTTTTCCAATTTTTGTTAGGTTACAGCCTTATTCTAAAATGGATTAAATTGTTTTTTTTTCCCCTCATCAATCTACACGCAATACACCATAATGACAAAGCAAAAACAGGTTTTCAGAAATGTTTGCTAATTTATTAAGAACAAAAAACTGAAATATTACATTTACATAAGTCTACAGCCTTGATTCTTCTTGCGTATGACGCTACAAGCTTGGCACACCTCTTTTTGGGGAGTTTCTCCTATTCTTCTCTACAGATCCTCTCAAGCTCTGTCAGGTTGGATGGGGAGCGTTGCTGCACAGCTATTTTCAGGTCTCTCCAGAGATGTTCGATCAGGTTTAAGTCTGGGCGCTGGCTGGGCCACTCAGGGACATTCAGAGACTTTTCCCGAAGCCACTCCTGCGTTGTCTTGGCTGTGTGCTTAGGGTCGTTGTCCTGATGGAAGGTGAACCTTCGCCCCAGTCTGAGGTCCTGAGAGCTCTGGTTCAGGTTTTCATCAAGGATCTCTCTGTACTTTGCTCTGTTCATCTTTGCCTCAATCCTGACTAGTCTCCCAGTCGCTGCCGCTGAAAAACATCCCCAAAGCATGATTCCGCCACCACCATGCTTCACCGTAGGGATGGTGCCAGGTTTCCTCCAGATGTGACGCTTGGCATTCAGGCCAAAGAGTTAAATCTTGGTTTCATCAAACCAGAGAATCTTGTTTCTCATGGTCTGAGAGTCTTTTGGCAAACTCCAAACGGGCTGTCATGTGCCTTTTACTGAAGAGTGGCTTCCATCTGGCCACTCTACCATAAAGGCCTGAATGGTGGAGTGTTGCAGAGATGGTTGTCCTTCTGGAAGGTTCTCCCATCTCCACAGAAGAACTCTGGAGCTCTGGCAGAGTGACCATCGGGTTCTTGGTCACCTCCCTGACCAAGGCCCTTCTCCCCCGATTGCTCAGTTTGGCTGGGCGGCCAGCTCTAGGAAGAGTCTTCGTGGTTCAAAACTTCTTCCATTTAAGAATGATGGAGGCCACTGTGTCCTTTGGGACCTTCAATGCTGCAGACATTTTTTGGTACCATTCCCCAGATCTGTGCCTCGACAAAATCCTGTCTTGACGCTCTACGGACAATTCCTTCGACCTCATTGCTTGGTTTTTGCTCTGACATGCACTGTCAACTGTGGGACATTATATAGACAGGTGTGTGCCTTTCCAAATCATGTCCAATCAATTTAAATTTACCACAACTGGACTCCAATCAAGTCGTCGAAACATCTCAAGGATGATCAATGGAAACAGGATGCAACTGAGCTCAATTTCGAGTCTCATAGCAAAGGGTCTGAATACTTATGCAAATAAGGTATTTTTGCTTTTAATTTCTAATAAATTAGCAAACATTTCTAAAAACCTGTTTTCCTTTTGTCATTATGGGGTATTGTGTGTAGATTGCTGAGGATTTGTTATTTTATTTAATCAATTTTAGACTAAGGCTGTAACGTAACAAAATGTGGAAAAAGTCAAGAGGTCTGAATACTTTCCGAAGGCACTGTATATATGCGCCCATCTCATTTTTTACATTTACATTTTAGTCATTTAGCAGACGCTCTTATCCAGAGCGACTTACAGTTAGTGAGTGCATACATTATTTTGTTTATAAAAAATTTTCATACTGGCCCCCCTTGGGAATCGAACCCACAACCCTGGCGTTGCAAACGCCATGCTCTACCAACTGAGCTACATCCCTGCCGGCCATTCCCTCCCATACCCTGGACGACGCTGGGCCAATTGTGCGCCGCCCCATGGGTCTCCCGGTCGCGGCCGGCTACGACAGAGCCATCTCAGTGAACTAATCCATTGCGGAGGCCTAGACAAAGGCAATTTATGCTTGATTCGAAAATGTGGTCGGAGGCTCCATATGGACGGTGTGATGCAATTGCGGAGCCTCCAGAGGCATGCAGAGGCCAAATCGAGCTCTGTACCGCATCGCAATGCACCTCCAAAAATGTTAAACAATGCGGAGGGCTCTGTATAGCTCCGCATTGACATGATTGGTTGACGGTAGGTGGGGGCGGTACATCCTGTATAAACACAAACTCACTCCCTTGACAACAGCTCTGCACTGCTCCGCGAAGCACAAGAAGTATGAATGTCCTGACTTCTGCTGAGGCCATTTCACTGTAAATGCTGCATGGCCAATGCAGACGTCAGATTGACCATGTGCCCAGATGCACAATGCACTTCTCTCTCCAGAATGCGTTCTCCCGCCAATTTGCGCCAATTCATTGTTTCATAACTTTATTGAGCGAATTGTTTGAATCTGATTGTTAGTGTATATCAATTCCCAATTACATATATCACCAGTAGTACATTTACCGTTAATTCCTATAATTTTTTAATCTACAATGTTGGTTACTTTGGTTACGGTCATTTCTTTTAATGCATTCAATATTATTATTCCAGTTTTCCTGTTCTCATTGTCGGACTGGACACTTTGTTTTCAGAGTGCACAACCTATGCTTCACTTGTGAGAAATAAGTTTAGGATTATTTAATTCCATTTACGAGTTCTGTCAATTTAGTCATTGTCTTTTGTTTGGGGCGCTCCTGTGAATGTTGAGTAAGGACGCGCACGCATAGAAGTAGGCCTATAGGCTACCTGGCCTGCGCGCAAATGTAGGCATATAAATATGCCCATTAGGGGATCTGATTGGCTTTAATGCACCACCACTAATGACCTGTGGAGCTTCTCAAAGTAATGTTGTCTTCACCTCAAACAGCAAGCAAACAAAGTTGGTTATTAAATCCATTGAGAATTACAATAGTTCTTCAATGTATTTGAAAAATCTTTCCAGCTCTCTCCCTTTCGTTAACCACTCTGCGTGAAAGGGAAAAATGTCACTCTCTGATCCAGTAGAAATGTCATAACATAGGCTTCTTATCAGTGCTTGACTTGGACTGAAATAGGTTCCTGTACTCAATGTGGGTGCTGGTACTGTTTCTATTTAGGTGCAGGAGCTCCACAATACCTTTGAGCTAATATTCTATAAGAGGAACAGGAGCTCAAGCAGTAGAACATTTGAGGTGCCGGTACTCGGCTCCGGTGAACTCCTGCCCAAGTCATCACGGCTTCTTATCCCTTGCGCAAATAGCCTACAGCTGTGTCTGTCCCGAGCTCACTGGTGCAGGAAACTCTGATGACCCAGAATATTTTACACAATGTTGCAAGTTCGCTAGCACAAGCTTCGGGCCGGACCCAAGTTAATGCAATGTTTCAAATTTGTTGCAGACAGGCCATGTGTAGCCATTGTGATTTATAGGATATTTATCAGGATATTTTCTACCTGCAGGTTGAAATGTTTTTATTTGTTGGCTTTATGTAGGCTATTTTTACATTGTTGGCAATAGAAGTTACTTTTAGGTTTGTATTATTTTCATTTAGATATGAATAACCACATGACAATGATTGAGATATGAAGACGTAATTATAAATTAAATTAAACTATTTCACGAATATGTGCATATGAAAACCCTAACTGGCACGCAGATCGGTAGAAATTGTAATATAAATTGGCATTCCACTTGAGAAAGGTTGCCGACTCCTCGTGTAGCCTGTTACCGGCAACTTCAGGAGAGTAATGGCAGAATCTGCGAAAGCAAGCAGCAGCGGGAAGAGAATATACTGTAGTTGGGTCAGGTTAAGTTTTTTTTCTTCTGGTTATCTGGATCTCTGGCGCCCTCGAGGCATCAAACAGTAAGTTTAAAGCATCAGACAAGCTCAATGCACATAGTTGATTTTATGAAAACACATACGGTGTGTATATAAATGGAAAGATACGTTTAAAAATCTCGAGCAACCGATTGGTCGAAAGAACAGACGACTTTCGGACGACCAATATTTTTTTTTGTCGGGGACAGCTCTAATCACAGGTGACAGTTTTTTTTACAAAGCTCTACTACACAAGCTTCCAATTTACCTAACTTTGTTGTTGAAGTATAAAAACATGAGTCACCAAACCCGTTCACAGGGTTGGTTAACTCGAGGTTCCTCGGGTCTCCACCGAATCAGGTAAATATTTTAGTTTTAATGCACCTCACTACTGGAACAATTTACAAAACTCATTACAATTGGATGTTCTGGTGCCGCTGAGGCAATTTAAAGTGTTAACTGAGGACCTAGTAGCTGAGGAATGGAACCGTTTTTCTTACATTTTGTGTTGTGCCGTTTTATTTTACATTGTATTTGATTGTTGCATTACTGTGATCAGGGAACCCTTGAGAATGAGACCCTGATCTCAATGGGTTTTTCCCCTGAATAAATAAAACAAATAAAAACCTGCTGCTCTGATGTCATCACGCTGGCGTTCTCCGGAGTGAACAAATCCAAGATGGCATAGAGGAAGCCCAGGTCCAACTTCAGATCCATCTCCTGGATTAGCACCTTGAAATACCTGACCACAACACGCCAAGAAAGGGATGTTTGTACACTACCGACCAAAAGTTTTAGAACACCTACTCATTCAAGGGTTTTTCTTAATTTTTACTATTTTCTACATTGTAGAATAATAGTGAAGACATCAAAACTATGAAATAACACATATGGAATCATGTAGTAACCAAAAATGTGTTAAACAAATCAAAATATATTTTATATTTGAGATTCTTTAAATAGCCACCCTTTGCCTTGACAGCTTTGCACACTCTTGGCATTCTCTCAACCAGCTTCATGAGGTAGTCACCTGGAATCCATTTCAATTAACAGGTGTGCCTTCATAAAAGTTAAATTGTGGAATGTCTTTCCTTCTTAATGCGTTTGAGCCAATCAGTTGTGTTGTGACAAGGCGGGGGGGGGGGGTATACAGAAGAAAGCAAAGAGAAACGACAGTCCATCATTACTTTAAGACATGAAGGTCAGTCAATACAGAACATTTCAAGAACTTTGAAAGTTTCTTCAAGTGCAGTCGCAAAAACCATCAAGCACTATGATGAAACTAGCTCTCATGAGGACCGCCACAGGAATGGAAGACCCAGAGTTACCTCTGCTGCAGAGGATAAGTTCATTAGACTTACCAGCCTCAGAAATTGCAGCCCAAATAAATGCTTCAGAGTTCAAGTAACAGACACATCTCAACATCAACTGTTCAGAGGAGACTGTGTGAATCAGGCCTTCATGGTCGAATTGCTGCAAAGAAACCACTACTAAAAAGAGACCTGCTTGGGCCAAGAAACGCGAGCAATGGACATTAGACCAGTGGAAATTTGCCCGTTGTTCTGGAGTCCAAATTTGAGATTTTTGGTTCCAACCGTGTCTTTGTGAGACGCGTTGTGGGTGAACAGATGATCTCTGCATTTGTATCTCCCACCGTAAAGCATTGAGGAGGAGGTGTTATGGTGTGGGGCTGCTTCACTGGTGACACTCTGATTTATTTAGAATTCAAGGCACACTTAACCAGCATGGTTACCACAGCATTCTGCAGCGATACGCCATCCCATCTGGTTTGGGCTTAGCGGGACTATCATTTGTTTTTCAACAGGACAATGACCCAACACACCTCCAGGCTGTGTAAGGGCTACTTTACCAAGAAGGAGAGTGATGGAGTGCTGCATCAGATGACCTGGACTCCACAATCTCCCGACCTCAACCAAATTGAGATGGTTTGAGATGAGTCGGACCGCAGAGTGAAGGAAAAGCAGCCAACAAGTGCTCAGCATATGTGGGAACTCCTTCAAGACTGTTGGAAAAGCATTCCAGGTGAAGCTGGTTGAGAGAATGCCAAGAGTGTGCAAAGCGGTCATCAAGGCAAAGGGTGGCTATTTGAAGAATCTCAAATATAAAATATATTTTGATTTGTTTAACACTTTTTTGGTTACTACATGATTCCATATGTGTTATTTCGTAGTTTTGATGTCTTCACTATTATTCTACAATGTAGAAAATAGTAAAAAATAAAAGAAACACCTTTGAATGAGTAGGTGTTCTAAAACTTTGACCGGTAGTGTATGTGTGTGTGAGAGAGAGAGATATGGAAAGAACGTGAACTATAGCGATGGACTCACTTGATGCGTGAGATATCAGAGTGCCCGGCTGCCCTGGTAACAACGCTGATGTCGGTCAGAGGTTTGGGCTCTACAGGAGAGAGAGGAGCAGAATACCCGTCACGATATGTTAATCCAGAGTACTCCAGTCTAACAATGCCTATGGGTGCGTCCCAAATTGCCCCTTTTGCCTATGTAGCTATATACAGTGGGGTCTGAAATTATTGACACCCTTGATAAAGATGAGCAAAAATGACTAAAATAATTCAAATGCTGAGCATGTATTGTATGCTCCAAAAAAAAAGTATATTATTTTATACTAATACAATTGCTCAGAGAAATAGATTTTGTTTAACAAGTAATACAAAAAAAAAAAATACTAAAAAGATATGGGTCAAAATGATTGACAGCCTGTTTTCAATACCTCACCTTGCGAGGTTAATGGCACTGAGCCTAAAATGTTTTACAGAATCTTTCCAGATCCTTGATATCCTTCATCTGCGCTTCTGGACTGCCCTCTTTAATTCAAACCACAGTTTCTCAATGGGATTCAAGTCCGGAGACTGAGCTGGCTGTTGCAAAATGTTGACTTTGTGGTCAATTAACCATTTCTTTGTGGATTTTGTGTTTGGGGTTATCGTCTTGCTGGAAGATCCACTTGCGGCCAAGTTTCAGCTTCCTGGCAGAGGACACCAGGTTTTTGGCTAAAATGTCCTGGTACTGGGTAAAGTTCATACTGCCGTTGACCTTAACATGTGCCCCAGGACCAGTGGAAGCAAAATAGCCCCATAACATCAAAGATCCACCACCATATTTTACAGTAGTTATGGGGTTATTTTATTTTTATGCATTCTTATAGACGCTAAACTCCCTACTGGTGTGAACGGCCAAAGAGCTCTATTTTCATGTAATCTGACCATAGCTCCGGTTTCAATCCAGGTGCCAATGCCGTTTAGCAAACTCCAGACATTTAAATTTGATGGATGACATGAAAATAGCACTCTTTAGCCATGCACACCAGTGGATGCATAAGCAGTTAAGAACCCAATACCTACGGTAAGATATGGGGGTGGATCTTTGATGTTATGGGGCTGTTTTGCTTCTACTGGTCCTGGGGCCTTTGTTAAGGTCAACTGAGCAATTGTAGTAGTGTTTGGGCTCATACAATATAGTTAAGTATTTGAATTATTATTATTTTATTTTTGCTCATCTTTATCAAGGGTGTCAATAATTTCAAACCCCAAGTGTAAATGCACAACACAGAGAGACTTGGACAGAGTTTGGGACTGACCTGAGTCCATGGTAACAGACTTGGGTAGTTTTATAGGGTAGAAGACATATGGGAAGATTGCTCCAGGTAGCTGATTCTGGATCTGTGGAAAAACAAAGGACTCAAATAATTCATTCCAACCATGTCTCCAATAGGTCAGCATGAAATCATTTTAATTGAATGGTTGGCAAAATGACTAAACAGTCAATGTAAAAATATGTCGTATGGTTGGTGGTCGGGTGGGGACCCACCATAGAGTTGGATAGAATGCACACCTTCCAACTCTCTGGGACCCACCTGTATGCGGTTGATCTGGACACGGTAGGCACTCTGGCGGGCCGATACGCTGTACTCCACCTTCACCCCTGGCAGGAAGCTCCTCCTGATTGGGGCGTCATATGGCTGTATCATCCTCATGTCTTGCCCATTTGGCGTCAGAGACACCTGATAACACAGTTAGACTTAGCACACACGCGCACACACACACAATGGTTGTACTGGAGCTGTGCAAAACTGGGAACAACATCTACCTCTACAATTTGTACAGCTTTCAAGGGGTTGGTAATCAAGAGGGTGGTATGGTATACATGGTACCATACAGAGGCATATCCAGTTGCTGTCTGACCTGGAAGTTGTTCTCCAGGTCTAAGATGGCGTTGTCCACTGGTCCACTCTCTGTGTACTCTTTGAAGTGGGTCTCCAGCAGCTCGGCATCTTTCCCACTCAGGGGTTTCCAGCGAGACTTCTTCTTTGGCTTGGACTCCCACACCACATCTGAACTACACACACAGGAGGAAAGCACACTGAACATGCTGCACTGAATTTGAAAAGCATGTTCCCACTCAAAGTACAGTCAACTGTAGCACAATCATACCATTTTGAGTGACTGTATATACTGTGTTGGTATGTGTGTATATACCTGGTAATGCCGATGAAGGACACCTCCTGGCGGCTGCTGTTGTTGACCAGGGAGACGCCCACGTCTTGCAGGGAGAGGATGATCTCCTGTTCGGCCAGCTCGGCCTTCTCACTCTCACACAGCAGCTTGTATATGCGTCTGTCCTCAGTGAACAGCGCCACCCGCTGGAGGCCCTCGTAGAACGAGATGAGGTACAGCTTACCCTCCTCGTTCACGTCCAACCGCAGGTCCTAAACACACGGATCAAGTGCACATGAGATGCGAAGTAAGGAGCGTTTCACTTTTAAGTTGCTCTTTTGCAACACCAAAATGATATACCATATCAGCTTTTAATTTAGATTTTTGGTAACTAATGAGTCCAGGCAACAACAGTTGCTATCATTTCACAGTTTATTTGATTTCAACAATATATACATCTCTGGTTATCCTACTGTTTGTGTTTTGTCTCACCACTGTGGCTAACATGCCAAAGCACCCAGTCTTCTAATATTTTAACTGCTCAGGTCATCAAGCCAGTATAAAGGGGAAGAAAATACACTGGCGGACTTTGGAGGATCGGAGCCTTAATAATGATCTTATTAAAGCTTTGTGTGTGTTTAATGATGGACTAAGCCATATTAAGCAGCTCTGTTAAAACACTAAGCAGAAGATCCTAATCTATGGTTAAGTCTGACACCAGTGTTTCATATTAGTCTGATGTAAACTACGTCTAAATATAAGCCTACATATTAGTCTGAGGAGATACTATGGTTGAGCCTGACACCTGTGTGTCATATTGGTCTAAAGTACTCGATACAAGTGTGCATCAAACTAATAAGAAACACTGGTATAAAAAAGACTTATCCATAGTATCAATCAAAATGTTTGAGAATGTAACATTGCTCTAGCGGTGGTGGAAATGGTGCGTGGGAGTAAATAGAAAGCTGTGGTACAGTACCTCTTCGCTCTTCAGCTCGCCGCTGTAGCTGCCACACTGCCAGGCCAGGCAGCGTGACCCAGTGGGCTCAGCCCAGGTGTAGTACATTGCCATCCCGGGATTTAGCTTGTCCTTCTCCTTCTGACTACTACTCACACACACACACACACACACACACACACACACACACACACACAGAGTTAGAAAGCGCACACACAAGACCCCGAGAACCCCACCAAGAGCAAGATAGATGACGGTCAGAAAGAAAGCCATGGTCATGACAACGTAGCCCCGTTACACAGCCCAGGCACCATGGAAAGAAACGCGGATACCCAAGAGCCTATTTGCAAATCAACACAATGGAGAGAAGAAATCTGACCCATTAATGGAGATGTCGAGGCTACTATCCCATGAGATCATGTTGTCGTTCTTCCTCCAACAAAATAAAATCAACCCCCCCCCGATCAAAGAGAAATAAAGAATTATTAAAATCATCATTATTTCAGAAGACACAGGGAAAAAGGAAGACGAAGAATGATTGGCAGGACTGTTGGGGTGGGGGGGAATGGGGTGCGATGGAAATGGAGGCATGGGGAAAATGGAAGGCATATGGAAGCAGAGGTCAGATCCCATTGGCAGAGTCCCATCCAAACAGCAGCAGCCAAAACTAACTCCCACTATAAAGCAAATCAACCTGGAATTAAGGGGGAGGTCAAAGGGCAAACGGTCATGACACTGAAGCCGGAGATCCTCCTTGATCACGCTACTTTCTGTAGTTTGGTCAATATCAATCAGATGACTCGTGGTTGTTGAAGTATACAGTGATATTAATGTAATGCAATATTTTTCTGCTTTTATAAAACGCACATTATCCATTTCCTTGTGGAATGGCATGTAAGGAGCAGATCCGTCTCCAACACCAAAATGGAAAAAAAGCTCTTCCCCTACACCTTTGTTACCTGGGGGTCCAGCTCTGACCACACTCTGACCACAACTGAACTATGAAACGGGAACACAGAGACCAAACACCACTGAAGGTGTGCATGTTTAAATAGAGATCTACGGACCATGCCTTTTGCATTAGTCATTGTGATTGTATGCTAGGGAAGGCATTTGAAGTTCCCCAATATGTCCACCCTTTCTGTGTCAGGGTCAGAGTGGGTGAGAGCAAGAGCCCTCGTGGGGCCAGGTCCTGCTACCTGCGCTGGGTCTCCTCTACTGAGAAGGAGAGGTCGAGCAGCTCGTCTGCCACCCATTCTGATGAATCTCTCCGAAATCTGCCCGGCCAAGAGGTGTGGGGGAAAATATTCAACCAAACAAAAATCTAAACAAACCAACACAAACTGTCAGAGAAAAAACATGTCACTAACAAAAAATTCTGACTGAAAAACAAATCGAAAAAAAGAAGTGTCCATCACAACAAGTCACAAACAAAAGGAAATTAATCCATGCAAAGTGGGCAAACACAGACAAACCTACATCAACATAAAAGCCAAGAATACGAATACCCTGTATCAAAACAAATACATGCAGCACATCCTGGGAAGTTTGCAAAAAAATTAATATACAATGCTCAAAAAAATAAAGGGAACACTTAAACAACACATCCTAGATCTGAATGAATTAAATAATCTTATTAAATACTTTTTTCTTTACATAGTTGAATGTTCTGACAACAAAATCACACAAGAATTATCAATGGAAATCAAATTTATCAACCCATGGAGGTCTGGATTTGGAGTCACCCTCAAAATTAAAGTGGAAAACCACACTACAGGCTGATCCAACTCTGATGTAATGTCCTTAAAACAAGTCAAAATGAGGCTCAGTAGTGTGTGTGGCCTCCATGTGCCTGTATGACCTCCCTACAACGCCTGGGCATGCTCCTGATGAGGTGGCGGATGGTCTCCTGAGGGATCTCCTCCCAGACCTGGAATAAAGCATCCGCCAACTCCTGGACAGTCTGTGGTGCAACGTGGCATTGGTGGATGGAGCGAGACATGATGTCCCAGATGTGCTCAATTGGATTCAGGTCTGGGGAACGGACGGGCCAGTCCATAGCATCAATGCCTTCCTCTTGCAGGAACTGCTGACACATTCCAGCCACATGAGGTCTAGCATTGTCTTGCATTAGGAGGAACCCAGGGCCAACCGCAGCAGCATATGGTCTCACAAGGGGTCTGAGGATCTCATCTCGGTACCTAATGGCAGTCAGGCTACCTCTGGCGAGCACATGGAGGGCTGTGCGGCCCCCCAAAGAAATGCCACCCCACACCATGACTGACCCACCGCCAAACCGGTCATGCTGGAGGATGTTGCAGGCAGCAGAACGTTCTCCACGGCGTCTCCAGACTCTGTCACGTCTGTCACATGTGCTCAGTGTGAACCTGCTTTCATCTGTGAAGAGCACAGGGCGCCAGTGGCGAATTTGCAAATGCCAAACGTCCTGCACGGTGTTGGGCTGTAAGCACAACCCCCACCTGTGGACGTCGGGCCCTCATACCACCCTCATGGAGTCTGTTTCTGACCGTTTGAGCAGACACATGCACATTTGTGGCTTGCTGGAGGTCATTTTGCAGGGCTCTGGCAGTGCTCCTCCTGCTCCTCCTTGCACAAAGGCGTAGCGGTCCTGCTGCTGGGTTGTTGCCCTCCTACGGCCTCCTCCACGTCTCCTGATGTACTGGCCTGTCTCCTGGTAGCGCCTCCATGCTCTGGACACTACGCTGACAGACACAGCAAACCTTCTTGCCACAGCTCGCATTGATGTGCCATCCTGGATGAGCTGCACTACCTGAGCCACTTGTGTGGGTTGTAGACTCCGTCTCATGCTACCACTAGAGTGAAAGCACCGCCAGATTTTCAAAAGTGACCAAAACATCAGCCAGGAAGCATAGGAACTGAGAAGTGGTCTGTGGTCACCACCTGCAGAACCACTTCTTTATTGGGGGTGTCTTGCTAATTGCCTATAATTTCCACCTGTTGTCTATTCCATTTGCACAACAGCATGTGAAATGTATTGTCAATCAGTGTTGCTTCCTAAGTGGACAGTTTGATTTCACAGAAGTGTGATTGACTTGGAGTTACATTGTGTTGTTTAAGTGTTCCCTTTATTTTTTGGAGCAGTGTATAACATGCAGGTTTCATTCAAAAACTAATGTGGAATAGTACAGCGTGTAACACTAATTTTGTACTGTTTCCTTATATCCCCATAAAGAATTGCCACCATCTCATGGACATTTCTAAAAGGAAAGATTTGAGACATCCCAAATTTAAGACGCGACGAATACAGGTTTTATTTTATAGCATTGCGCCTGTTTTGAGAATAGTAAAATGTGACCTATATAATTAAAACACTTTTCTGCTTATTGCCCCATTACCTTTCTCCCTCCCCATCCTTCCCCTCCTCCCATCTCTCCTTTACCTCTGGTAGAACTCCACCGTCTGCTCCTGGGTGTGGTTGATGATGAGGAAGGGGGCGGCCCCGTCGTGGTAGTCAGAAAAACGGATGACAATCGAGTGGTCTGATAGGTTCACATCCACAATGACCCCGCCCAGCTGGAATATACAAGAGTAAAGCCAAATGAAAAACAGAAGTACTAGTACTTTATTGAACCCAATGTGAGAAATTGATTTATCACCACAAAGCATCAGCTTATACAGTAGTATTGCAAACTCAGGCGGTACTCACGTATGTCTGTAAACTACTCACAGTGTTGTCCAGGTGCAGCAGCAGGCAGTTTTCCGGTTTGGTGAAGTCCATGGTTTGAGGGGTTGACCGACTGCCTTCTACTTTGACTTTGAGCTTCTTGGAGTCCCTCTCGGGCCAAAACGGGATGGCTGCCTGAGTAGCACAGAAAAGGAGAGAGGAGAAGAAGAGAGACAGACAGACAAAGACAGAGAGGGGTCAGTTTCACTACATGCATGTGCTACTCTATGCAGGGTAGGGCTCCATTATTCCCATTTCAAAATTCAGTCAAATCAGTAAATTAACCGATATTCAATCCATGATTTTAACACATTTTTACTATCAGCACTTTTCATTGCACTTCCTGAATGGACTGAATTGCACTGGGGGTTGTAAGTAGCTCTAGTTGTGGTACCTGTTGTGGTCTGGCCTCGGTCCAGTCGTCCTGGCCCTCCTCTCCCACCCAGATCACATGTTTGGTCCTGTTCACTAACAGGTAGTACGGCACAAAGCTTACGATACGGGTCAGGCTGAAACTGCTGGCGTCGATCTTCACGCCGATCTTCAATCAAACCATAGAAAGCCACAATCAACCTGAATCAATCCACCCATCTATCTATTGACTATTCAATGTCCAGCAAATGACACTCAATGACCAATCTGAAAGGTAAACATCAACTGACAGTATTATTCTGCAGGAGTGTTTGATCCACCACTCACCACGTAATCTTTGAGCCTCCCTTTACACTTCACTTCACCATAACTACCCACGGTGTCCAGGGAGAAATCATCCGACAGCTCGCTGTCCGAGATCATCAGCCGCACCTGACCCGGGGAGAGAATAAGGTCAGATGACAGGGAGACAAACAGTAGGGGTTAGGAGTTATCACTTAAAAGCCCACTCCTTTTTTTAAACCCTCCAAACAAAATAGCAGCCCCGCTACTTGGTTTGAGCTTGGACCAAAGTTGATCCCCACCCCACTACCTTGTTGTTCTGCAGAAAGTTGTGTGGCTTGAAGGAGAAGAGCAGGGGCATGTCGTAGTCCATGGCGTGTTTGCGGTGGATGTCGTCGGCCTTGTATTGCAGCAGGCGGCCCGTCTTGTTCACCATCCAGTAGGGAGAATGGATGGCCACCTCAGTCTGGCCCGCGTCGTACTTCACATGCACCGCAATGTCCAGCTCTGCTCTCTTCCCTTCTCCCCCCTCTCCTAACCTGACCGCCTCCTCTTCATCGCGTAGGGAGCTGAACACAATGAAAGTGATCTCGTCCAGGTCGCCACGAAGACCGTAGTGGGCCTGCCAATCCTGCCCCAGGTAGTCGAGGAGGCGGAGTTCCAGGCTGGACCGGTCCATGATGGCGGTGTGCAGCTGGGCCGAGTGGCCGTCCATCAGGGTGATGGGGGAGGGATCTTCACTGTCCTGTCAGCCAATCAACACACAATACCAAATCAGTGATCAATAATAGGCATGTCATGTGATGGGGAAGTTCTGAGGAAATATAATAGATGAGCTGTAGGTCCATTTCTATGCTGGTGCGTAGGGATGGAGTAATGTGTGTAATAGCCACTGATCTCTGTGTGTGTGTGTGTGTGTGTGTGTGTGTGTGTGTACCTGTAGTCGATAGGTGATGGGGTAAGGCAGAAGGTTCCGGAGCAGGAC
Source organism: Coregonus lavaretus (assembly GCF_964263955.1). Taxonomy (NCBI): domain Eukaryota; kingdom Metazoa; phylum Chordata; class Actinopteri; order Salmoniformes; family Salmonidae; genus Coregonus; species Coregonus lavaretus. Next base: position 11,328,352 of record NC_140004.1, read on the forward strand.
GGAGGGCCACAGGTGCAGGATGTAGGGCTCGTCAAAGTGCTCCCCGGCCACTCCCGTGTGTTGTGATGTCACCGTGTCTTTCAGAGGGACTATGTTGACCATGAGCACGCCAGTGCTGTCGCCATGGCAATGACAGGTCTGCTGCACACGTGCACCGGGCTGCTGGCTCACCAACTCGTAGCTGAAACCCTCGGAGCAGTCGTACTGATCGTCTCCCTCGGTTACCGGCTGCAGTCTTAGCTCTGACCTACGGGGGGGGGGGGGGGTTCAGCACAGTCAGTGTCTGTATCTGTGGGTGTGTGTGTGTGTGTGCACGCACGTGTCCGTTTGTGTGCATGTCACCTGTAAGAGTCCAGAGGCACACAGAACTCCTCTGTAGGCAGTGAGATCCCCAGACATGTGGTGCCCTCCATCACTCTGAACGGGATGGAGAAGTGGTTTATGATCTGTAGGGGAGACATGAGAAATTCTTCAGATAGAAAATACATTCTCTGGTCAGATAATTTAACACATTCTGGGGTCAAGTTAAGTACAGACAAGAGAAAGTAAAGGTGGAGAGAGAATGGAGATAGAGATGAATGACGGGAGTAAATGAGTATTTGGGTGACATCTGTTTTAGTCAGTCTGAGAACAGTCAGCCTTCTTGGGTGTGAGTTGGAGTAGAGGTGGGTGGGTGACTAACTTGCCTGGAAGGGAGAGCGGATCTTGATGTACTTGCTTCCCTCCACAGAGTAGATCTGACAGACCAGGAAACGGGTGACCCCAGAGTCTTTGTGCATGACACTGTACATGCCACGCCCCACTTTGATCAACGGAATCACGCCTGTTGAAGTGTGGCCGACCGGAGCTGAGGACAAGAACATAGAAAACTGAGCGATCAATGACTAAAGTAACCCGAGCCACGACTACTGACTTCTGTTAGCTCCCCAAACTAACGCCTGGGTATTAGGTCAGAACCCTAACACGGTCTTGGACCTAGGGTTTGATATCTGACGTCGTATGTATGAAGCGTCTCCGAGCAGGAGTGCTGATCGAGGTTCAGATCCATCCTGTCCATATCATCTTATTCATTAGGATATGAAAAGCAAAACTAGATCAGCAGTCCAATGAATACAGACGCTGGTCTGCACTGGTGTAACGGTTGGAACTGTGTTGCTTACTGGGTTGTATGTAGTAGTCCTTGGCGACCAGTGAGGTCATGGCAGAGAACTGGTCTGAGTGGGTGGTGGTGCGGAGGTAGTCCATGTTGAGGCTCTCTCCATTCTGCAGCTCTACCCGGCGCTCTGTGGCCTCGCGACCCAGGGGGCAGAACAGCTCACTGTGCACCACCGACACCGTCAGACCCAGACGGTTCTTCACCACGAACGGAGCCTCGTCCTTCTGGAAACTATCCGATGCCTGCTTGGCCGCCTCTGCAAAGGCCTGTCACACACACAAACACAGACACAAAAACACACACACACGTTCCCCCCCCAAAAAGGCCTTTTATAGAGCGCTTTTCAATACAACAAGGCAAGCTATTCCTTCACATTATTCAAAACAACCCACTTAAATAAAAAGGTAGCCATCTTTTCAGCTAGACAATAGAACAGCATGTACAAGAGTGCTGGTGTGTGACGTCATTGACTTACCGTGCCCAGGTTACTGAGCATGCCCAGTCCACACTTGGAGAGGGTGATGTTAAGCTGGTCCTTGCTGCTGATGCTGATGACGGTCTTGTAGTCAGGGATGCTGTAGTCCACTTCTTCTGATATACCTGTGTACTTCACTGGCTTCTTCTTCATCTGTAGTTCAGGGGAACGCATAGCCGTTACGTGTGTGTGGTGGTTAGTGTATTTACACTATATGTATGAGGGATGTCTGTGGAACATGGGACAGTGTGTGTATAAGATATTTTATAAGGGTCACCTTTAATCCCAGGGTCCAGGGTCTGAAGCCGTCTCGGGTCTCGTCTTCTAGGGGCTCCAGCAAAGGCTCCCACACCCCCATCACCTCGTTGAAGTAGTGAACCTAAACACACAACACTATGTTACCGTACACTAAATGCAGTCTGACTAAACCCATGTTTTGGTTGAATTGAGGTTTTGTAGTTGTTGTGTAAAGGCTGTGTAGATGTTGTGTAAAGGTTGTGTAAAGGTCATGTAGATGTTGTGTAAAGGGTTCTGTAAAGGTCATGTAGATGTTGTGTAGAGGGTTGTGTAAAGGGATGTGTAGTGGTTGTGCAGATATTGTATAGAGATGTGCAGTGTCTGACCTCCAGGTTGAGCTGGCTGTGCAGGTTGATGAGGGTGCTCCAGTTCTTGACGTCACCGTGCAAGGAAGACTTGGCCAGCAGCATGGGGATGGTGCGGTGGCCCACCCCAGCCTCCAGGGTCAGGCAGATGGAGTTGATGGCCACCTGCAGGGACTCGCCCTGGGGAATCAACGGGACCAGGGACTGGGCATCCTCATCTTTACCCTCCTCCTCCAGGAACCACAGCTTGAGGTCCCGCCAGGACCGGCGCTCCCACAGATCTGGGGGCACGGGGCTCTCCAGCTCAGACTGGGGTGTCTCGGCCCCGGCCGGGCTCAGCACAGACTGAATGGTAATCACTGTGTTGATAATGATGGGCGACACCTGGGGAGGGGGGGGGGGGGGGCACAGAGAAGAATTGAACGTCAGGCACATCACTCTGGTTTTGGTAGCTGGGCTAGAAATAAAAAAACATAGGAAAAAGTGACAATAAGGTCTACGACCAAACTGATATGCTCCTAACAGGTATTTTATTAGTGAGACGCTGCTTCCTGTCTTAAAAGTTTTGTTTTTGGCCGTGGCCTACCTTGAGCGTGAGTGCGTTGATGCAGACCTCCATAGCCTGCGGGGAGGTGGAGGACTGTGTGCTCTTGAAGAACACCTGGCAGGGCTGCAGCACAGTGGTCTCTTTGTTCCTTTTCTCCTTCAGGAAGGGGCAGGCCACCACCTTCAGGTCCTTGACCACCGCTGTCATCAGCTGACCGTCCGGATCGCTCTTCATCACCAGCTCGCACTCCGTGGTCATGACAAGGGCCGGGGCGTCGGCACGTGTCAGGTCGGCCACAAACACAATCTGGGGGTTCTTCACCAGAACATTAATCTCTGACTTGGCCACCCCCCCCACTGGAGCTATGTTACAGACACAGAGGAAAGCAGGGGCGTGTTCATTAGGTATCAAATGGTAGAAAAGCGTCAGAAACTACCTGAACTCCTCCAATCCAAAATTTCACGTTGTAAGAACATGACATTTGTGGTGAATATTGTGAATGTGTCATACCAGGCTCCTTGGAGGCTGCGGCAGCAGTGGGTTTAGTGCTACTGCTGTTCTTGGGGGCGGCAGAGGAGAATCCCTGCTGGCTGGCTTTGAGGAAGATGTCGGCCACAGTGAGCAGGAACTCCATGCTGGCACAGAGGTACACATCCTGCACCACCGTGTCCAAAGAGGTGCCCTCGCGCCCCTGCTTGTAGTTCACCTCCACCATCACGTTCCTCTCAGCACCCGGACGCATCGCCATCATCCTGACAGACAGGAGCCAGAGGGGCAGGTGGACATGAACCCTACAGCAAGGGCACTAATAACAAACCCTAACATAAGTGCACTAAATACCTTGTAATTTGTTTGTCAAATGATGTTACATTGAAGAGTGAGACTAACTTTCTGTTCTACTCTACAGATTAAAGATTCCATTCTCTCAAAACAATTGACATATACTTTATCCTTACCCAGATGGCAATACTCATGGGTTTTGATGAACTGGGAGTGAGAGATGAACTTAGTTGCTTTGACTATAATGGGGCTGCTAACCAAAGCCATTCATCTTAGCTGTGTGACAGTCCTATGTGAGTAGGCAGATGGTGAAGACGTGATGAACATGATGCCACGCTGAAGAACACATACTGAGCCTCGTACATCAACGCCAGCACCGAGGCACACGCTCATATGTTCACAGTACACACACAAACAACTCTGGTATCTCTCCCAGTTTTTGTGAATGTGTAAGTAGGCTCAGTACCGAGGTAACTGAGTGTGTGTTCTACCTGGCAGTGATCTTCTTGACTCTGCATCTCTTGTCGTCTAGCAGGCAGTCTGTGAGTTTGACGGAGGCCTTCATAGATCCGTCTGAGAACATGTGGACAGATGTAGAGATGGTCCCCAAGGTGAACTCAGCCAGCTTCAGCTGCTCATCCCTCGAGTCCAACACCTGCACCTGGACACACACACACACCAAAAAGTCTCTGTCTGTGGGCGTAAGAATATCCAAGTGAATGGCGTTTTATGTGGTCAATGACAGTGTTTGTGAAGGCCTGTAGTAGTGCAGAAGTCACCTCAGTCCAATTGGGGCTGTACAGGACCAGGGTCATGGAGTCAAACTTGAAGTCAAGTTTGAGTGTGCTCTTCAGCTTAGTGCTCTTCTGGGTCTCCACCACTGCAGCAGTTACCACCGTGTTGCCTACAGACAGGGTTCAACACAATTATAATAATATCACAATCACAACAACACGCGCACGACCACAACACACACACACACACACACACACATTCAACCCAGACTGACACACACTGCTGTCCTCACCGCTAGTGGGGTTAGTACCAGTACCTCCTGACGCCTGTGAGCCTTTGGTAGAGGCCGTGTCGGAGCGGTCCACTACACGTGGAGGAGGAGGGGGGGAAGCAGCGTCTGACGTCTCTGACAGGTTCTCACTCAGAGTCCGCAACACCACCGTCATATCATCCTGACTCAGGATCAGCTGGTAAGACACACACACCGTTACACTGATGCATCAACAACCAACATTTCATTCTAACATTTAATTTCACAGACTAACATTTGTTAATTGAGAGTTGGCTTTAACTAACACAGATACTCCGACACAAAAACTCCGAAACAAACACTCACGTTCATTGGTTTGAGGTGAGCAGTGATCTCTATGTCGGGAATGCTGTGGTACCAGGAGGCTGACAGGTTCCTTTGGATGGACAGGTCCAGGTTGACCGGCTTCAGAAGCTGGATCTCCCCCTGAAACCTCCCCTCCTCAAAGGTGGTTCTGGACAATCAAACACAAACAAACACAGCTTTACAGGTTCTGATTTGCTGCACATCCGGGGATGGACCAAATATGCAAAAGTAACTGAAATACACAGAGACATGTCAATTGTCCCATCCCTGTGCACAAATGAAGTAGTCCTTTCATTTTAAACAACTGCATCTATGACGTTTAATTCCCATCCTTGTACATCTACAGAATGGCCTGACTACCAGTGTATCTTACTAGCGACGCTGTACTGTCTCTCACCTGTACATCTTGAGTTCGCTGAGGCCCACAGTCATGGTGTCGATGATGGGAGGGATCTTGACATGCATCTGGGAGGGGACCATGGCGAAGCGGTTGTTGACCGTGACCATACCAAGGTCGGCCACAATGACGTTGGTGGAGGAGGAGGACTGCGGCAGGAAGACAACAGGAGCGTTGAAGTCCACGTCCAGAGAGATGCGCGTGCTGCGCTCAGCCAGCTCCATCACCCCCGTGGCCGCCTTCTCCGCTGCCTGCACAGTCACCTCAGCCAGGGCCTCCTTGGCCACCTGGAAGTTGTTGATGAAGGCCTGGGGGAGGAGGAGGGGGAAGAGGAGGAGAGTGGTCAGGTCATATTACAAAGTGCTCATGGATCGTCATAGCACTTAAGACAATCCTGATCAGTAGGTTCTGGGGCATTTTTGGTACCGTTATTAGTAAAGGCACTGGTTCTCGATACCCTGGAAAACTTCATTTTTTGAAACACAGGAGAGTATAGGTGAAAGATAGATAGGTGGAGTTAAGAAAGATGGCAGCGTGTCTCTTACCAGGATGGAGGAGACAAACTTGTTGAGGAAGATGACCTGGATGCAGCCCACCGTCAGGGTGATGCTGGTGTCCACTTTACGCATGTCTAGATAGGCGTCGCCCTCCGTGGCTTCCGTGTGGTTCACCATGCGGAAAGCAAACACCTCCTTATCGGCTATGGACACACACTAGAACGCAGAATCCATACAGAAATACACATTAGAAGCACACCAGCAGAAAGCGAAAAGGAACAACAATCGTAACTTCTCGGGAATGTTGTCCCTCGACTGGGAAAATAACAAAAAAAGTAATAATAAAAAGACAATAAATCTAAGGATATATTGGATTTGTATTTCCCAGGTATGGCTAGTCAATGACAGCTGGATATTCATGAGGGCACGCAATGGAAAATGATTTTAAACAATTTCAAACCGAACATGAAAAAGTCCAGGTAGTCCCTCCCTGTTTGTTAGTGTTGTTTTTCACCATTTATTGCCTAATGAACATGACCCTGTCTTGGTGTGTGTAAGCGCCCTGTATTGGAGGCTACCTGCTTGTACAAAGCCTCCTTATCACAGTCCAGGATGACTATGTTCTTCAGGTTGGCCAGAACCTCCACCGCCTTTTTCCTCATCAGCACCTCCGACACCAGGCCTGGAACGTAGAACAGAGGTAGAGAGAACAGGTAGAATATCAGAAGGAGGAGGGGTAGAACAATTCTAGAAAATAGACGGGTGTGTTTCAGTACCAGAGCCAATTGGACATGATCATCAGTGGCCTATCTGCTTCATTATGTGTACCACAAGGTGGCACTAGGATCATTATCGTGTGTGTGTGTGTGTGTGTGTGTGCGCGCGCGCTCATGGGTGTGGGAGTGTCCTGTCAACACATCACACAAACACACCAAATGTTGATATTTGATGCAATGTCATCATAACTCATGCATGCAGCTGTTGACTTCTGTTGTGGACGTGTGTTGCAGGTGGGGAATTGTCTTCTGTGAGGCGGCCCTTACCCTCGATGCTGATCTCTGCTATCCTGTGGCTCTGGCCTCGGATGAAAACCTTCAGACAGTTGAGATCGGCTCTGATGTGCAAATTCACCACGTCCTCAAACTTTGACTTCTTAGAAGCTAAGGAGAAGGGAGCAGAGAGACATTTATGAAAGAGTTGTTCTGTCGTCAAAACTTAAAAGAACCTTTGATGTGAAGATGACTTTGTTCGTGCATCATAATACATCAAGTGGTCCATACAATGGCATGGAAATGTACTACGTATTAGGAGAATACGTGTCTACTAAATATCTCCACATGCAACAAATATACAGAAGGTATATTACCTAACCAATGTCTCTTCCACTTTCGACTACCTTGAATCATGAAATTGTAAATCAATATCAACATTGGAAAAGTCTTAGTTCCAGTAAGCAGAATTGATTCCATGAAACGGATAGTTACATGTTTTTTTTGCCACGGCCGATTCCTCCTTCTTCTCGCCTTCCTCCCCCTCTCCCTCGTCCTCCTCGGGGATGGTGGGCAGCTCCTCCTGGCTGGGCGCCGCCTCCTTGGTCGGGGGGAGGAGACTAATCAGGAAGTTCATGGCATTGAGCAGGGCCTCCGTGTGCAGGTGTATGTCCAGAGACGAGAAGTTCACCTGAGACATCACACACAAACATACCACTTCCACTATGAACACACACTAATACACCTAAGCAGAGTAGTGAGCTCAAATCAACATCATGTTGAAGGTCCAACTGTGGGTTAACACAGTTGTATTGTACTGTATTGCAAGACATTACCTTAACTGATTGTTCAGTGTTCTTGTACTCAGACTTGAATTCTGGCCCATTCTTATCAGCCTGAAAGAGACATTGGCGCTATTAGACCTGCTCTACTGTTAATCTACATTGGATGAAGAATGCAAGAAGACAGTGTTGACTGTTGAAGTGTTCACTGTGTGTGTGTGTGCGTGTACCTTAGTGTACTCCAATGTGAGGAGATCATCCTCTGTGTTGTCTAGTGTGGTGATCAGGTGCACTTTCTTCTCCTCTGAATCTGGACAAGTATACAAAACCAGAAAATCATATCACACATACACACGTCTGCAGACATGCCACACACATACAACTACCTACAACCATGCAACATATAACAACATTTATCTTATGATATACAGTGAGGGAAAAAAGTATTTGATCCCCTGCTGATTTTGTACGTTTGCCCACTAACAAAGACATGATCAGTCTATAATTTTAATGGTAGGTTTATTTGAACAGTGAGAGACAGAATAACAACAAAGAAATCCAGAAAAACGCATGTCAAAAATGTTATAAATTGATTTGCATTTTAATGAGGGAAATAAGTACTTGACCCCTCTGCAAAACATGACTTAGTACTTGGTGGCAAAACCCTTGTTGGCAATCACAGAGGTCAGACGTTTCTTATAGTTGGCCACCAGGTTTGCACACATCTCAGGAGGGATTTTGTCCCACTCCTCTTTGCAGATCTTCTCCAAGTCATTAAGGTTTCGAGGCTGACGTTTGGCAACTCGAACCTTCAGCTCCCTCCACAGATTGTCTATGGGATTAAGGTCTGGAGACTGGCTAGGCCACTCCAGACCTTAATGTGCTTCTTCTTGAGCCACTCCTTTGTTGCCTTGGCCGTGTGTTTTGGGTCATTGTCATGCTGGAATACCCATCCACGACCCATTTTCAATGCCCTGGTTGAGGGAAGGAGGTTCTCACCCAAGATTTTACGGTACATGGCCTCGTCCATCGTCCCTTTGATGCGGTGAAGTTGTCCTGTCCCCTTAGCAGAAAAACACCCCCAAAGCATAATGTTTCCACCTCCATGTTTGACGGTGGGGATGGTGTTCTTGGGGTCATAGGCTGAATCATTCAGATGTTCATTGGCAAACTTCAGACGGGCCTGTATATGTGCTTTCTTGAGCAGGGGGACCTTGCGGGCGCTGCAGGATTTCAGTCCTTCACGGCATAGTGTGTTACCAATTGTTTTCTTGGTGACTATGGTCCCAGCTGCCTTGAGATCATTGACAAGATCCTCCCATGTAGTTCTGGGCTGATTCCTCACCGTTCTCATGATCATTGCAACTCCACGAGGTGAGATCTTGCATGGAGCCCCAGGCCGAGGGAGATTGACAGTTATTTTGTGTTTCTTCCATTTGCGAATAATCGCACCAACTGTTGTCACCTTCTCACCAAGCTGCTTGGCGATGGTCTTGTAGCCCATTCCAGCCTTGTGTAGGTCTACAATCTTGTCCCTGACATCCTTGGAGAGCTCTTTGGTCTTGGCCATGGTGGAGAGTTTGGAATCTGATTGATTGATTGCTTCTGTGGACAGGTGTCTTTTATACAGGTAACAAGCTGAGATTAGGAGCACTCCCTTTAAGGAGTGTGCTCCTAATCTCAGCTCGTTACCTGTATAAAAGACACCTGGGAGCCAGAAATCTTTCTGATTGAGAGGGGGTCAAATACTTATTTCCCTCATTAAAATGCAAATCAATTTATAACATTTTTGACATGCGTTTTTCTGGATTTTGTTGTTGTTATTCTGTATCTCACTGTTCAAATAAACCTACCATTAAAATTATAGACTGATCATTTCTTTGTCAGTGGGAAAACGTACAAAATCAGCAGGGGATCAAATACTTTTTTCCCTCACTGTATATACACAAATGTCTTCACAGTCCAAGCGCAGCAAGGCGCACACTGCCGTTCTGCTAGTACTCAGAAAATGCAATCGCAGGAAAAACAGTTCTGAAAGCAAACTAGATGAGAGTGATTTCAGGTGAAAGAGATGAAAATATATGGTAAAAGCGTAGAAAGAGGGGTGATCTAAAGATGCAACAACTACAATGGTTTGCTAACAAACATTACTAGAATAGTGCCTTTGAATGCAGTGGACAACGAAATAAAGTTCATTTGAAAACCAATAGAACAGGAGAGAAATGCTGGTTTCAATGGCATATAAGAACATCTTCATAAAACAGACACATTCAAGTTTGGCTACCTTTTCTGGCATCTCCCCTAATGTCAGAGCTGGTGTGGATATCTACGGCTGTAGTGAAGGTGCATATCACTCATTTCGACATTATGTAAATGTATACAAATTAGATTTAAATACTTTCGATTGTGAATTTCTGCCTCAGTTGACAGCTCTAACAGCCATTTCCTCACTTACCCATGTACTCGGGGCACTCTAGGCAGATCTCTCGTAGGAATGTGTAGGATGTCATGTCGAAGGTACGTAGCTTCAGCTCGGTGCCCAGCCCCTCGATGTCCAGGTGTAACACTGTGACCTCCTGGCCTCCAGACAGACGACACAGCTGAACAGACAGCTAGACAGCAGAAAAAGAAGGGATATGGGGTTCAAGTTCACGCATGCACACACACGCTCCTATACTATCAATCAGAGTGAACGCAACTAAATGAAGTGTTTAGGTACTCTCTCACACGCACACAGACGTAGATGAGATTAAGCATACTTTGCTGATCTCAAACGTCATGAGGAACTCTGTCATGTTCTTCTTGGGGTCTTTCTTGACCAGACCTCTCCTCTTGACCGAGTCGGAGCGCTGCAGAGGGCTGGGCATGTTGTCGGGGAAGAACGGACGGTCTCCTATAGGAGAGCTGGGAGCATCGTAGAACAGATCCTCCTCTGAGCCTGCACACACACACAAACGTAAATGCCACACCAACGTCTGTCATGATCACGGTCGTGTGTATGCGTAATAAAGTACAGACGTCCATTTGTAATGTGTACACAGGGCTGTATGTGTGTGCGTACATGTCTCACCTGATTCCCATATCAGGGAGTTGCGCAGTTCAGCCATGGTTGGTTTCCTGGGGGTTAGCTGAGGGGTGTATGACTGCTTTGGAGCCTGCACCATAAACACAAGCAGAGATTACACGCTGCACATAGATTTCTGTTGGGTTGTCTATCTACACACAAAAACAACAGACATTTCAGACAGAGTCAACCTACAGACAGGCAGAGATAGAGGTCCAGTAGAGTTAGTACCTTCGATGTAGAGTGCATGTTGGTGCTGCGCGGGGCCGGCCTGCTCTCCGGCAGCGGGATGCTGTCGATCAGCTCCAGCACACCCCGTACCTTATCATCAGAGATCCTCAGAGACAGTAGAGGCAGCTCCCCGGAGATTTTAAACCTGACACACACACACACACACTTTATTCATCTGACCAGCTATTTGACAAACATCATTACACAGTGGCTGACTGTCCATCACACCCACACACCAACCCACACACCCCTTTTCCCTCTTACTTGGGCATGCGTGAATCTGTGACCACCATGGCTCGGCTGAACACCACCTTGACGTCGACAGGCTCCAGGATGTGGAGGGCCGACTGCCTCAGCTTACGGGCTTTCTTCCAGTCCCCGTCTAACACAACACAACAACCACTGGCACGGTTAAGCCTCATGTATAGTCTACCTAAGTACGCAACGCAAGAACACAATAAGCTACACAAAATGTATTCCCTGCGTAGTTGCGTCTCATGACATTTTGGGCAATAAACGTTTAGATAATTGTGTGTGTGTCTCCATACGCGAGTTTGCGTGTGTGTGCCTTCGTCCATCTGTGTGTGTACCTGGTTTGCTGTAGAGGAACTGTAGGCTGCTGAGCTGGACGTCAAAGCGGTCGTAGGCTCGGGACATAATGTCCTCTATAGTACTTCTCCCTACAGAGAGCTGTGGCAGCCCTTCTCTGCTCAGACTAGACACCTGATAACACAAGACGATGCCATAACACCTGGGTGAGGTCCTGTTCATTAGGCAGGGATTTACATTAAACGGTTGCCTGGGGCAAGTAAATTAAAACAGTCAGGCAAGTGGATCCTTCACTGTGGTTGCCCTATTTGGCAAGTCAAATTTTGTTAATGTGTTACCTCTACTGTTCCATTTTTCATTTGACTTTAGTGATTCAAAACAAAAACCCAGCCAAGTGTGGTGTGATCAATCATAATTATCAACTACTCCATATATCGTCTCTTTCCTCCGTCTCTCACTCACTCAAGTCCGATCCGACCTCTCTCTCTACACAAACGCGCATGCTGCGCACATTGAAGTGACTTACCTTGAAGTGACCCAGGTCCAATAGCATGAGGTTCTGGGTGGAGTCGTAGAAGCCGGTTTGGGGCACGATCACGTAGGAGGCCATGAGGTTGATGTTCAGATCCAGAACCTTCTGGGTCTCAATCACGTACATCAGCCCTTCAGACAACAACATAGAATGGTTGTTATACTTCAACATGTTCTTCCATATGGATATGAAAGGGAAGGTGTGTGTGTGTGCCAGAAGGAAGTATGGAGTGGAGATTGAGGTCAACGGCTTGTATCCTGTCTGATGAATCAGAGTAAATGTCCATAGAAGGTAAATTAGAATAGATGTTTGGGTCTGCAGCACATGTCAAAAATCTATCAGTACTGTGTTTCTTGTGAAAAGCCAGGAACGTGAGTGTGGCCTGTCAGTCAGAGCTAGAGGCGGGGCTCTGACCTGTGGAGGTGCGGTCTCTGAACTGCTCCAGCTTCATGAGAGTGGCGTTGGTCAGATCGTCTAGCTGGAGGTCATCAGGTGGCGAGAAGAACGCACTCATGCTGTTCACCGTCACCTGCCGGAGAGAGAGACAGGTACCCATGTTGTTACACACACGCACAAAAACAGGTGGTGCGGACTTTCGTTCTAACAACTACATGCCTGATTGAACCGAGGAACGACTGGAATACAATTATGTACACAGGACACACGCGCACAAAAATGCACAAACAAACACACACTCACAGCATCATAGATTATCTCCAGAGGCTGGGATTCGACGCGGAGCCGCTGGTCAGCGCTCTCGTCTAGAGGGTTGGTCTCAAACAGGATGTCCAACAGGGGGGTCCCCGTTACCGTGGCAGCCTTCCTTGACGACAGCAACGTGGGTGCTGGGCGGTTATTGGCCAGCCCTGTCACCTCAAACAGACTGAGCTGGGCCGACAGCCTGAGAGCAGCAGCAACAAGAGCATCAGAACCAAGGGCAGAAAGAAGGGGGGTGAGAGTGGAGGAGGCAGAGGAAGAGAGAGAGGAGGGAAAAGCAGAGAGAGAGAAAGAAAAAGAGATACTGGCAAACCGAGAATCGCAAAATGGTGGCACAAAAAAAAAAGGCAACTATAGTGCATCCCATTGATAAAGCACTAAAACAGAGCAGGGAAGGAAGGGGAAGTATTTAAATGCAGGGTCTGTTCGGAAGCGTACAGGTTTACCGCTACGGCAGATATGATATTCTGTCATGTAGAATTGGGCATCATGTCAGTTCTATTCATTTCTATCTGCAACGTTCTGAACGTTTCACCTTAGGGAACACACCCCATATTGTACTTACTTAATTGCTTGTGCTCCAGGCCTCTGGGTCAGCATGGATTTCAGATCTTCAACTGTTAGTTTGAGGATTTCATTCTGGTCCTTGTTGTCTTTCATTGAGACAGACATCCTCTCCATGTGGAAATTAATCTTCATGTCCTCAAACTGCACAAACAAGATCAGAGAGAAAGGGAGACTGAACAGTGTCCTAGATTATCTTTATCTCGTTTGGAAGACGCCAGGGACTGTGGTACTGCACTACAGTGTGTGGGAATATGCAGTAGCAACTCACGTTCTTTGGCAGATTATGATTGACAGCAATCTCACTGTAGCCGATGGCAGTGTAGAGTTTGGCCTTCTCAGCAGAAGTCATAAACTCGTCAAAAGCTGAGGAGAATTAGAAGACCAAAAAAAAACGGCATTATGCTTTACAACATGATTAACAATAACATTAAAACATCAGGTGCACCTTATCAAGATCATTTCAAATTAACTTTACAAAAGGTAGTACAGAGTGCAAAATGCAGTTCCAAGTGCACAGTTAAATCCGTATAAAAAAAATAAAAATCACGGCAGCTGTGATGGAAACAGGACGTTTCGGTACAAGTTTATAAATGCCGACAGATAATTTGTTCGTGCGACATGGTGGGTGGGTTCTTTTTGTGTCTGTAAAATACATTATTTGAGAAATGGCGGTGGAAACGCTACAGATATACATGAACATCATTGGTCTAAAACCATCATCATGAGCACCTTGTCATCAACATGATTCAATACTTCATAATTCATAGGGTGGGACAGGACAGGTTTAATGCCCATTTGGAAATAATTTTGTCCAGTGTTCTTTAATCCTGGTCCTGGAGACCCACAGGGTGTGCAGGTTTTTATCTCCAGCCCAGCATTAACACCATTGACTCAACTAATTTAGTTTAACGGTTATTTTATTTTCATGACGGTCTTCATCCATAACTGTCGGTTACACAGTAATTGTGTCAGCCCTAGTTACACACCCCATGGTTCCCCAGGACCAGGATTGAAGAACACTGTTCATCGAAATAGTAAGAGTGCAGAGCCAACAATCAACATGTCAACTGCGGCGCATTGGCATGCTCATGACACACAGTAAACCAGCTGAATGATTGGCACGGTGGCCTTTGCATTATCATAGAGGGTATACAGTGCATTCGAAAAGTATTCAGACCCCTTGACTTTATCCACATTTTCTTACGTTACAGCCTTATTCTAAAATGTATTAAATAAAACATTTCCTCATCGATCTACACACAATACCCCATAATGACAAAGCAAAAACAGGTTTAGAAATGTTGCTTTACTTAAATATCACATTTACATAAGTATTCAGACCCTTTACTCAGTACTTTGTTGAAGCACCTTTGGCAGCGATTACAACCTCAAGTCTCCTTGAGTATGACGCTACAAGCTTGGCACACCTGTATTTGGGGAGTTTCTCCTATTCTTCTCTGCAGATCCTCTCAAGCTCTGTCAGGTTGGATGGGGAGCGTCGCTGCACAGCTATTTTCAGGTCTCTCCAGAGATGTTCAATCAGGTTCAAGTCCGGGCTCTGGCTGGGCCACTCAAGGACATTCAGAAACATGTTCCGAAGCCACTCCTGCATTGTCTTGGCTGTGTGCTTAGGGTCGTTGTCCTGTTGTAAGGTGAACAGTCGCCCCAGTCTGAGGTCCTGAGCGCTCTGGAGTAGGTTTTCATCAAGGATCTCTCTGTGCTTTGCTCCGTTCATCTGTACTTTGCTCCGGCCCTTCTCCCTCGATTGCTCAGTTTGGCCGGGTGGCCAGCTCTAGAAAGAGTCTTGGTGGTTCCAAATTTCTGCCATTTAAGAATGATGGAGGCCACTGTGTTCTTGGGGACCTTCAATGCTGCATAAATGTTTTGGTACCCTTCCCCAGATTTGTGCCTCGACACAATCCTGTCTCAGAGCTCTACGGACAATTCCTTTGACCTCATGGTTTGGTTTTTGCGCTGACATGCACTGTCAACTGTGGGACCTTACAGTGAGGGAAAAAAGTATTTGATCCCCTGCTGATTTTGTACGTTTGCCCACTGACAAAGACATGATCAGTCTATAATTTTAAATGGTAGGTTTATTTGAACAGTGAGAGACAGAATAACAACAACAAAAATCCAGAAAAACGCATGTCAAAAATGTTATAAATTGATTTGCATTTTAATGAGGGAAATAAGTATTTGACCCCTCTGCAAAACATGACTTAGTACTTGGTGGCAAAACCCTTGTTGGCAATCACAGAGGTCAGACGTTTCTTGTAGTTGGGTTTTGCACACATCTCAGGAGGGATTTTGTCCCACTCCTCTTTGCAGATCATTAAGGTTGAGGCTGACGTTTGGCAACTCGAACCTTCAGCTCCCTCCACAGATTGTCTATGGGATTAAGGTCTGGAGACTGGCTAGGCCACTCCAGGACCTTAATGTGCTTCTTCTTGAGACACTCCTTTGTTGACTTGGCTGTGTGTTTTGGGTCATTGTCATGCTGGAATACCCACCCACGACCCATTTTCAATGCCCTGGCTGAGGGAAGGAGGTTCTCACCAAAGATTTGACGGTACATGGCCCCGTCCATCGTCCCTTTGACGCGGTGAAGTTGTCTTGTCCCCTTAGCAGAAAAAACCCCCCAAAGCATAATGTTTCCACCTCCATGTTTGACAGTGGGGATGGTGTTCTTGGGGTCATAGGCAGCATTCCTCCTCCTCCAAACACGGCGAGTTGAGTTGATGCCAAAGAGCTCGATTTTGGTCTCATCTGACCACAACACTTTCACCCAGTTCTCCTCTGAATCATTCAGATGTTCATTGGCAAACTTCAGACGGGCCTGTATATGTGCTTTCTTGAGCAGGGGGACCTTGCGGGCGCTGCAGGATTTCAGTCCTTCACGGTGTAGTGTGTTACCAATTGTTTTCTTGGTGACTATGGTCCCAGCTGCCTTGAGATCATTGACAAGATCCTCCCGTGTAGTTCTGGGCTGATTCCTCACCGTTCTAATGATCATTGCAACTCCACGAGATGAGATCTTGCATGGAGCCCCAGGCCGAAGGAGATTGACAGTTATTTTGTGTTTTTTCCATTTGCGAATAATCGCACCAACTGTTGTCACCTTCTCACCAAGCTGCTTGGCGATGGTCTTGTAGCCCATTCCAGCCTTGTGTAGGTCTACAATCTTGTCCCTGACATCCTTGGAGAGCTCTTTGGTCTTGGCCATGGTGGAGAGTTTGGAATCTGATTGATTGATTGCTTCTGTGGACAGGTGTCTTTTATACAGGAAACAAACTGAGATTAGGAGCACTCCCTTTAAGACTGTGCTCCTAATCTCAGCTCGTTACCTGTATAAAAGACACCTGGGAGCCAGAAATCTTTCTGATTGAGAGGGGGTCAAATACTTACTTCCCTAATTAAAATGCAAATCAATTTATAACATTTTTGACATACGTTTTTTCTCTCACTGTTCAAATAAACCTACCATTAAAATTATAGAATGATCATTTCTTTGTCAGTTGGCAAACGTACAAAATCAGCAGGGGATCAAATACTTTTTTCCCTCACTGTATATAGACAGGTGTGTCCTTTCCCAGATCATGTCCAATCAATTGAATTTACCACAGGTGGACTCCAATCAGGTTGTAGAAACATCAAGGACGATCAATGGAAACAGGATGCACCGGAGCTCAATTTCAAGTCTCCTAGCAAAGGGTATTTTACACTTACGTAAATAAGGTATTTCTGTTTTTAATTTTTAATACATTTGCAAAAACTTAAAAAAAACTATTTTCACTGTAATTTTGGGATATTGTGTGTAGATTGCAAAAAAAAAAAGAGAGGCGAGCTGTAGATGACTAAGCATTGACGCCCTCGTAGCCTACTTGTTTGATCTCATTTGTTGACACTCTCCTCCCATGGGGATTTCTCCCAATAAAAATAAATGTTCAGTTGGTTCAGAATGCATATGCTAATGCAGCCCAAACTCCAACCGTGCTTCATCTGTGTCAGATGATTCCCCGGTAAGGAGCGACAGCCTCCTAGACAATGGACGTTGAAGGTCTAGGCCCAGGTCTAAGCCCAGAAGATTTACAGGAATTCAAATCAAATCAAATCAAATTGTATTGGTCACATGCGCCGAATACAACAGGTGCAGACATTACAGTGAAATGCTTACTTACAGCCCTTAACCAACAGTGCATTTATTTTAAACAAAAAAAGTAAGAATAAAACAACAACAAAAAAGTGTTGAGAAAAAAAAGAGCAGAAGTAAAATAAAGTGACAGTAGGGAGGCTATATATACAGTAAAATAAAGTGACAGTAGGGAGGCTATATATACAGGGGGGTACCGTTGCATAGTCAATGTGCGGGGGCACCGGCTAGTTGAGGTAGTTGAGGTAATATGTACATGTGGGTAGAGTTAAAGTGACTATGCATAAATACTTAACAGAGTAGCAGCAGCGTAAAAAGGATGGGGTGGGGGGGCAGTGCAAATATTCCGGGTAGCCATGATTAGCTGTTCAGGAGTCTTATGGCTTGGGGGTAGAAGCTGTTGAGAAGTCTTTTGGACCTAGACTTGGCACTCCGGTACCGCTTGCCGTGCGGTAGCAGAGAGAACAGTCTATGACTAGGGTGGCTGGAGTCTTTGACAATTTTGAGGGCCTTCCTCTGACACCGCCTGGTATAGAGGTCCTGGATGGCAGGGAGCTTTGCCCCAGTGATGTACTGGGCCGTACGCACTACCCTCTGTAGTGCCTTGCGGTCAGAGGCCAAGCAGTTGCCATACCAGGCGGTGATGCAACCAGTCAGGATGCTCTCGATGGTGCAGCTGTAGAATTTTTTGAGGATCTGAGGACCCATGCCAAATCTTTTTAGTCTCCTGAGGGGGAATAGGCTTTGTCGTGCCCTCTTCACGACTGTCTTGGTGTGTTTGGACCATGATAGTTCGTTGGTGATGTGGACACCAAGGAACTTGAAGCTCTCAACCTGTTCCACTACAGCCCCGTCGATGAGAATGGGGGCGTGCTCAGTCCTCTTTTTTTTCCTGTAGTCCACAATCATCTCCTTTGTCTTGGTCACGTTGAGGGAGAGGTTGTTGTCCTGGCACCACACGGCCAGATCTCTGACCTCCTCCCTATAGGCTGTCTCATCGTTGTCGGTGATCAGGCCTACCACTGTTGTGTCGTCGGCAAACTTAATGATGGTGTTGGAGTCGTGCCTGGCCATGCAGTCATGGGTGAACAGAGAGTACAGGAGGGGACTGAGCACGCACCCCTGAGGGGCCCCCGTGTTGAGGATCAGTGTGGCAGATGTGTTGTTACCTACCCTTACCACCTGGGGGCGGCCCGTCAGGAAGTCCAGGATCCAGTTGCAGAGGGAGGTGTTTAGTCCTAGGATCCTTAGCTTAGTGATGAGCTTAGAGGGCACTATGGTGTTGAATGCTGAGCTGTAGTCAATGAATAGCATTCTCACGTAGGTGTTCCTCTTGTCCAGGTGGGAAAGGGCAGTGTGGAGTGCGATAGAGATTGCATCATCTGTGGATCTGTTGGGGCGGTATGCAAATTGGAGTGGGTCTAGGGTTTCTGGGATTATGCTGTTGATGTGAGCCATGACCAGTCTTTCAAAGCACTTCATGGCTACAGACGTCAGTGCTACGGGTCGGTAGTCATTTAGGCAGGTTATCTTAGAGTTCTTGGGCACGGGGACTATGGTGGTCTGCTTGAAACATGTTGGTATTACAGACTCAGTCAGGGACATGTTGAAAATGTCAGTGAAGACACTTGCCAGTTGGTCAGCACATGCTCGGAGTACACGTCCTGGTAATCCGTCTGGCCCTGCGGCCTTGTGAATGTTGACCTGCTTAAAAGTCTTACTCACATCGGCTACGGAGAGCGTGATCACATAGTCGTCCGGAGCAGCTGGTGCTCTCATGCATGCTTCAGTGTTGCTTGCCTCGAAGCGAGCATAGAAGTGGTTTAGCTCGTCTGGTAGGCTTGTGTCACTGGGCAGCTCGCGGCTGTGCTTCCCTTTGTAGTCTGTAATAGTTTTCAAGCCCTGCCACATCCGACGAGCGTCAGAGCCAGTGTAGTATGATTCAATCTTAGACCTGTATTGACTCTTTGCCTGTTTGATGGTTCGTCGGAGGTCATAGCGGGATTTCTTATAAGCGTCCGGGTTAGAGTCCCGTTCCTTGAAAGCGGCAGCTCTACCCTTTAGCTCAGTGCGGATGTTTCCTGTAATCCATGGCTTCTGGTTGGGGTATGTACGTACGGTCACTGTGGGGACGACATCATCGATGCACTTATTGATGAAGCCAGTGACTGATGTGGTGTACTCCTCAATGCTGTCTGAAGAATCCCGGAACATGTTCCAGTCTGTGCTAGCAAAACAGTCCTGTAGCTTAGCATCTGCGTCATCTGACCACTTTTTTATTAACCGAATCACTGGTGCTTCCTGCTTCAGTTTTTGCTTATAAGCAGGAATCAGGAGGATAGAGTTATGGTCAGATTTGCCAAATGGAGGGCGAGGGAGAGCTTTGTATGCGTCTCTGTGTGTGGAGTAAAGGTGGTCTAGAGTTTTTTCCCCTCTGGTTGCACATTTAACATGCTGGTAGAAATTAGGTAGAACGGATTTAAGTTTCCCTGCATTAAAGTCCCCGGCTACTAGGAGCGCTGCATCTGGATGAGCGTTTTCCTGTTGATTAATGGCCTTGTACAACACATTCAGTGCAATCTTAATGCCAGCATTGGTTTGTGGTGGTAAATAGACAGCTATGAAAAATATAGATGAAAACTCTCTTGGTAAATAGTGTGGTCTACAGCTTATCATAAGATACTCTACCTCAGGCGAGCAAAACCTCGAGACTTCCTTAGTATAAACCTCGAGACTTCCCCACCTCAATATCAGTATGGGGTCTTTTCTAGAGCTTAGTTTTGCCATTGACTACTTTTGTAGCTAGGTTTGTACTTGGTAGGCCTACAATGGCATTTAGCTAGCCAAGGCCTACTTCAAGCTTGCAAGCGCCAAGCCACAAAGACTGCAGCTGTGGCAGAATGCTGGCAATAATAGATATTTCGCATATTTTTGATTAGTCACAGTGTGACCCTGTATTAAATGTGTAATGTCTAATTTAATATGAAGGTACAGTGCCGTCAAAAAGTATTTATACCCATTGACTTATTCCACATTGTTTTGTTTCAGCCTGAATTCAAAATGGATTCAATTGATTTGTTTTCTCTCACCCAACTACACACAATACCCCATAATGACAAAATGAAAACATACTTTTGGAATATTGTATGAACATGAAATACAAAAATACCTAATTTACATAAGTACTGTATTCACACCCCTGAGTCAATACTTTGTAGAAGCACCTTTAGCAGCGATTACAGCTGTGAGTCTGTCTGGGTAAGTCTCTAAGCGCTTTCCACACCTGGATTGTGCAACATTTGCCCATTATTATTTTCAAAATGTTAGCTAGACAACCATTTTCAGGTCATGTCATAGCTTTTCAAGTAGATTTAAGTCAAAACTGTAACTCGGCCACTCCAGAACATTCACTGTCTTCTTGGTAAGCAACTCCAGTGTAGATTTGGCCTTGTGTTTAAGGTTATTGTCCTGCTGAAAGGTGAATTAATCTCCCAGTGTTTGATGGAAAGCAGACTGAACCAGGTTTTTCTCTAGGATTTTGCCCGTGCTTAGCCCCATTCAGTTTCTTTTTTATCCTGAAAAACTCCCCAGTCCTTAACAATTACAAGCATACCTATAACATGATGCAACCACCACTATGCTTGAAAATATGGAGAGTGGTACTCAGTAGTATGTTGCATTGGATTTGCCCCAAACATAACACTTTGTATTCAGGACAAAAAGTAAATTGCTTTGCCACATTTTTTGCAGTATTACTTTAGTGCCTTGTTGCAAACAGGATGCATGTTTTGGAATATTTGTATTCTGTACAGGCTTCCTTATTTTCACTCTGTCAATTAGGTTAGTATCGTGGAGTACCAACAATGTTGTTGATCCATCCTCAGTTTTCTCCTATCACAGCCATTCAACTCTGTAACTGTTTTAAAGTTACCATTGGCCTCATGGTGAAATCCCTGAGCGGTTTCCTTCCTCTCCGGCAACTGAGTTAGGAAGGACGCCTCTATCTTTGTAGTGACTGGGTGTATTGATACACCATCCAAAGTGTAATTAATAACTTCACCATGCTCAAAGGGATATTCAAAGTCTGCTTTTTTTTTTTACCCATCTACCAATATTTGCCCTTTTTGTGAGGCATTGGAAAACCTCCCTGGTCTTTGTGGTAGAATGTGTGTTTGAAATTCACTGCTCGACTGAGGAACCTTACAGATAATTGTATGTGTGGAGTACAGAGATGAGGTAGTCATTCAAAAATCATGTTAAACACTATTGTTGCACACAGAGTGTCGCCATGCAACTTATGTGACTTGTTAAGCACAATTTTACTCCTGAACTTATTTAGGCTTGCCATAACAAAGTGGATGAATACATATTGACCCAAGACATTCAAGCTTTTCATTTTGTAAAAAAAAATTAAAACATAATTCCACTTTGACATTATGAGGTAGTGTGTGTAGGCCAGTGACCCAAAGAAATCTACATTTATTCAATTTTAAATTCAGGCTGTAACAAAATGTGGAAAAAGTCAAGGGGTGTTAATACTTTCTCAAGGCACTGTATGTACAAAATTGAGCATGGTGATTGGCTTTGCGGGCGGTCTCACCTCCGGTCTTGACCTCCTTGGCCTCGGCGCCACCATCTCCTGACCAGCCGGACCACATCCAGCCCAACCAGCCCTGAGATTCCTCCTCCTCCACCTTCACCCCCGGACGGAAGATACGCAGACCCGCTTTGCTCGCCTGGAACAACCAACCAGTGCCAGTCACAGTCTACACATAACGCCTCAGCCACAACCACTAGCTAGAACCACTGTTAGTTAGACTGTGACCACTGACCAGGTGATGCACTGGTGGTTACGCTATGGCAGTGTGACTGAGTAGGATCATTTCAGTCATGCTTTTCTGCCACTTTGAACAAATTAGTTGGTAGACAGACAAAACAGAGTACAGTACATACAGAGAAGATGGATAGTTTGTTAGGGATAATTCAACAGATTGCTCAATCCGTACCTCCATCTCAGCTTGCTGCCTGGCCAGTGTGATGTTAAAAATATCCAGAGTCCGCTCAGGCTCCTGGGCACATTAAAACAGTTCCCGGACCGTTATGGAAATACATCAATTACTTCATCAATTACTTAAAGGTAGACTCAGCAAAATGACGTTGCCACGAACAGCACAGCAGATATTGAGATGAGAGCGATGCAAGACTTCGCTCTCACAGTCACACACAATATCTGTGTGCACGGGTTCGCTTCACGATGTTACAGCTTGGTAGCTAGAGGACCAAAACAGTGGAGAAGAAGAGCTTCGCGCTTCAACGCTCTTAGTTGTTACGGAAATTGACCCACTATGCGGTTTACTTTCTGCATCTACATCATATCGCTGAGTCTACCTTTAATGTCCATCATCAATCAATGCAGCAGAGTAGATACAAAGACTGGGGATGCAACTCAGATCATGAGAGGAGTAGGCCCTTCTCAATTTCCACCACACCTGGGTTCAAATAGCATTTTGTTTTCTTTCAAATACTTTGCCCGGTGTGCCAGATGGGCAGGGTTTGCACTTTGAGGACTATGCCATTGGTCCCATTACAGACAGGCAGGCTCAATCAAGCACTGCTCAAAATAAAACAAATACTATTTGAACTCAGGTCTGGGTCGCACTCATTAGGGAACGCCACAGAAAAAGTTTCAAAAACGGAAAATGTTAATGAGTGTTTCTTATTGGACAAGTCCAGGTAGTCCCTGCCTGTTTCAGTCCATTTGGTGCCTAATGAATAATCACCCTGATCTCTACACACCTCCAGTTCCCTGAGCTGCTTCTCAGTGGGCTTCTTGCTGGTGATCTTGGCCTTGTAGAGCTCTCTGTAATGCTTGACTGTCTGCCGGTGGCAGCGGATGTGCTGCCACGACCACATGTGCAGCCGCGGCTTCACGTCCACCTCCATGATGCCTGTGATCACATACTGCCACCTGGATGACATACACAAGCAGTGACACAGTCACTACGGAACCAGTATGTGTACATCAAGGTAACTCAATTGATTGGGAAAATGTATCTAGTAATCTTATACTGGATGGCATAAAACATAACACAATGATCAATTAAATGCATTCACTCATTCACCATCTAAACATCAACAATAAACAACATTTTTGTCATTGTGACAAAATAATTTTTTGTAGAAGAAAGAAAAGTAAATAAAAGAAAAGTGTGAGCTCTGACCATAGATAGGCGTTGGTGTGTACATGGACATGCGGACGGTATTTCCTGTAGGGCAGGTTGCGTGACATCATATCCACTGAGCCCAGGAGCTCCAGAATGCTGATGTACTGGAGAGAAGGAAGGGGTGAGAGTTCAGGGGTCAACGAAGGGACAACGAAGATGGCAACAGAGAAGCACAGAGAGGGAAACAATAATTTAAATGTGTAGAAATTCTAACTCTGGGCAACGCCCATCACGCAAAAAAATGAGCGTTGTAATGAGCGTACTGTAACATTTCAAATAGACGGGATGGTATATAATCCAATGCGAGTTCCGATTGTGTGAATGGCATGCATCAGTTTACTTCACTGTAGTTAAATAATAGTCACCCTCCTTACTATGCACATTGTTGAAGAAATGTTTCAAATTAAATCCGGCTGCAGATTTAAATGATTTTTATGGTACATATTGGTGCTCTTTTGCTCGATTAAAATGTTGTATCTTTCTCGCTCTCATATCTCCCTCCATCACCTGTGGTCTGTTGAGCTCCACAGCCACCTCTCTTAGGTTGACCACCAGGTCCACCTTGGGAGAGGAGAAGTCCACATCTGACCGGGGGTTCATGCGCAGCTTCGCATCAGCCGTTATCGGACGAAAAACTGCCAGCAATGAACAGGAAAATAAGGTTATTAATAAGATACCGAATTAAACAACAATTCCACCGTGGGCCTTCATAATGAGAAGATATCTTGAATTACAATAAAAACTCCAATGACTACACTGAGTGAGATTTAATTCCATGTATCAGGTGGGTGACAACATGACTATCAAGACTCTGATCCAGACGTGAATGTCGTCACACCCCTATATCGACTGGGTGACACTTACTGAAATCATGGTTCATGGGGGTGGAACCCCCCGGGATGCTGTCCTGGAGGCATCGCTGTGGAAATGCGACAGACAGGAAGAGATGCTTCGTTAGACGTCACAGATAGACATAATCACTCTCACTTAAGGGACCCACCGCTCCGTGACGCCACTGAATGATGGCACAGTGACTTACCAGGGCCTCATCTGGCATGTGATTGGAGTACAGCATCGAGTTCACGTTCCAGTAAGCAAAGAGATTGTCCAACTGGACGAGCTGAGGAGAGGAAAAAGCATAACAGAAAACAGCTTAGAATGCTGTTGACAGTATAACAGTGTAATAATGTATGTATGTAAAACTCATGTACAGTATAGCAAATGCTGTGGACTGACTACCTTGAAAAACAGCTTGGCTTTCTCATCCAGGAGACAAGGCATCCAGTTCCCATCTGCAGTCTGTGGGGTCACATAGTTTTGGGGTTGAGAGGTTACGTGATATGGTTTCAGGGTCAGATCAGAAATAGACCATAAACCTGACCACAACCAAGACATCTCATATCTCACATCCAGACGTTAACTAAATCGAACCACTGTAATTGAGCTTGTATATCTACAATGAATGACAGATTTCACGAGGAGGGGTGAATACACACGTTACCTGAAGGCTGAGGTTCTGCAGTGACACTCCAAATGAAAATGGGCAATTGGGGTTCGTGACCTGAGAGTGAGAGAAAGGTACAGTCATGAAATACAGTAATAATATACACATTTAAATGTTGTAGTACAACTGTAGTACACTGGGCAGAATACACACATCATCCTCATAGCGGACGTGGATGTTGGAGATCTTCACTTGAAGGTTCTTGATCACCTGCGTCACAAGTTTCTCCACAAAGGTGTCCTGCTTCTCAAGTGCAGGGTTTTCTGTGGAATTAATTAACATATTACAGTACACGCATTCAAGCCACAGTCCTGAGTCTGTTTCAGCCCAATGCTAGCCCTGCAACTTAATGAAATTATGACATTTACTTAAGAGAGGTTTGAAGATGTAATGAAAGCGTGACTCACAGACAGACACATGAACTCTGACCTTGTTCTGCTGCTTTCTGTTTGGTCTCTTCGATCCTCTGGAGCTCCCTCTGACGAGCCTCCTGGAGCTGTTTCTCCTCCTTCTCTGCATCATACTTTATACCTGAAACACGCAAACATTAAGACACACACACACACACACACACACACACACACACAACAGCTAGGTTTCTTACTGGCTGTGGGCACGATGAGTAGGTAGACTCCATCCAGTGTGGCTTCCACTGACTGTGTGTACAGATTCTTCCATGGAATCTTCAACTCCAAGCGTCCTGACAGAACCACACACACACACACATAGTAGAGAGAGAACAAATAGGAAAAAGATTGAAGAGTGAGAAAGACAGAGAAGGACGATAACAGTAAATGTTGTATGGTAATGGTAGGAGGTGTTGGGTTGAGAGTCATCGGACAAATCTTACCTATATGCCCTGCTCTTACTTTAAAAGGAATGTCAAGTTGGCTCTGAAACAAGAACAAAAATACTCAGCACAATCCAATGTGAATGTACCTACATAATTAACATTTAACCACTGATACGTTTAGTCGTAGGCCTAGCCATTCATGTAAAACATACCAAGGCATTTTCTTTTATTTCAAGATTTCTGAGCACGGCATCACCTAGAAAAAAGAAAGCAAGCATATTTGTTTAAAGGGCGACTGCACTTCCTTATTTGGCCTCGTTTTGAAGATTACTCACTAAGAAATGCTAGCAGCCATGACTGAAGCCAAATGAGAGTTGTCTTACTCTTGGGGGTGTGGTTTGATGTAGGTGTGTTATGTTGGCATGTCGTACCCTGGCAAGTACTGTTGTTTGCCCCTCCTTAGTCACCGTAGCAACAACAGCCACTTCCTCAAAAAAGTAACTTCTTTAAAATAGTCAAGATAAATCAAGAAATACGTAATTACATTTAGACATTTTTGCCGAGGACGTCTTAGTCGCGCAATTTTACATCTAGGTAAGGTACTTGGTGCAGTCATTCTCAAGTTGAAACATTTCCATGAAAAACTAGAAAAACTAGTCAGTGCACTGCATACAGTCTATTGAGTGTGGAAAGTCTGGCTGCACGCTCAGGACTGATTTCTGAGAACAATAACATGTCTACAACTTCATCATCTGCAAGCTGTCAAACTATCGTAAATAAAGCACAAGCTACACGTTCTTTATCAGTGCCCCAAATCACTTGCTAGCTAGGTAAGTTCCAACTTGGTGTTTGTCAATGAAGCTAGCAAGTAGTAGCTAGCAGGCACATTGAGCAGTCAGGCCACAATCAGCTTATCAAGTCACTGGCGAGTGGCGACATGTGTACTTCAGTGTTGTTTTGTACAACTTTCTCACTATTACCAGAGTGCGCGTCTGTCTGGCAGTGTTTCATAGGGAATCATGTTACAAAACAGGTAGTTGCAGTTGGGACAGAAGTGCGCTCTGATCGTCTCAATTCAAATTTTGCCCCAAAAAGTGACTGACACTATCAAACACATCAGTAAGTGGCCACTCCATTAAGGGCTCAGGGCCAAGTGTTATTTTAACATGGGCGACGCGTTGTCTTATGGAAACAAGTCTGAGGCACTGCATAATGGTCAGATCTGTCTCACTGTCTGGAGGTTCTGACTCGTACGATTGGATAGAGCACGCACAGTTGATTGAGCGCAATCAGCACAGCTGCTTCTCTCATGTTAGTGGGCACTGGGCACGTTGGCATCATCGTAATCCATACCTAACCCTCCAGTAACTCAGTTTTGGAAGTGACTGACTGACCAAAATTATCCTATTTACACTTTGTAGTCAATTTTGACACTATAATTAATGTTTCTGACTCATACCGATGCCACATTGGCCGCTTAAAACCAGATAAGTTGGTTCTAAGGGGCAGTTGACCTTTAAAATGATTCAATAAGCACTGACACATGAATATACACTGAGTGTACAAAACATTATAAACACCTGCTCTTTCCATGACAGACTGGCCAGGTGATCCCTTATTGAGGTTACTTGTTAAATCCACTTCAAATCAGTGTACATGAAGGGAATGAGACAGGTTAAAGAAGGATTTTTAAGCCCCGAGACAATTGAGATATGGATTGCGCATGTGTGCCATTCAGAGGGCGAATGGGCAAGACAAAATATTTAATTGCCGTTGAACAGGGTATGGTAGTAGGTGCCAGGCGCACCGATTTGTGTCAAGAACTGCAACGCTGCTGTGTTTATTTACGCTCAACAGTTTCACGTGTGTATCAAGAATTGTCCACCACCTAAAGGACATCCAGCTGACTTGACACAACTGTGGGAAGCATTGGAATCAACATGGGCCAGCATCCCTGTGGAACGCTTTCGACACCTTGTAGAGTCCATGACCCGACGAATTGAGGCTGTTCTGAGGGAAAAAAGGGGAGGGGGTGCAACTCAATATTAGGAAGGTGTTTAATGTTTTGTACACTCAGTGTACATCACTAATAAATGCATAGTACCATGAGGTTAGAAGCATACGGCCAAGCCTAAGCTGACAAATCACTTCGCCTAATTCCACTGTACATTTTCATTCAAAGCATATATTGGCAAGCGGCAACGTATGTTATCAGGTGCCCAGATATTCTTCACAGAGCCCGCATTTCAGTAGACAATTTTGTGCTTTGTCTGTTGGTAAGGTGTCAGGCCTTGGACTTAGAATAAATGATCATATATTTCTAAAATGAAATATGCCTAGATACTGTTTAGACCAGTGGTCACCAACCGGTTGATCTTCAAGGCATTCCTAGTTGATCACCAAAAGCCAATGATAAAGGCCTGCGCTCCTTTTCGTGTTTACATTTGTTTTGTGTTGCGCTGTTGGCGGTAGGAGTAGTTGATTCAGAAGCCCTGAGCACCAGGTAAGCAAAGTGTTCCCATTAGACAAACTACGCCTACCCGGCGGAACGGGAGATATGTGACTAAATCAAGTGCGCCTACTGCGATGGCCAATCGGATAGCTCAAAATCACTGTGCCTACA
The DNA here is from genome assembly GCF_964263955.1 of Coregonus lavaretus. Taxonomy (NCBI): domain Eukaryota; kingdom Metazoa; phylum Chordata; class Actinopteri; order Salmoniformes; family Salmonidae; genus Coregonus; species Coregonus lavaretus. The sequence goes on from NC_140004.1 coordinate 11,356,885, forward strand.
GCTTCCACGACCCCGGCCACAGCAAAGTTTGATACTAGCCTACGTTAGATTTCATAACTTTTAAAATCATGACCAGAGAGAGACTGTCAAAGAATACAGCAAAGAGCTGCTGTTTTTATGAGTGAGTTCATGTTTAAGTTTTATTCAGCAGTCCAAAGGACATATGAAAAAATCCCTCGTTATGTCAAGATCACAATATATTTATCTAATGATCATGACATAACAAAAGTTGTTTTGTCGAGATCACGAGATAAACTCTATAAATAGGAGTGGACGTATTGGTAATAGATTGACAGTATGGCTGAGGCGGCAGAGCCCACCGTGGATAGGCGCATATGTTTTTATTGATTGCTAAACTAAGGGATGGTACATTTCATGCTAACATCATGCTTTCATTTGTGTTTGGAGCTCATTATCAGTTTAAGTTAGAATGTTAGCAAGCTAAATGTCCCCTACCTTGAGCTAAGACCCACTGGGGCATCTAAGCCCTCGTGTGGCATTTAAGCCCTGAACAATGCCTGACAGGCAGCCCTGTCTCCCAGGCTGTGTCACTCCCAAGACCACAAACAATCGCATGCAAGCAACAACGCAGCTAACTTGGCTAGTCTTGTCAGTGAGCGAGTGAGCGAGCTAGCTAGTCTTGTTAGCTATCTAGCTAGCTTGTTATCTATGCTGTTTGTTAGCTTGCATAACTGATATGTGTATAATTTTAAGGGACACTTCATGATTTATGGGTAATGTTTAAATGTACAGAGTGTGTGACCTCCGTTCCTAACAGGCTGATCAGATTTAATTTCAGCCTCAGAGGCTGATAAGTCAGGATTCTGCCTTGTAGGCTGTTTCATAGGTAAAGCTCCCTGCAGGCAGATTAGCAGTCAGTGCACTATGTATATGATCAAGACTGGGTTTGCTCTATTCCTGGCATGCTGATGAGATTCAATAGAAGCCTCAGAGGCTGATAAGTTAGGATGCTGCCTTGTAGGCTGTCTGCAAGGAGATGTACATATGAAACAGCTTACAAGGCAGCATCCTGGAAACCACATATCCTGAGGCCGCATTTTTTGTAGCTGAGGATTTTTACAAAGCAAATTTGAGGAACACGCTACTGAAGTTGTATCAACACATTGCCTTGTAGTACTCGCGCTACAAAAACTCTCGACCACTGTTACTCTCCCTTCCGGGATGGCTACAAGGCCCTCCCCCGCACTCCCTTCGGCAAATCAGATCACGACTCCATTCTGCTCCTCCCTTCCTATAGGCAGAAACTCAAACAGGAAGTACCCATGCTAAGGTCTATTCAACACTGGTCTGACCAATCAGAATCCATGCTTCAATATTGTTTTGATCACGCGGACTGGGATATGTTCCAGGTTGCCTCAGAATAACATTGAGGTATACACGGACACGGTGACTGAGTTCATCAGGAAGTGTATAGGGGATGTTGTTCCCACTGTGCCTATTAAAACCTACCCAAACCAAAAACCGTGGATAGATGGCAGCATTCTTGCAAAACTGAAAGTGCGAAGCTCCGCATTCAACCACGGCATGGTGACTGGGAATATGGTTGAATACAAACAGTGTAATTATTCCCTCTGTAAGGCAATAGAACAGGCAAAACGTCAGTACAGAGAAAGTGTAGTTGCAATTTTGGCAGGGTCTACAGACAATCACGGATTACAAAAGGGAAAACCAGCCACGTCGTGGACACAGACATCTTGCTCCCGGACAAGCTAAACACCTTCTTCGCCCGCTTTGAGGATAACACAGTGCCACCGATGCGGTCCGCTCCCAAGGACTGTGGGCTCTCGTTCTCCGTGGCCGACGTGAGTAAGACATTTAAGCATGTTAACCCTCGCAAGGCTGCCGGCCCAGACGGCATCCCTAGCCGCATTCTCAGAGCATGCGCAGACCAGCTGACTGGAGTGTTTACGGACATATTCAATCTCTCCCTATCCTAGTCTGCTGTCCCAACTTGCTTCAAGATGTCCACCATTGTTCCTGTACCTAAGAAAGCAAAAGGTAACTGAACTAAATGACTATCGCCCTGTAGCACTCACTTCTGTCATCATGAAGTGCTTTGAGAGGCTAGTTAAGGATCATATCACCTCTACCTTACCTGACACCCTAGACCAACTTCAATTTGCAAACCACCCCAATAGATCCACAGATTATGCAATCACCATTGCACTGCACACTGCCCTATCCCATCTGGACAAGAGGAATACCTATGTAAGAATGCTGTTCATTGACTATAGCTCAGCCTTCAACACCATAGTACCCTCCAAGCTAATCATTAAGCTTGGGTCCCTGGGTCTGAACCCCGCCCTGTGCAACTGAGTCCTGGACTTCCGGACGGGCCGCCCCCAGGTGGTGAAGGTAGGGAACAACACCTCCATTACGCTGATCCTCAACACAGGGGTGTTGTGTGCTCAGGCCCCTCCTGTACTCCCTGTTCACCCATGACTGCATGGCCACGCACGCCTCCATCTCAAATCATCAAGTTTGCAGACGACAACAGTAGTAGGCCCGATTACCAACAATGACAAGACAGCCTACAGGGAGGAGGTGAGGGCCATGGCGGAGTGGTGCCAGGAAAATAAACTCTCCCTCAACGTCAACAAAACAAAGGAGCTGATTATGGACTTCAGGAGACAACAGAGAGAGCACGCCCCTATTCACATTGACGGGACCGCAGTGGAGAAGGTGAAAAGCTTTTTTCTTTTTTTGTCATTTAGCAGACGCTCTTATCCAGAGCGACTTACAGTTAGTGAGTGCATACATTATTATTATTTTTTACATACTGGCCCCCCGTGGGAATTGAACCCACAACCCTGGCGTTGCAAACGCCATGCTCTACCAACTGAGCTACATCCCTGAGGATCACTGACAATCTGAAATGGTCCACCCACACAGAGAGTGTGGTGAAGGCGCAACAGCACCTCTTCAACATCAGGAGGCTGAAGAAATTCGGCTTGGCCCATAAGACCCTCACAAACTTTTACAGATGTACATTTGAGATCATCAAGGACATCAACCACCCAAGCCACGGCCTGTTCACCCCGCTATCATCCAGAAGGCGAGGTCAGTACAGGTGCATCAAAGCTGGGACCAAGAGACTGAAAAACAGCTTCTATCTCAAGGCCATCCGACTGTTAAATACCCATCACTAGCCGGCTACCACCCGGTTACTCAATCCTGCACCTTTAGAACCTGCTGCCCTAAGTACATAGACATGGAACACTAGTCACTTTAATAAGGTTTACATACTGTTTTACTCATTTCATATTCATATACTGTATTCTACAGTATTTTAGTCAATGCCACTCAGACATTGCTCCTCCTAATATTTATATATTTCTTAATTCCATTATTTTAGATTGTTTATTGTTGAGAATTGTTAGATACTACAGCACTGTTGGAGCTAGGAACACAAGCATTTGGCTAAACCCGCAATAACATCTGCTAAATATGTATGTGAACAATACAATTTGATTTGATACAGTGCTGCCTTTCAGGCATCGTTCAGGGCTTAAAGGCCCCACATCGCCATCAATGCAGCCACAGGACTCCTTGATGAAGTGGTCATTGCACATCTGAACAAATGAATGGATGATGCATGGTACTTTTGATTATCTCATGATCTCGACAAAAAACGTTTGTTATGTTGTGATCATGAGAGAAATAAGTTGTGATCGACATAACAAGGGAACTATTTTATTTATTCATATGTCCTCTCTGGACTTTAGTCGTTTTTATTCAACACTATTACAAAACATAAAACGCGCTTCTCCCAACTTCCACTCGCGCTGCAGCTGAAATGAATGAGTAGCCAAGTGTATTGATAGCCCTGCGTATTTATTATTATTAGCAGCTCATTGTGTCTATTTTAATATTGAGGAATATTTCACTTTCTCTGGTAATAGGAACAACATTAAATTGTGCATGAGGCAGATGCGGAGCGACTCGAGTTTCGCCATCAGGTGGAATACTGTGTCCCCTCTCTCTGGTCAGTCTCACCGGAGGAAAGGAAGGAGAGAGCAGGGACCGTGAGAGGCAGACCCTCTGCTGCTCTCTCCCTCCCTGCGCTGAGATCTCGGCTTGCTTTGACTGTGAAAGTGATCTTGACTCAGAAACGGTTGGTGACCACTGGTATAGCCTATGCTATGAGAGATTGACATGTAATCAGCAAGAAGGCACTGAATAATCTTCAATTTAAGCCATAGTGTACGTGTGAATATATATGTCATACAGCTAGTAGTACTAGCTAGTAGGTCAATAAAGTAGCTAGGCCAGTGTGTCGTCTAAGCACTTGACATTAGCTAATGCAGGGGTTCCCAAACCTTTTCACTCAGGGCCCCCATTCCAGCATTGGCTAACATCCCGCGCGCAACACGTCTATTTTTATGGGCACAAGCACTGTTCATGTTCACAAGCCTGTTCACACCCCTCTTGTTGGTGGAGAGAATTTTGCAGGTTTAAAGCTTATTTCCTGAAATTCCACACATTTTGTCATTAACATTTTAGTCATTTAGCAGACGCTCTTATCCAGAGCGACTTACAGTTAGTGAGTGCATACATTCATACTGGCCCCCCGTGAGAAACGAACCCACAACCCTGGTGTTGCAAGCGCCATGCTCTACCAACTGAGCTACACGGGACCATGTAGGTCATGGTTGCAAAGAACATTAAGCAGTTTTAAAGCTAATTTTCTTGCAATTCTATACATTTTGCCATGTCTAATGTGATATTTGAGTGACAAATTACAACAATATCTATGGGCTAAAAAACCTAAATAAAAAAAATGTAGCTGACATGGGCTAGATGTTCTGTTATAAAGTTATAAATAGCGCTCTAAGGTATGCAATGACTAACATGACAAGAGGAACGGATGATTCATTCTACTATTACAACTTTCAAGAGTACGTTTAAAGCCGGACTGAGTTCCTGTAAAATAAATATGTATATAAACACACACACACACACACACACACACACACCTCGCGCCCAGCTCACAGTTTGGGAACCACTGAGCTAATGTACCGTTAGCCTAATTTAGCTCTAAACGGGAGTGACCACTGGGACTTTTGGACATTTTATTTTTTAGGTTGGGCTTGAAAGCAAACCTGGAAAGATACACTACATGACCAAAAGTATGTGGACACCTGCTGGTCAAACATCTCATTCCAAAATTATGGCCATTAATATGGAGTTGGTCCCCCCTTTGCTGCAATTTCAGCCTCCACTCCTCAGGGAAGGCTGGATGTTGGAACATTGCTGCGGAGACTTGTTTCCATTCCGCCACAAGAGAATTAGTGAGGTCGGGCACTGATGTTGCGCGATTAGGCCTGGCTCGCAGTCGGCGTTCCAATTCATCCCAAAGGTGTTCGATGGGGTTGAGGTCAGGGCTCTGTGCAGGTCAGTCATGTTCTTCCACACCAATCTCGACAAACCATTTCTGTATGGACCTCACTTTGTGCACGGGGGCATTGTCATGCTGAAACAGGAAAGGGCCTTCCCTAAACTATTGCCACAAAGTTGGAAGCACAGAATCGTATAGAATGTAATTGTATGCTGTAGCGTTAAGATCTACCGCCACTGGTACTAAGGGACCTAGCCTGAACCACAGAAAAACAGCCCACTATTCCTCCTCCACCAAACTTTACAGTTGGCACTATGCAGTCGGGCAGGTAGTGTTCTCCTGGCATCCGCCAAACCCAGATTCACCCGTCGGACTGCCAGATCGTGAAGCGTGATTCATCACTCCAGAGAATGCGTTTCCACTGCTCCAGAGTCCAATGGTGGCGAGCTTTACACCACTCCAGCTGACGCTTGGCATTAAGCATGGTGATCTTAAGCTTGTGTGCGGCTGCTCCGCCATGGAAACCCATTTCATGAAGCTCCAGACAAACAGTTATTGTGCTGAATTTGCTTCCAGAGGCAGTTTGGAACTCTGCAATGAGTGTTGCAACCGAGGACAGACGATTTTTACTCGCTTCAGCGGTCTCGTTCTGTGAGCTTGTGTGGCCTACCACTTTATGGCTGAGCCATTGTTGCTCCTAGACGTTTCCACTTCACAATAAAAGCACTTACAGTTGACCGGGGCAGCTCTAGCAGGGCAGAAATTTGACGAACTGTAACATCCTATAAAGGTGCCACGTTGAACGTCACTGAGCTCTTCAGTAAAGCCATTCTAATGCCAATGTTTGTCTATGGCTGTGTGCTTCATTTTATACACCTGTCAGCAACGAGTGTGGCTGAAATAGCCGAATCCACTAATTTGAAGGGGTGTCCACATACTTCTGTATATATAGTGTAGCTATCTAACTAGATTAGCTGGTAAATTCAAGCTAACGTTAGCCAATTTAGCTAGCTAGCCGATTTAATAGCTAGCTAGAAAAAACTGTAATATCCTGTAGCTAGCTAGCCAGATGGCTACACACCCTTGCTAACAAACAAGCAAGTACTGTAGTAGCTAGCTAGCTAGTAAACTTGCCCCCAGCAAACAAGCACAGCAGCCTTGTCTTACGCTATCATCCGAGACGACAATCATGACAGCTGCAGGATTCTGAATTGACATTAAGCTAACTAGCAAAGGGTGGTTAGCAAGCAAGCTAACCGTAACACAGAATCGTTACCTCCCCAAATCCCGAGCTTGAGTTGTGAGCTGTCAAGGTTTACAACGTAATCCCCTAAAAACCTGTTTAGGACATCTACTACCACGCTTTCGAAGACCATGTTGCTGTCTCGTTCACCTCTTGGTCACCATGTTTACAATCAGTTTGAACTCGCTCGCCTGTCGCTAATAATGACAGCTGGCTGGTCCAGTTTCCTGAAATATCCAACGGCGCCCGGTCACGTGGACGGTCCTGACGCCATGCGGTTGCGTCAGTAGATTATTCTCTTTGGAGTAGCTGATGCAAGGCTCTCGAGATCCCATATTAATTGTCCTCTTCCTCTTGCCAAATATAGTAGATTTACGTTACTATCCATGACAGAATAGGAACCATAGTTATGGTCCACGATTATTTCACCTTTATTTAACCAGGTAAACCAGTTGAGAACAAGTTCTCATTTACAATTTTTTTTTTTTTTTTTTTTTTTTTGTCTGCTACAACTGAGACCTGGCCAAGATAACAACAACACAGAGTTACATATGGGGTAAAACAAAACATAAAGTCAAAAATACAACAGAAAATATATATACAGTGTGTGCAAATGTAGCAAGTTATGGAGGTAAGGCAATAAATAGGCTATAGTGCAAAATAATTACAATTAGTAATAACACTGGAATGATAGATGTGCAAGAGATGATGTGCAAATAGAGATACTGGGGTGCAAATGAGCAAAATAAATAACAATATGGGGATGAGGTAGTTGGGTGGGCTAATTTCAGATGGGCAGGTGCAGTGATCGGTAAGGTGCTCTGACAACTAATGCTTAAAGTTAGTGAGGGAGATAAGAGTCTCCAGCTTCAGAGATGTTTGCCATTGACCCTAATTAGTGGTGAACAGGTATACATTTATAAAAACGCTGAAAAAAGCGGTCATGGCTTGAAAGGATCCAGCTTTTGTAAAATTTACGTCACACCTAGGTCACACCTACAGCATCTTTGTGCAAAATGGTACTCAGGCAGCATCATCTGGACATGTGTGCAACAAAGGTTCAACATTCACCTGCTACGATTTCTGTCAAGCTGTAGCAGAAGGTGAATGTTGAACTTTTGTTGCACACATATACAGATGACGCTGCATACCTAGCAGAAAAACGTTGTAGGATTGATTGAGGAGTCAAGAGTTGGCGGTTCATAGCAGGTTATGAGAATTAACGTAGCAGGTTAGGAGAATTAGGTAAGGTAAAGGGTTAGGGTTAGCTAAAATGCAAAACATTTAAACTTTTGAAGATAATTGGACAAAAGATGGATCCCTTCTAGCCATGACCCTGAAAATACTAAAGTATGGGTAACTCATAGAGAAAGATAGAGGTCTCATCTTTATATATGTTCCATTATAACGTCTGTGACTGCATCAGCAGCGCCATTGATGCCTTGATCACACCTACAGTGTTATTGTGCAAAATGGTACGCAGCATCATTTACATTTTAGTAATTTAGCAGACACTCTTATCCAGAGCGACTTACAGTTAGTGAGTGCATACATTTTTCATACCCGTGGGAATCGAACCCACAACACTGGCATTGCAAGCGCCATGCTCTACCAGCTGAGCTACAGGAGGCCTGGATATGGATCTGGAAGGATATGTGTGCAACAAAAGTTCAACATTCACCTTCTGCTACCATTTCTGTCAAGCCGTCTACGCATACAGTTTGACACATACTTTTGATAAATCCAATGTATGTGTAACCAGTGCTGTGCTGCACCGCTGTAGCTCTGCGTTGTGTGATTGAGGCGTGAGGCTACAACCAAGGGCCCAAGGTTCCGGTCTAGAAGCATGGTTTCCACTGATCCTACAGGTTTGCTTCGGTAGTGCAGTTTAACTGACGCCCGGCCCAGAAAGACAATTTCCATAGATGGCCACATAGAGAAATCAGACTAGAAATTCCTACTAAGACGTTTTAGTCATCACCATTGTGCACAAAACATCCATTGAATTACTAAAATAATTGTCGCTGAGGCCGATTTTTGTTTTTCATCACTCACAGCCGAAGATATACCATTTATATTCATCCAACGTCTACCATGTTTTTGGATGACGTGATGATGTCATTGCTGTTTGCACTGCTCCCGGTGCGCAATGAGTGCTAGTGCGCATGTGATGTTGGTCCATATAAATCGGATGCAACCCGGACATAGACGGTCCATGAATCGGCGTCTGCAAACGTGAATAGATAACCTTAAAAACAACTGTTGGACATCTTGGATGCAGTCTCCAGTTCTTATTCTACCTCAGTGGCTACAACCCATAGGAATCCCGAACCAGTTGAATACTTTGACCACTTTAAAATGGTGGAAACATGGTGGCCACTAGAGGCTTCCATCATTCTCTATGGGGTAACTGCGTATGTGGAGTGTGTCTGAAAGTGGGCGTTGCGAAACAAGTGGGAGGATCAACACCAGTGGGTGTCTCGAAAGTCGAAACCTAACAGCTAATTGGGGAGATTGGTTGCCACTCAAGACTGTTTTGCTTGGCTGCTTCCTGCTTCCTTGTAGCGTTTTAGCTGAACCGGTTAGGCAGGTTAAGATAATTAACATGGCAGGTTAGGAGAATAAACGTAGCTGGTTAGTATAATTAACATGGTAGGTTAGGAGAACTAATTTAGCAGATTAGGAAAATTAACGTGGCAGGTTAGGAGAACTAACATAGCAGGACAGGAGAATTAACGTGTCAGGTTAGGATAATTAACGTGTCAGGTTAGGAGAATTAACATGGCAGGTTAGGAGAATTAACGTGGCAGGTTAGGAGAATTAACATGGCAGGTTAGGAGAATTAACGTGTCAGGTTAGGAGAATTAACATGGCAGGTTAGGAGAATTAACGTGGCAGGTTAGGATAATTAACGTGGCAGGTTAGGAGAATTAACATGGCAGGTTAGGAGAATTAACGTGGCAGGTTAGGAGAATCAACATGGCAGGTTAGGAGAATTAACATGGCAGGTTAGGAGAATCAACATGGCAGGTTAGGAGAATTAACGTGGGCTTAAACTGACGGAATTTGATGGGGATTTGTTTATTATGTTACTTAGATTGACGCACGGGTGCGTCAATAGATAATAGCCGCATGTGCTCACTCCCGCAGAAATCCTTTGTGGAAAATATCATTTCTGTTTCATTCAGCTATGTTCAATTGTATTGTTCTTACTATAAAATAATACAAAATAATGCCAAGGAAATTATAAGCAAATATTGCCTTCTAAATGAAGTAGTGTAGCCCACAGCCATATGGCATAGCCAGATCAGGGCCTAACATAAAGACAACTCAGAATATGCTATTCCGTTCTTCTGAAAATGGCTACATTTTCTTCATAATGTTCCTTTAGACCTAAATAACGGATTTATTGTGATGGTGTAGGATGTATTAAATGGATTTATTTAAAAAAAAAAGTAATGTAGATGTTCCAAAAGTCTGCATCAGTGGCTTGTAGGCTATGCAGTGGAAGCCGGACATGCAAAACATGTTTATGTTAATTAACGGTCAATTACGTGATACTGGCAGTTATTTGCATGACAATCACCTGATGACTAAATGTAATGACCGCCACATCCCTAGGTATAAGCATTAAGCTAAAATAGCATACATTCGTCAGAATCCAAAGGTGAATCAAGTACCATGTTGCTTATACCTTTCCAGTCTGTTAAAATATAGTGGGAGCCAACAGTCTAATTAGGAGGGTTTGAGCACACAGAGTAAACCTGAGAATAAAAATATGGTGAAAATATAGGTTTTATTTACAGTGCAGTCCAATGACAACAGTGCAAAAGTGATAGTCGAACTTGGACACAGGGCAAAATACCTAAATAGCCTAAAACATACAAGAGAGATACAACACATGTTGTTTCACAACCAGTTATCCACAACAATCAAGCATAAAGGCTACCTGAACTTGACACTCCCAAAACGGGCTAAACCATTCACACATAATCAAACAGGTAGGTTTTTACATGACCGGTCAAAATGTGCATATCAAAAACATATAGACACAAAACACTATAGACAACATAATTAATGATAACTGCAGTCACTGACTATATCACTGACCATATCAAATATACCCCAAACGAAATAAACCAATGCAATAGAGTACCACAGTATGAGTCATAATGCCCATAAAGGGAAATGGTTCCAATAGTTTTTCCACCATTCATTTTTCCCATAGGGGATTTTAGAAGCACTTAAAATCAGCTAACCACATCATGTTATAGCAATCTGGTGCCTGACGGCACAGTCGATGACTAGGCATGCTACCATTGGTTGATGCATGCGTTCACACTATACATCCACATCACGCAGTGAAACATAGAAGTCATTGGGCGCCTTCGAGCGGATCACTTTTGTCAAGTGGTTGACCATAGTTGGTCACCGCCTTTCAAAGTCTGTTGCAATATGGTTATAAAAATTGACTGACTTGCGACTACATGTCGACTGCATGAACTCAAACTCATTCCACGGAGGGCCGAGTGTCTACCGGTTTTCGCCCTTGTACTTGATTGATGAGTAAGGAATTCGCCTCACCTGTTTGTCTAGGTCTTAATTGAAAGGATAAAATGAAACCCTGCAGACACGGCGCCCTCTGTGGAATGAGTTTGACACCCCTGCTCTAACCAATGAGTTGTATACATGTTATGTTTCCAGTTTGTGAGTGTGTGATATGGGGGTATAGAAACGTTTATTTCAACATTTATACAGACAAACTTTTATAAACAATAGCAGCTATGTTGACACTGCCATGTTGATCTGAGCCTTGCTGTTGGAAAACCAATACAGTGTACGACATTCGGCTGTCGCAGATGCACCTCCCCCGACTTAATTTGCTGACTTCGTCTACTGTCGGTTTCGTTAGGCTTACTGCTTGAACACACCCATTTACTTTCAATGGAAGGAAAGCGAGAGAAGCAGAGTGGGCGGGGGGACCGCTGAGCGATGTGAGCATGGGCGAGGGAGCTGAACAGGACAGGACTAATGTTGGGGATACAAATCCTCCGCGATATCGCTACGAGAGTGACCAACCGAAGCTCACCATAGCTTCCAACCCCTACTGGACTGGCTGACAATGGCTGTTAATACCATAGAGATAGATAGAGGACTCATCTTTATATCTCTACCATTTTAGCGTCTGTGACATCATGGGCAGCGCCATTGGGGCTACAACCCATAGGAATTCCCACCCAGTTACCTATTTTGACTACTTAAAAAAAGTATGGTGGAAGCCCTCAATGGCGCTGACCATGCTTAAACAGCCTTTTTGCCAGTAGATGCCTATTTCATTCTCTATGGTTGAGATGTAGCACTACCTTGCTTGCTTGCTAGCTTGTTAACACCCACATGAGTGCGAGGCTAGCGTGGCTAGGCGAGTGCCGCTTTTATAGTGTGAACGCTCTGTGACGTTGCATTTCCACAAAATACTATGGGTGTGATTAAACAAGGGAGCCCAATTCATTTTCAATGGAGGGAAGTGAAGCGGGCGGGGGGACCATTGTACAATGCCAACATGGGCGAGGGAGCGTGAACAGAGCGGGACCAAAGTTGGGTAAAGCTGAACTTTATGCAAATGCTAGTGACCAATCGAAGCTAACTATAGTTTCCAGCCCCTACTGGATTGCCTGTTAATACCTAGCCTACTTGCTAGCATTTACATTTTACATTTAGCAGACGCTCTTATCCAGAGCGACTTACAGTTAGTGCATACATTATTTTTTTCATACCCCCTGTGGGAATCGAACCCACAACCCTGGCGTTGCAAACACCATGCTCTATCAACTGAGCTACATCCCTGCCGGCCATTCCCTCCCCTACCCTGGACGATGCTGGGCCAATTGCGCGCCGCCCCATGGGTCTCCCTGTCGCGGCCGGCTACGACAGAGCCTGGATTCGAACCAGGATCTCTAGTGGCACAGCTAGCACTGTGATGCAGTGCCTTAGACCACTGCGCCACTCGGGAGCATTCTAGCCCCCACATGAGGGCGACGCTAGAGTGGCTATCCAAATTATCGTGTTATGTGGAAATCCCTTCCCGAGCAGGGGGTCGAGACCGAAGTGTTGTGTACGTGCACCCTTTATACTATGCGGCACAACTGGAGATGGCAAACACACACACTGGTTGTAAATTAAATGTTGCAATATAACTTGTAGCACAAACTGTGTGCACTCATAAGCAAGCTCTACAAAGTTGCAGACTGTCAGAATTCTATTTGTGTTTGGCGCGGTGGAAAAGGAACGGAAGTGGGGATGGATGGTGCGGCAGACTTCACATCGCCACACAATCCCTTTAGATCTCCTCAAGTGCATAGGCTGTAGGTAGGGTTTAGAAGTTGATTTGTGATCGGACCAATGTTTCATTTGAGATGGATTTTGTCCATGAAAACATGAACCCTAGTGGCCACTAGAGGGTGCAAGCAGACTGAATTGAACCTTTAATGCCAACATGTCTAGAACCAGGTTGATTTTACTATTGATGTTTATTCCTATAGGGCAGATCTTTGGGGTTTTGAACATTTTGCCAAATACTTTTCTTTTTTTTCAATGGATAGATATCAAAGTAAAAATTCACAGCATCTCGTATCTTAAGTGTCTTTCAATGGATGGTTTTTGATTATGGGTCCAGTTAAGCACGGCAACAATTTGTTTATTATGAAAATGAAACATTGTGTAAAATTAAAAGTCAGACATTGAATAACAAAGTGACACAAACGTGTGCAGTTACAGAGAGAGAACATGCCTTGACACACACACATGCATGCTCAAACACACACACACACACAAACACACACACACACTACGCGCCGGGGTCTTTGTCTGTGCTATTAATCCAGTTCCCCTTGTTTGCCTAATTAAAGATAACTGTAATTAAGTGATTGGGAGGAACAACATGCCCGTGTCCCCTCACGCTCCGAGTGAGATGATGAATATGCAGAGGGAGTCGGGGGCCCCACCGCGCTCAGGGGTCAGGTGAGTTAAGATATACTTTATTGCGCCAATAAAAACCCAAGTGCTTCCTCTAATGGAGAGATAAATGATCCGGGAGTCAGTGGAGGACCTTTCCTTTAACCGCTGCCACAGCCGCAATTAACACTAACGAGAGACTAGAACAGTGGGTCGTAGCTAGACCCCAACGTTCTTGTGTAGCTACCGTACCGGTAGCCTCTACTGCAAGGTCTGGGTCAGTATTCATAAACCATCTCAGAGTAGGAGGGCTGATCTAGGACCAGGTCCCGCCTGTCGATTGATTATATTCTAAAAGGAAAAACTGATCCTAGATCTGCAGCACTCCTACTCTGAGACACTTTATGATTACGGACCCTGTGGCATAGGAAGCGTACCTACAGAATAATGTGAAAGCAAGCACCCTAATGTCTACGTCAATGTCAAACTGCAGAAGACAGATGGTCACCCTTGTGATGAAGAAATCTACACCTACCTGTAATGTGAGATCCTATCTCTCTTGAGTACCTATATCCTCCCTCCACTCTTTCTCTCACTCTCTGCTCTTAGACACATTCACTCATACATTACATACGAGCACACACACACACACACACACACAAACACACACACACACACACCCTCAGGGCTCATGTGATTGATGTGAGCTTCAGAATTAAACCTGCTCAAGCTATCCCATAATTATCCATTCCTTTGTCTGTGTGTTTTATCTAAGAGTTCATACCCAGGTCTAATGGCCCTTTGCTGCCAAACAGTACTAACACACTCACATTCTCCTTCTCTCTCTTTCCCTTTTTTGCGTTTCTCTCCCAAACCAATAACTACACACACAGACATGCTCCCATGCACATACACACACACTCATATCGCACAGACACACATAATATAAACATGTAAAGCTGACATCATAGAAATACACATACTGGTTCCTCTCTCTGTTTCTCTCTTTCCTCCTTCCCTGTAGGCCCGGTAACTCCATCCCTGTGGCCTTGGGCAGGGTCCTGTTGTCTGTACTCTCTTACTGGACAAAGAGGCTGTGGTGCAGTCGGACGGTCAGACATCCACCTATAGATCCTTAACGTCCCCTGAGGTGGGTAAAGAGACAGGGATGGGAAGGGAAATGGCTGGAATGGGTCTGAGTGTAGAGCCTAATCAGGCCGTGGATGTATTCATTAGGACACACCGTAGCGATACATTTTTTGTTGTTGTTGATTGGACAGGTTATAATAATAAATAATATGCCATTTAGCAGACGCTTTTATCCAAAGCGACTTACAGTCATGCGTGCATACATTTTTGTGTAGGGGTGGTCCCGGGGATCGAACCCACTACCTTGGCGTTACAAGCGCCGTGCTCTACCAGCTGAGCTACAGAGGACCTCAAGTTCAGGTTATCCCTCCCGGTTTCAGTCTGATTTTTTCCGTTTGGTGTCTAACGTATACGACCCATGTGTGAAAGTCTAGTAGGCTGCAGTAGATTTATTTGTAACTGTTTTATTTGTAACTGTTCATGCTTAGGGTACTGAGAAAAGCCAAACGTTTGACTTTCTCTTTTCAGCACTTTTTGAGTACTTTACCCTCTATTTCTATTGTTGAGGCCATGAATAAGAATATGAGCACTTACCCTTACCCTCCTCAAAAGGTTGGAATGTTTTTGGGAGGCTAAATGGATCTCTTCTCCAACTAGACTGTCCCCATGTGAGAAAGTGAGAGATGAAAGAGAAGAAAGGATTGAAAAAGGAGAAAGCATGGGACGGAGGCCAACAAGAATGCCCCCTGACCCCTTTTTGTAATCCATAATAAAGTGTAATAATGTCTAATCAGGTAGAATAATGTGAACCATTAACGCAGACAGCAGAATGGAGATTGGATGAGTTGCGTCAGAGGACCTTGTTCAAAGGACAACCAGAAACTGCTTACTTCAGCCAGGAGGGCATCTAGACCCTCACCTCTGAGCACTGAATCACCCTGAATCAGAGAGAGAGAGAGAGAGAGAGAGAGAGAACATAAGGGAGAGGAGGTTCGAGAGAGGAAAGGGGGGATGTAAGGGAGAGAGAGAAAGAAAGGATTGGAGAAAGAGAAAGCAAGATAAGAGGCAGTGCAAAAAGTGAACGACAATGAAAAGAGAGAGTTATTGTCATCTGCGGTCTTCTCTGGGCGACCTGCCGTTTAGAGTGCCGGCGCTGACAGCTTCTCTCTGTCGCTGGGGCCGATGGTTAATGCTGCCTAGGTGAGTTTTTCATTAGCCGGGCTTTACTGGCTCGACGGGCAGCAGACACGTCATGTGCCAACTATCCCCACCGTCGATGGGCTGGCGTGGTACAGACGGTGAGGCAGCCATTACCGAGTGGCAGCAGCTGTGGTCCGTACTGCCAGCGCCCGCTAGCAGTGAATCATATACCTTGAGGGAAAAAAGTATTTGATCTCCTGCTGATTTTGTACGTTTGCCCACTGACAAAGACATGATCAGTCTATAATTTTAATGGTAGGTTTATTTGAACAGTGAGAGACAGAATAACAACAAAAAAATCCAGAAAAACGCATGTCAAAAATGTTATAAATTGATTTGAATTTTAATGAGGGAAATAAGTATTTGACCCCTCTGCAAAACATGACTTAGTACTTGGTGGCAAAACCCTTGTTGGCAATCACAGAGGTCAGACGTTTCTTGTAGTTGGCCACCAGTTTTGCACACATCTCAAGAGGGATTTTGTCCCACTCCTCTTTGCAGATCTTCTCCAAGTCATTAAGGCTTCGAGGCTGATGTTTGGCAACTCGAACCTTCAGGTCCCTCCACAGATTTTCTATGGGATTAAGGTCTGGAGCAGGGGTGTCAAACTCATTTTAGCTCAGGGGCCACATGGAAGAAAATCTATTCCCAAGTGGGCCGGACCGGTAAAATCATGGTATATATAACTTAAAAACAACAACTTCAGATTGTTTTCTTTGTTTTAATACTATCAACATAAAACATAAAGCTGGAGCCTGAGGACAGTGTGTCCAAAATAGTACAAGCACAACATCACTATTAATCATAAAACACCTCAAGTTTATTTGAAAATTCTAAAGAAAAAGAACACAAACACACAATGCCTCAGTGATTCACAGAACTGTTTCACAGATCACAGAACTATATCAGGGTGTCATTTCTCAGGCAGAAATGTAGATACAAATAATGAAATCCTGTTCCCCAAACAAGTGCAAGAACCACAGAGTCAAGAATAGGTTAAATATACAAATAAAATAAATTAAAAACAATAGCACATCAACATAAAAACATATAAACATAAAGCTGGAGCCTGAGGACAGTGTGTCCAAAAGCACAACATCACTATTAATCATAAAACACCTCAAGTTATTTGAGATTCTGAGGACAAACAACACACAAACACACAATGCCTCAGTGATTCACAGAAGTATATCACATAACTATATCAGGGTGTCTCATGCAGCACTTTAAGTGGGGTTGCATAGTTTATTTGACTCCTGATACCTGGCATCTTTTAGCTTTCACCAGCGCATCAATATCAGGCGTCACATCCTGAGTGGCAGCCAACTTCAGGATGTGATTAAAGTGCTTGTGCGTGAGCCTTGAGCGCAGCTTTGTTTTATGTATGCTCATTACAGAGAACTTGCTCACAAAGATATGTGGTTCCAAACATGCACAACAGTTTTGCAGCAAGGGCTGTCAAGTTGGGGTAACCTGGCAAGAGATTCTGATTAAATGTGTCCAAGCCAGCTGCGGCAAATTTGCCCTTCAAATCCGAGTCACACTGCAAGTCTATTATTTCAAGTTGGATGCTGACGGGCAGATCAGAGGGATTCACGGTGAATGGCGAACAAAAAACTTTGAAGTCTTTCTCCAGTTCACCAAAAATCTGAAAGCGTTGCTCAAACTCCCTTAACAGTCCCGTTATTTTATCTTTGAACCGCTTCATGTCTGCCACATGTTGGGTCGCGCACACATTTTTCAGACAGGGGAAGTGAGCTGCATCACCACCGGCGAGTTGCGTCTCCCACAATGACAGCTTCAACTTGAAAGAACGTATGCTGTCATAATACTGCGTGGCAACTTTGTTGCGCCCTTCCAGCTGTTTGTTCAAGTTATTCAGGTGCTCTGTAACATCCACCATAAATGCAAGGTCCTGCATCCATTCTGCGGAATGAAATTCTAACACTGGTTTGCCCTTTTCTTCCATGAACTGTTCAATTTCTTCTCGTAAATCAAAGAAACGCCTCAGCACAGCACCTCGGCTTAACCATCTTACCTCAGTGTGGTATGGCAGGCCATAGATGTGGTCTTTCTCTCTGAGAAGGCTGTCAAACTGACAGTGATTCAGGCTTCTGGATCGGATGAAATTAACAGTTTGGATGACCACCTTCATGACGTTATCCATCTTTAATGACTTGCAACACAAAGCCTCCTGGTGCAAAATACAGTGAAAAGTCCAAAAATCACATCCTCCATTTGCAGATTGCACTTTCTCTCTGAACTTTGTCACAACGCCTGCTTTTTTCCCGATCATTGAGGGCGCACCATCTGTAGCCAGGCTGACAGTGCGGGACCAGTCCACTCCGACCCTGTCCAGCGCGCTGACGAGTGCAGTGAAAATATCAGCTGCTGTCGTTGTATCTGTCATCGGCACCAACTCCACAAACTCCTCGGTGACGGTCAATGTGTCATCAACTCCGCGGATGAAAATGGCCAGTTGTGCAACATCTGTAATGTCCATGCTTTCATCAATTGCAACCGAAAACGCAATAAATGACTGACTTTACTTTTTGCTTCAACTGGCTGTCCAAATCCACTGAAAGATCAGAAATCCTGTCTGCAACTGTGTTTCTTGTCAGGCTGATATTTGCAAAAGCCTGGTGCTTTTCAGGGCACACAATCTCTGCTGCCTTCATCATGCATGTTTTTACAAATTCACCCTCACTAAATGGTTTTGAAGCCACTGCGATTTCATTAGCAATGAGGTAGCTAGCTTTCACTGCAGCGTCACTGATGTCTCGGCTGTGAGTAAACACAGACTGCTGTTTCTTCAGACCCACCAACAGTTCATTCACCTTCTCTCTTCTCCGCTGTCCTTGAAAGTTGTCATATTTGTTGGCATGAAGACTCACATAGTGGCGACGAAGGTTATATTCTTTCAGCACTGCAACATGCTGTGAACACACCAAACATACAGCTTTCCCATTCAATTCCGTGAATAAATAGAAGGATGACAATTTTTCTTGGAGCACTCTGCGTCCACTTTTCTCTTTTTTGACAGAGACATATTGGGGCAATGAGGGTGCCAAAGCACATAATGTTAAAAGTAGAAGCCGTAATAAATATCGCGGGCAAAACAAAGTAGCTCATCCGGACTGGCTGCACTTGCTTGACCTATTTGCTATGCCCCGGTATAAACAGTTTGCTTGCTTAACACAATTGCTATTGCGCCATCCAGTGGACACAATTGGAACAGCAGCTTATTTTATTGAAAAATTGCAGCTCATTTTTATACTTAACAAAATCATCTCGCGGGCCGGATTAAACCCGTTTGCGGGCCTGATCCGGCCCGCGGGCCGGACGTTTGACACCCCTGGTCTGGAGACTGGCTAGGCCACTCCAGGACCTTAATGTGCTTCTTCTTGAGCCACTCCTTTGTTGCCTTGGCCGTGTGTTTTGGGTCATTGTCATGCTGGAATACCCATCCACGACCCATTTTCAATGCCCTGGCTGAGGGAAGTAGGTTCTCACCCAAGATTTGACGGTACATGGCCCCGTCCATCGTCCCTTTGATGCGGTGAAGTTGTCCTGTCCCCTTAGCAGAAAAACACCCCCAAAGCATAATGTTTCCACCTCCATGTTTGACGGTGGGGATGGTGTTCTTGGGGTCATAGGCAGCATTCCTCCTCCTCCAAACACGGCGAGTTGAGTTGATGCCAAAGAGCTTGATTTTGGTCTCATCTGACCACAACACTTTCACCCAGTTCTCCTCTGAATCATTCAGATGTTCATTGGCAAACTTCAGACGGGCCTGTATAGGTGCTTTCTTGAGCAGGGGGACCATGCGGGCGCTGCAGGATTTCAGTCCTTCTCGGCGTAGTGTGTTACCAATTGTTTTCTTGGTGACTATGGTCCCAGCTGCCTTGAGATCATTGACAAGATCCTCCAGTGTAGTTCTGGGCTGATTCCTCGCCGTTCTCATGATCATTGCAACTCCACGAGGTGAGATCTTGCATGGAGCCCCAGGCCGAGGGAGATTGACAGTTCTTTTGTGTTTCTTCCATTTGCGAATAATCGCACCAACTGTTGTCACCTTCTCACCAAGCTGCTTGGCAATGGTCTTGTAGCCCATTCCAGCCTTGTGTAGGTCTACAATCTTGTCCTTGACATCCTTGGAGAGCTCTTTGGTCTTGGCCATGGTAGAGAGTTTGGAATCTGATTGATTGATTGCTTCTGTGGACAGGTGTCTTTTATACAGGTAACAAGCTGAGATTAGGAGCACTCCCTTTAGGAGTGTGCTCCTAATCTCAGCTCGTTACCTGTATAAAAGACACCTTGGAGCCAGAAATCTTTCTGAATGAGAGGGGGTCAAATACTTATTTCCCTCATTAAAATGCAAATCAATTTATAACATTTTTGACATGCGTTTTTCTGGATTTTTTTGTTGTTATTCTGTCCCTCAGTGTTCAAATAAACCTACCATTAAAATTATAGACTGATCATTTGTTTGTCAGTGGGCAAATGTACAAAATCAGCAGGGGATCAAATACTTTTTTCCCTCACTGTACGTTAGCATGTTAGCATGATGAGGGTAACTCATCCAGGCAATCTGCGAGGCTGGCTTTGAAGGCAGCTGTGTACAGATGTAGGCTGTTGGAGTGCAATACTGCCTTATCAACAAAAGAGTCGCCTCCTTGTGTGTGGGTGTACTTTAACGGCCTCTGCCAAGAGATGTGTGGACCTTTATGGCACAGGGGGTAGTGTGCTAGCCCTCTAATCGAAGGCTTGCAGAAGTTTGTCAGGAGTGACATATAAGTAAAACGTCAGCATAGGTGACATACAGTAACTATGTCAGCAGGTGACATATAATATAATTACAATGGTTAAATGTCACTATTTTGATATATTCTAGTGTTGCAGATCGAGTGTGTAAAGTTTCTCAGTTGCACAGTGGAGTTACTCTCTCAAGGTCCTAAGATGCATATCCTCTGAGGTCACACTTTTCCTGGCACTGGAAATTCTAGTTGATAAAGAAACCTCTTAAGAATATTATAATTTCATTAGTGCTGCAACATGGTGAAGTCCTTGTGCCCTTGTGGGGGTCTTGTTCTCTACTGTCTGCTGTCTTGTAAAGCCACGAGTTTGTGCAGAGATGGAGAAGAATGTGTGCTTGAGATCGACTACATCGCTGTTGACAACTGCAGACTGACTGATGATCTACAAATCACATCACATCCTAAATGACAGCTCGTTGTGATTTGTAGATCAGCTAGTCTGCAGACGCCAACTGCAATGTAGTCGATCCCAAACACACCCCTTTTCTCTATCGTTTACCCTGTGCGGATGGATAGACCTAGGTTTATGTACACACTGATGGTTTAACTCGAGTATAGATAACTGCAGGGTTCGCACAGAGAAATGTAATTGTTCACCCTAAATGCTGCTGGATTAAACGATGAACCTATCAATGCAATTATATGTTTTTACCTATTACCACAATTTCTCTCATACAATGGTATCAACATAATAAAATGTACTAGCCGTTTCAGAGAATGTTAAATCTCTGCTCTGCTTAATGTGTGTGTGTGTGTGTGTGTGTGTGTGTGTGTGTGTGTGTGTGTGTGTGTGTGTGTGTGTGTGTGTGTGTGTGTGTGTGTGTGTGTGTGTGTGTGTGTGTGTGTGTGTGTGGCGATGAATGAGAGCATTAATGAATTAAGCTGCTCATTATGATGGTCTGCTCTTGTTGGTCATTAAAAAAACGCATGTAGAATTTGTCACCCTGGCCCCGATGGAGTCTGGGTAATTATGGTTAATGTCTCATCGCCTATTCAAGGCTGGAGCGTTATGCTTAGGAGGGTCGTGCAGCAACAACCCCCTGACCTCATGTTTTATTCATCTTAACAGTCATATTATTCGTGATTAACAGATTTTCAAAGAACAAAAGTTTGATTCATATTTATGTCATACAGTTTAGTTAATGGTATCAGTTTTTATAAGATATAATGACGTATTTGCCTTGCGCAAACGAAATATTGTCATCTCACTTTCAGCCCCATTCACATTCATTTTACCTCTTTGTCTGTGGTCTCTTGATTAGGTACAACTGGATATGATAGGTTTATTACTGTGCTATTGTACCAAGTAGCTATATCATGGGACACACACACAAACACACACAGAAACACACACACACACACACACAGGGACCCACTTAGAATAGCCAGGAAAATTGAATGTGCAAACATACACGTGTTAGATGGTCATGTGATATTCTGATTCCAGAAGCTGTGATATTCTGAAGCCAGTGGATCAGTGAGGATAATTGAGACATTATTACGCCTCTTATTAGCTGGTAATTAGAGGTGTTTAATTATACAGTAACACTGGGAGAATCATTAGAGAGACAACACAGATTAGGGTATTACCTCCTCATAACAATATCACTCTGTATAACTGATATACTGTAGGTTAACCGAGAGAGAGAGAGAGAGAGAGAGAGAGAGAGAGAGAGAGAGAGAGAGAGAGAGAGAGAGAGAGAGAGAGAGAGAGAGAGAGAGAATGGCCTCTTAGATGCTTTTTCAGTTCACCACTGGGCTGTTATGTAGAGAAAGTCATGGGGAATTATACAAAAAGAAAAGGATTTGAGCGACAGTGCGTGTGTTTGTGTATGCATGTGTGTGTGTGTGACAGATATCTCTTTAATAATGACACAGACCCATTTCAATCCTAACTCCCACATCTTTCCTCCACTTGTATGTCTCAATTATTTGTTCAGAGGCTGGTGTGACAATGGAATGGGTTATGGTTGCCTTTGGAATGCTAAACAGGAAGCCTGAATGTAAGTCACTGTCAGTGGGCAGTACCAAGCTCTTTGTGTTCTGGAGGGGACCTGCTCCCTGGACTTCAAAGGTGGGATTATGTTGGAAAGAGAGAAACAAAAGAAAACTTCATCTAATGCCCGCTTTTGAAGTTATGGAGACATATAATACACCCCCCTCAATCCATCTTTTGTGGCACACTCACACTCATGCATTGAGTGTGCACGCTCATAGCAGCCAGGTCTCCTAGACACACACACACACACACACACAGTAATATAAGGTTCAGTGCTACCTCTGGAGTCCTTGCAAAAACTGAAGTTAATTGACATAGTTTTAATGACCTATTAGGCCTATAAGCTAAATGTTACAACAATTTTGGAAAAAGTATATTTGATGTTGTTATAGCATAGCCTAACAGTTTAATACCAGATATATATCTCAATATAGTTAAATATGTGGGACGCTTGTTTTCTGCTTTATTGTATACAAAAACTGTGAAATCCCTGGTTAATAAACTGTCTCAATTGGATAACGCGCAACAGGTGCCCCGCTCGTCAGGCCGTTTTTCTCCCAGAGTTTGGCGCTTTACTGCGCTCGTCTATGTGCCTGATTATGTTAATTTGATTCAAACATAATATTAACCATAATAATCATAATAATCATAAAGGCATAAACTCATCTACTCTTTAGCTTGGTGACGAGCTCTGTGAATATAACGATACCCCTTAAAGCAAACATTGGCCTACAATAGGCAATGAGACCATATTTGTATTACAACATGTTCAAGTGCGTGAATGATTCTCTAATCTTGAATTTAACCACATAAATGGACACCTGAAATATCGTGTATAATAAGTGCAAAATAGTGTGACTTGCTCTCATGCCTTTCAGACGAGGTGTCACACAATTGAGAAAAACCAGCAAACAAACATCAGAAACAACATCTCGATAATTCAAAACGAAACAATCCAATAAAAAATTAACAAAATAACTCAGACAGATGATGAATTTCGTTTAAAGTTCTTTATAAATCTCTTAAGATAAATAATGTTATTTTACAGTCATAACATTTATCTTACATGTTATATTAATTTAGCGTGCTAATAAGAACAGGCCGTAATAAAAGTGTGTTATTATTAGACAACACATTCCATTCTTCAATTAAATCTAATGAACAAAAACTTTGAAATAATTTATATTATCCACTCAAACATTTAAAAACTGAGGTTTCGTCTTTATTCTGATTGACTAAATTATTATTAAATTAAAACTCTCTTTGGGTCAATTCCTCATTGTATTTTAGTGCCACATTTAATGTCATAAATACCTTCACGAAATATGCTAATAATGAATTAAAGAAGAAATGTTGAAATGCGTGGTAGCCTACAACTCATCACTAGAAAGATACAGTCTGAATTCCTTTACAGCTCTCCATACCTGCTCAACATTTAGGCAACTATACATGATTAACATTTTAGATACTGCTCTCGCTCCCTCGTCGATACAGAATCGAGTTGTTGACGTTTAACCCGGTTAAGACAGCAGGAGAGCCGGGTGTATCGCATTGCCCTTGCCCTCCAAAGGGTCGGAACCATTCTTCTCCAGCATGGATGAAGGGGAGCAGAGCTGCGCTGGGCCGGACGGAAGGCCCGAAAGACCGGGCATCGGACCCATAGACGGGGTGGGTTTGATGGGCACGGGAACGGCGGGTAGCGTCTGTCCACTGGCGTGATGGTAGAGACTCTTCATGGACACGCCAAAGGGTGCATACTCTGAGGAGACGGGTATGGCGCTCATGGAATCTGACAGCATGCCGACGTGCGGCCACATTGAGTTGACCACACTGCTGATCTGCGCGGGCATAGGGTAGCCCAGGTGGTGCATCACCGAAGTGATGGGCAGCCCGCTCGTCATCACGCCCTTGTAGTCCCGACCTATGATGTTCTCAATGGCAAACGGGTGCTTGAAGCCGCCGGACTGTCCGCAGTTGATGCTGCCGTAGCTCTGGAAGTGGGGGAGCCTTCCCACTGCCGCGGCGGGGCCTGGATGCTCATGATGCCCTCCACTTAGTTTGCCCTGGTGGTGGAAGTAGTGCATCATTGGGGAGCTCTTGCAGGCCATGTGCTCATCGCGCAGCAGTTTAAAGCGCTTCCGTCTGCGTAGAAAGCTGCCGTTTTCGAACATGTCCCCACAGTCTGGGTGCAGGGCCCAAAAGCTGCCCTTCCCCGGCTGGTCGGGCCGCCGGGGGATTTTGATGAAGCAATCATTGAAGGACAGGTTGTGTCGCAGAGAGTTCTGCCACCGCTGTGTGTTCTCCCGGTAGTAAGGGAAGCGGTCCATAATGAACTTATAGATGTCGCTCAGTGGGAGCATCTTCTCCGTGGAGTTCTGGATGGCCATGGCTGTCAGAGAGATATAGGAGTAAGGCGGCTTCTGGTCACTGTACGAGTTCTTCCCCGGACGAGGCATGCTTTTGTTTACTACGCCTATTTATGATTTATCTATGCTGTCTATTTTCTGGTGAGGGCGCCTGAATGTTGTTGCAAGGCTTTGGTCAGTATCGGTGACTTTGCGCAAGGTGTTCCAAAGTTTGGAGACTCCAAAATCATTTATTTCCTGGCATTGTGTGCTCGTATTTTAGTGGTCTACACGGAGGATCATGTGTGAGTCATTCAGGGAAACACAGACACACATTTTGGTCATGCTTTCTCCAGATGAATTCCTCAAAGATGTGTATCACAAAAAGTCCAAAAATGTTTCTCATTTCTCAACCGGCGCACACAAATTCAGAAGTTCATCTCGCGCGTAAAATAACAAGTCCGTCTCTTGCTGTTTCTTTCCCCGCTACACAGGAGGAGATACGAGGCCAGTTTCTGCGACTGCACAGGGCGATGGGTTGGTGATGCTCCTCGCGTGGGGCCGAGCGCTCTTAGTGCGCTCTTCTGGCCACCCCGCGCCGTTTTTGTAAGGCTGGCATCCAGGCACTTAAGGACACGTCGGGCGAAAGGGGAGGGATGGATGGTGAGGAATAAAGAGGAGGGGAAGGGGAAATCTAAAATCATCCGCGTGACCTTAGCCGGTGCCAATCAGGACCCTCGCGCGCTCCAAGAGGATAAAGGGTGGACATAACAGTAAATATTAGTGATGGGGCATATACAACCCCATAATAGTAGCCTAGTCTAATAATACTAATGTTAAGGGAAGAATACGATAACTATAAAGGGATAATTAAAACAGAACAAAATGTTCTTACAGTTTTTTTACGGTCTTTATTCGAATACGTTTGAATGTAATTTATCTTTCACCAATTTTGTTAATTTTAGTCCGATTTCTTATCGTAAATCGTCCATGAAAATTAGCCACTTGTCTGCGTGTTATGTTAATAAGGTCAAGTTGAAACACTGGGACTTTTTAATGCCTTCTTGGATAGAACTACAGATCTCTGAATTCTTAACGTTGCTTTTCATTTCTTCAATAGCTTTTTGTGTGATTGTCATTGTAAGAAGCAATTTCCTTGTAAAATTCGTTATGGCTATATTTATCTTCGTTTTCTATCTTAATTTACATTTAACATTTTAGTCATTTAGCAGTCGCTCTTATCCAGAGCGACTTACAGTTTAGTGAGTGCATACATTTTTCATACTGGCCCCCTGTGGGAAACGAACCCACAACCCTGGCGTTGCAAGCGCCATGCTCTACCAACTGAGCTACAGGGGACCCTGAATTTATTCTTCGTTTATGTGACGAAATATGACCGATTCCAATCTAGTCTAAGCTATTAACCACATAAATGTTGATGCTTCAAAATACAACGTTATGCAATTTAACTTTATGCACGCTGTTCAGAAGGATATCACATATGCCAATGGTAAGCCTATGAGTGTAAATCGGGAAAGATCTCTTTTCATTCCATTATTTTTCAAATTGTTGAAACTGCAGTTTAAGATAACAATCAATCATGTAAGCTATGAACACACACACACACACACACACACACATACACACGCACACACACACTCATGTTGTTGGAGATTAATTGCGGTGAGGGGACTCCTTGCAGCCAACCTGCTGTCTGTCTGTTTAAACACCCTCCCGCGTATACTACAAGGATGTAAACAAACTTGCTCCCTCCTCTAAGTTCCGATAAACGAAATAACAAAAGCTGCTACTGATTTTGCACGGCCAGGTGTCAAGGCTCGGCCCTCGACGGCGCCCGTCTTCTCGTGCGCCCCAGAGGGACCCGAATACATTACAATAATTAAGCCTTCTGTGATTTACCTTCCTTGGAGAGAGGTCCAACAATGTAATTAAGCGTGAGCTTGCTATTTTAGATTTGAATATTCAAAACAGCAGGGCCGGCCCTAACCTTTTGGGGGCCCTAGGCAATATTTGGTTGGGGGGCCCCCCACCTCGAGGGCAAAACATGGTGGCCATGTTTTAAAATCAGGTTCCTGCAATTCTACAATTTTTTTCCATGGGGATAGAGAAAATATAGCAGTTTTAAAGCAAGTTTTCTGCAATTCGACACACATGCCACTAATTTCATGCAATTCTACTTGTTTTGGCATGGGGCGGAGAGAAGAAATGTGCAGTTTTACAGCCTTATTCATGTTAACATAGAGTCGATGTCCACGTCCCCGCATAAATATAATCAGCATAATACAAAAATCCCCATAGAAATCTGTCTGTTTAAGCTAGAGATATGTTTTTTATTTTTTTTGCATGTGCTGCGTCTCAATCCACATCCGCCAATGGCGGCCTTCTGCATCTGAGGTGGAAGGAGACTGAGCTACAGTGGTTTTTGTCAGACCATGAGACATCCCAAAAATCAGTCTTCTCACGAAAACGACTGTAGCGTCCGAACGGTTTGGCCTACAAACTAATTACCACTCTATCGAAAGATGAGACTCTCGCGATGGTGTTCTCCGTTTTGCTCTACGACCCATACAAGCGTCACGGGACTCGTCTGAAGTCGATACCGCCAATCTGCCAACTCCTGTATGTAGTGTCCGAACAGTTTGGGCCACACACTAATATGGAAAGGTGAGACTCTCACGAACACTTAGATGTTGTTGTTTTTTGCTCTAGGACACCCACAAGCCTCACAAGCCTCTTCTGAAGGTAGCCCGGTACCAGTTTAAAACATTTATGAAAGTATATATGGAAGTAGTTTAGTGCCATTTTCTTTCTTTATATATATGGGTAAAAAAAATAATCCAAATAATCCAGATCTTTCTTATAGCTCTGACACTTTAAAACACTTTTTTTTTTAATTAAATTTTTTGACTATCTGTTTTTCCATGTATGAATCTATTGTTTTTCAATGCGTTTTTATGGGCTAATAGCAGTAAGGCCAAATTCAATGTTTCATCAATTATTTTGGGGATATCTAAAGGGGTCCTAAAATTCAAAATCAAATAGCTAAATGATCCTTTGTATGAAACAATTCCATATGTCAGCTTCACAGGAGGTTGGTGGCACCTTAATTGGGGTGGACGGGCTCGTGGTAATGGCTGGAGCGGCATCGGTGGAATGGTATCAAATACATAAAACATGGTTTCCATGTGTTTGATGCCATTCCATTTGCTCCATTCCAGTCATTATTATGAGACGTCCTCCCCTCAGCAGCCAGCACTAGACTAATTTACCAATCAAAAAAATGTTAGCTGATGCACAACCAAATTTCGAAATTGCACCTTGTGTATTCTAGCACTCAACAGTAAGTTGAGACCCCGACTGAGTAAAAAATAAAGAAACGTGTCCAGGGGCCCTAGGCAAATGCCTATGTGGTTTATGCCCAGGGCTGGCCCTGCAAAACATGTCAATTAATTAGCCAACAAATCTCTCCCATTATGTCTGCCGCCTTCAAGCACTACAGAGTCACCAGCGCCAAAGAAGAGCATATTTTATACATAGCCTATGAGTCCTCATATAAGCACCTTTAAAATAAAGCACTTTTAAAAACTCATTTAGGCCTATATGTTTCATTAAAAATGCATTGTTTTCGGTGCCTAAAAATGTGTTGGTGCCCTTCGAGGCCCACAGAGGCTAATGCGGGTGTATACATCCTCTTTAAACATGCGGGAAAGATAAATATTAAATCTGTTTTCACAAAGGGGGCCGTTAAGTAGGCCTAGACATCGCGCTGATATGCATAACAAAATTAATTAGGTAGTGTTCGCAGCATCCAACTCCTGGACAAATAACTACTTCTAAAGCACACCTTCTGGGCATACTGAACATATGCTGAAATTATCCTTAATTGACTAATTACATAAATTACTCATTAATTTTTTACAGCACATCAATTATAAAATATATATCAATTAATTTTGCATAAATTAAGGCGGCACACCGCTGAAGAAGGAGGTAGGGGATGAAGGCGCAGGGAGGGGGCCCACACATGTGTTGGGGGTGCGGGGAAAGGGGTCGTCTGTTTGTTTCGAGAGTCTAATAATTATTTGTTCAGCTTAGGGCAGGATGTTATTCCTCTGTCTCCCATTTTAGAAGAGATGTGGATAATGGCAATTATGATAATAATCTTTAAAGACCCCTCACGAAGTCATCAGGGCCATAGCGGCAGAGCGAGACATTTAAATCAATTAGCCCTATTGTTTCAACGGGAAAATTAGCCGGTTTGGGAGTGGTAAGGCTTAGGCCCTACCGTTGGAGTAATGGGAAATGATTTAGTGGTGACGCATAATGCTCCATGATTGCTCTATTTCCCCATAAAACAGCGGGTGGGGTGGTGGTGATGGCGTCTCCTTGTTGTCGTTAAAAGTTATTGGAAACTCAGTCAAGTTCTGGCGAACCTATATAATATGCTTCATAACAAAAAAGTGGCTTTTTGGTTGGTGCCATCACAACATAAATGTGGTCCTCATTTAGTAATTTAAGTGGGCTAGTTATTAAGGCCGGCCTATATTTGTTTCACTCATTGGTATTTTGACCAATCAGATCAGCTCTGAAAAAGATCTACATTTTTACATTTTAGTCATTTAGCAGACGCTCTTATACAGAGCGACTTACAGTTAGTGAATACATATTTTTTTATACTGGCCCCCCGTGGGAATCGAACCCACAACCCTGGCGTTGCAAACGCCATGCTCTATCAACTGAGCTACATCCCTGCCGGCCATTCCCTCCCCTACCCTGGACGACGCTGGGCCAATTGTGCGCCGCCCATGAGTCTCCCGGTCGCGGCCAGCTCCGACAGAGCCTGGATCTCTAGTGGCACAGTTAGCACTGCGATGCAGTGCCTTAGACCACTGCGCCACTCAGGAGACTACATCTATGTGAAATGATCTGATGTGATTGGTCAAAAGACCAATTAGTGGAAAAAGATCAGAAATGGGCTGTCTGTGTGAACTCAGCCAATTTGTCTCCGTGGCTGCATTTACACAGGCAACCCAATTCTGATCTTTTTTTTCACTAATTGGTCTTTTGACCAATCAGATCAGCACTGGAAAAGATCTGATGGGAAAATATCTTATATGATTGGTCAAAAGACCAATTAGTGGAAAATAAAATCAGAATTGGGGTGCCTGTGTGAACGCAGCCCATGTCGAGTAATTGAATTACACATTCACCTCGGAAACAGTTTTTCAGAGAAATTACAAGGTGAAGATCATTTGGCACGGGACAGTTGTAGCGCAGTGGCTGGTAAGCGGGCAAGACCGTTGATGCTCTACCGGGCAATGGACACTGGGCGGCAGTGGTCAGCTCTCTCCATCATTTCCCTCTTTCTACCTCCCCTCCCCGCCTCTCAGCTATAATGTTCTGCACGTGCCACACCATTGGTTATGCACCTGCCCTGGCCATGCAAGGCCAGTTTATTTGCAAGAATATTAGGGTTGTGGAGTTGACTAGCCTGGTTAGGATCTGAATCACTGAAGAAGTCTAATTCAGTTATGTATTCCCTATTATTTACAATTGTAAAAATTGAACGTTTGAAATATGGCTGAACAACAACACTGGGAGCTTTACCTTTCAGGATTATTGTGCAGGCCTCTTCCATTAAATGTTTTTTTCCTTAGTGGCCAGTGAGATTTAGGCTACGGGTTGTCCCGCCTACCTAACGGCCGCTGTACACCGTTGTGTGGTGCTGAAGGTCAGTTCTCGGGAGTCGGGACGAGACCCATGTTTCGCCGCTGTCCATGCTGAAACCTCATATCGCTGGTAAGCTATTTGTTGCTCATATATTGGATGTTCCACCACAACTTCTGTGTGGTTTCAACAAAGTAGGCTTCAGAAAATTGTTAATTTTGGTTTCAAACAAGGAACAACAATTTTGACTATATTATAGTTAAGCAATAAGGCCCGAGGGGTATGGTGTTTGGCCAATATACCAAGGCTAAGGGCTGTTCTTAAGCACGACGCAACGCAGAGTGCCTGGACACAGCCCTTAGCCAAGGTGTATTGGCCATATATGTGCCTTATTGCTATTATAAACTGTTTACCAATGTAATTAGAGCAGTAAAAATAAATGTTTTGTCATACCTGGGGTATATGTTGTGATATACCACGGCTGTCAGCCAATCAGCATTCTGGGCTCAAACCACCCAGTTTATAATAACAATTATAATAACAATTATAAACTGGGTGGTTCAAGCACTGAATGCTGATTGGCTGACAGCCATGGTATATCAGAACGTATACCCCGGGTATGACAAAACATTTATTTTTACTGCTCTAATTACGTTGGTAACCAGTTTATAATAGCAATAAGGCACCTCTGGGGTTTGTGGTATATTGCCAATATACCACGGCTAAGGGCTGTGTCCAGGCACTCAGCGTTTCTTTGTGCGTAAGAACAGCCCTTAGCCATAGTATATTGGCCATATACCACACCTCCTCTGGCCTTATTGCTTAATTATAGAATTGTATTTTGTTGAGGAATAACAATTGATTATTACCAAGTGCTAGCCAGTCAGTTACAGTCATGACCCCATTTAGTAGGCTTCCTATTTACAGAGGACAGGAGTGAGCTTGAAGAGGGGTGAGAGGCAGGCTGCTGAGGTGTGTGTTGCTCCACTTTACATATGGCCTACTGGTATTATGCAATTGTTCGGTAGGCCTATGTGACATGAGGACAATGTAAGTAACGCCAAACGCCTTTTGCATATGTTCAATCATAAGTTGCTGCAAGTCACCCCTAAAAATGCAATGTCACCTGAGAGGTCCCAATCTGATGGCACAGTGACCTCATGATAAATGCTCTGTCCATTATAAATATTAACGTTTCAGAACTGGCCTGTTTCCCAGAACATGGTGTCTGTGTGTTTATGTGTGTGTGCGTGTGTGTGAAAGAGAGAGAGCGGGGGAGAGATCTTGCCAAAGATGTGTTCTTGATGTTATCCTATAACATTTTCACATTGCGTTTGAATTCAATTGAGGTGGATTTCACAGTTATAAAAGGAAATAAAATGTGTGCCAAGGCAATTGTATGAGCATTCAACATTTTATTGTCGGTTCTTGAAAAACAACGTCTTTGGCCTTTCATTTGTCATGCAGTGCATATTGTCAATTTGTGCGCCAACGGGACGCGCACGCGAGCACACGCACGAAACGCTCACGCGCATAAACACACACACACACACACACACACACACACACACAGTCCTTGGCCTCCATGGTCGGACAGTCTCAACAGTAGGCTACTGCCAACACGTCTAACCGTATCCTCGGTGCTGCAGCATTCTGCATTTCTGAAGCGGCCGGGCGCTCTGTCAATGGTTGCTTTCCTGTTACAAACTGCTTTAATCTACCCGGATACATTTTTGCCATTGGCGGGGATTCCCAAACGCTGGGTGCGCGTTGAATTCAGCGAGCGCGCCCCCGCTGGATAGCTTCTCGTCACACCTACTTCACATCGGGCCAGCCCGGAGAGGGAGGACCGCTAGCTGAGCTAGTGCTGCAGTGAGCGCAGCGGGGGATTCGGCGGCGCAACAGCGCAAAGACAACCAGCGTTGTAAACTTGTATATGGAGGCTGCAGCGTCCCCCGCAACGACAGACTCCAACATGGAAGATTATTTGTGGCGGGCCAAGACCATACTGGTGAGTTTTAGCCTACACAGCCCGTGGTTAATAAGGGTTTTACTGATTGGGATGATGACGACATGCTACAGGCTGTATTCCTGTTGCTGAAACTGTACAGTCTCTCGTTTCTTTACCCCACAAGCAGCACCTTTAGTAGGCTACGGCGCAAGGCCAGAATGATGAATAAAAACGAGTGGTCCAAACCATAAGGTTCTCCTGCCACACATTTTGTTAATGAATTTTTTATCAGGGAATGCATGGCAACAGCAAGTTCATCAGAGGCACGCACAAGCCGGTGCTGCAGACAACGCCTAATCTGTCATCAAGCAGACTATTTGCATTTTACTTATGCCTAATCTGTCATCAGGCAGACTATTTGCATTTTATTTAAAAAAAATAGCCACATAGGCCTACTGTCTCGGCAGCGCTCATGCAAGTAGTTTCCAGTAAAAAGTTGTAAACACCTCATGATGACTATTCACTTACTTGACAGGTAGGCGAAAGGATACTAACTGTTCGTTTTAGGTAGGCTTAGGCTACATCACAAGAATATATATGAGTGTAGGCCTGTAGCTACAATAAACATGCAGGTGAGGTCTGAAGTTGCTTGATTTTGATTGGTCATTCTCCACAAAGTTATGTTGTATCTTCATCTCCCTGAATAGACAGACCCCAGTGAAGACTGTCGTTTTCTGTGTATGTCTAGACCCCTGCATTACAGTTTATGCATGGCTGTTGTAAGCCTAATAGTGTCAGTATGCCTATAGTTGTAGATAGTTGTGTTGGAGTGTGTGTAATGGTTGCTTTTTTGCTAGTCCATCCATTGGCTACAGAGTTCCCTTTGTGTGATGAGCCCATGGGATCCTACTAGGATGACATAGAAGGAGAAGACAAAGATGATGTCATAACAGAAAGCAGGAAGTACACATGGGAGCATGGGATCCAAGATGGAGATTGGGATAAATTGGGCCAACTGAAAGAGAAAGAGTAATTGGACGATAAGGCCCAACTCAGTGGCCTTGTGGTTAGTGTCCGCCCTGAGATTGGAAGGTTGGAATTTGATCCTCGGCACTTGGCACATTAAGGAGACAGATTGGGGTTAAGGCCCTGCGATGGACTATAGCGTCCTGTCCAGGGGGTGTACTTGTACATCAAGCTGCCTCACGCTACAGAAACAGGAGATAGGCGTTCCGACTCACACAAGCCAAGGCTCGTGCTCGTGTGTGCAATTGGACGATAAGGATGCTAGCTGATGAGTGTCATGGAGGTTGGAGATAACGTGTAATACGATACATGTTTATCGACTTGAGGACTGTTCCCCCCTCTGTCTCTCTCTCATTCTCTCCATCTATTTTCACCTTCCTTCCTTTAACACTGCAGTGTGTGAATGGTCTCTCTTCCTCCTTTTTCTCTCCTCCTGCATGGCAACCATCCAGAACATCCATACCTCTAATTGGCTTTCCTGTATAAGTGCTTACTGGATCTATCTTCCTTTCTCTTTCTGTCTATGGCTCTTTCTCTTTCACTCTCTCTCTTTCTTGCTCGCTCTCTGGCATGACACTAAGGCAATGTGCTTAGTGGACACACACATGCACATACGCACGCATGCATGCACAGTGCATACACGTTTTTGAGGAACACATTGATCTAGGCTTTGGCAGGGTGATTTGGGCAGTAGATCACCCTGTCCTTCACCCCATGGCAGAACCCTGCCCAGTGTCTGCACACTTTGTGGAGATTGGAGACATATACAGAGATACATATATACAGATATAGAGATATATTGCCATAGTAGACCTAAAACATTTAGACTTGGACAGTCTTTGACTTGGACAGTGAGTGTGACTGACAGAAACAAACAGCATGGGACTGACACAGACTATGTTGTTTCTTAAATGAGGAAATACGTGTGTGTATATGTGTGTCTGTGTTTTGACATGTACGTGTGTGTGTATACATTTGTATAAAAAGCTTTCCTTTTATTCATGACGCACTGTAAATCACTGATGCTCAGGCAGCAGTCAGCTGTTAGTCCTTTGAGTGTTTAGTACGGAAGGCTTTATGCGCAGGCAGCCCTGCTAAATTAACCACATCACTGGAGAAGGAATCACGATATTACCACTGAGCTATAGAGAAGGGGGGAGTACGAGGGACTCATAACAGAAGACAGTGGTGAAAGAGAGGGGATGACGGAATGAAAGAGATAATGGAGGGTAAGAGAGATAGAGGGAAAGCAATAAGACAGCTAAGGAAGGCAGAGAAAGCAGCAGCAGCACTGTGTCCGTCCACCCCGAGCCTCCTTGAGATGAATGGGGGGAATTTTAGATAAGGAGCACACAGTGAAATGGAGATGAGAGAGCGGTACCGGGTGTGTGTTTTGTTGTCTGTGTGCTCTGCTGCTGCTGCAGTGGAATAGACAGTGAGTGGCCTTTCCTTTCTCCACTAATGCGTCTCTTCCTCCCGTAGCCATCAGAGTATCGACCGACCCGCTTCCACCCCCTTCTCCCACCTCCCCCATCCATCCGCCTAAAGAAACATGAGACCAGATATTAGCATCTCAAACAGATATCCCTGCCCACTGCCCATCCCACCCCCCGTTCCCCTCCTCATCCGCTCTAATCATGGATATGCACAGTAATATGAGACCGAGATATGGATGGGTATTCATTGCAAATTTCCCTACTTGACCTATGGTTGTATCCAGGAGAGATTTCAGCAGGCCAGTGTGGCACAGTATGCTGCAGGTGGCGTGTATACCCAATACTGCCTTAATATGCTGACTAACTCAATGTAACAACCGCCCCAGATACTTACTATCCCATCCGGTCACAACTGTGTATGACGTAGTACTCTTCATTCAAGCAGATGGCACCCATGTTATTCTCATTGGTGTAGTACTAGTACTGGTAGTAGTGACTAGGATACACACACACACACACACACACACACACACACACACACACACACCACTGATCACACACACCACAAATCATATTTTGCATTATGCCTGGATTTTTCTGAGTACCGCATTCCAGCACAGTCATACCTGCTTTAGGGATGAGATGATATCAGTTATTTCTGCTCTGCCTACAACACTTCTCACAGCTTATCTTTCTTTCATTTCACAGGCTGCAGTGGCAGAAGAAGTTAAAGCTACAGTATGTAACTTTTTGGGCGACCTGACCAACTTCACATAGATCTGGCATTCTCATTGAAAGCAAGTCTAAGAAGTGTAGATCTGTTCTATGTGTACTATTTCTATACTTCCCGTTCTTAAGTTTCATTTTTGCAACTTTTACTGAGAAGGGTGCAACTGCAGCCCGCAATTCGGGGCGTTCCTGCATGTGGGCATTCCTGCATTTGCAGGAACCCCTCTTTATACTTCTATTGGTCTATTTTTAAGCTATGACTCCAGTACATAGGCGGGAGGCAGGGGCGCTCCAGTACATTAGATTGTGGTAATGCACCATAACGTTGGATGCCAACCGCCGATAAACCACACAGAAGAATACATTTTATTTATTTATTTTATTTATGTATTCATTTGCACCAAAGAAAACAAGTGATAGACAACAATACAGATAAAAAATAACAAAATAAAAAACGGTGTGCAGGTGTGGTTGAAAGCCCAAGGGCTTATATGAAAACCACACCACAAAAACACAACACACAATACATAAGTACAAAAAAAAAAAAGGTTTGTTAAAACAGATAATAAAACCTACTAATTACAAATGTATAAATGAATTGACCAGTAATCACGAAAAAAAATTGTGTGAGTGTGTGAGAGTTAGGCAATATGGAGGAGATTACTGAATAGTTTGGTTCATCAGGCTGACTGACCCCCAGTCTTCACTTGAAGTTATTGAGGGATGATAATGTTTTGGCAATGTGAAGATAAGAATTCCAGAGGATGGTATCTCTATATCTGATAGATAATTGACTATGTGAGGTGCGGCAGTGGGGAGGGTGAAGGTTATCACAGTGTCTTGTGTTATATAGATGGATTTCAGAATTAACTTGGAAGAATCCATTGAAGGGTTTAGGTAAAGTGTCTGGGAGGTATTAGTATTTGTAGATGAAAGTGCATAATTGGCGTAAAATATTTAGAGGAGGTGGCTAGTCTTGCAAATGTATTTTGTATGATGACTAATTTGGGTAGGTAGGAGACAATATTACAGTAAATTAGATATGGGTAAATTAAGCTATAGTATAGAGTCAGGAAGCAAGCCTGATGAACCAAACCACTAATCGTTCTGATGATACCAACAGATTTCATCACTTTGCTGCAGACAAATTGAATATGATCTTTCCAGGATAACTTTTCATTAATTTGAACTCAGAGGAATCTAGTGGATGTGACTTTTTTATTTATTTTTAATTTTTTACATGATTTCTTATTCTTACTAGCGAATACAATAATGTTGGATTTTTTTTACATTTAAAGATAAACAAATGATCTGGAACAATTCTGAAAATTTGGCCATACCTGAGTTGGCTTCATTAATTAGTGAATCAACATTTTTGTGTGATAAAATCTAATTGATATCATCAGCAAAGAGAATGGGAAGTATGGTAGAAGACACAGCAGGAAGGTCATTGATATAGATTAGGAATAACAAAGGTCCAATTATCGAACCCTGTGGCACGCCACAGGATATCTTGGCCCTGGTAGATGCACAACCATTTGCATTAACAAATTGTTCTGTATCATAAACATAACTATATAGCCAATTATATGTATAATCATGAAAACCGTAATAATGCAATTTAGAAAGTAATATTTCATGATCAACCATGTCAAACGCTTTGGATAAATCTAAAAAGATGCCAAGAGCGGATTCATTGTTGCAAAAGAGCCATATCTGTGCTGTAGTTTTTATGAAAACCATATTGGTGCTCATATAGAATACAGTGTTGAAACCATATTGGTGCTCATATAGAATACAGTGTTGAAACCATATTGGTGCTCATATAGAATACAGTGTTGAAACCATATTGGTGCTCATATAGAATACAGTGTTGAAACCATATTGGTGCTCATATAGAATACAGTGTTGAAACCATATTGGTGCTCATATAGAATACAGTGTTGATTTAAATGTTTCAACATTCTCTTATGCACCAATTTTTCTAGGATGAAAAAACCCCATGGTAGTACAGATATAAAACATGGTAGTACAGATATAAAACATGGTAGTACAGATATTGGGCGATAATTTGTAAAAGATCTTGGATCCCCAGATTTATAGAGGGGGATAACGTTGGCAAATTTAACATCTTTAGTAACAATACCAGTTTGCATTGATTTGGTAAAGATATACACTACCGGTCAAAGGTTTTAGAACCTACTGATTCAAGGTTTTTTCTTAATTTTTTTTACTATTTTCTACATTGTAGAATAATAGTGAAGACATCAAAACTATGAAATAACACATATGGAATCATGAAGTAACCAAAAAAGTGTTAAACAAATCAAAATATATTTTATATTTGAGATTATTCAAATAGCCACCCTTTGCCTTGATGACAGCTTTGCACACTCTTGGCATTCTCTCAACCAGCTTCACCTGGAATGCTTTTCCAACAGTCTTGAAGGAGTTCCCACATACAGTATCTCACAAAAGTGAGTACACCCCTCACATTTTTGTAAATATTGAGTATATCTTTTCATGTGACAACACTGAAGAAATGACACTTTGCTACAATGTAAAGTAGTGAGTGTACAGCTTATATAACAGTGTAAATTTGCTGTCCCCTCAAAATAACACAACACACAGCCATTAATGTCTAAACCGCTGGCAACAAAAGTGAGTACACCCCTAAGTGAAAATGTCCAAATTGGGCCAAAGTGTCAATATTTTGTGTGGCCACCATCATTTTCCAGCACTGCCTTAACCCTCTTGGGCATGGAGTTCACCAGAGCTTCACAGGTTGCCACTGGAGTCCTCTTCCACTCCTCCATGACGACATCACGGAGCTGGTGGATGTTAGAGACCTTGCACTCCTCCACCTTCCGTTTGAGGATGCCCCACAGATGCTCAATAGGGTTTAGGTCTGGAGACATGCTTGGCCAGTCCATCACCTTTACCTTCAGCTTCTTTAGCAAGGCAGTGGTCGTCTTGGAGGTGTGTTTGGGGTCGTTATCATGTTGGAATACTGCCCTGCGGCCCAGTCTCCGAAGGGAGGGGATCATGCTATGCTTCAGTATGTCACAGTACATGTTGGCATTCATGGTTCCCTCAATGAACTGTAGCTCCCCAGTGCCGGCAGCACTCATGCAGCCCCAGACCATGACACTCCCACCACCATGCTTGACTGTAGGCAAGACACACTTGTCTTTGTACTCCTCACCTGGTTGCCGCCACACACGCTTGACACCATCTGAACCAAATACGTTTATCTTGGTCTCATCAGACCACATGACATGGTTCCAGTAATCCATGTCCTTAGTCTGCTTGTCTTCAGCAAACTGTTTGCGGGCTTTCTTGTGCATCATCTTTAGAAGAGGCTTCCTTCTGGGACAACAGCCATGCAGACCAATTTGATGCAGTGTGCTGCGTATGGCCTGAGCACTGACAGGATGACCCCCCCACCCCTTCAACCTCTGCAGCAATGCTAGCAGCACTCATACGTCTATTTCCCAAAGACAACCTCTGGATATGACGCTGAGCACGTGCACTCAACTTCTTTGGTCGACCATGGCGAGGCCTGTTCTGAGTGGAACCTGTCCTGTTAAACCGCTGTATGGTCTTGGCCACCGTGCTGCAGCTCAGTTTCAGGGTCTTGGCAATCTTCTTATAGCCCAGGCCATCTTTATGTAGAGCAACAATTATTTTTTTCAGATCCTCAGAGAGTTCTTTGCCATGAGGTGCCATGTTGAACTTCCAGTGACCAGTATGAGGGAGTGTGAGAGCGATGACACCAAATTTAACACACCTGCTCCCCATTCACACCTGAGACCTTGTAACACTAACGAGTCACATGACACCGGGGAGGGAAAATGGCTAATTGGGCCCAATTTGGACATTTTCACTTAGGGGTGTACTCACTTTTGTTACCAGCGGTTTAGACATGAATGGCTGTGTGTTGAGTTATTTTGAGGGGACAGCAAATTGACACTGTTATACAAGCTGTACACTCACTACTTTACATTGTAGCAAAGTGTCATTTCTTCAGTGTGGTCACATGAAAATATATACTCAAAATTTACAAAAATGTGAGGGGTGTACTCACTTTTGTGAGATACTGTACACTGAGCAATTGTTGGCTGCTTTTCCTTC
This sequence comes from Coregonus lavaretus, assembly GCF_964263955.1. Classification (NCBI taxonomy): domain Eukaryota; kingdom Metazoa; phylum Chordata; class Actinopteri; order Salmoniformes; family Salmonidae; genus Coregonus; species Coregonus lavaretus. Next base: position 11,396,852 of record NC_140004.1, read on the forward strand.
ACTCTGCGGTCCGACTCATCCCAAACCATCTGAAATTGGTTGAGGTCGGGGGATTGTGGAGGCCAGGTCATCTGATGCAGCACTCCATCACTCTCCTTCTTGGTCAAATAGCCCTTACACAGCCTGGAGGTGTGTTGAGTCATTGTACTGTTGAAAAGCAAATGATAGTCCCACTAAGCCCAAACCAGATGGGATGGCGTATCGCTACAGAATGCTGTGGTAGTCATGCTGGTTAAGTGTGCCTTGAATTCTAAATAAATTACAGACGGTGTCACCAGCAAAGCACCCCCACACCATAACACCACCTTCTCCATGCTTTACGGTGGGAAATACACATGCAGAGATCATCCGTTCACCCACACCGCGTCTCACAAAGACACAGTGGTTGGAACCAAAAATCTCCAATTTGGACTTCAGACCAAAGGACAAATTTCCACCAGTCTAATGTCCATTGCTCGTGTTTCTTGGCCCAAGCAAGTCTCTTCTTATTATTGGTGTCCTTTAGTAGTGGTTTCTTCGCAGCAATTCAATCATGAAGGCCTGATTCACACAGTCTCCTCTGAACAGTAGATGTTGAGATGTGTCTGTTACTTGAACTCTGTGAAGCATTTATTTGGGCTGCAATTTCTGAGGCTGGTAACTCTAATGAACTTATCCTCTGCAGCAGAGGTAACTCTGGGTCTTCCTTTCGTGTGGCGGTCCGCATGAGAGCCAGTTTCATCATAGCGCTTGATGGTTTTTGCGACTGCACTTGAAGAAACTTTAAAAGTTCTTGAAATGTTCCGTATTGACTGACCTTCATGTCTTAAAGTAATGATGGACTGTCGTTTCTCTTTGCTTATTTGAGCTGTTCTTGCCATAAAATGGACTTGGTCTTTTACCAAATAGGGCTATCTTCTGTATACCACCCCTACCTTGTCACAACACAACTGATTGGCTCAAATGCATTAAGAAGGAAATAAATTCCACAAATTAACTTTTAAGAAGGCACACCTGTTCTATGAAATGCATTCCAGGTGACTACCTCATGAAGCTGGTTGAGAGAATGCCAAGCGTGTGCAAAGCTGTCATCAAGGCAAAGGGTGGCTATTTGAAGAATCTCAAATCTCAAATATATTTTGATTTGTTTAACACCTTTTTGGTTACTACATGATATATATATATATATATGTGTTATTTCACAGTTTCGATGTCTTCACTATTATTCTACAATGTAGAAAATAGTAAAAATAAAGAAAAGCCCTTGAATGAGTAGGTGTTCTAAAACCTACGACCGGTAGTGTACGTTAGAGGCTCAGGAATCGAGGAAGACACTGATTTCACCAAAGAGGCACCAATCTCATCATGGCCTGCTGCTGATATCTTTAAGTTACCAATTACCTCCGTCACCTCCATTACATCAGGAGGATCAAACTGAAGCAGAGAAGGGAAATGTCCCTTAATGTAATCCAAGGGATTCCATCAGTTTTCTCTATTTCCTTTGACAGAGAGGAACCCACATACACAAAAAAGTAATTAAATTCACATATAATAACATCAGGATCACTATAGTTCTTATTTCCAACAATAAGTTGAGATAGTTGTAGATGCCTTTTTCTTATTCAACAGTTGATTGATGATTTTCCAATTGTCCCTATGGGACTCCCGGTTGTGACACAGCCTGGGATCGAACCCAGGTCTGTAGTGACGCCTCTAACACTGTGACCGCTGTGCCACTCGGGAGACCACAACTTGTTGTTTTTTACTGAGGATTTGTTGAGACCGGTTGTAAACCAAGGTTTCCAGAACCCATCTGCTGCTCTCTTATGTGATTTAACTAAGGGAAAGCAGTGGTGAAATACAGAATTGAAAGATGTGAGAAAAGTCAGGTAAGCAGACTCCACATCGGCCTGATTATAAAATATTTCCCATGAAATATGGAAAATACGGTACCGGTACCCCCTGTATATAGCCTCGTTATTGTTATTTTATTGTGTTACTTATTTTTCTTACTTTAGTTACTTAAAAAAAATCTATAATGTTGGTTAAGGGCTTGTAAGTAAGTATTTCACAGTTAGGTCTACACCTGTTGTATTCGTCGCATTTGATTTTATGTCGTCCTCGAGGGGGGAAGCATTCATGCAGGAGCCAATGGGGTGCTCGGGGGGAGGGGGGGAGGGGCAACCTGCAGATGCAGAAATGCCCACATGCAGGAACTCCCCGAATTGCAGGCTGCAGTTGCACCCTATTGCTTTCACTTTCGGTTTTGTACACCAGCTTCAAACAAGCTGAAAATACAATATTTTTGGTTATTGAAAAGTTATTTCACAGCGGTTTAGATTGTACAATGATTCTCTACACTATACATTGCTTGTTTTCTCACATAAACTGACATTACACGACATGGGTCCCATTATGCCTAGCGAAAACCAAACACTGCATTCCACAGTAAGAACCTTATAGCAACGGTCAAGCATGGTCGTGGTAGTGTGATGGTTTGGGGATGCTTTGCTGCCTCAGGACATGGACGACTTGCCTTAACAGAAGGAACCATGAATTCTGCTCTGTATCAGACAATTCTACAGGAGAATGTCAGGCCATCCGTCTGTGAGCTGAAGCTGAAGCGCAGATGGGTCATGCAGCAAGACAATGATCCAAAACACACAATCAAGTTTACATGAGAATGTCCAAAAAGCAACAAATGTGAAGTTTTGGAATGGCCTAGTCAATGTCCAGACCTAATCCCAATTGAGATGTTGTGGCAGTACTTGAAACGAGCAGTTCATGCTTGAAAACCCACAAATGTTCCTGAGTTAAAGCAGTTCTGTATGGAAGAGTGGGCCAAAATACCTCCACAGTGACGTGAGAGACTGATCAACAACTACAGGTTGCGTTTGGTTTCGAGTCATTGCAGCTAATGGTGGCACAACCAGTTATTGAGTGTAAGGGGGCAATTACTTTTTCACACAGGGGCATTGGGTGTTGCATAACTTTGTTTATGAAATAAGTATTTAATTGTTGTTATTTGTTCATTCAGGTTCCCTTTATCTAATATTAGGTTTTGGTTGAAGATCCGATAATATTCAGTATCAAAAATATGCAAAAGTAGAGAAAATTAGAAAGGAGGCAAATACTTCACAGCACTGTATGCAAACATAGTTTGGAAATATGCACTGGTGTTTGAATGATGGCCCCTATCAACTCTGGTTGACTTCTTTACAATACAGTACACTACATTATACTGTACTTTGTCCATTAGTTACAATGAACTGTCACGATTCTCTAAAGCAGAACCCAGAAGCAGACCAGGACAAGGTGAGTAGAACGAAGGTGAGTATTTATTTACAGACTCAAATGTGGAAGCAGAATAATCCAGGAGACGGAGCGGGCAGCGGATGTGAGTTGGTGGGAGTGAATAGGCAGAGCCAATGGTGTCACAGAAGCCACCGACGACCAGGCAGGTGTGGGGTGAATGTTCCGGGAGAATGACTGTAGACAGAGTAAACGGAGGTGAGTACACGGCAAGCAAAAAGTACAGAACAACAAAACTAACTCTAGTAAACTTGAGGCTGATACGCTGACACAACATACTGTTCATGGCTAACGATCCGGCAGGGAATGGATGTCAGGTCAGAGCTTATGAAGTGGAGAGGTGATGATCAGGACCAGGTGTGCAGATAGCTGATGAGATGCAGGTGCGGGTAATAGAGAGATCTCCCGCCTAGCTTCGTCGCCTGGCAACCAGACAGGGTGCGTTCAGGAACCTCAGGAAACAGACTCCAGAACAGAAAACAGGCAACACAGGCAGAGGATTCATGACAGTACCCCTCCTCCGACGAACACCACCGGGCGGACTACCCGGAGCGCCAGGATGGAGGCGGTAGAAGTCACGAAGGAGGTCAGCATCAAGGATCTGACGCCGAGGAATCCAACTCCTCTCCTCAGGACCATACCCCTCCCAGTCCACGAGATACTGGAAACCCCGACCCCGCCGTCTGGAATACATGATGCGGCGCACCGTGTAGACAGGACCACCTCCGATCATCCGAGGAGGAGGAGGAGGAGGCGGAGGGGGCAACAGAGGACTGAGGAGAACAGGCTTGAGGCAGGAGACATGAAAGGTGGGATGGACTCTGAGCGTTCTAGGCAACTTGAGTCGAACCAAAACAGGATTAATCACTCTCTCCACCACAAACGGACCAATGAACTTCGGTGACAGTTTCTTCGACTCAGTCCGCAGAGGAAGATCCCGTGTAGCTTACCAGACCTTATCTCCGATGGCATAAGCGGGGGCTGGAATACGGCGATGATTCGCCTGGAGCTGATACCGGTCAGAAACTCTAAGGAGGGCCTTTCTGGCCCGATGCCAGGTCCGGTGGCAACGACGAATGTGGGCCTGGACAGGGGGAACCGAGAGATCCTTCTCCTGAGAAGGAAACGAGGGAGGTTGGTAGCCGTACAGGCACTGGAAGGGAGACATCCCAGTGGGGGATGTAGGGAGAGTATTGTGGGCATACTCGACCCATGGCAACTGAGAGACCCAAGAGGTGGGGTTGGAGGAGACAAGGCAGCGCAGCGTGGATTCCATCTTCTGGTTGGCTCTCTCCGCCTGACCATTAGATTGGGGGTGAAATCCAGATGTGAGACTGACTGTAGCTCCAATGGCCAAACAGAAGGATTTCCAGACAGCAGAGGTAAACTGAGGACCACGGTCGGAAACTATGTCACTGGGCAACAAGTGGACCCTGAAAACCTCCCTAACCAGGATCTCGGATGTCTCAGAGGCAGGGGGAAGCTTGGAGATGGGCACAAAGTGGGCGAACTTGCTGAATCTGTCCACAATAGTCAGAATGACCGTGTTCCCCTCAAAAGAGGGCAACCCAGTGACAAAATCCAGGGCCAGATGCGACCATGGTCGCCGGGGAATAGGTAGGGGGTGAAGAAGTCCAGAGCTGGGCCGATTGGCACTCTTATTCTGCGCACAAACTGGACAGGCAGCAACAAACCTCCGGGTATCTTCTCCCATGGCAGGCCACCAAAATCGTCTGCGTAGTAACGCCATCGTCCGAGCCACGCCAGGGTGACAAGCCATCTTGCTGGCGTGGGACCATTGGAGGACAGCAGAACGGACCGACTCTGGCACAACTCCTCCAAGGCAAGTTTCACCGCGAGAAGCTCCCGGTTACCCACATCGTAGTTCCTCTCCGCAGACGAAAGACGACGACAGTAGAAGGCGCAGGGATGGAGTTTACCGTCAGTGGAGCTTCGCTGGGACAGGATGGCGCCAACCCCCACATCAGACGCGTCCACTTCAATGACAAACTGACGGGCAGCGTCAGGTTGAGAGAGAATCGGGGCGTTGGTGAATCGAAATGATCGGTCTGCCTCAGGATTCCAACTGAAGGTTCTGGTACTAGAAGTCAGGGCAGTTAATGGAGCGGCCACACGGCTGTAATCACGGATAAATCTACGATAGAAATTCGCAAACCCTAGAAACCTCTGGAGCTGCAATCTCGTACCGGGCTGGGCCCAATCCAGAACCACTCTAACCTTCTCTTGATCCATCCTAATCTCTCCCCTGGAGATGATGTACCCGAGGAAGGATGTAGTGTGGGCGTGAAATTAACACTTCTCGGACTTCACAAACAGGCGGTTCTCCAACAATCGCTGCAGAACCTGCTTGACATGCTGGACGTGGCTGGAAAGCTCCTTAGAGAAGATAAGAATGTCATCCAGATACACAAACACAAAAAGACTGATCATATCTCTCAGGACGTCATTCACCATACTCTGGAACACTGCTGGAGCATTGGTCAGTCCAAACGGCATCACCTGATACTCGAAATGACCCATCGGTGTATTGAAACCAGTCAACCACTCGTCCCCCTCTCTGATCCGGACCAGATGATACGCATTGCGTAGATCCAGCTTAGTGAACACAGTAGCACCCTGTAAGGAGTCGAAAGCAGAGCTCATCAAGGGCAGGGGATACTTGTTCTCGACTGTAATATCATTCAACCCCCGATAATCAATACAAGGTCGAAGAGCGCCATCCTTCTTACTCACAAAAAAGAATCCTGCCCCCAGGGGTGATGACGAGGGACAAATGAGACCAGCAGCTAGAGACTCCTTTATGTAGGTCTCCAAAGCTTCATGTTCAGGTCGGGAGATACTGTATAACCGTCACTTGGGATAGGCAGCTCCAGGGAACAGGTTAATGGCACAATCATATGGTCGGTGGGGAGGAAGTGACAGAGCCTTCTGCTTACTGAACACTTCCCCCAAATCGTGAGATGTTTCAGGAACCAGGGACAAATCTGGAGGGGTAGAATCAATGACCTGACTGGGAACATTCAATGCTCCAACTAGTTACCTTGCCAGTCACCCAATCGAATGTGGGATTGTGTTCTCTCAGCCAGGGGTATCCAAGCACCAGAGGAACATGGGGAGAAGGCAGAATGAAGAAGGAGATAACCTCTGAATGGCATATCCCATAATAAAAAAATAATGTTTATTTGAAAGAGTTAGCTGGCTAGCTTGTAAAGTGGTGAATTAAAGTAGCCTAACTTTTTCTATTTAGCTAGCTAAGTTAGCTAGGTAGCTAGCTAACAAATGTGCTCAAATTCTAATAATGTTTCAACTTTATTTATCTAGCCTATAGTTTATATCATATGACTTTGGCTTCATATATTTGAATTAAATAATCAATTATTGAAAATAACGTGCTTATTTGTAGGCTACTTCCAAGTTGGTTCAACCACCATCCTATTGCGTCGTCATGCTGGAATGAATTGGCAGTTGGTTTTTGAATCAGAATGGCAGTTACATTTTGAATTGACCAAAAAAGTCCATATAGAACCCCTTCTTTATCTAAGAGTGTATGCTTTTATTAAACACATTATTTCCTCTTGCTTCTAGATAGCATTTAGTTTGCAACAGCACAAGTTTGTATGAACCTTGTGGTTTGCCACTCAGACCTCGGAAACAATGTTTCAAAATATGAATTAGATCTTCCTCATGCCATAGTGAGCTAACGGTGTCGGACGTCAGCTAGCCATTTTTATGACCTCTCGAAATCATGCAGCATCATCATTAATATGGATATAAATGACAATGGAAAACATCTAAAACAAATTAAAAGGGATTGTTAGCTGTCATTTCAGAGTTTGATGTGACTGGGTTAGCTTTTGTTAACTGTTGATTTCTAAAATCCCCATTACACTCTGGGGTAGGGATAGAACCCTCAAAGTTATTTTTCCTTCACTGGGTATACAGTGCCTTCAGAAAGTTTTCACACCCCTTGACTTTTCCCACATTTTGTTGTGTTACAGCCTGAATTAAAATTGATTAAATTGAGATTTTGTGTCACTGGCCTACACAAAATACCCCATAATGTCAAAGTAGAACTATGTTTTTAGAAATGTTTAGATATTTTATTAAAAATGAAAAGCTGAAATGTCATATGTCAATAAGTATTCAACCCCTTTGTTATGGCAATCCTAAATAAGTTCAGGAGTAAAAATGTGCTTAACAAGTCCCATAATAAGTTGAATGGACTCACTCTGTGTGCAATAATAGTGTTTAACATGATTTTTTAATGACTACCTCATCTCTGTACCCCACACATTAGTAGGTAACATAACTGTAAGGTCCCTCAGTCGAGCAGTGAATTTCAAACAGATTTAACCACAATGACCAGGGAGGTTTTCCAATGCCTCGCAAAGAATGGCACCTATTGGTAGATGGGTAAAAAACAACAACTGACATTTAATATGATTTTGAGCATGGTGAAGTTATTAATTACACTTTGGGTGGTGTATCAATACACCCAGTCACTAGAAAGATACAGGCCTCCCCCCTAACTCAGTTGCCGGAGAGGAAGGAAACCGCTCAGAGTTTTCACCATGAGGCCAATGGTGACTTTAAAACAGTTACAGAGTTGAATGGCTGTGATATGAGAAAACTGAGGATGGATCAACAACATTGTAGTTACTCCACAATACTAACCTAAATGACAGAATGAAAAGAAGGAAGCCTGTACAGAATAAAAATATTCCAAAACATACATCCTGTTTGCAATAAGGCGCTAAATAAAATGTTTGGGGCAAATCCAAGACAACACATCACAAAGTACCACTCTTCATATTTTCAAGCATGTTGGTGGCTGCATCATGTTATGGGAATGCCTGTCATCGGCAAGGACTAGTGAGTTTTTTTGGGTATAAAAATAAATGGAATAGAGCTAAGCACAGGCAAAATCCTAGAGGAAAACCTAGGTCAGTCTGCTTTCCAACAGACACACTGGGAGACAAATTCACCTTTCAGCAGGACAATAACCTAAAACACAAGGCCAAATATACACTGGAGTTGCTTACCAAGACGACAATCCTGAGTGGCCTAGTTACAGTTTTGACTTAAATCGGCTTAAAAATATATGGCAAGACTTGAAAATGGCTGTCTAACAATGATCAACAACCGACTTGACAGAGCTTGAAGAATTTAAAAAAGAATAATGTGCAAATATTGTACATCCAGGTGTGCAAAGCTCTTAGAGACTTACCCAGAAAGACTCACAGCTGTAATCACTGCCAAAGGTGATTCTAACATGTGGTGTGAATACTCATTGAAATTAGATATTTCTGTATTTTATTTGCAATACATTTGCAAAAATGTTTAAAACATGATTTCACTTTGTCATTACAGGGTATTGTGTGTAGATGGGTGATCAAAAAATCTAGCTAATACATTTTTGAATTCAGGCTGTAACACAACAAAATGTGGAATACGTCAAGGGGTATGAATACTTTCTGAAAGTATATATAACACTTTTTTTTAGGAAAGGGTTTTTTAATCTCATCCAAAGAACCAAACGTTTCAATAGAGAACCTCAAATAACCATTTTTTTCTACAAGTGTATATGCCAACACCATTCCAACTCAGAAAAGCACATTTTTAACATACTTAATTACCACTTTTTGGAAGGAAAACTATTTCACTCATATTGTAATTAATTATAGGTCATATTTCATAGAAACACTGCACAGTTACTTTAAAATGCTTGCTAATCCACAGAATAGAAAAACAAACCGAAATGTAAATGTTGTCAGTGTTTGTTTGTATTTTTGTTTGTTCCAGGCATCAGGACCTGACCATCCTAAAGTCCACGCTGTTCTAGGAGGGGTGGACCCAGGTGTAGATTCTGTGGCTTCAACACTGAGTTACGCCTACTTCCTCAACCAGGTAATGTGTGGGGACATGTTCACGTGTGCATGGTATTTATGTACAGTTGAAGTTGGAAGTTTACATACACTTAGGTTGGAGTCATTAAAACTAGTTTTTCAACCACTCCACTAATTTCTTGTTAACAAACTATAGTTTTGGCAAGTCGGTTAGGACATCTACTTTGTGCATGACACAAGTAATTTTTCCAACAATTGTTTACAGACAATTATTTCACTTATAATTCACTGTATCACAATTCCAGTGAGTCAGAAGTTTACATACTTTACAGAAGTTGACTGAGCCTTTAAACAGCTTGGAAAATTCCAGAAAATGATGTCATGGCATTAGAAGCTTCTGATAGGCTAAGTGACATCATTTGAGTCAATTGGAGGTGTACCTATGGATGTATTTCAAGGCCTAACTTCAAACTCAGTCCCTCTTTGCTTGACATCATAGGAAAATCAAAAGAAATCAGCCAAGACCTCAGAAAAAAATGTGTAGACCTCCACAAGTCTGGTTCATCCTTGGGAGCAATTTCCAAAAGCCTGAAGGTACCACGTTCATCTGTACAAACAATAGTACGCAAGTATAAACACCATGGGACCACGCAGCCGTCATACCGCTCAGGAAGGAGACGCGTTCTGTCTCCTAGAGATTAACGTACTTTGGTGCGAAAAGTGCAAATCAATCCCAAAACAACAGCAAAGGACCTTGTGAAGATGATGGAGGAAACGGGTACAAAAGTAGACTGGAACATGTTCCGCGATTCTTCAGATAGCATTGAGGAGTACACCACATCAGTCACTGGCTTCATCAATAAGTGCATCGATGACGTCGTCCCCACAGTGACCGTACGTACATACCCCAACCAGAAGCCATGGATTACAGGCAACATCCGCACTGAGCTAAAGTGTAGAGCTGCAGCTTTCAAGGAGCGGGACTCTAATCCGGACGCTTATAAGAAATCCCGCTATGCCCTCAGACGAACCATCAAACATGCAAAGAGTCAATACAGGACTAAGATTGAATCGTACTACACCGGTTGTGACGCTCGTCGGATGTGGCAGGGCTTGAAAACTATTACAGACTACAAAGGGAAGCACAGCCGCGAGCTGCCCAGTGACACAAGACTTCCAGACGACCTAAACCACTTCTATGCTCGCTTCGAGGCAAGCAACACTGAAGCATGCATGAGAGCACCAGCTGTTCCGGATGACTATGTGATCACGCTCTCCGTAGCCAATGTGAGTAAGACTTTTAAGCCGTTCAACATTCACAAGGCCGCAGGGCCAGACGGATTACCAGGACGTGTACTCCGAGCATGTGCTGACCAACTGGCAAGTGTCTTCACTGACATTTTCAACATGTCCCTGACTGAGTCTGTAATACCAACATGTTTCAAGCAGACCACCATAGTCCCCGTGCCCAAGGACACTAAGATAACCTGCCTAAATGACTACCTACCCGTAGCACTGATGTCTGTAGCCATGAAGTGCTTTGAAAGGCTGGTCATGGCTCACATCAACACCATTATCTCAGAAACCCTAGACCCACTCCAATTTGCATACCGCCCCAACAGATCCACAGATGATGAAATCTCTATTGCACTCCACACTGCCCTTTCCCACCTGGACAAGAGGAACACCTACGTGAGATTCATTGACTACAGCTCAGCATTCAACACCATAGTGCCCTCAAAGCTCATCACTAAGATAAGGATCCTGGGACTAAACACCTCCCTCTGCAACTGGATCCTGGACTTCCTGATGGGCCGCCCCCAGGTGTTAAGGGTAGGTAACAACACATCTGCCACACTGATCCTCAACACAGGGGCCCCTCAGGGGTGCGTGCTCAGTCCCCTCCTGTACTCCCTGTTCACCCACGACTGCGTGGTCAAGCACGACTCCAACACCATCATTAAGTTTGCCGACGACACAACAGTGGTAGGCCTGATCACCGACAACGATGCGACAGCCTATAGAGAGGAGGTCAGAGACCTGGCCGTGTGGTGCCAGGATAACAACCTCTCCCTCAACGTGACCAAGACAAAGGAGATGATTGTGGACTACAGGAAAAAAAGAGGACTGAGCACGCCCCCATTCCCATCGACGGGGCTGTAGTGGTACAGGTTGAGAGCTTCAAGTTCCTTGGTGTCCACATCACCAACAAACTATCATGGTCCAAACACACCAAGACAGTCGTGAAGAGGGCACGACAAAGCCTATTCCCCCTCAGGAGACTGAAAAGATTTGGCATGGGTCCTCAGATCCTCAAAAAATTCTACAGCTGCACCAGCGAGAGCATCCTGACTGGTTGCATCACCGCCTGGTATGGCAACTGCTCGGCCTCCGACCGCAAGGCACTACAGAGGGTAGTGCGTACGGCCCAGTACATCACTGGGGCCAAGCTTCCTGCCATCCAAGACGTCTATACCAGGCGGTGTCAGAGGAAGGCCCTCAAAATTGTCAAAGACTCCAGCCACCCTAGTCATAGACTGTTCTCTCTGCTACCGCACGGCAAGCGGTATCGGAGTGCCAAGTCTAGGTCCAAAAGACTTCTCAACAGATGCTACCCCCAAGCCACAAGACTCCTGAACAGCTAATCATGGCTAACCGGACTATTTGCACTGCCCTCCCACCCCATCTTTTTACGCTGCTGCTACTCTGTTAATTATTTATGCATAGTCACTTTAACTCTACCCACATGTACATATTACCTCAACTACCTCAACTAGCCGGTGCCCCCGCACATTGACTCTGCACCGGTACCCCCCTGTATATATAGCCTCCCTACTGTTATTTTATTTTACTTCTTCTCTTTTTTTCTCAACACTTTTTTGTTGTTGTTGTTTTATTTTACTTTTTTATTAAAAACATTAATGCATTGTTGGTTAAGGGCTGTAAGTAAGCATTTCACTGTAATGTCTACACCTGTTGTATTCGGCGCATGTAGCCAATTTGATTTGATTTGATTATATCAACATAACCTGAAAGGCCACTCAGCAAGGAAGAAGCCACTGCTCCAAAACCGCCAATGAAAAAGCCAGAATACGGTTTGCAACTGCACATGGGGACAAAGATTGTACTTTTTGGAGAAATGTCCTCTGATCTGATGAAACAAAAATAGAATTGTTTGGCCATAATGACCATTGTTATGTTTGGAGGGAAAAAGGGGTAGCTTGCAAGCAGAAGAACACCATCCCAACCGTGAAGCACGGGGGTGGTAGCATCATGCTGTGGGGGTGCTTTGCTGCAGGAGGGACTGGTGTACTTCACAAAATAGATGGCATCATGAGGAAGGAAAATTATATGGATATATTGAAGCAACATCTCAAGACATCAGTCAGGAAGTTAAAGCTTGGTCGCAAATGGGTCTTCCAAATGGACAATGACCCCAAGCATACTTCCAAAGTTGTGCCAAAATGGCTTAAGGACAACAAAGTCAAGATATTGGAGTTGCCATCACAAAGCCCTGACCTCAATCCTATAGAAAATGTGTGGGCAGAACTGAAAAAGCGTGTGTGAGCAAGGAGGCCTACAAACCTGACTCAGTTACACCAGCTCTGTCAGGAGGAATGGGCAAAAATTCACCCAACTTATTGTGGGAAGCTTGTGGAAGGCTACCCGAAACATTTGACCCAAGTTAAACAATTTAAAGGAAATGCTACCAAATAATAATGGAGTGTATGTAAACTTCATTAAATGTCAGGAATTGTGAAAAACTGAGTTTAAATGTATTTGGCTAAGGTGTATGTAAACTTCCGACTTCAACTGTATGTGATTTGTGTGTGTTTTTGCGTGTGTGTGTATTGTAGTCTTTGTGTACTTGTTTATGTGTTTGAGGTTGAGTTTAAGTTTAAGTAATAATAATAATATGCCAGTTAGCAGATGCTTTTATCCAAAGCGATTTACAGTCATGCGTGCATATTATTATTTTTTTTGTGTATGGGTGGTCCCGTGGATCGAACCCACTACCTTGGCGTTACAAGCGCCGTGCTCTACCAGCTGAGCTACAGTGTATCTTTGTGTCTTGTATTTGTACTTTCTCTGTGTGTGTGTGTGTGTGTGTGTGTGTGTGTGTGTGTGTGTGTGTGTGTGTGTGTGTGTGTGTGTGTGTGTGTGTGTGTGTGTGTGTGTGTGTGTGTGTGTGTGTGTGTGTGTCTCTCAGAAGGAGCGATCAGACTGTGTGTGTGTCCCAGTCCTGTGTGGTCAGGGATGTGATGTGGGGTTGCCGGGGGAGACAGTGCGGTACCTTAAGAGGGTGAGGGTGTGTGAGTCTGCTCTGCTGTGGAGAGACGACATCAACCTACTGCAGCTCCACCACAGAGGAAAACTCTCCCTCACTTTGATGAGGGACGATGTGCTCAACAGGTACACGCAAATGCACATACACACACACATACACACACACGCGCACACACACAGAATTGATGGGATAAATCATTTGGTTGATATTTTGCGTGTGTTTGTACATTTGGGTGTCTGTATTGTCTGATGTGTGTATTTAGATGGTATACTATGAAAGTGTGTATTTATTGTTTCAGACAGGCCCTGAGGGCTTTGTGCAGATGTAGTGTAATGATCCCATCCCCCTGTCTGATCCAGCTCCGACTATGAAGCTCTGGAGTCCAGCATCCTCCGAGTGGTCCATCACCACGAGCAACGGGCAGGAGAAGAGGGGGTGTTGTCCATGGTGATGGTGGTCGCCAGGGAGATTCTTCAAGAGGCAGCGGAGCAGATCTGTGCGCCGCTGGGGGAGCTCTTAGGAGGTGAGGGCCGATGGCGCCCTCCTGGGGGTAATGGGCCGATGCAGGACACACACAAAGACCCCCGATATGACTCGGTTAACACCCACCAGGAGAGAGGGTGTGTGAGTGTGTGTGCATGGAGGAGGGATGGGACTGAAGAGTAACAAGTCATGACATCTAGACAGAAAGAGAATAGAAGAAAGAGTTTCAGAATGTGTAAATGTGCGTCTGCCCGTGTGTGTGTTTTTTCCGTCCCCTCTGGGTTTTTTGTGTTTGACACTTTAAACACAGCTTTATGATTCACTACCTCTGACATGGCAGGTGTGTGCGTGCGTGCATGCGTGAGTGCATGGTGTGTATGTGACTGTGTAAGTGCATGTGTGTGTGTGTGTTATTCCCCCTGCCAATAAATCAGTCAAACAAGCAACCAAGCAAGCAATCTTGTTAGAGAGGTTAATGACCGATTTTTGTTCTCCATTGCATATCCTGCTTATATGCATTGCAGGGCCCTATGTCTTAGCTGTGATTTACCGGATAGTGTGTGTATGTATGTGTGTGTGTGTGTGTGTGTGTGTGTGTATGTGTGCTGTGGAGAGGAGAACAACTGCCCCTTCTCATTGAAGCCATGAAGTTCAAGGCCGAACGGGGTACTGCAGGCTGTTGTTTTCAGAAAGCAGGATCCCCAATTATAGTGAATGGGAAAATGGCATTCTTCTAGGGCAATATTTGTTTAAATAAATAAAAATGTATGTCCTTGAACCGATTCTTTTAAAATCGCACACAGAATAAGTTATTAGGATAATTTAGTTGCTACCGGCAGCCTGGAGTATCCCGGTCAGCCTTCAACTTGAGATACTCAATGAGAAGAGGCAGTACTGAGCTAGTCTGCAACGTCACTTCCCCGAGTAGCTCAAACTGCGCATGTTATGTCTTGAGAATCCCTCGCATGAGACGCCATCTTAGCAAGCTAAAACCGACTTCCTGTGCTTCAAATGTGCCATTGAGTCTTCACATAGGAATGAATGGTGTGACGTCATCGATGGCTTTGTCCATTCATATACAGTCAATGGTGCTGTGTTTATGGAGCACAGTACCACCCAACAGCTCCTGAGCGTGATTAATTGAACTGATGTCACTGACATCACTTTGTGAGAGTACCTCTGTATGATATGATGGTCTTGATGCAGTGTCCCTGAGATATTTGCAGCCTGTACATTTTTCCTCCAGGTCGTTTCAGGGCCATTTACAAACATAATAGGATGGAATGGTCTAATATTACACCAATGACTGAATATCAGTTTGTTTTTGATGTAGCCGGTTTTTGTTTTCTCAGAGGCCCTGCGGCTGCAGTCAGAGAGGATGTGGATCAAAGATGGCCACCGCTCGGTGGACCTGGAGGAGCTGCTGAGGGCATTGGAAGAGAGGAGCAGCATCTCACCCTATGATGTCACAACCGGTCCTAACGCTGGCGAGGCCCAGCTTCAAGGTTTGTGTTTACAGCTGGCTGGATTGTGGCTATTCGAGTAGTGTAATGTAATCTACATTACATAGTGTAATGTGTCTGTCTGTGTGTCTGTCTGTCCGTCCGTCCGTCCGTATGTCTGTCTGTGTGAGGCGATGTAACTCATGAAGTGGAGAATTTAATTGGAATTAGGCTGTTTGGGAAATTGTAAAATATTTAGTTGAAATTGAATTAGAATTCAGAATTGAATTAAACTTGAATTCAATGACATGTACTTTGTATACACTGAGTGTACTAAACATTAGGAACACCTGCTCTTTCCATGACTGTCAATGCTGAGGTTTATGCGGCGCTGAAGTCAGGTGCAGGACACAGAGGATCAGTAACGACTACTTTACTTTCCAAAGTAAAATACGCACAAAACAAAAGCCTCCAAACACAAGAGGAGAAAAGTACGCGGAGTGCGTAATAAACAAGATGGTCAATGCCGAACATACATACAAGAGACGCGGACAATAACACACAAAGGCAAACATAAAACAAGGGAACTTATATGGTACATAATCAATACAGAATACGAAACAGGTGTACCAACTAGACAATACAAGACAAACATCGAAACATTGAGCGGCAGTAGCTAGTACTCCGGGGACGACGAACGCCGAAGCCTGCCCGAGCAAGGAGGAGGAGCAGCCTCGGCGGCATCCGTGACAGTACCCCCCCCCCCTTGACGCGCGGCTCCAGCCGTGCGCCGACCCCAGCCTCGGGGACGGCCAGGAGGACGCGGAGCAGGGCGCGTGGGATGACTCCGGTGGAACTCCGTCAGGAGGGAAGGATCTAAAATGTCCCTCCTAGGCACCCAGCACCGTTCCTCCGGACCGTACCCCTCCCACTCCACGAGATACTGCAGACCCCCCATCCGACGTCTCGAATCCACGATGGACCGGACTGAGTACGCCGGAGCCCCCTCGATGTCCAGTGGGGGCGGAGGAGTCTCCCGTATCTCATTGTCCTGGAGTGGACCAGCTACCACCGGCCTGAGGAGAGACACATGGAACGAGGGGTTAATGTGATAATCATTAGGCAGTTGTAACCTGTAACATACCTCGTTCAATCTCCTCAGGACTTTAAATGGCCCCACAAACCGCCGACCCAGCTTCCGGCAGGGCAGGCGAAGGGGCAGGTTTCGAGTCGAGAGCCAGACTCGATCTCCAGGTGCGTACACAGGACCCTCAATGCGGTGGAGATCAGCGCTCGCCTTCTGCCTACGGATAGCCCGCTGCAGATGTACATGCGCAGCGTTCCATGTCTCCTCCGAGCGCCGAAACCACTCATCCACCGCAGGAGCCTCAATCTGGCTCTGATGCCATGGTGCCAGAACCGGCTGATACCCCAACACACACTGGAAAGGGGTCAGATTCGTAGAGGAATGGCGAAGGGAGTTCTGGGCGATCTCTGCCCAGGGGATATACCCCGACCACTCCTCCTGCTGGTCCTGGCAATAAGATCTCAGAAACCTACCCACATCCTGGTTCACTCTCTCCACCTGCCCATTACTCTCAGGGTGGAAACCCGAGGTAAGGTTAACCGAGACCCCCAAGCGTTCCATGAACGCCCTCCAGACTCTAGAGGTGAATTGGGGACCCCGATCAGACACTATATCCTCGGGTACCCCGTAGTGCCGGAAGACGTGGGTAAACAAAGCCTCAGCAGTCTGTAGGGCAGTAGGGAGACCCGGCATTGGGATGAGGCGACAGGCCTTAGAGAACCGATCCACAACGACCAGAATAGTGGTATTCCCCTGGGAAGGGGGAAGGTCCGTGACAAAGTCTACCGATAGGTGAGACCACGGCCGTTGTGGAACGGGTAGGGGTTGTAACTTCCCCCTGGGCAGGTGTCTAGGCGCCTTACACTGAGCGCACACCGAGCAGGAGGAGACATAAACCCTCACGTCCTTAGCCAATGTTGGCCACCAGTACTTTTCACTAAGGCAGTGCACTGTCCGGCCAATACCAGGATGTCCAGAGGAGGGTGACGTATGAGCCCAATAAATGAGACGATCACGACTCTCGAGCGGAACGTACGTCCGCCCCGCTGGACACTCTGGAGGAGTAGGGTCGGTACGTAACGCCCGCTCGATTTCCGCATCGACCTCCCACACCACCGGTGCCACCAGACAAGACTCCGGCAGTATGGGAGTGGGCTCAATGGACCTCTCCTCTGTGTCATATCGCCGGGACATGGCGTCTGCCTTAACATTCTGGGACCCTGGGATGTAAGTGAGCTTAAAAACAAACCGGGCCAGAAACATGGCCCACCTAGCCTGACGAGGGTTCAGTCTCCTAGCTGCCCGGATGTACTCCAGGTTACGATGGTCAGTCAGAATGAGAAAAGGGTGTTGAGCCCCCTCAAGCCAATGCCTCCACACCTTTAGGGC
This sequence comes from Coregonus lavaretus, assembly GCF_964263955.1. Classification (NCBI taxonomy): domain Eukaryota; kingdom Metazoa; phylum Chordata; class Actinopteri; order Salmoniformes; family Salmonidae; genus Coregonus; species Coregonus lavaretus. The sequence goes on from NC_140004.1 coordinate 11,414,699, forward strand.
TTGAACCACGGCTAGCAGCTCCCTGTCCCCCACGTCATAATTACGTTCCGCCGGGCTGAGCTTCTTCGAGTAAAAAGCGCAGGGCCGGAGTTTAGGAGGCGTGCCTGAGCGTTGTGACAGTACAGCCCCAATACCGGCCTCTGACGCGTCCACCTCCACCTGGAACGCTAAAGCGGGGTCCGGATGCGCCAGCACCGGAACCGAGGTGAACAGGTCCTTCAGTTGTCCAAACGCCCTGTCCACCTCAGCCGACCACTGCAAACGCACCGGGCCCCCCTTCAGCAGGGAGGTGATGGGAGCTGCTACCTGTCCAAAACCCCGGATAAACCTCCGGTAGTAATTGGCTAAACCAAAAAACCGCTGCACCTCCTTAACCGTGGTTGGAGTCTGCCAATTACGCACGGCTGAAACGCGGTCAATCTCCATCTCCACCCCTGACGCGGACAACCGATGGCCCAGGAAGGAGATGGACTCCTGGAAAAACAGACATTTCTCTGCCTTGACATACAAGTCATGCTCCAACAGCCTACCCAACACTCGACGCACCAGGGCTACATGCTCGGCTCGTGTAGAAGAGTAAACTAGAATGTCGTCAATATATACCACTACACCCTGCCCATGCAAATCCCGGAAGATCTCGTCCACAAAGGATTGGAAGACTGAAGGAGCATTCATTAACCCGTATGGCATGACGAGATACTCATAGTGACCCGAGGTGGTACTAAATGCTGTCTTCCATTCATCTCCCTCCCTAATGCGCACCAAGTTGTAGGCGCTCCTGAGATCCAGTTTTGTGAAGAAACGCGCTCCGTGTAATGATTCTGTCATACTCACAATCAGAGGGAGAGGATAACTGTATTTCACAGTGATCTGATTGAGACTACGGTAATCAATACACGGGCGCAACCCTCCATCCTTCTTCTTCACAAAAAAGAAACTCGAGGACGCAGGAGAAGTGGAGGGCCGTATGTATCCCTGTCTCGAAGACTCGGCTATGTATGTCTCCATAGCCGCCGTCTCCTCTTGAGACAGAGGATACACATGACTACGCGGAAGTGCAGCACCTGCCTGGAGGTCTATCGCACAATCCCCCTGTCTATGAGGTGGCAATCGCGTCGCCCTCGTCTTACTGAACACGAGTGCCAAATCATCATACTCAGGAGGAATGTGCAGTGCGGGCATTTGGTTCGGACTTTCCACCGTGGTCGCCCCTACGGAAACACCTAGACACCGCCCGACACACTGGTCAGACCACTCCTTGAGAGCCCTCTGTTGCCACGAAATGGTGGGGTCATGGGAGATTAACCAAGGAAGTCCCAGCACCACGGGATACGCAGGAGAGTCGATCAGATACAACTGAATGATCTCCTCATGACCCCACTGCGTCCTCATCTTTAGTGGCGCTGTGACCTCCCTAATCAACCCAGATCCCAACGGACGGCTATCTAGGGCATGAATAGGAAAGGGCACATCTACTGGTAGGAGGGGAATCCCTAACTTTACACAAAAATTACGATCAATAAAATTCCCAGCTGCGCCTGAATCGACTAGCGCCTTATGCTGGGAATGAGATGCAACCTGGGGAAATACTACTTGTATACACAGGTGAACAACAGAGAGCTCTGGGTGAGTTGGGCGCATACTCACCTGGAATGACTCCCCAGTGCGTGACCTGTTGCCTCGATCCCCTGGAGACCCTCCCCAGCACCGAACCACAGTTGGTGCAGAGGATGGCCTCCCTCCGGATCTCTCTCCTCCTCTCTCTAGCGCCAGCACCCCCGAGCTCCATAGGGCTCGGCTCGGAGGTGCTGGGGGATGGAATGGACGGCCCCAACTCCGGACATCCGCGGGTAGCCAGCAGGGTATCCAGACGGATCGACATGTCCACCAACTGATCGAAGTTTAGATTGGTGTCCCTGCAGGCCAACTCTCGTCGAACGTCCTCTCGCAGGCTGCACCGATAGTGGTCGATAAGGGCCCTCTCATTCCACCCCGCCTCCGCCGCTAGAGTCCGGAAGTCCAGGGCGAACTCTTGTGCGCTCCTCTTCCCCTGTCGGAGGTGGAACAGACGCTCCCCCGCCGCTTTACCCTCTGGGGGATGATCGAAAACAGCCCTGAAGCGGCGGGAGAACTCCGCGTAGCTGATGGTGGCGGCGTCTATTCCCCTCCATTCGGCATTGGCCCACTCCAAAGCCTTGCCGGATAGACAGGAGATGAGGGCGGAAACGCTCTCGTATCCCGAGGGCGCCGGGTGTATGGTTGCCAGGTAGAGTTCCACTTGAAGTAGGAAACCCTGACACCCGGCTGCGGTGCCATCATATGCCCTCGGGAGCGAGAGCCGAATCCCACTGGACTCCGGAGATGGTACGATGGGGCTGGCCGATGGTGGTGGTAATGTAGGAGGAGGTGTGGGCAAGCCTCCTCTATCCCATCGGCGCAGGGTGTCCATCACGTCTTGCATGGCGGAGCCGAGTCTATGGATCATGGCGTCCTGGCTGCTGACCCGATCCTCCAGTGACTCGGTCACCGCCGCTGCTCCTACTGACTCCATGGGTGGTGTGTTATTCTGTCAGTGCTGAGGTGTATGCGGCGGTGAAGTCAGGCGCAGGACACAGAGGATCAGTAACGACTACTTTACTTTCCAAAGTAAAATACGCACAAAACAAAAGCCTCCAAACACAAGAGGAGAAATGTACGCGGAGTGCGTAATAAACAAGATGGTCAATGCCGAACATACATACAAGAGACGCGGACAATAACACACAAAGGCAAACATAAAACAAGGGAACTTATATGGTACATAATCAATACAGAATACGAAACAGGTGTACCAACTAGACAATACAAGACAAACATCGAAACATCGAGCGGCAGTAGCTAGTACTCCGGGGACGACGAACGCCGAAGCCTGCCCGAGCAAGGAGGAGGAGCAGCCTCGGCGGCATCCGTGACAATGACATAGACTGACCAGGTGAATCCAGGTGCAAGCTATGATCCCTTATTGATGTCCCTTGTTAAAGCCACTTCAATCAGTGTAGATGAAGGGGAGGAGACTGATTTTAAAGAAGGATTTTTAAGCCTTGAGACATTTGAGTCATGGATTGTTTATGTGTGCCATTCAGAGGGTGAATTGGCAAGACAAAATATTTAAGTGCCGTTAAACAGGGTATGGTAGTAGGTGCCAGGCACACCGGTTTGAGTGTGTCAAGAACTGCAACGCTACTGGGTTTTACACGCTCAACAGTTTCCCCTGTGTATCAAGAATGGTCCACCACCCAAAGGACATCCAGCCAACTTGACACAACTGTGGGAAGCATTGGAGTCAACATGGGCCAGCATCCCTGTGGAACGCTTTCAACACCATGTAGAGTCCATTGTATCTATATTATAGCTGGACTGCCTGTGCTTAAACAGTGACATTACACGTACAGTATAGTTCTAATTAATATTAGGTGGCTTCAATTACTATTTACCTCTTCCAAACGTGTACTCCCATTGGTGAATTGTGTGTGTGTGTGTGTCCTCATTGCAGGATAATATTGAATTAAATTAAATTAGTGGTATTACAGGGAGCAGATGTTTGTTGGAATTTGTGGAATTTACCCCGAACCCTGCAATCTATACATTATTTGTATGTGTGTGTATGTGTGTGTGTGTGTGTGTGTGTGTGTGTGTGTGTTTGTCTGTGTGTGTGTGTGTGTGTGTGTGTGTGACAGGTATGGATATAGAGCAGATGTTTCTGAAGGAGCTGAAGGAGTTCTCTGATGAGGAGCTGACAATGTCTTTCACCACTGTGCCAGTAGATCTGGAGGTAAGATCAAAGGTCATTAGCAAAACAAAACTAGAAATGGAAAATCAACTCATTTTCCCCTTTGGTTAGACTGATATAGTTATTTTGGGTTCACAGTAAATTGTGTAATAAATGTAATGCAAACAATGCTCTAATCCAACTTGACTGGCCAATCGAAGGAGTCAGAAGAAACGAGTTGTAGCTATATATAGTGCTTTAAAATAGAACTGATGACACAAGAAAGAAGTCAAAACTTTCATTTGGTATCAGGTAGAACATTTCAGCATTTCTTCCCCCATTGACTTAATCCTAAACTTTTTATGACAACTTTTAATGACACAGACTTTTGCATTTTTATGGGACCCTATATGTTCTTTTGCATTGAGATGTTATGGTAATAGGAGCCTAAATACATGTGTCACAGCCAGGTGCACCACACTGGGCTCTGCATTTAAACCCCTACCTGTCCAAAC